>NC_135436.1:25076713-25782546 GCF_051991255.1 Vanacampus margaritifer | reverse complement strand
AGGCAGGGGCGTGGGCGGGCGGGAGCCCAGCGGCCACAGCTTGCAGCGGCGCCAGGCACGAGTCACCGTTAAGTACAACCGCAAGGAGCTCCAGAGGAGGCTGGACGTGGAGAAGTGGATCGACTGCGGCCTGGACGAGCTCTACAGGGGCCGGGTGAGTACTGGACTTTTACTGTATTCTGCTTTAGTGGCACCACTAAACTGTTGTTGCTAACCAAAACAGCAGCACACAGAGAAAGTGTGAGGAAAAAAGTGTGGAGTCTTAAATTAGTCTATCTATCTATATTGTGTAACTACTGTCTAATGCCTTTAAAAACAGGGAGGATTTATTTAATTTTTTTACTGTTTGTCACAATATCAAAATAAATAGGTTGCTAGTTGGAAAAATATAGTTGAAGACAATGATGAAATGAGCGCAGTAGAAGCATTGTTAAAGGTCACACGGAGGATTGGATGCGAGGACGCAAAGTGGAGCTGACAGCGCAGACGCAGCTGCAGGCTGTGTGTGGTTTTGTCTTCGCTACATTGTGGGGTCCATACACGCATGTTTTTCCAGGTTTAACGACCATTGTGAGGACCGACTTGAAATTATGGGGATTTGGTAGTCCCCACTAGTTCAGACCTCTTTTTGAGGGTTAAGACTTGGTTTTAGAGTTTAGGTTTGAATTGGGTTATGGTTAAGGTTAGGGTAGGGAAGGGGGTAGACAATTATTTTTGAGCGTTGGGGTTAAGGCAAGGGGCAAAGAAAAGTTTATGAGATGTCCCCACGATGATACAAAGTGTGTGTGTGTGTGTGTGTGCAGACATCCTAGTAGCACTTTTTGACAAGACACGGAGGAGATTTTGTTCCGTTGACGTTGGGTTGCCACTCGTGTTCATCTTGAGGGTTTTATTGTGCAGTATCAAATGGGTGGATAACTGGATATACTATTAATTTAATCCGAGGACTAGTACGGCTATTACTACAACTACATTAATGCTACTACTAGACACACTAATACTAGTAGTTGTACTGCTATTTGTATCACCATTTTGTAATGGAAATGTCAAAATACTTCCTGAAGATGAGTTTGAATAGTATGTTGTTGACTTCGTAACAATGTATTCGTTTCCCCTTTCCTTTCCTTTCCATTTATAAAAAAAAATCCTTGTACTTATATAATTGTGAGGACATCTACAGACATAATGCATTTCCTAGCCCCTTGCCCTAACTCCAACCATCAAAAATGATTGCCTACCCCCATTCCTTACCCTAACCTCAATCATAACCCAATTCACACCTAAACTCTAAAACCAAGTCTTGACCCTCAAAAAGAGGTCTTGAGTTGTGAGGACCGGCCAAAATGTCCTCAATTCACAAAAATGTATTCATTCTGTTGGTTAAAGACATATTTTGGTCATCACAATGTAGTATGTACAAGCGCACACACACACACACACACACACGAAATGATGCATAATAGATGAAGGTAAGAAGGAAGACAATTATTTGTCCCCTGATATTACCCAGTTTGTGTGTGCATGCGTGTGTGCGCATGTGTACTGTATGTGTGTGTGCGTCTGCAAGCATGTGTCCGCTGATAAATAGATAATTACATCTGCCCGTTTGCTTCATTTCCTGTCAGACATCCCATCTGGGTACACACACGCGCACTAGAGCTGAGAATGTTGTGACTATTTGTACACAAAGTCACACTGCGCACACCCATAGTACACACACATACTGTATAAACACACTCATACACAAATATACACAAATTAATTTAAGACACACATATATACGTTTGTACACTTAGACACACTTTGTCAAAAATAAAGTACACACACTAATGCTTATATATACAGACGGACATAAATACACACATATACACAAGTCTCACACACATACACACACACACACACAAATACACTCACACTAGTAATCCATCAGTGCGTATCAAAAACACACCCACAGTGGTGATGACGCGCTAACGCTGGCCGCTAGCTTGGTTGATGATGTTCCATTGGTGATGTCATAGTGATGATGAGAGTGTTTGTCCAATTAGTCATCAATCAATAAAAGAATGGAACAGCCAATTGAGGAAGCCTCTCACATGCAAATGAAGACCAACGGGAAGAAGACAAAGACGAAGACAGATGCTAACAGCTCTTAGCGCTATTGATTTATCAGCTTGACATCTGCCTGTGTTGTGTGTGTGTGTTGTCAGTGGAAATATATGGATATATCCTTCATCCCCCCGTCAATGTTATTACAGTAAACGAAAACTAAAAAAAATAGCACAACACAACATCTTCATTAATGAAATTTAAAAAAAGAAAATGCTTTTCAAAAAACGAAAACTGACTAAAACTACATTTGTTGTTGCATTGTTACTGGTACTACTAAAACTATGTTTCTACGTTACTCTTCCTCCTCCTCCTACTGCTATTACTATAATGTTAAACCAAAACTAATATAACTAAACTACTAAAACTATTTGTACTCCTACTTGTGTTATGTTATGTTAAAATGTGTCCCTGATGAATGTGGGCGTGTGTTTTTGTCTTTGTTTGGTCGTGTTTTTCCTAGTTTGTACCTTCCCCCACACCATAACCCCCCCCCCCCCCCCCCCCCACACACACACACACACACACACACACACACACACACGCACAAAGAAGTCAGCATTAACCTAACGAGGTCAAATAGAGCTTCTATTATGGCCCAACGCGCAGATTAGTGTGTGTGTTTGTGTGCAGCGTGGGTGTGTGAGTGGCCTTGTGTGTACAGCCACACTTGCTGACACCACAAATCAGTCATTGAACAATAATCTGAACACGCACACACTTCATCAGTTTGACGTGATGACGTCACACTGATGTCTGCAGCAGATAAACAACAGGGGCGGAGCCTATTGCACCCGCACACAAGCACGCACACCTGCTACCTCCTAATGATTTTGGTGAGAAAAGTTGTGTGCTTACAAATCAAATCTCAAGACATGTTTGTTGCAATGTCACAGTTGGTGAGACCGCCACTCATTAGTATAAACACAAATTTGTCACACACAAATAGCACGCACACACACGCACAAGTGTCCTTGGCTATATTGACCATATATAGACAGAACTGAGAATGTGTGAGAATGGTAAACATGCGCACGACACGCATGCGCAGATGAAAGCATGAAACATACCTGCCGCTATAGCCATTTTCATTCATCGCCCTTCTGTTGTTTGTCTCCCTCTGTAGGCACACACGGGAAGTGCAATTAGCCCTTTTAGCTGTTGTGCTAACTTGTAATTGTGTACTGACTGTTTGTTATTGGTGATGATCAGGAGGAGGACATGCCAGAGGAGGTGAACATCGACGATCTTCTGGACCTGAAGACGGACGCTGAGAGGACGCACAGACTGCAGGTGGCGCTCTTTTACTGCTTCTCGTTTCCTTGAGTTAATTAAATACACAAAATACTACTAATTGTAAAAATCATTGTGTGTGTTGTATCCTCACGTGTGTGTATCTGACTCTGCATGTGTGTGTATTCATTCCAGGAGATTCTTCACTCTTGCAACAACAACACGGAGGTAAACAAAACATCCCAGCTTGCAACTTGTAACCATTTTGCAAATTTAGTATCAAAGTGGTACCTTGACTTACAAATACCCCGACGAGTTTTGAGATGTCACTTGGTTGATTGTTTGCTTCATGTTGTAAGAAAATAAAAAGACACATTGTGTATTTAAGAGAAAAAAATACAAGTAGTGTAGTGTGTTTAACTAAACCACATAACTTTGACCCACAAAAGTTTGTTAGCGTAATGCTAACACATGTGAAATGCTATAGCTGTGCTAACAAAAATAGCATCAATATTGGGGTACTTTTCAAACATTAAATAACTGATGTTTGAACACCAACAGTGCACAACAAATATGGACGGAGCATGTAACAATACTCAGAGGCATGTATTCTTATCCTCTGCAAAAAAAATATTATTACTGCAACTTAGTTGCACACTTGCAACAGTCTTCTTCGTGATTCATCAGCAAATCTGCTTGTAGTTTGTTTATATGTAATGCTTGTGTGCATGTGTGGTCCTGGCAGGTTTTCATCGGCGACTTGGTGTCCAAACTTCACGGCCTCCAGAAGCAGGAGGAGCTACACAATGACGGCATCGACCTACCGCAGCTCCACATCTACCCCACCCGCCCCGGATCGGCCGACAGGGAGGTGTTGCACTGAGGAAGCAAGCGCACCCCTTCGACCAACCCCACTCCGGCCCGACCACCTGCCAGGAAGGAGCTGGACTACAAAACAAGCGCATCCAAATCCCGCATCCTTCCACCTCCTTACTCCAAACACCTCAGCCGTGAGGCAAAACAAGCGCACCTCAGAACCAGCAAGAACCTTGAAGCACAAAAGGAAGTGGACCCTCAGAACTTTGATGATGATCCAAAAGTATTTGTGATGCTTGACAAATAATCTGATCACTCTTATACTCTTACTGGTTTCATTTCCTGGTGTCTCTCACACACAGACGTCTGTTTGATCTGTAAACGTGTGATGTCACCTCACAGACCTTCACAAGGTCGTGTGTGTGCGTGTGCGGCCTCCTGTTTCGCACAGAAATATTTATCACACACTTCAGCCTCAAGTCTTGTTTACTGCCACACATAACGTCATGCACACATAACACACACTCACACACACGGTTCATAAATTATACATACTGTAATACACACACCTTTGTGAGGTTCCAGCTGTTTGTACATGTTTTGAAATAAAAAACAACAAAAAACAACCTATTTTAGTTTGAAAAGAGTCACGTTGCACACTGTATATTTTATTTGGTACTTCAGACAAGAGTTATCATTTGACCAAAATTAATCAATTGGGTGACAGAAACATTCAAATGTACTCGTAAAATAGGAGGAAATTAAATTAAAACATTTAAATGTAGGAAAATAAGAGGAAATTAAAGTCCAACACTTTTGCTGTGTTATAAAGGAGGAAACACCACCACCTACAGGCGTAATACGGTACTGCCATTCACAAGTGTAAACATGAGGATGCTAATAAACTAGTATTTAAATTATAAGAATACATTATGAATATGTTTTAAACAACTTCTTGGTCTGTGAAAACTACAAAATATGTAATTAAAAATAAAATATAATAAGAGAATTGATATAAGAATAAATACACAGTTAAATCAGTGAAACTTGGTAACCATACAAAAGTAATAGAGTACTTGATTTGAATGTAAAATCTATTATAATTGACATTAAAAAAAATACTAACAATAAATAAATAATTACCGCATATGGGGGAAAAACACTAAACAAACAATCATGTCACCACTTAAATCATTCTGCTGTCATGTTATATTTTTTATGAAATCAACTTAAATTAATGATGACGATAAGTACAAAAACAAGTTCATTGCACGTCGATAAGCTTATTTTCTTCAAGTTTTGTATAATTTAGCTTCATTAATTGTAAAGTGCACCAGTATATAGAAAGGATTTTTTTTTTAAAGTGTCTTTGACCTGATGACGTCTCCGTGATGTCACACTGAAACGGGGCTCACCTGAAAAACACAAACATTACGCTCTAATAGGGAGATGGCAACATGATAAAAATAGAGCTAGCCCACTGTAGTTGTCAAAACGTGACGTCAACATCAGTCACGGTATCACCTTATTGTCGCCCACACCGCGTCCCAAGACCACGCCCAGCAGGGTGTTGATGACGTTGCCGGCGCAGAGGAGCGCCTGCAGCCCACTGGCGCCCCCTAGTATGCTAAAGAGAACTACATTCCACTGGACCACCCCTCTGGGCTCCAAACACACGCCCGACCACAAACTTCTGTTGTAGAGGTACCCAGCGTCTCTGTAGTGATGCAACAGTTGTACTAGTAAGTACATTTTGTAGTAGTAGTAGCAGCACTAGTAAACAAAAATTCTACTACTTCCTATATTTCTCTGCATAGGGCAACTTTGGCATGCTTGTAGGACAACTACATGTTGCTAGTGAGGCAAAACTACTAGTTGGCATTTTGGTGTTACTAGTAGTTTCCAGGAGGCTACTAGTGCGTGACACATGCTCATGTGTTGGGCCTCTCTTAGTAGAAGTAGCAGCATTTGTGCGTGCATGTGTGTGTGCGTGTGTGTGTGTGTATGAGAGCACGTGAGGTTGTGTTTGCTACCTGTCGGCGGTGGGTTTAAGCGGCACGCCCCAGGCTGGTCCACTTGTGGTGTTGTAGAGACAAAGAGGACCTTGGACCAGCCCTGTGGCGCTAACCAGACAGCAGAAAGCAGAAGACAGCAGACACGCGCACGAGTACAACGCCTGACGCAACATCTGCGCACAACATAACAACAATTCAATTACTACTACGACTACTGCACATTGCTATTACAAAAAAAACAAAAGCGTTCTCAGCGGCTCGTTCATGTAAACAAGTAGCGTGTATGTGCACAGAAACAAAATATTACTGTTTCTAACCCAAAACTACTATTATACAAACTACTACTTCTACCCTTACTAATAAATGACTACTTGAGACTGTTGCTTACCTGTGTCCTGAAGGCGCAGCATCCTGGTGTTTGGCTGCTCTGCAAAAACGCTCGGGCGCCGAGCACGACCTAAAAACACGACGTCACACTACGTGTTGGACACAATCAAGAAACTAACGTGTCATTATGTCGTTACAGAACATAAACACATTTGGTGCATTCGACACAAGAACTAATTAAAGTAACAAATTACAATATGTACCACTGCTAGGTAAAAACAAAGAAGAAACTAAAGCTACAAATTATATTAATAATAATAACAGGGATGTGATTTGACCAAAGTGAAATTATCTGAAAATTTAGCCGGGGGTCTGGGGGCCGCTGGGTCCAGGTCCAGGGCAGTGCCCTGGTGGGGGGACAAGGAGGGCGAAGCCCCCCGGAGCTCATGGGTTTTCCGTGTTTTTAAGTACTTTCAATGCACTCACATGACAAAGAAATAGACAAAACAACAGCATAAATTTTCAATGTATATTGAACTATCCCATATAAAATGGCAGTTTTAGTCAACTCAAAATCAGTCACATTCAAAAACATTGGACTGCCTTTGCTTTTAAAAACTATCACTGAGAATATCATCATATCTAACTAATGTGATTACTAAGTTAACACATAAATAATGTTGAAGAGTTCAAATTTCATGAACAAATAATTGTATCATGACCAAATGAAAAGTAACTCATATTAGAGCATACCACAAATGTCTTTGTTATAGAAGAAGATGTTATCTGTCGGAGTCATGTGCATACACAATGAACTACAAAAAAAAAAGAAAAAAAGAAACGGAATTATTTTTTTTGGGGGGGAGATAGAAAAAGCGGAATTCCGCGAATTAGCGGAAAAATCACATCCCTGTAATAATAATGATAAATAAAATAAATAATAATTTGCAGCATTTCACATGTTAAACAAATACAACCAAATTAAGGAACAAATTAAATCAACCAAATGTGACAATGCAATCAGTTCCTCTTAATTTTCCCCTTTTTATAAGTTTAGTTTGTATATTAACTGGTAAAATTTAATGATGGGCTTTGCACAATATTTTAAGGTGGTTAAACTCCATCAATTCATAAAATTTTCAGCATTAAGAAGATAATACAGTATTTTGTCCAGAAATAATTTGACAACTTCATTATTTTTCATGTAGAATTAAAACCTTTAAAAAATTATTTTGCCTCTTGCTGTTGACTGAAGATGACATCGTCTGTGCTGAGGAAGTAAGGTGATTGGTCGTTACTTATTTCCTTAGCAAAATTTGTTTTTAAAGGTATTAACTGTACATGAA
Organism: Vanacampus margaritifer; assembly: GCF_051991255.1. NCBI lineage: Eukaryota > Metazoa > Chordata > Actinopteri > Syngnathiformes > Syngnathidae > Vanacampus > Vanacampus margaritifer. Next base: position 25,774,703 of record NC_135436.1, on the reverse strand, counting down.
AAATAATGAAGTTATCAAATTATTTCTGGACAAAATAAATAACTTTTTTTTGCTGCTAAAAATGGCTCATTGAGTCAAGTATCCCTTTAAAGAAAAAAACATGCAACACCTAATTAAGGAATAAATTAACGCAACAATACGTTACCAAATGAAGGAACAAAATTAAAGCCGAAACATGTAACAATGCATGACCCCAAAAAATAAAGCAACAATATGCAATCCAAGCGGCTTTCCAAGCACCACAAGAATCTCTGAAAAGCCAAAACATCACAAGACGCAAGCAAGTCACACAACAACGACATGACCACGATGACAGTCCTGTTGTGCATGTCTCACCAGGAGTCCGGAGCTCCAGAGTCCCGTGGCCCAGGAGGCCTCTCTGGTCACGTGACCCTCCAACAGGAAGTGGACCTTCAGCTCCGGCAGCAGCAGCAGGACGTTAGCCACGGCGCACACGGTCGCCAGGGCAAGCAGAGCCACGCCCACGCAGCGCAGACACCTGGCCACGCACATCCTGGGATCTGAGACACGTCGCGGCAAAGCAATCACATTCCCAAAATGTTTCAATTTCAGAAATATTTGGCATATTAACAACCTCCTTCCACATTTCTTGATCGATTTAACTCATTCCAACTTCAACTTCAAATAATCTCATTCAGGAAATTTTGGAAGCTACTTTTTGACATTACTAAAATTCCACATGCATTACAATAAAATTCCCAAATAAAGAGATTTTTCACATACTGATCTTCTCATTCCACATTTTTTAACCAATTGAAACAATTTCAAATTCAAAATATTCTGATGATTCTGGACATTTTTGGGCCAATTTATCATATTCCCAAAATTCCCAGTTTTGCACAGTAAAATTCCCAAATTGAAAGGGAAATCAAGTCAAACAAAAAAAATCTTAATGCAATAATATACTGTACATAATATATAATAATACAATGATATGTTATATATGCCCAGAATTGTCTAAACAATGTATTCTGATTAATATTGACTTTGTGAAAAATGAATTACGCAACAAAATCCACCCGTTTTTATCTCTCTCAGGGGGCGGTCATTTTGCCACTTGCTGTCAACTGAAAATGACATCACAGTTTCTCAAGGCTCAGGTAACGACCAATCACGGCTCACCGGTTTCCTGGGTTTGGTCATGTGACATTTACAAGATGAGCCCTGAGGCACTGTGATGTCATTTTTAGTCAACAAAAAGTGGCAAAATGGCTGCCCCCTGAGATAATAATAATAATAATAATAATGCATCAGATTTATGGATATAAATAGGTGGATTTTGCTGCTTAATTCATATTCCAAAAATTCTAATGAGAATAAAAAATAATAAAAACAATTTTTGAGTTGACTTCTCCTTTTTAAGAGATATTTGACCTATTTACTTCCTCGTTCCAAATTTCTTGACCTATTCAAATCATTACAGCTTTAAACTATTTATGACATTCCCTATAAATTCCTACACTTTCCAATAAAATTCCCAAATTTAAGAGCTATTTTACCAACACCTTCCATTAAAACTATCACATTCTACAATTCAATGAATTGCAAAGCATTTCAATTCAGCTCTTTAGCATTCACACGCAATTTCTAGACAAATTGCATTCTCGAGAAATTACATTTTGTTCGACAGCATTGTTGTTATTATGAAATATATATATGCAGGTCCACTCACCATCTGATGGACGTCCACCTTTGAGTGGACCAGTAGAGGAAGCTGAGGAGATGTATATAGTAGGACACGCACACACGCATGCTCCCTTATAAGGATGCAGGAAGTGTCCTGTTTCCTTATAAGGAAGCAGGAAGTTTTCTGCGGTCATAAATAACGCAGGGGGGAACACTTCCATCACACTGCACTAACCAACATTTGATCCATATTATGTTAACAACACTTCCATCATATTGACAAATCAAAGTATGATGTAACAACGCAACCTCAAAATATTGGCTGCATTTGACTTAATGGGAAAAAATTATAATCATTTGGAAAAGTGGACCAACCCGGACGCCTCTTGCGCTGTTAGCACTAGCATCATTGCAACTGTAGCTGATGCTGGTGCTAAAAATAATGACGAAGCAAGAAAATAGACACTTCATGTTTTTCTATTTTCAGTTCTTAAAAACGTGTCGTGCGAGGTTGAGTCACACCGCCGGTGGTGTCTGAGTCAGCAACGGCTAGGGGAAAACTGTCCCACGTTTGACATTCAAATGACTGACGGCATCAGAGGCCAACGAGCGTCACGTGACGTCATGTGGATTGAGAAGAATTGAGGACGCCGGGCGTCGGGTGTGGGCGGCCATGTTGGGATTGTTTTCTAATTTAAGTTAGTTTAAATTAGTTTTTAGGGTGGTTCTGTTCGTTTTTATTAGTTTTAGTTACTTAAAAATGCTTAGTTTTAGTTAGTTTCAGTATTAGTTTTTTTATTTTATTTAAGAAAAGGGTATTACTTGTGCGCAGAGGTGGCAAATCCAGGTCCAGAGAGTAAAAACCCTGCCACAGTTTGACTTTAGCCATTGATGCTAGCTAGCTTGCTCCCTAGCAGGTAAACGAGCACCATGGGAGCTAGCTAGCTAGCTACCTAGCACCTGGGGTTAAGTTTTTACTTTCTGGACCTGGATTTGCCACCTCTGCTATTGCGCAATATTTAATAAACACCATGGTAAAATGAAAAAAGTAACTAATTTCTTACCTAGCGTTGCATTTTGTTGTCGCCTCAAAGCGACGTCATCTGAAGGTGCTTTTCTATTTGCTGCTGCTAGATGACGTCACTTCTGTGTGACACTTTCAAACGTCCTTATTCCGGTTAAATAAATATGCCTAAAATCACATTTAAAATCATCCCCAAAGGTGCATTAACTTAATTACCAAAAACTAAAGCAAAGGACATTTTTGCTATAATTATAGTTAGTTTTAGTTAGCTTTCTAAACATAAAATGTAGTTTCAGTTGATCCTGACTTAATTGATTAGTGCTTGTTTAATTAGAAATTGGCCTGGAAATTGGAGGTCAGGCCAAGCTAGGCTGTAGCAGTGCAGGGCGGGCTATTCTGGCACCTGTAATGGAAAAGTAGATTTTGTGAGTGCGACAACAGCAATGTGGATCTTTGTTGTTAATGTCACATAACCAAGCAGGAAGTGGCAGAAAGGTTCACGGATGATGAAACTTCCCCCGAGGTCAGACAAAAATATAAAAATATGTCATTTATGAGTCAACAAGAACGGACCTTTTCAATCTCTGAGCGGGCAGGGTCTTTCACACCAAACTAGTACATATGTGATACTGTTTTTCTTTTTTGAAGGACGTACTAAATATTATTTTGAAATAATACAAGTATTTTTATTTACAATGAATGAATATTGAAATATCGTAAAAAAAAAATCTACAAAAGTTTAAATTTAATTTACCCCCTTGATAAGAAACATGCAAGACATTTTTTTAGCAGGATTCGCCCATTTTAACTAAATGAACTACTGTTCTGTAAAGTGCTCTATCACAATTGCAGGCGTTGTGAAAGCGCTATATTAAATAAAGATAATTTGGTTTAAAAAAAATCAAAAGGAGCGCCAAAATCAAACCAGGAAGTGATGTCACAGTGATGACAGCAGGCTTGTGCTGAGTGTAATATGTTTGTATCAATTTTTTGGGAATGTATGTAACATATGTAAACTCCTAGCAATATGTTCAGTGTTCATAAATATTAAAATATAATTCATTATTGTAAGTTAATTGTTCATTGTAATTACGTTTGTTAAATAAAGTTGGAAAAAAAACTTAAAAAAATCACGTACCACAACAACCGAGACAAACGTTTTCAATTTAAGCAACAGTATTATTATTATTTTTAATCAAATAAAAAGTAATTCAGATGAAACAGAAAAAATGACTTGTCTTCCCGGTTGGAAGGATTTTAGTTTTTAGTTTTGTTTTTTAAATATATATTTGCTTTCCGGTTGGAGTCACCCGAACGAACGTAACCTGTGACGTCACCATCAACGATGACGCGGACTTCCTGGATTCGTCGCCACACGCTTCGAGCAGCGTCAGTTTGAATACTTCATTATTTAGCATTAGCATTCGACATAGAAACAGCACTAAACCGAAAGTAAGTCCATTTTCTATATTACGAGTTAACGACACAAAACAAGTACCTGCAGTTACTTTGAGAAAACCGTCAGAGATTTGTTTTGTGTTTATTTAATCGATGCACGAGTACTTTAAAACTTTAAACTCAACGTTGTTGCGTAAATAGTACGGTAAATACAATACTACAACAGTACACGTTAGGAAAAAAACTGCATATTGTACCGTAAGACAAGCGTTACTAAGCATTATTATTACACGGAAAAGTGATGCAACACAGTATTAATCATCAAGCTGTCGCTGCATTTTGGAACGTGTGGAAGGCATGGAGGAATATAAACAAGGTTTAAATATCTCTAATGAGGGTCTAATGGGGAGGAAAAAACACAAATGTATTACAAAAATGTAAACAATTATTACGACAAAGATATCAGACAATAATAGAAAATACTATATGATGACACATGTACAAACATATAAGACCAAAAAATAAATAAAAATACTGGAAGAGAATAGAAAAAAATGCAAAAACATTCGTTAATAAACACTAAACAATCCTGCTGCCTTCTACCGATAGTCCCTGTGCTGCGTTAAATTTACTTGAATATGAATATTATTTTTTTAACCCAAAATACTATATTTGCATTTTATAAGCCACATGTAGTTTTACCAGTGGATGGTCATGAATGATGGCTGACATTTTGTGTTGATGCTCCGAATCAGATAAACGCGGCTTTTGAGGATGCGGGGCCGTTACAGAAGCTCGCATTTCGGCCTGCTGCTGCTGGCTTCGCAGCTCTACCAGATGGGCTTGGACAACATCCCCCCCGTCACCCTGACCGTGCTGGCCCTCAATGCATACCTCTTCCTCTACCCCGCAGCTCCACTGATGAAGGTACGTGACACAGATTTATCTGATCCTGTTTTATATAGCACATTTCTCAACAACATTGTGGACCAAAGTGCTCTACAACTTATTTAAAACACATGGGATACAAATCTGAGTAATATTTAAGATCAAAACTAGAAAAGAAAACACGATATAGAACCAATAAGACACAAAGTACCATAGCATAGTTTTGATGACAGCTCAAAAGTTGAGTGTCATTCTGAATAATTACAATAATAGCAATTGCTTTTTGCCCTTTTAAGAAGACTAAAATACATAAATCAAATGATTATTTTTAAAAATCAGATTAATCACATTTTAGAATTTTGATATCAGATGAGAAAATACAGAATCCCCCCCCCCCCCCCAAAAAAATAAAAAATAAAATAAAATAGACAATATTAGTTGGAAAAAAAGAGATAAAAATGAAAATAAATAAATAAGTGTATTTGAAAGATTTTAAATATTTGAAAAATTGATGCGTGAATGGATGGATGGATGGTCAAAAGCATATTTGAATTTTTGTTTTACAAAATTGGTGAAAAAATACTTAAAAAATTACAAGACAATAAAAAAAAAAACATTAGAAAATACAAAATTGGTGAAAAAAATACAAACATGAGAAATACAAAAATATTCGTAAAAATATGTATTAGACAGGAACAAAAAACATGGAAAAAACAACTCCAACTAAAAACAAGGATTGTGACACTCACCAGCTGGCTCTCCCTCGCAGGCGTGCGTGAGCGTCAATCAGGCCTACAGGTCGGGCGAGTGGCTTCGCCTCCTCCTGTCTCCTTTCCACCACGCCGACGACATGCACCTCTACTTCAACATGGTGTCGTTCGTCATGAAGGGCATCCGACTGGAGCGGCGTATGGGCGGCGTTTGGTTCGCGTACGTGCTGGCCGTCTTCTCGCTGCTCACCGGCGTGCTCTACCTGGCCATGGAGGCGGGGCTCACCCAGCTGACCGAGGACCAGTCGTACAGCGCCGCCTGCGCCGTCGGATTCTCAGGTCGGATTTCTATGCAAACAACATAGAAGGCAAACTAGAAATATTAATAATAATAATAATATTGACTTTGCTCGACACAATGAACAAATTAAAGCATCAATACATTACAAATCAACCTAGCAGTCTGGACTTGACACACAAAGTAGCTATGTAACAATTATAAATATTGGCTGAATTTGACACAGTTGACAAATTAAAGGAAGACAGACAAAATATGTAATGCTCAAGCTCACTGCATTCACCGTGTGGGGAAAAAATGAAAGCAGAATTAAGTAACAATGTGAACTGATCTTGTCTTTGATTTTGTATTCATATTTATTTTGACATGTCTTAGGTGTGATTTTTGCACTGAAGGTCCTTAACAACCACTACCACCCTGGTGGTGTGACATACGTGATGGGCTTCCCGGTGTCTAATCGCTACGCCAGCTGGGTGGAGCTGGTCCTCATCCACATCACGGCACCGGGGTGAGTCCTAGTCGCTATGGAGTGAAGCGGCCAGCAGGGGGCGGCATTAACCTTTGTTCATCCTCCCCAACAGGACCTCCCTGATTGGTCATTTAGCCGGTATCCTGGTGGGCCTGCTCTACACTGCTGGTCCACTGAAGATGATGATGAAGATGTGTGCAGGTGAACGAGAGCTAAAGCAATAATGTGAATAATAGCCAGGATAAGAACCCATCGAACAACAATCACTTAAAAATCTGCAATAGCTGGGGGCGGGAATGACAAATCGCCATATAGCTTGGCAACACTGTACTTTACATGATTAAATATACAATATTATATTACAAACGTAGCAGACTACTGCACATACTATTTTTGCTCTTCTCATCAGGACTGATGCCATCCAGCATCTTCTCATCCAGAACGTATTACAGATCTTCAGGTAACACGCTCACCACATAACGCCACTTTTTAAAAAACAAACAAAAAACAAACCCTGTACTAAGGCATGCGCTGATATTAAATTCTGACGGTATGCTAACCGTGAGCAAAAATATATTATTAAAATTCCTCATTGAATGCAATCTATTTTGTTTTGTTTTACTTGTCTTGACGTGTAGCATGTTAAGTGTAAATAAATAAATAACATTTTCCTTCTATTTTAATTCCTCTAATTAACTCAGTGTCCAAATCACTGGCGAGCTATTTTTAGAACAGACCCCCCGGTGCTACTCATGATGTCCTTAGGGCCAACTAGTACTGCTGTTTTTTTGTTTTTTTTAGGACAATGCACATTAATCAGAACAAAAAGGCATCCGTGTTTAGAGTATCGCCCTCCATTTACCTCCACATGCTGAGAAGGGAAAAAAATGTTAACTGGAGCCAACTAACCTAGATTCCTTTATTCATTATCTGCAAGGTGTTACGTGCTTAGACTTAACTAAATAAACGAAAGTGTTAATTAGAGGGCGGTGACAGCCGTTGATGAACCGCAGTAAGCTGTCAAACCACAAATTGGCCCATCAAACAGTCACTGTAGGTGTGTGTACGTGTGTGTGTGTGTGTGTGTGTGTGTAGGTTACAGTGGCAGAGACTCTAGAAACAATCCGCACACGGCAGGTGATGGGTCATCGACGTACACCGGTGAAATGACAGAGGAGGAGCAGCTGGCGGCGGCCATCAGGAACAGTTTGCATGACACAGGCTAGTTACCTCAAGGGGACTATATAGCTCTATTATTACTCTTACCACAGTGACGACATTTCTCATTAAGAGCAATTAAGGCTAAATGCTAACTTAGCAGTTAACTCTTTGACTGCCAAAAACGTTAAATAACATTTAGTAAAATCCTATGGAGGAGTGCCAAAGACGTTAAAAGACGTTTGTTTCAAAACAGAGGTGAAACTAACCATTTTCTATTGTTGATTACTGAAAAACGGAGTAAGGTAGAAACAAACTTTTTTTTTCTGATGAAAGATGAGAGTCCAATCTTTCATTTGGTAGTATGTGTGTTTCCATAGTCCAAACACATAATTTTCTGTGGACCTTGAAAGATCAGTCAAAATGCTTAAATCGACTGGCACCGGCGACATCCCGTTTCTGAAAACGTCTGGCAGTCAAAGAGTTAAGATGGACTAAACTTCCAAAAGTTAAGTAGCTAGTAGGCTACATTGTTACTCTGTGCTCTTTTATTTCCAAACATCACAAACAAGATGGACTCAAATGCGGTAGCCAAGTGACTAGCATATGGTAGCTAGCTACCCAGTTGAGCTACATACGTAGCAGCTAGCGCAAAAATCTAACAACATATCTCTATGCTAATGTGTTTGTCAGGACGGCAACGCCACGGATACGGTCCGGCTCAGTTTGCGGCCCCACCTCCTTACGGCTTCCGCCTGACGGATGAGGAGCTCCGTGCCAGAAGGCTGACGCGATTGGACAACTTCATGTGAAAGAGTGAACGAGAAGAAGAGGATCTGCGTGTTGCGTTGACCACGGGAGAACTGATGAGCTTTGGCCTTTAAGAAACTTCTTAATATGAAGTTTGAGAAGCACTTTTTTTGTATTACTTTTTTTGTCTTTTTGTCCTATTTATCTGCTAATGGCTCTTGATAATTTACTTTTGTAATAAAAATAAAGAAATAAACAAAAGTGCATTTTTGACAAACGGGGAACTCAGGGATGTGATTTGACCAAAGTGAAATTATCTGAAAACATAGCCGGGGGTCTGGGGGCCGTTGGCACCCAGCTAGGTCCCTGGTGGGGGGACAAGGGGGGCGTAGCCCCCCGGAGCTCATGGGTTTTCCGTGTTTTTAAGTACTTTCAATGCACTCACATGACAAAGAAATAGACAAAACAACAGCATAAATTTTCAATGTATATTGAACTATCCCATATAAAACGGCAGTTTTAGTCAACTCAAAATCAGTCACATTCAAAAACATTGGACTGCCTTTGCTTTTAAAAACTATCACTGAGAATATCATCATATCTAACTAATGTGATTACTAAGTTAACACATAAATAATGTTGAAGAGTTCAAATTTCATGAACAAATAATTGTATCATGACCAAATGAAAAGTAACTCATATTAGAGCATACCACAAATGTCTTTGTTATAGCAGAAGATGTTATCTGTCGGAGTCATACACAATGAAATACAAAAATAAATAAATAAATAAATCGGATTTTTTTTTTGGGGGGGAAGGGGAGATAAAAAAAAAAGCGTAATTCCGCGAATTAGCGGAAAAATCACATCCCTGGGAACTTTTTGGAGGATTATTTTGGATTTGGACTATAGGAATGACTGTCTAAATTTAGTTCTGAGGTAAAGGTTTCTGAAACTATATTTAGTCATTCCTGTAGTCCAAACACTACAGTAACTAGTTCCTGGGTAAAAATCATGGAAATATGTCATTAGACTCCATTGTTCATTCTCTTCCATATCTCAAGGATGAATGTGTATTTTAATATCAGTTACTTAGTATCTTTGGGACAAGGTTTTGCACATCTGATTGGGAACCAAGTAGTTCCAGGAACTAAATGTCAGAAGTCTTACCTCATAAATCATAAATCACATTTTAATGGAAAAAATATCTGCCTCAAATAAAAACCAAATATCAAAATTTATAGAAACATGGTCTCCGTATATAGAATTTTTTAACCTAATTCCGGTTACTTAATTCTGTCTGTTAGCGAGAGCCACTACATCGTGATAACTTACATTGATGTTTCTGCATTTGCCAATTTATTATTATATTATATTATTAGTATGGGATTTTTTTTAATGGGCTTTAGGTGAACTGATGAATACACACACGCTCGCACGCACGCACGCACACACACATACACATACTCACCCACATACAAAAAAAAAATAAAAAAAAAATATATATATATATGTGTGTATATGTATATATATATGTATATATATTTAAAAAAAAAAACATTTATTAAATTTTTTTTAATTGATTTGTTTGTTTGTTTTAAAAAAAAAGGAGCGCAATGATGATGTCAAATCGAATGAACAATACTGAGCTTTCCTGAGGAAAAAAAAAAAAAAAAAAAGTCTTACCTCATCTACATTGTAGAGGTCAGACGCAGAAAACATTTTTGGTCCCATCTATAAGTCTAAAAATAGTACTACCCCCGACTAAAAGATGATTTCGACGAGTTCATCACTGTGTTGAGTTGCTGATAGAAGGCCTCATACTCAGTAATTAGCTCCATCTCATAAGTGGAACTTCTTGTTTGGTGAGGTAACCCATGTAAAGTTCCTTTCGTTTCCTCCAAGTTATGACGCATGATTGTCATTTTAAACTGTTGGGAATGACGCAGCGGTGAGCGTCGTGGTTAGCTAATACTCGCTCAACTGCAGAGAGAGGAGGCATCGATTGGATATTGGAGGGAGGCCTTTTTGGAATCATGTGAAACAACAAACAAGCATTCACACTCAAATTCAAACTTCGGGATCATTTTTGAATGTTCATTTAACCAAAAACGAATTTCGGTTCATTTTGGATTGGTCGCCAGCCAATAATGGCTTTTGTCCATTCTACACTGAACTGTGCGGATGGCTGGTCACAGTCGATGTTGGAGGTGAACATGCTGGATGTCATGTGGTTGTGAGGCCGGTCGGATGTACTGCCAAATTGTCTGGTACGCCTTTAGAGAAACTCCCTAAAAACTTGTGGCATTGCATTCATTATGTGGCCAAAATGGCCTATTATTTTTGGAAAGTGTAATCATACACACCTGTGATATAATTATGTCTAATCAACACCTGCCAGGTGGATTGGATTAATTTAACAAACAAGAAATGCTTAGTAAAGCTTTAGACAAATTTTTTAATAATATGTGAGCCTTTTGCGTACCGGTATGTAGAACTTTTAGTTTGAGATCTTTGAGTCCAGCTCACAAAAAATGGCAGCACAAACAAGTGTTGCGTTTGTTTTTGTTCAACATAAATTCGCTGAGCAATGGAATGTTTTTTCCCCCCCACAAAAGAATGACAAAAATGCATCCCTGCGAGAAATGTCGTTAGTTTTAGCTTTAGTTCTGCCTCACCCAACTTGACTTAAAGTGACACTAAGGAACTTTTCAACCTTTATAAAATATTTTCACAACTCTTCCGATGAAACATCGACTTAAAACTATTTGAATGGTAGCTTTGCTATGACCTGAGGGGGTGTGTGTCAGTTTTACTGGCACTAAACAACTTTGAGGAGGATGGTAGGAACACTGCCCCACAAAAAAAAACTACAAATGTGCTGACTGCTTTACGGCATACGTCGCTTGCCCCATTCGTCACAAACTCGGAAGTCAATTTGACTGGCGTGAGCTCAGTTGCGGCGGTCTTGTCAGGCCATTGTTGCGTCTCAAAAATGTCGTTTGGACTGATTTCATTGCATTTTACAAGAATGACTGGTGTTTAACGCAGATTTTGGATGGAACTTTCAAAACGTTTGGCAAGAAATGGAAGGCCGTTAAAGTGTACGCCATGTAACCAAAGGTTCGCATATTGAAAATTGTTAATTTCTTTAACTGTTCAGACCAATAGCTTTCAGCAAAAATAAGTTGAGGCAAAGGCCGTGGATACTTATGAACTCGTTTTTAAGAATACATTTGTAGAAATCATTGAACAAAAATGATTCTTCAGTTCATTATGAGGTTGTATGTAGAATTAAGAGATGGGAAATATTCCTGTAATATAATATGTGAAAAAATAGAAACACCGTGGCTTTCTGGATGCACCACTTCATGCAAGGGGCGTGACGTCAGCTCATTGTTCACATTCTGCCGGCAACACCAGTTCACTAATTACAAGTTAATGGCTTGGGCGTGTGCGAGGTGATCTGACTCAATACTTTAAGACACACAATCTCATCCAGTTTGCTCACTTACGCACACGTCGCTGCTGTCTTCTCGCCATGGCTTTCAGGTGTAGGCACTGGAAGCTTCTACTTCTGCTCAATGTGCTGGGGCTGGCGGGAATTTTTGTTCTCTTGACCAACACTAGATGGTCCAAAATTGGGCATTTGCTTCCGGCTTTAGAAGCTCCGGTTCTGGATGCTCCTCAGATAGTAGAAAAGTTGCCGCAGACGGAGCCGGAGACAAAGACTGAGTCGGAGAGGACCAATGAGAGTGAGCAGAACGATCTGAAGGAGAGGCTCCGCTACCTGGAGGACATCGTGTACAAACAAATGAGTGGTAGGATTCAACCTATATTGACATACTTCCTGGTTACGTAACCAAATTCAACAACATTGACGTTGCTATTTTTTTATTTATTTTTTCCTGGAGAGCTCAGTATTTTTCATTCGATTTGACATGTCATCATTGCGCTCCTTATATATATATATATATATATATTTTTTTTTTTTTTTTGTATGTGGGTGAGAAAGTGTATGTGGGTGTGTGCGTGCGTGTGTGTATTCATCAGTTCACCTAAAGCCCATTAAAAAAAAAATCCCATACTAATAATATAATATAATAATAAATTGCCAAATGCAGAAACATCAATGTAAGTTATCACGATGTAGTGGCTCTCGCTAACAGACAGAATTAGGTTAAAAAATTCTATATACGTAGACCATGTTTCTATAAATTTTGATATTTGGTTTTTATTTGAGGCAGATATTTTTTCCATTAAAATGTGATTTATGAGGAGGTTAGACCATTGGTCGATATTCAGAGTTTGTTTATTTTTCCAGTTAACAAGAATTGTTTTTTTTAGCGATAGTAAGGGCTACAAGTGTAGATTGAAATTGTTTATGTGGTAAGTCAGTTGTTGTTAGGTCACCTAGCAAACACAAGTTTGGAGATCAAGGTATCCTACAGTCCAAAATAGCGGAAAGTTTTTCTAAGACTTTAGTCCAGAAATACATAACCGGAGTACATAACCATAAAGCATGAACATAAGTGTCTGTAGTGTTTTGTAAGCATTGGAGACAAATGTCGGAGTCTGAGAGTCCCATTTTCTTCATCATATATTGAGTAATGTATGTTCTGTGAATAATTTTATATTGGATAAGTTGTAAATTTGTGTGTTTTGTCATTTTAAATGCGTTTTCACAAACTTGAATCCAAAAGTCAGATTCCGCTGCTATAGACAAGTCTGTCTCCCATTTCGAGATGGGTAAAGACATTTTATCAGTATATGAAAGTAATTTATATATTTTTGAGTTTTTTTGTTGTTGTCGGAGAAAGCTTGTTAATATCTTTAGCTAAAACAGGCGGTTGGAGCGTACCCCGAAGTGTTGGAATTTTTTTCTTTATCATATTTTTAACTTTTAGATAATGTAAAAAAAAAATCAGTTTTTTTATTTTGTATTTTTTGGAGCAAGGATGTATATGATATAAACATATAATCTGAGAAGAGATGGTGGAGATGTGTAATTCCTTTCTGCTCCCACACACCTAAATAATTACGATGATGAATGAAGTTGCTATTTTTTATTTTTATTTTTAAAATTGTGCCATTTAAAAATGTAACGCAAGAGATTTTTTTTTTCCTCAAATTGTTCACAAGTATAATCCTTTAGCTGATTTCCGGATGACGGAATCATGGTCATCAACACAACACAATGGTTGTGTTGTGTTCAGGTCTTTCCAGACCTCTTGGCCTGGTCGAGGGCTTTGGGGCTCCGGGCGCAGATGGCGCTCCCTTTACACTGTCCCCGGAAGACAAGCGCAAAGCCAACATCCTACAGGACAAATACGGCTATGACATCATCATGAGCAACAAGATCTCCCTGGACCGAAACATACCGGATTACAGACCCAGCAAGTGAGTACACATCTGCCACTAAACGGAAAAGAGTATTTTCTACAATGAACAAAAGCATTTGTGATTAACGGCTTTTAAAAATGCTATACAGATAATAAAATAATGCTATGGTATTGTTAGCTCAAATTGGTAACATCCTACTGACTTAAAGGGGAAGTCAACCTTAAACATTTCTCAACAATATGTTATATGTGACCTTACTAGTCTAAACATGATACTCTGATTAAAGCAACACTAAGCAACTTTCAGTTTATGTTGATTATGGCGGCACCATATGGACGGTAATGTCATGCCTGACGAAAGACCACATTTCACATGAGGACAAGCGCACTGCGTCGTTCTTGAGCTCATGCCAGTCAACTTGACTTCCGACTTTGTAACGAACGGGTGAACACCTGATTCATTCATAATGCATCGCGAAACGACGCGTGTGTGCGTTTCTGTAGATGCAAAGAGTACACCTACCCGACGGCTCTACCGCAGATCTCCCTCATCTTCATCTTCGTCAACGAGGCCCTGTCCGTCATCCTGCGCTCCATCCACTCAGCTGTCAATCACACGCCGGCCCACCTGCTCAAAGAAATCATCCTGGTCGATGATTGCAGCGATGACGGTACGGCCAGTCAAAATGAGCACTGAGAAGGCTAACTAGCGCAGCTCACTGGGACATTGTCTTTATTTCCCTCATATGGTCTTATCCAGTTTGTAAGGAGAGCAGCGTTTCCATATAAACCTTTCTAGGCCCATATAACAGAAAAAAAAGATGGAAAAGGTTGGGACAAGAGTCAGACAGGACATAAATAACATGCTAATAATTCTGTGATGACCAAACCCAACACGTGTAGTTCAGCAGACATCATTACTTGAGGTTTGACCTTATTTTGCGAGTGTGCTCACAACAAGCTTGTTTTTCAACAGGACAGACGAGTTTGGCCATCACATCTTGCTCCGAATGTCAATGTTATGCTACTGAAGTGAACTAATCTAAGCAAAACCGTTTCAATTTGATTTCCATGAAAATGTTACCTGTTCTTCTGCTTCACAAATTAGCAATCAAACTGTAATCCATAGAACAAATGTCTGCTTTTGCTTTTTTTGTTGCAGAGCAGCTTAAAGGACCTTTGGAGACGTATGTGAATAAGCGCTACCCTGATCTGGTCAAGATCATCAGGAACCAAAAAAGGGAGGGTCTAATTCGGGCCAGAATCATTGGCTGGAAGGTGGCCACCGCCGAGGTGACGGCATTCTTCGATGCCCACATGGAGTTCACCCCCTTATGGTGAGGCCATCAAACTAATTTTGTAATAGATGCCTCACAAAAATTGGGTAGTAAACTGTAATATAATAACTGGAACCATTTCTGGTAAACCAAAACAGCAGTACCTATTAAGGCACGTCAAGAGTTTCCAAGATGAGAACGTGCCTAAGTGTGATCTGGGTTGTAAGCCACCCACTTCAGACAGATAAATGCCTCCCTTGTTCCACCAAACAAACAAAAAAAAGGTAATAATTGTAAAGCAGTAAGAGTATACGGTAATCCTGTTAGGCGGCGCAAAAGCGCAGGTGAAAGATGCAAAATGCGACTCAAATAGTGGGCAAGGTTTACAGGTTTTATTGAACAAAAGGAGCTTGACGCATTTACTGAACACTAACAAAAAGCGACGTGACAAAAAGGTCAACGTGTACCTACAGAAAAACAAAATAACTAACCAAGGAAGGTAGGCGGAGTACCACGGGAGGAAGAATGAAAACAAAAAGCCCAACACAAGGTACGTACAAATCAACAACTAGAACAACCACAGCAGTACTTACAAGAAACAACAGAAGACAAAAAGCACTGCTGACAGGAACTAGGAGAAAACCGGTAAAAGCACGAGAGTAACATAATGCTGAGGCAATGGCACGCAGCAAGAACCATAACTTGGCAATCTTCCTCACGTGAGTCCTGTGTCTAAATAGCCTGCTGATTAGGATTGCCTGCAGCTGAGACACAGGAACTCCGCCCACCGACACTCCAGGAAAACAAAAAAAAAAGACAGGAAACAAATGACCAGCAGAGGGCAGAATGAAATAAGACATGACAAATCCGTTGGAATCCTGTTGCTAACCAAAACAGGAGCACCTAGCAAGGCACGTTAAGAGTTCCTATGCCGAAATAAAATGTGGAATGCGTCTACCTCCAAAAAAATACCTTGCTCGCTCAAGCAGACAAAAACAGGCGGTAACTGTAACCTATCGGAACTGTATTGCTAACCAAAAGAGCAGCACCTGGTTGGAATGTAAACGGTCTCACAGATGAAGCATGGCGTGTGTCAACCACTGAAGACAAATGAACACCTCCCTCAGACGCCTCCCTTGTTCCCATCAAAACAAAAACTGGTGCTAATTGGTAACTGAAACCCATTGGACCTCTGTTGCTAATCAAAACAACAGCACCCACTGAGACAAAAAAAACAGTGTCTCAGATGAAGTAAAATATAATGTGAAAGATGAAAACAGGTGTCATTCATGATCAGATGGTCCTATCAGTTCTTACATTACATTAAAAAACAAGTAATGTGCTTGCTCTCCACTCAGGGCCGAACCGGTTCTGACCCGGATCAAGGAGGACCGCACCAGGATCATCTTGCCTGCCATCGACAACATCGAATACGACACTTTCCAGGTGGGCTCCTATGGGCAACCATCCCACGGCTACGACTGGCAGCTGTGGTGTAAATACATCAGCGCCCCCGCAGCTTGGAAGAAACTGAATGATGACTCTGCCCCCATCAGGTGGGCCGAGACCACTACGTGTAACCCACAATACGCCATGTCAAAAACTTGTGTTAACGTTTGCACCGTCAGATATTATGTATGGATGGACTCATGGAAATACGATGTGATGTTAGAATCGTAAACATGTTTTTGTTTTTTTTGGGTTATGCGACAGAAGTCCTGCCATGATTGGCTGCTCCTTCGCGGTCCACCGGGTCTACTTTGGCGAAATAGGCCTGTTTGACCCTGAAATGGAAGTCTACGGGGGAGAGAATGTGGAACTCGGGATCAGGGTTCGTATCTCAAATGATTTCAAGTTAGTGGCTAACACAAAAGCTAAAGTAACTGGCATAATCACTGTCTTGTCAAACATTACAAACAAGATGGGCTGAAAATATGACACACATGTGGTAGCTAGCAAGCCAGCCGAGCTAGCTAGGGGCTAGCACAAAAGCAAATGTAGCACACGACACTCACTCCGTGCACCATGTTGTCGAACGTCACAAACAAGATGGAGTTGAAATGTAAAAAAGGATAAGGCAGCTAGCCTAGCAAGCCAGTCGAGTTAGCTAGTGGCTAACACAAAAGCTAAAGTAGTTGACATAATCACTTTGAATTGTCAAACATCCCAAACAAGATGGGCTGAAAATGTAGCACGCATATGGTAGCTAGCAAGTCACGTCTAGCTAGTGGCTGACTTGCACAAAAGCAAATGTAGCAGGCGACACTCACTCCTTACGCCATGTTGTCGAACATCACAACCAAGATGGAGTGAAAATGTGAAAAGCACAAGGCAGCAAGCAAGCCAGTCGAGCTAGCTAGTGACTAACACAAAAGCTAGAAGTCGTTAACATAACCGTCTTGTCAAACATCACAAACAAAATGGACTGAAAATGTGAATAGCATAAGGCATAGAAGGCCAGTCTAACTAGATAGTGACTAACACAAAAGCTAGCTACTTAGCGGCCAGCACAAAAGTTAACACAAAGGAGTCGACAGTTACTCAGTGCTCGTTCTTGTCAAACATTAAAAAGAAAAAAGAAAAAGCTGGACTAAAACGCAGCAGTGGAACAAAATCCCAATTAATCAACCGTTGTTCACAAAAAGTAGTCATCTACGTTTTTTGTTGATATTTTTGCGTTTTCTGCAGGTGTGGCTGTGTGGTGGCAGTATGGAGATGCTGCCATGCTCCCGCGTAGCTCATATCACGCGCTTCAAGAAACCTTACCTGGAAAACTCCCTATCAACCCACATGCGGCGCAACGGCCTTCGCGTGGCCGAGGTTTGGTTTGACGAGTACAAGCCCAACTTCTACATGGCTTGGAACATTCCAATGCAGGTAACGCTCACTCATCCAACCCAATCCAAATAGGGTTAGGGTTAGGGTTAGGGTTATTATAAAATAATAATCTTCCAATTCAAGTTAATCAAGTGATGCTATGTGTGCGACATACTAACTTGACCTGATATCTGGTCCAGAATCATGGCATCGACTATGGAAACATCTCTGAGAGGGTAGAACTCAGGAAGAGACTGCAGTGTAAGAACTTCAAGTGGTACATGGAAAATGTTTACCCTGAGATGAGGACGCACAGCAACACGGACCTCTACGGCGTGGTGAGTCCACTCGTCTCAATTTAGTGTCGTCCATGCGTCTAAAATATGCCATTCCAATTTTGGCGGACTTCCTGGGTCGTTTCAGATTTTGCTTCTTTAGACTTTTTTTGTGGGTTTACTCATGTTAAACATGTCTACCAAATTTTATGTTGCTTAGTCAAACTTTTTTTTAGATTTTAATGTGGTTTGGCGCAACTGAACAAATTGAGCCAAAAATGGCCAGTAAAAAAAAAAAAAATCAGGAATGTTATTTTTTTTTTCTTTCTTGGATTCCTTCTTGAGACTTTTTTTGTAAGTCCACTCAACATGGACATGTCTACCAAATTTTATGTTGCTTAGTCAAACTTTTTTTTAGATTTTAATGTGGTTTGGCGCAACTGAACAAATTGAGCCAAAAATGGCTAGTAAAAAAAAAAAAAAATCATGAATGTTATTTTTTTTCTTTCTTGGATTCCTTCTTGAGACTTTTTTTGTAAGTCCACTCAACATGGACATATCTACCAAATTTTATGATTTTTAGTTAAACCGGCTTCACGGGCTGAATTTTTGCTGGTTTAATCTGGTTGGGCACAACTGCGATATTTGAAACTAAAATGGAGGTTTCAAATCAAAATGGCAGACATCCTGTGTCTTTTCTGAGATGGTTTCCTGAGACTTTTTTTTTATGAGTCTACTCATGATAGACAAGCTTCTATGTTGCTAAGTCAAATTGTTCAAACAATTCCATTGCACACTATATAGTCACATCTTTGGCATTGTTGATGGCTTGGAGATGAAAACTGGATTTATTTGTCACACCAGATGTACAACTTCAACGTCACCAATCTGTGTTTGGACCAGGGTGAAAAAACAAACCACGCCCCCATCTTGTTCGAATGCCACGGCCTGTCTCCTCAGGTAGCACTTCCTTATACAAACAACACAACGCTGCCTTCACAGGAGTCAATTTGTTTATAAAGCACTTGAAAAAACACAAGTGATGGCGATGCTGGAGTCAACCCAAATTGATCAAAATCCATACCTACACATCCAGTTCTAAAAACAACCTGGCGCTTTTTTGGTGTTTTTTTTTTATCTTGATCTTGCCCTCATTCCCTGTCATCTCTACAGTTGGTACGCTACACGAAAAACAAGCAACTGTTCGTGGGCGCGTTAGGCAGCAGCAGAGAAGACACCAGGTGCCTGGCGGATAGTCTCCCCAACACCAGGCCGCAACTCCTGGACTGCAGCACCGTGACTTACATCACGAAGACCAAGTGGATTTTCAATCAGGTGACACCTTGTTCTTACCGCATCAAATTCGAGAGGTCAGACTAGTCTGATTTGGCTTCACTCTGTCAACCTCCAGGGTCAGTCAGTCCGAAACCTGTTCACGGGGCGCTGCATGGAGGTGGTGCCCAGTCCAAAAAAGCCGTTCTACGAAGTGGTGATGCAGCCATGCTCCGGCCAGAGTTGGAACTTGACGATTCCTGACGTACGTTTCTGAGTCGTCATCTACTTTTACTTCCCGGACTCTGCGCAAAGCGTCCGGCGGACTCGCTGGATCGGGCTCGTCCTAAACGCTGGCGCAGTTATTGCATTGTCCTGGTCTCGGGTCTGGCACAGACATCTTTTTGTGTGCCGAACTGTTTTTCTATATTTATTGCGTCTGCGCTTGAGATGGAAAAAGGGCACGTTTAACCCTTTCCTGGATTTTATTACCGTTCAAGGTTGTTCAGAGACATTTTTTGGCCACGTACTGACATCATCATTATCATGATTTTAAAGATTTTTTAGGGATTCTTTAACTGTACAAAGTTTTTTACATACCAGAGCTTGTCATTAGTATACCCGATCTTTTTTTTTAATTTTTAAAAACCCTTTAATTTCCAATTTGTTTGTAAAACAACCTAAAAAATTACTTGTTTTTTTTTTTGCTATTTGGTCAGTCTTTCAACAGCCAGCAGAGGGATTGAACTTCCACTTATTAAATCAAAACATAATTGTTCTCTACTTCTGAAAATCAAAATCGTGTCATTCATTTCCGCCTTTAGAGTGGAGCAAGACCTTGATTAAACGTCTCTTTCGGAAATGATGAATATTAAAAAAATTAAATAAAAAAAACATTAAAAAGAAATAAAAACTTGTGGTGACTGTAGAATGAAACACACTAGTATGATTCAATTACTAAGAAAACAATTCAAAAATGTAGTTTTCATGGCTTTCAACTGGACAAAATGTACAATTTGATTGAACACAGTGTATTACTGATATCATTTAAGAGCTGAAGTTGGAAAGAGCAAAATCAGACATATATTTTTTTTTAAACTGAGAAAAAATTTACATTTATAAGATTTTAGATTAAAGTGTTGAAAATTTTACAAGAATAAAGTCAAATATTTTGACAAAAATGTTGGATATTTAAAGTGATGTATTTTCACGATTAAGTTCATAATATTACGTGAATTAAGATGTATATTTTCTCACAAGCCAAGACATTCACTATAGCCGTAAAATGAGCCTCGCCGTGTTTATGAATTAGACAAGTCACACCTCGGCCATGAAAATGATTGAACTGATACTGACACACGTCAATTACCACGCTTGTTGTGTGTTGTGATATATTTTGTGTTATTGTTTGGGTCTGCTTGATGTGATCTCAGAGTTGTGCGGGAAACTTCCCATGCTCGTGTTGTCTCCTTCACTCAGTTGCATCTTCAGCTTCATGTTTTGTCGTCCTCATTTTTGGATAGGATTAACTCCTTTTTTTTTTCCCAGATTGAAGTCATCAATTGATTAAAAAAAAAGAAAAAGGTGTAACTTATGCAAATGATACAGTGTATACGAATGATTATATTACTCAGCCATCCGCATTTACACATTACATTAAAGTACAAATTATTTTATAATTTAGAGGAATCTGTGCATATGCAAAATATATCGTCGATGTAAATTATAAATAATTATACATTTCTATACAACAGCACGGTTATGTGTAGTACACTGTCGTATTTTACAGCACAGTATATGATTGAATGTGTTATTTTATAGTGCATTATTAAAAGTATAATATACATATATATAAACTCAACAACAAAAAAAGTCTCATTAAACACCTGGTTCTTCACTTACAAATATATGTATTTTAAAAATGGTAACATGCCATACACCAAATTGAAAGTTGGACGTTTGTGGAGCTAAATGTGGAAGTTAAAGCATTTCTCGAATTGAAGCCGACGTCGACATCGACCGGCCACGAGTCCACATTCTTGTCAGGAGCAAGGCGTTTTAAATGCAAATTGATTTATTTGGATTTGTATATATTTCTATAGAAAAGTTTCAGTTTAGACTTTAGAACTTGATTTGAGTTAAATAGGTAAAGAAGAACCCAGTCCGAAATACAATGGATAGCCTACATTGAATAATTAATGTTTATCAAAGGTATACAATATAAAAAAAAAAAGTGGTTATATAATTTTAATAAAAACTTGTAGCGTGTATCATCTGTGATTGCGCATGCGCGCCTATGTTACCGTCTGCTCGGCACGCACGGACGCTGATCGCGTGCACGCGCATTCTCCTTATCATCCTCACCGTCATCAGCAGAGCAGAAGGAGCGACGACGGAAGCGAGCGAACTCGAACATGAACACGAGCATGAACACGAACGCGAGGTGGGTGGCACCGGTACCGAGGAACGGACATCTGCTGCCCGCCTGAGAGCGCGCCGTCCGCGGGATGCCTCGCCGACGCCGACCCGGTTAAAGACCCCCAAACCGTGGAGTCAAACCACGGAGACACCATCTTCAATCAAATCAATGTTGATCCCCCCCCCCACTGTAGCTCAACCCCACGCTCGTCGCATTGAGTTCTCCTCGTATTCTGCTGGTTGCCGGAACCCGAACCTCCATCACAGGCTGTCCATGGCTTTGAAATGGAAAAGACGGAGGCTTCTGCTGGTGCTCAACGTGCTCGCGGTGGCCGGGATCATGACGCTGTTGAGCCGCTGGAGCAGCGTGCGCGCTCCGGAATATGCGGACGCTCCGGACGCCGAACCCGAGCGCAGGAGGCCGAGCCGGGCTAACGGAACCGCCGCCGTCAGCCACCAAGAGCTGCTCAGCAGGCTCAGCTTGCTGGAGGACGTCGTTTACCGGCAGCTGAACGGTATAGCAAATTGCAACGTTTGAGCATTTATTTAAGCATTTTTTTTTTTGCCTAGAATTGGAATGATATAAAACAAAATCATAGCTAAGCCTACATATGCCACTGGAGAATCCAATTTGAAGAGAATGTGCGTGTAAATGTCAAAGAGCTGACTCAAAAGCTGGGGAATGAATCGAATTGTTGTAATGTAGAATGTGAAGGAATTGGTAAATATGTTGTTTTTTTAAATGTCTTAGTTATTTACTTTTGCTGAGAAATTATGAAAATGCGGCTATTTAATAGCTTCACAAAATTCAATAAGATGAACAGCTTGAAGCTGGAATGTTTTGAAATGGTTGAGAAATAGTCAAGTCAAGTCATCTTTATTTATATAGCGCTTTCAAAGAGCCGTAGCCGTCACAAAGCGCTTTACAACATAGGTGTCAAACTCCGGTCCTTGAGGCTCTGGGCAGTATACAGTAGGCAGGAACACCCGGAGCTGGTTGGTAGCCAATCACAGGGCACACAGAGACGAACAACCATGCACACCTTGGGACAATTTAGAGTGCTCAATTAACCGGCCATGCACGTCTTTGGAATGTGGGGGGAGATGAAAAGCCCCACACAGGCAAGGGGGAGAACATGCAAACCCCACCCAGGAAGGCCGAAGCCCGAACTCGATCTCACGCCCTCAGCGCTGGGAGGCGGATGTGCTAACCACTGTCCCACCCTCGTCGTAAAATCAATCCTCGTTCTGCAGCCGAGTGCATCCATGAATGTTGCCTGTTTATCGGAGAAATGCGACGTGAAGACAACGCAGACTGCCCTCGCGCTAAAATATTGTTCTTGTCCTTGCTCCGCTGACAATACAGGGTCCGCTATTTGCTTCTTTTCCTATAGAGATACCCGCCAAAATCCAACAATCTTTACAGTATTTAGTATTTACCTGTAATCCGCAGATATACGTGCCAAAACATAGTTGCTGTAAAATATACAGTCATTTACTGTACTTTGTTTTACCCACAATGCATTGCTGTATAGTTATATACTGTAACATTAACTCTTTGACTGCCAAAAACGTTAAATAACGTTTAGTAAAATCCTATGGAGGAGTGCCAAAGACGTTAAAAGACGTTTTTTCAAAACAGAGGTGAAACTAACCATTTTCTATTGTTGATTACTGAAAAACGGAATAAGGTAGAAACAAACTTTTTTTTCTGATGAAAGATGAGAGTCCAATCTTTCATTTGGTAGTATGTGTGTTTCCATAGTCCAAACACATCATTTTCTGTGGACCTTGAAAGATCAGTCAAAAATGCTTAAATCGGCTGGCACCCACGGCATCCCTTTTCTGAAAACGTCTGGCAGTCAATTAAAAAACAAGAAAATGCTGCAAAAATTTTTTTTACTGTAGATTTTACAGAAATTTGTCACAGTGTACACATATAAAAGAATGGTCCAATTTTCCAGTCCCATCTAATCGGATTCACTTTCAAGCGCCGAACCGCCATCTCCGCATCCCGCGCACGCCGTCGCGCTTCGCGCCGACATTCTCGTCCTCAGCTCAACCAGCTCAAACACCGTCCCTCGAGGAATGTTTACGGCCAAAACGCCGACAACAGTCCACTCCACAACGGGTCCACACCAAGGACAAAACACCGCATGACGAGAAGAAAGACGAAGACAGCTGCCAACTCACAGCGCCATCAACAAACACAGCCCAAACAAGAGGATATAACAAATAATATATGATGCTAAAATCAGTTAAATGGTTCAGCACAGTGAAGTTGAAGTCGGTTTGAATGGTCAAGGAACGTGCACGGAGGAAGTAAATGCGCAAAAAATGGCCGAATTTTACAGCGGGAATTTGTGAAATAATGAAAATGTCCTGAATAATTTACCCATTGACGTCAAAAATTCAATATTAACACTATTTCTTAGTTTAGAATTGGGATTAGTTTAAGATTTTGTTCCACTTTTGTTAACAAGAATATGAAGACCTAGAATTGTTTTTATTATTGTTCATTTAGAACAGATATAAAATTTGTGATTAATCGTAAGTTAACTAGTGAAGTTATGCGATTAATTACAATTTAAAAATAATTAATTGTCTGACTCCCCTAATTTTTTAATAATCTTTTCTTTTCTTTTTTTAAATTAGGGGCATCAGGCGATTCAACTTTTTAATTGTAATTAATCACATTACTTCACTAGTTAACTCACAATTAATCACAAATTTAATATCTGTTCGAAACGTACAATACATTTTTTTTCTGGGCTTTCATACTCTTGTTAACAAATGTGGGAAAAAAATGTGAAACTAATGGAAATAGTTCCCAAGAATTTTTGACGTCTATAGCCGCCAATGGCAGTGAATGAGTGAAGTTGGAATGATCGTGGCTTGGAATGTGCTAACTGCTAAGCTAACAATCTCCTCATGTGTTGTGTTGAGGCTTGTCCAAATCGTTGGGCCTCGTCGAGGGTTTCGGGAGCCGGGGGGCCGGCGGCCTGCCCGCCAGCCTTTCTCCGGGTGAGGAGAGCGACGTCAAGTACCTGAAGAACAAATACGGCTACAACGCCCACCTGAGCAACGCCATCTCTCTGGACCGAACCATCCCGGACCACAGACCCGACAGGTCAGTTTAAAACCACTGCGCAAAACGAGCGTTTGTCGACACTAGTACCAACAGATGTAAAACATTTAAGAATGATGTCCTTTTTCGGTTAATTGATTTGTTTGTATTTTTCTTTTGTGCTCATTCTTATATATATATCGTCTGTACGTACAGGTGCAGAGATGTCAGCCACCCCCGGGACCTCCCCCAGATAGCGCTGATCTTCATCTTTGTCAACGAGGCCCTGTCCGTCATCCTGCGCTCGGTCCACTCGGCTGTCAATCACACGCCGGCCCACCTGCTCAAGGAAATCATCCTGGTGGACGACCACAGCGACGACGGTACGGCAAACAAACGAGAGAGATTCTTATTGAAGGAGTACAAAGAAAGTTTAGGTGGAAAATTCGTTATTGTGCTATTTTGTTTGGGAACTGTTTGCTAATTAGGAAGATGATGACGAAGAGGAGGAAGTGAGTGCGTGCGTGCGTGCGAGCGTTTGGGCTGAGCAGGAAGCATCTGACGGGTTGAGCCACAGATCAAAAGGAGCTCGTCTGTTGTTTAGTCTCCGAATAGGGTTTACATTACAAAAGGCTCTGGGATAAGAATGATGAGATTGGCAGAGCATAAAAATGGTGTAGTGGTCCCTCGACAAGTGGGCATACTCTCAACTTTTACCTTTTTTTTTTTAAGTAGTCCAGAAAAACGTCCTCTTTTCGAAACGGTGACATGTAAGAATATAAAATCCGGTTCCTGATGCTAACGTATTGCTATCCGATGCTAACATATCCATATCTGATGTCAGCGGATGGACATTTGACACTAGAATATCGATACCTGCTAGTGTAGCAATTCCTGATGCTATTGTATCGTTTCCTGATGCTAACGTATTGCTATCTAATGCTAGTGTGACAATATCTGATGCTAGCGGATGGACATTTGATGCTACAATATCAATACATGCTAGTGTAGCGACACCCGATGCTAGTAAATCGCTTCCTGATGCTAACGTACGCATATATGATGCTAGTGTATCCATATCTGATGTTAGCGGACGGACATTTAATTATATAATATCGATACCTGCTAGTGTAGCGACATTTTATGCTAGTGTACAGTATTATTGTCTTTAACGTAAAGAAGAAGTTGAAGGTGTTGTTGTGTTGTAGAGCAGCTGAAAGGACCTCTGGAGGACTACGTGAATAAGCGCTACCCCGGTCTGGTCAAGATCGTCAGGAACCACAAGAGGGAGGGTCTGATTCGGGCCAGGATCGAGGGTTGGAAGGCCGCCACTGCCGAGGTGATGGGAATTTTTGATGCCCACGTGGAGTTCACACCCTTCTGGTGAGGCATTCAAGTGTATCGTGTATCGTCCTTTCAATAGATGCCGTGACCTGATTAGTCACTGCCGTGTGTGTTTTCCTTCACATTTACTCACCAGGGCCGAGCCGGTTCTGACCCGAATCAAGGAGGACCGCAGGAGGATTGTCCTCCCATCCATCGACAACATTAATCACGACACCTTTGAGGTGGAGCGTTACGAGAACTCGGGTCACGGCTTCAACTGGGAGCTGTGGTGCATGTACATCAACCCACCAAAACAGTGGTGGGACGACGGGGACGTGACGGCACCCATCAGGTGGGCACGCCTCACGTAGAGAATGTCATTTATATCATTTCATCCAACAAACCTCCACTAGCTCAATGCTAACATATAATGGGGAACTCCATAGACAGGCTAATAGAAATGAGCATCGATGTTTCGGCTACGTTGCATCTCTGAGAGCTAGTAGAGCTCAGTGCTGCCCAGTATTGTGGTGGCCCAACATGGTACTACACATGTAACTCCAAATCCAGACTTAATCGGACAAACATTTTTCTGTCCAAAATCCTAAAATCAATGGTATTCAAAATGTGTGAACCAGTGGGCGACTCGTAAATGATTATGTGTTTTGGTCATGTGACAGGAGTCCCGCCATGATTGGCTGCTCCTTCGTGGCCAATCGGCACTTCTTTGGCGAGATTGGGTTACTGGACCCTGGCATGGAATTCTACGGGGGAGAGAACATCGAACTGGGCATCAGGGTTAGTCTATCGGCATCCTTCTGCTGCTCAGCCCAAATATTATAGCAATGTGTATTATTTAGTGTGATTCCTCATCTATACTGATGACCAAAAAATGAGCTATTTTCGCTTGTAGGTGTGGACATGCGGGGGCAGCATGGAGGTGTTGCCATGTTCCCGCGTGGCTCACATCACCCGCACGAAGAAGCCCTACCTCACCAACATCGCCTTACACACGCGCCGCAATTCCCTGCGCGTGGCTGAGGTCTGGATGGACCACTTCAAGACCAATGTCTACGTGGCCTGGAACATCCCCGTAGAGGTGACGCCCACATCATCTAGGATCTCGTTACGACAAGCATGTCAAGCGCTCGACCTGGTGTAAAAATGTGACAAAACCGCCGCAGAATCACGGCATCGACTTTGGAGACATCTCCGAGAGGGCGGCGCTCAGGAAGAATCTGCAGTGTAAGGATTTCCAGTGGTACCTGGATAACATTTACCCCGAGATGAGGACGTATGGCAACATGCTGTACTATGGTGAGGTGAGTCCACATAAAATCATCCATCATCATCTCAGCGTCAAAAAATTGAGGCTGATGCCGATATGGATTTCATATATATGCATAGACTCAAACGAAACTCACAATGATGACGAAACCATTGCAGTCATCTTAACCAATGGGAAACCATTGTTAGCCTAGACCTGAAGCCATATGGATCTTTAAAAAAATTGGTAGAAACATTTTTATTTTTTAGATAAAATATTCTTAAAATGATTAAGATTTTTTTTATTTTATTAAATATTCAAAAAATGTCAGATTCCAAATGTTTTAAGATGGCAGAAAAAGAGAGACAAAGGGTAGATCAAAAATATATACATTTTTAAATTACAGAAATATGTCCAAAAAGTGATCATAAAATGTCCAAAAAGGATGAGGAATGGGGGGGAAATTACCATAAAACCTCCATGAAATTGCCAAAAAAGTCAGAGAATTGAATAAGAAAGGCAGAAATTAAAACATTTTATAAGGAGCTATAAAATGTTCAAAAATAAAAGAAGAAATCCTGAAAATGACCATGAAATGTTCGCAAAATTGACAACAAAAAAGTCTGAAAATTGATTTAAGAAAAGGCGGGAAAAGAAAAAAATTCAAAAAGTAACTTTAAAATGTCCAAAAACAAAAATTAGCATAAAATGTCCCCCAAAATTGACAATGTCTGAAATTGATAGCAAAAACGGCAGAAATGTTTTTCAAAAAATAGCCATAACATGTCCAAAAAGGAAGAGGAAAAAGAGGGAAATTAGCATAAAACCTCCATGAAATTGCCAAAAATGTCAGAGAATTGAATGTGGCAAAAATTAAAACATTTTATAAGGAGTTAGAAAATGTTCAAAAATAAAAGAAGAAATCCTGAAAATGACCATGAAATGTTCGCAAAATTGACAACAAAAAAGTCTGAAAATTGATTTAAGAAAAGGCGGGAAAAGAAAAAGATTAAAAAAGTAACTTTAAAAAGTCCAAAAACAAAAATTAGCATAAAATGTCCCCCCAAATTGCCAATGTCTGAAATTGATAGCAAAACCAGCAGAAATGTTTTTCAAAAAATAGCCATAACGTGTCCAAAAAGGAAGAGGAAAAAGAGGGAAATTAGCATAAAACCTCCATGAAATTGCCAAAAATGTCAGAGAATTGAATAAGAAAGGCAGAAATTAAAACATTTTATAAGGAGGTATAAAATGTTCAAAAATAAAAGAAGAAATCCTGAAAATGACCATGAAATGTTCGCAAAATTGACAACAAAAAAGTCTGAAAATTGATTTAAGAAAAGGCGGGAAAAGAAAAAAATTCAAAAAGTAACTTTAAAATGTCCAAAAACAAAAATTAGCATAAAATGTCCCCCCAAATTGCCAATGTCTGAAATTGATAGCAAAACCAGCAGAAATGTTTTTCAAAAAATAGCCATAACGTGTCCAAAAAGGAAGAGGAAAAAGAGGGAAATTAGCATAAAACCTCCATGAAATTGCCAAAAATGTCAGAGAATTGAATAAGAAAGGCAGAAATTAAAACATTTTATAAGGAGGTATAAAATGTTCAAAAATAAAAGAAGAAATCCTGAAAATGACCATGAAATGTTCGCAAAATTGACAACAAAAAAGTCTGAAAATTGATTTAAGAAAAGGCGGGAAAACAAAAAGATTAAAAAAGTAACTTTAAAATGTCCAAAAACAAAAATTACCATAAAATGTCCCCCAAAATTGACAATGTCTGAAATTGATAGCAAAAACGTCAGAAATGTTTTTCATAAAATAGCCATAACATGTCCAAAAAGGAACAGGAAAAAGAGGGAAATTAGCATAAAATGTCCATGAAGTTGTCAAAAACGTCAGAGAATTTATTTTTTTTTAAAGGCAGAAATGAAAACATTTTAAAAGTACCTATATAATATCAAAAAACAAAAGGAGAAATCTTGAAAATTAACATGAAATGTCCACAAAATTGCCCAAAAAAAGTCAGAAAATTGGTTTAAGAAAAAGCAGGAAAGAACATAAAAAAAGACTATAAAATGTCCCAAAACAAAAATTACCATAAAACCTCCACTATGTCCAAAAATGTGTGAAATTGATAGCAAAACAGACAGAAATAAAAAAAATAGCCATAACATGTCCAAAAAAGAAAGAAGAGGCAGAAAATAATAATAATATGCCAAATATGTCAGAAATTTGATAGAAAAGCAGAATTTTTTTTTTAAAAATGTGAAAAACAAAGGATGAATAATAATGATAATAACAATTATAAGAATAATCATCATCATAATAGTAATAATAAAAAGAAGACAAAAGATAAGAAAATGAATCTCAAGGTATTTGATGCTGCATATTTTTCACTCACACACTGTTTACTTCATCACTATGTTCTAATGTTTTGCATCTCCAGACAGATTTTTTGTTCTTTATTTGGCCTAAAATGGCTCTTTTAACAGGAAAGGTTGCCGATCCCTGGCCTAGACATTATCTGAACTTACTTGCTGGGCAAGTGTTAGAATTAGCCCTGACTAGTAATGTTTTGCTAAACTACTCAAACGTGTTTTTTTTGGGTTTTTTTAGCATCTCGTAAGTCAAAACTGCTTGTTTGTCATTTCAGATGCGCAACTCTAAAGCGAGCCACCTGTGTTTGGACCAGGGTGTGAAGGACAACCACACGGCCATCCTGCACCCCTGCCATGGCTGGGGTCCACAGGTAGGATTGGCAATTAGCTGAAGTATGCGCTTGGCAACAGAGTACTCTCTGGGGCTGTCAAAAGTACTCATACTCTGTAATTAAGTAGAAGTACAAATCCTACACGTGCAAAGACTGGTAAAAGTGGAAGTATTGATATCATATTGATATGAAAGGATGCAAGTAGAAGTAAAAAGTTATTAGAAAAACATACTTTAGAGACACCCCCCCCCCCCCAAAAAAAATTATGTTTTTGTACAAATTTGTACACGTTACCTGGCTCCTGCTACTAATGTCATGTTCATGTGTTCATGTCTCTCAGATAGCACGTTACACCAAAGAGGGTCATCTGTTCGTGGGCCCGCTGGGCAGCACCGGGGAGGACACACTCTGTGTGGAGGACGACGCCAACTCCACGTTACCGCAACTCCTGGACTGCGACAAAGAAAAACATGGCACCAAGTGGATTTTCTCTCAGGTGACAGCTTCTTCGAACAAATGCTTACAGTTTGCTTGGTCTTTTAGCTTAGCGTCTTCTATTTCTTCTTCTACTACTACTACTTTTCATGAAGGTTGAGGCCAGGGCTTGTGTGTTCTAAAATACTCTTAGTCTAGCTTCTATTGCTTATTCTCCACGTACTACTACTACGTCTAACTACCACGTGACTGTATACAGCTTGCTAAGCTAATAGTGTTAGCCTAGCTTCTTCTATTTCAACTACTACTACTACCACTACTTCTTCTCATGAATGTTGAGGGCTTGGTTGGTCTATCATACTTTTAACTAAGCTATTTAAGCTAAGCTGTTATGTTTAATTAGCCAAGTTAGCCTAGCTTCTTTGACAGTATTTTTTTTTTTTTTTTTTACATGCATCTACTACCACTACTTAGCAAGGGCAGCGTGTTTGGTCCGTCTACACTGCTGTTAGCCTAGCTTAATTCCTCTATTTGTAATCATACTCTTCACAACTAACTACTACTACTTATACTACCTATAGTCACTACTACTACTACTACTTCTAAAGGTTGAGGTCTTTTTGGTCCATAAAACTGACCTTCGTGGTTTTCTCCTGTAGGGTTCTTCCGTGGTAAACTCTGCCACGGGCCGCTGCTTGGAGGTGGTGCCCGCCAAATCGCACTTTGGCCACCAGGTGGTGCTAAAGGCATGTTCTGGACAGCAGTGGACCATAAAGAACACTATGAAGGAGGTTGCTGTGTCTGGTTAGCAGGGCCGTTGCAGCGTCACACATTCAGATGATTCGATACATGGGGACGTCAGGGACAGTTTTTGGGACAGTGATGATCGCCTCAGATATGAAGTTGGCAAATGCGTCAGTCGACTTCTAGCAGGACAGTGAATTGGGGAAAAACATGAATCTGGTTGGTTAAGATGTTGAAGCGGGTTCTTAGAGAACAGAAATCCCCAACTTTTTTTTCTCTCTTCTGACCGTTTTGAAGTCATATTTTGATGCAACATCATTAAAACAATTTATTGAAAATACAACTTTACATAAGACTGAAGTTAGTTTTTCCACATTTCTCTTCAACAAGCCAGTCTCATTTTGGGGTACTCTTTTTTTCTTTCAAAAAACTGCAAAGGCTTGTTTTTTTTTTAATTCTGGGTGCTTGAGCTCCACGCACTGAAGCCGTTTTAATAGCTTCATTGCCAAATTTGCAAGCCTTTCGTGACATATTATGCAAAGCGGGTTCGGTGCGTGCCAGTCAAATAGCAACAAACCCAACCGGTGTGAATGGAAGCAAATATTGTGGGTTTTGTTCCATGTCGTGTGACTGCGATGCACCTGATTTTCAAAATAAACCTAATTTCAGTGTGCTTTTGAGACATGAACAAATGTATATACATGAAAGATTGTATTGTTATGTCTCAATGATGTCACTTGCTGTGCCAAACAAGACCGTCTTCCAATAAACTAAGTTCTTGATACTTTAAACCATGTTTTTGTGCCTCACTTCCTGGTTTAGCTTGTTGCTAACATGCATACAGACCACAGAGTTGGGATAGGGACCTGCCTCGAATAGCGAAAATCTACCAAGTAATTGATGTACCTCTGCCAAAAGTTTTAGAATTGCCTATGGATGCCACAAGAGCAAAGCAATATTTAATCTAAATGAAGTTCCTCAGCAAACTTCAACATAGTTCCCAAAGCCATTTAAACATTTACAATATTTGATAGGCTTGATATTCATCGTAAGTTCCATGTACTAGTACCGTTTAAAAAAAAATTGAGCCACACAGTGGGTATTAGAAAAACAAAGTTTTATTGCATCATCTTGTACACATGTTCAGTATTTACACACTGAGCCTTGTTAAATATGACAATTTAAAGTCTATACGCGTTTGTTCAGTGTCGCACATGCAAAGTGTGTGTATGTGCTTGGTTAATATATTGTGGTGAGTGTGTCCATGCTACTCCAGAGACACCCCCTCGTCCTTTTCCCTGCCAAAATAAAAGCCCAGGAATGAAGGCATGCAAACATTCCCGCAAGGCTAGTTTCCAAAATAAGAAGTTACTCTGAATGGTAGGAGCGCACACACAAACTGTTGGAGGTAAAAACTAAAAAAAAAAAAAAAAAAAGTGTGGTTTTCTGTACATTTTTTAATATTTGTGTTTTGATGCTTTGAAAACAAACGTTGCTGTAAGACCAGGGGTGGGCAAAGTGCAGCCCGCTATGTTCTTTAATCCATTCATTGTGAATAATAAAATAAAAATAGAATTAGTTTGTTTATTAAACAATTTTAGTCATGCATTTACTAGGTAATTATTTGTTTTTAATAAATAATTGGTTCATTCATATTAATTACATTTAGTATAAACTATCAAATAAAACAATAAAAATTAACTATTTTATCACTAAAATAGTTCACACATGCATTAGATATTAATTATTTTAAATACATAATTGGTTCATTATAAATATACTAAGCATAAAATGAAAAAAATGAGAATTAATTATTAGTATATCATTAAAATAAACAATTTGAATTATGCATACATGTCATTGTTGGTTTTCATGAATAGCCTAATTGGCAATTCATTAACAAATGTAGCATAATTTCTATTATTCCATTACTTTATAAAACTGTTTAACATGTTTTACATACACGTTTTAACTGTATCTTATCTACAAATGACGTGGCCCATCTGTCCATTTTGAAAATCTTTTTTGCCCACCCCTTGATCCTTCTCACTGGACACATCATTAGGTACACATTCCATTTTTAAAAAGAATAAAAAAGAAAAGAAAAAAAGTAAAGATTCGCCCTTGAATATTATTAATATAACAAAATATTGTATCATAATGACGATAATAAACACATCTTTAAATTCTAATCTTTTGTTATATTAATGTCATTAGTTACCAACACGCTGTTTGCTTGATGTCCACTAGAGGGCGCGCCTGCACAAAAGCTTGCTGGTCATCCTGTTTTGTTTCGGTTATGGCTTGAAACACGCATTTCGCCTCAGAGTGACGTCATCTGGCGCAAACGTGTTGCTGTAGTTGTGCGGTCACAGTGTTTTGTTACTTCATAGAACTCACATACAACGCCACGTATGGCGTGTGGGCGGGGCCAAAGCGACCACGTGGCTTCCTCCTTGTTATAAGTGCCGTGAAGGTGTGGTGACTTTTATGCTGCTTTTCAGACTCGGTTCTTGAATGAACCCCCCCGTTATAGCGCAGATTTAGAAGCCATCGTTTTGAATGTTTTTTACAGTACAGTATACACTGTGTACTGTAAAAAAACAACAACTGTACACTGTACTATACAGTCATGAACCAATTTAGAGTTCAGTGTAGTACCACAATTGTTTCTGTGGCCTGAACAGTACCACCAATATACAGATAAAAATAAAATGATGCAGTTGAATTTGAACTAATTTATTGTTAAGCTCCACTTTCCTTTGATGAGCTGTAGTTATAATAAAGTTTAATATACATTATTCTACTGACTACTATAACTTAAAGGTTTACGTTTAGACTTTGTCATTGCAAAATGTATTGTGATATCGGTATTGCTGCTTAATGTGCTTGATCATGTGTAAAGCTTATTATGCAAAGTCACCTCACTCGTCAATCAATCATTAATCAGTCAATTAGTAACACTGAATTGATTCATGAAGTCAGAAGATGGAAGTGGACGCGCGCGCAGAAACAGCACAGATGGACGAGACGGGACAGCGCCGCCTGGTCTCCTCAACACACTCGGTCGCCGTGTGAAACAGGAAGTCAGAAGATGGCGACAAATGGGAAGAATATTCATGCCGTCCGGGGAGGAGGAGAAAGGTGGAGGACGAGAGGAAGAGAGGAGGAGAAGAAAGGAAGACAAGGGAGGACGGAAAGGAAGATGAGGGGAGGATTAGAAAGACTAAAAGAGAGGACAAGAAAGGTGGATGAGCAAGGATGGAGGGAGCAGAAAAAAATAAAGGAAGAGAAGAGGAGGGAAAAGGGAGGAGAAGGAGAAGGAGAAAAACAAGGGATGACAAGAGGAAGAAGAGAAAGGAGGATGCAGGAGAGTACAAAAAAAAGAGTATGCCGCAAGGATGAAGGAGGACAATAACGAGGAGCAGAGGAAAAGAAAGGAGTAGGAAAAATAAATGCAAGGATGATGTTGAGGAGAAAAGAGGAGGAATGGAAGAGTAGAAAGGAGAAGGCAGGAGGAGAAGAAAGGAGGATGCAAGAGAGTAGGAGAAAAGAGGATGAGGGAGGAGGACAAAATGAGGATTAGAGAGAATGAAGGAGGACTAGAGAGAAGAATGAGAGTACAAAGGGAGGAAGACAGGAAAGGAAAGGACAGGGAAGCCTAGGAGGAGAAGAAGACTGGTGGGGGGGACAAGCGAGGAGGAGGAGAGAGAATTAAAGGAGCAGGATAAAGGAGGACAAGAAAGAAGAATGAGAGGATGAAGGAGGACAAGGAAGCCTAGGAGGAAAAGAGGACTGGACAAGGGACCACAGTTAAGTTGAAGGACAAGATCAGGAGGAGAACCAGGGAGGAAGACAAGAAAGGAGGACGTTAGGTGTTCGGGGGCCCTTGTCTCAAAGAAATCCCTGTTCGATCCCCGCTCGGAGGAATTACAGTCCAAACAGCCAGTCTGTATTAAAAAACAACAATTCCCAGCATTCCTTGTGGCAGCCAGCACGTGTGTTCACCATACTTGTGTGAGGTTGCCAGGTTGGCTGTGTCCTGTCCCTCCATACGCAGAGCGCGGATCTTCAGAATCAAGCGCTCCTTCCCGTAAGTGGGGTCCATCTGCACAAACAAAAATTCAAGCGCTCCTTCCTGCCGCCGGTGCCGTGTTATTGCATCATCAGAAGAGGACAGAGGAGGATTGTGGGTAACGGCAGCCCTTGAGAGTCCCTGCTGTCGAAGTAAAGGGGTGGAGCGCGAGAAAATACGGAAGTGTGTGTACGTGTGTGTGTGTGTATTAATGTCACAGTGGGCGTGGCTACTCCATGCCGTTCCTCAGCATCTGATTGGCTGCGATCAGCATGACGCTGATGATGAACGCCATGGCGAAGGCGCAGATCAGGCTCTTCCTCACGCACGTCTGACGGTTTTTCTTGGACGGGTGCACTAAGGACGAAAGAACAACAGTCAAGCCGCAGAGTTTACGGCATGTCCTTGAATGCAGCGTGTCAGTCACAACCTGAAATCATTTCACGGTTCATCACTTTTCATTTCTATCAATACAGATATCCGTCAGTGGCAGGTGGGCAATAGACGGCGCTAGGACACCGACCCACGTTTGGCGGTTTTCAAGAAAGTTAAAATGGTGGCCATTTTAACTTTCTTGAAGACCAAAAATAAAAAAATAATAATACTGATTATAAAAAAAATGACCAGGATAAATAGTACATAATTAATCATATGTTTTGATATTTTTCAATATAATTAATGAGTAAAGTTGTTACCCATTGACTGTTGTTAAAAGCTTGACATGCTCAACTTCTCAGCCATGCAATAGGGGCGCAACATTCCAACTTGCTAACTAGCTAGCTGGAATGTTAACAAGCTAGCTAGCTAGCTAGTTATCCATCTTCCTGGCGTTAAAAGCTTGACATTCACAATAGCGTCTCAGCAATGCAACAGAAAGGACCAAGGTGGGGCGCAACTTGCTAACTAGCTAGCTGGAATGTTAACAAGCTAGCTAGCAGCGAGCTAGCGATCCGTCTACCTGGGGTTAAAAGCTTGACATGTACAATAGCTTCTCAGCAATGCAATAGAAAGGACCATGATGGGGCGCTATTTTCCAACTACACAGTAAAAAAAATAAAAATAAATAAATAAAGAGTAATATTTACTTTTTCACTCAGAAATTCCAAATAACTTTTACAAGGAGAGTTTTGAGTACATTTTCTGACTTTATATATATATATATATATATATATATATATATATATATATATATATATATATATATATATATATATATATATATATATATTTAAAAAAAAGCTATGTAAGCGTTGAGGAACGAACTCATGACCTTCAGCTTGGGTGACAGCCACTCTACCACCTGAGCCATGCCACTACTTCCGTATATTAGTATATTGCTTGAGTCAGGTGGAATCCTCGTACCTCCACGAGACCGGTTTTGGTCTCGTTTTGGACACACCAGCAACGCAGTACAGTGGCAAACGGCAAGCGTGGCATGGCTCAGGTGCTAGCATGTCTGTCTCCCAAACTGAAGGTCATGACGTCGTTCCTCAACGCTTACATAGCTTTTTTTTTTCTTTTCTTTTTTTCAAGAAACTAGTAAAATGTACTAAAAATTCTCCTTGTAAAATGTATTTAGAATTTCTGGGTGAAAAAATGTAGTAACATTTTTTCAAGTAAATATTACTCCCCATTTTTTCTTTTTGTTATAGTGATAGCTAAATAGCTAGTTGGAATGTTAAGAAGCTAGCAAGCTAGTTATCCTTCTGCCTATCTATTCGCCAACTAGCTGTCCGCTTATCTACACCTGTCTGTCCGATCGGACGGACCATCCATCCATCCATCTTCTACTGTATCTAGCTGTCTATCATCTACTGTATCCATCTCTCTGTCTATCCATTGAACATCCTCCTCCTCCTCCTCCCAACCTCACCTTACTCATCTCCTGAGCCCTATTTTCCAATCCTCATCTCCTTCCATCCATCTGCTCATCCTCCTCACCACCCCATCCTCACCTCCTATCCATCTTCTTCTCATCCTCTCCTCCTCCCCCAGATGACAGCAACTTCAAATCAATAAATCAGCAGGTGACGGGAGATTTGACGAGGAAATGTCAAATACTTTCTGACAGACACTCTCATACACACACACACACACACACACACGGATGTACACTAGGTACCTCCTTCAAATTCCGTCTGACAGTTTCCCGCGTTCTCCTTGAGGCTCTCTTCCTCGTTGATGATGATGTTCTCGATGTCCTTCATGGTCAGGTGGTCTCGGAAGGCGTAGAAGAGGACGTGCTTCAGCTCCTCCAGCGTGATCCTCTGCATGTCGAACTGCACACAAACACACAATTGTGGCGCAACATGGTACTGCATCAAAAAAAAAATTTAAAAAAATCTGCTATATGTGTTTTTTTAGGTAAACACAATCAAGTTAGCCTAGGATCCAGATTGAAGTTTGGCCTCCTAATGGACTCCATGAGTAGTGTCAAGAAAAAAAATAAAATCTGCTGACTTGCCCTAAACAGAGTGACGCATGTCTGGCACCATCCAAGCCAAACCTGCATGTCACCTGTCCTTGGGGGAGGTCAGTGGACTGATTGCTGCTGCCTGAAGCTGGTTGCCCCCAGCGACGGGGAGAAGCAGGTGGTGGCAGATAAGCAAAGTATGAAAAATTTATTTTCCTGCGCCAGCCAGCGTCCACTGTCCTCCGCAGAGCCCAGCGGCCTTTACGGGACAACAGGGCCGCCGTGAATATAGAGGCCGACGTATAAATCAATCAAATTATGGACCACGATCAAAAGCGTCCAATCGGGAAATGACCAGTCTATTAAATAATTACATCGTGTTTCCAGATAAACAAGTACGACGACAAGAAACGACTTCTCAAAATCATGTGTGGTATTCTATGTTTCCCACGGAGAGCACACGTGAGCGAGGAAAGGGTGGGGGTCGGGGGTGGGGGGGGGTAGTGCATGAGATGGAGAGCCCTCTGTATCTCCCAACGTCGTTTAGCAGCTCGAAGGTGAAGAGCAAAGTCATCAATAGCCAATTAGTGTCAGCGTGATTCATTATTAGCGCTATTAAACCCGGAGGCCTCGTCGCTCGTTAGCCGACCGCGCCGCAGATTCAGCCACGCTCGATAAACGCTGCTGCAAACAAACAAACAAATCTTCTGCCTCACATTTCTTTGTCCTTGGCGGAGGTAACAATACATTTATACTTAGGGGCAGGAAAAACGACAATGACTTGGAGGATTGCACGTCTTTCACATTTTAACTTGAAATAAAATGTAAACAATGTTATGTCGGCCAGAAGACACAAACACACACTTGCATATCTCATCTTCACCCAGGCTTATTTGCATTCAAGTGCAGCCTCGCCAGTTGGTTTAATTAACTATGACACAGACAGTATTTTGTTCAGCACCAAAATTCTAAAACAATACAGCTATGTTTGTGATAAAGCTAAGACATGTCATCAATATGACTAAAAAAAAACAAAAAAAATGGTAATCACAACGTCATTATGAACGTATGCGGTTCATTTGCATGCGCTCATTGTGCTGTGTTGCGTGTGACACCTCATTTGCATATGGATGAATTAGATCATCGGAGTACGCCACACTAAGCTCTAATTAAAAAAAAAAGCCTTCATGTGGGAGCAGGCAGTCAAAGGGCGTCTGATCATCATCACACGGACGACGATTAGCGCAATAAAAGCTACCAGGGGGGGGTCTCTTAACGCTCACCAAATGAGAAACAGAAAGCAAGACGGGCAAAGGGTGACCGTGCTCCCTTTTATTGACGTGTAACGCAAAAGCGTAACACAAGAAAGTCTGTTACTAACACGCTGAACACAAACGTGTAAAATATGTAACACAAACACATGGCGAACTACAAAGAAATGCGTCACACTGACATGTAACACAAATAGGTGTGACGTAAACGTGTAACACAAACACGTTTAACCGACGCGTGTAACACAAGAAGTGTCAGGCCAAATGGTGGTGTTGATTCAGTTACAATACCTGCCAGAAGATGGTGTCTATGGTGCTTCCCAGGAAACCTTCTCTAGTCTCGGAAGAGAGAAGTTTTGGCCCCAGGATGGTCATGAACTCCTCAAAGTCCACCTGGCCGTCACCTTCACAATAAAACACAAATTAGCACCTGGAAATAAACTTGGTAGATTAAAAAACATATATATTTTTTAGATTCAACAGATGGGGGGCTTCATCCTTTCAAAATAAAAGCCTAGCGAAGCCACTACACGCAGGCTGTTACTTCATCCTTTCAAAATAAAATGTAATGCTTCATTCACATGGTCATGTCGTGGATGGTGCATCCCCTTTTCAAAATAAAGTTGCCTGAGCACGTGGAGGCTGGTTCTTCATTCTTCCAAAAATAAAAGCTACCATAGTACAAGGTCACATAATGGCTAATTGTGCGTCCTATCAAAATAAAAGCAGCCATGCTACAAGATCACACATCAACTGACTATTCATCCTTTCAAAATAGAAGCTGACACGCCACAAGGTCACATGGTAGCAGGTTCTTCATGCTTTCAAAATAAAAGTCAACACTCTACAAGGTCATATGGTGGCAGGTTCTTTACCCTTTCAAAATAAAAGTAAACAGACGACAAGGTCACCCTGATTATTTATTCATCCTTCCAAAATAAAAGTGTGTACACCACAAGGCTGCTTCATGCATTCAAAATAAAAGCTACCTGCCAGGCTGGTTTTTCATCCTTTCAAAATAAAAGTTAACACATACAATAAAAAGGTCATATCCTGACTAATTCTCAATCCTTTGAAAATAAAAGCAGTCAAATCACAAGGTCACCCACCCATTGGCTGATTATTCATTCTTTCAGAATAAAAGCTGATGAACCAAAAGACCACAAGGCTGCAAGTTCTTCAACCTTCCAAAACAAAAGATACCACAACACAAGTGGCACATTTTGTTCTTTATCGTTCCAAAATAAAAACACAAGGTCAAGCAGTGGCTGGTTCTTCATCCTTTCAAAATAAAAGGCTCGTCATGCATTCAAAACAAAAGTTGCTAATCAACAAGGTCAAGCAGCCATTTTTTCTCAATAAAAATTGCCACACAAGAATGTCTGTCGCAAGGCAGCCGATTTGTCATCACTTCAAAATAAAAGCTCACACATCGCTGGCTCCCTTGCTCTGTTGCATCATCAAGCGAATGCTGGTTTCCGTCTGGAGTGACAACTATTGATGAATTATTAACCAGACATGCAAAAGTGTGTGTGCGTGTGTGTGTGTGTGTGTGTGTGTGTGTGTGTGTGTGTGTGTGTGTGTGCGTGTGAGCCTTCCTCACCATCCATGTCGAGCCTCTGCATGATGATAGCGAGCTCCACCTCGCTGGGCATGTATCCCAGGGAGCGCATGGCCATTCCCAGCTCCTGCTTGGAGATGAAACCGTTGCCATCGCGATCCAGAACCTTGAAGGCCTCCCGGATCTCTGCCACACAAACAGGAAGTTGACGAGGTCCATCCACTTCCTGTCTCACGCAACATTCCACTTGTTTGAAGTTATTTCATGTTAAATGTGCAGAGATTACACCTTCTGATTGTCTAAAACATTTAAATGGTATTTTAAAAAAAAAACACATGTTGACACATTTATCCAAATATGTTAAATTATATTAGTTTAAAAAAATTAAGTGAGTTAAAAAAATAAAATCCTCATGTCTTTGTTTCTTAATGATGTTCATGGGTCAATGTGACTTGCTCTAATGTTTAATCATCAAAAAAATAACACAATCAATATTTCTAATATTAACTCATTCACTGCCATTGACGTAAAAAAATTATTTGAACTTTTTCTATTAGTTTAACATTTTTTTCCCACTTTCTTAATTAAGAGTATGAAAACCTAGAATTAAAAAAAAATTGTATTAGAACAGATATAAAATTTGTGAAAAATCGTGAGTTAACTAGTGAAGTCATGCGATTAACTAAGATTAAAAATTGTAATTGCCT
The DNA here is from genome assembly GCF_051991255.1 of Vanacampus margaritifer. Taxonomy (NCBI): domain Eukaryota; kingdom Metazoa; phylum Chordata; class Actinopteri; order Syngnathiformes; family Syngnathidae; genus Vanacampus; species Vanacampus margaritifer. Next base: position 25,733,382 of record NC_135436.1, on the reverse strand, counting down.
GGCGCCCTAATTCTTAATAATCTTTTGTTGAAAAAAAAAAATGTTTGTTTGTTTGTTTGAAAAAAAGAAAAGATTATTAAAAATTAGGGGCATCAGGCCATTAAAATTTGTAATCGTAATTAATCGCATGACTTCACTAGTTAACCCACAAATAATCACAAATTTTATATCTGTTCTAAATGTACAATTTTTTTATAGGTTTTCATACTCTTGTTAAGAAAAAAGGAAAAAAATGTTAAAATGAATTTTTTAAAGTCTATAGCTGTCAATAGCAGTGAATGAGTTAAAAACACAAAAATGAAAAAACGGAGGGCAGCAGACTATGTTTAATCCATTTTCTCCCCTACAATTTCCAAACAGGTCAATTTGACCCGTAACGTAACAAGAGGGTTAATGAGTTTTTACAGTACAGTAAAAAAAAAAAAAAAAAAAAAATTAAATTTAAAGTTGCGTGCCTTGACTGTAGTACCACGTTGCACCACACCAGGGTCTGGCAGCACTGAGCTCTATTGAAAGAGATACCGTGGATTTAAAAGTAGAGACGGTTCCCAAGTAAGCTCACAGAGCCGAGAGGTTACTTTATGTTTGTGATTGTGAATAATATTGCACTGTATGGTGTGGTTGAACATTTTGGTGTTACAATACGCAAAATTGAATTCAATTTATTTTTATGATCATTATGTGTGTTAAAATGGCAATTGTTTGAACGTTAAATTTACTGTAACATCAATGCTAATTTATGTTAGCCCATCGATAACTTTATCAAAAAGCGAGTGGACTGCTAGTTTTAGCTGAACATTTTGGTGATTAAATATACAATGTTTAATTTTCTTTTGTTTTATTTGTCAACTATACAGTAAACGTCAACTGGGAGTGACAAATGAACAAATTGAAGCAAGCATTCTTTGCTCTTATTTGGTCACCTGTCTTATTTTCATTACCTCAAGTAGATGTTATGGATTAGTCTCCCATTTTTCTTGACAGCAAAAACTAAACTTAATTGGGAATTCCTGTCGACTGTAAAAACCTATTAAAAAACATCCGCAATATCAACGGTGCAAAGGTAGAACAGCGATATAGCAGGGGAAAACGTTATGATATATAAAATATGGATTTATCAATGCTGTGCAGATACTGTCCACGCATATGAATATGAATGGAATACGGATTTAATGCGGCGCTGATGCTTTCCAGCATATTAACACTCTTGACACAGTCTCTCACTCTCGCTCTCTCTGCACAAGCAATTTTCCAGGTGGTGCTCTAATGTGACACCATTGGATTCCCATTATGTGTGTGCGTGTGCGCGCGAGTGTGGCGCAGTATAATCCATCAGGTGATGGAGCCTCTTAGCGGTCACAGTGCTAAACAAAATACTCGACATCAGCCTGTAAAATAAAAGTTAATGTTAGCGATTAGCGGCCAATGCCATTATTAACTATGTAAATAAAAAGTCAATGACTAAAAAAGTCGGGGACGGAATTATCGTCAAAATGGCCGCCGGAGCACAGAGAGGCTGATGGCCTTCAAACGACCTTCACACTTATTAAATTCACTTAAAATCACAGCATCCAGCCTGTGACCCAATGACTTTGCCAGATTGTTGCGTTCCTAATTTGAACTGCTTTGTGAGGTGGTTGGATTATCTCGGCAAAGAAGAGGTGCTTACTGACACAGATTTAGGCAAATTAACTCATTCACTGCCATTGACAACTATAGACGTCAAAAATTCATTTTAACTATTTTTATTCATTTTTTTCCCCCATTTTTGTTAACAAGAGTATGAAAACCTAGATTGTTTTTGTACATATAGAACAGATATAAAATTTGTGATTAATCGTGAGTTAACTAGTGAAGTCATGCGATTAATTACGATTACAAATTTTAATCACCTGATGCCCCTAATTTTTAATAACCTTTTCTTAAAAACAAACAAACAACAAACTCTAGGTTTTCATACTCTTGTTAAAAAAGTGGAAAAAAAACTAAAATAAATAGTTCAAATGAATTATTGACGTCTATAGCCGTCAATGGCAGTGAATGAGTTAATTACCCGACGCCTCAATTTTTTTTTATAATTTTTTCCAAAAAAAAAGAAACATTATTAAAAATTTAAAAGATGTTTGTTTGTTTTTAAGAAAAGGTTATTAAAAATTAGGGGCATCAGGCGATTTGTAATCGTAATTAATCGCCTGACTTCACTAGTTAACTCACGATTAATCACAAATTTTATATCTGTTCTAATACAAACAAACTTTCTAGGTTTTTATATCTGTTCTAATACAAAAAAAATTCTAGGTTTTTATACTTTTGCTAACAAAAGTGGGAAAAAATGTTTAACTAGAAATAGTTCAAATGAATTATAGACGTCTATAGCCGTCGATGGCAGTGAATGAGTTAATTACGTTTAAAAAATGTAATCGCCCGACGCCTCGATTTTTTAAAATATTTTTTTCAAAAAAAAAAGAAACATTATTAAAAATTTAAAAGATGTTTGTTTGTTTTTAAGAAAGGGTTATTAAAAATTAGGGGCATCAGGCGATTTGTAATCGTAATTAATCGCCTGACTTCACTAGTTAACTCACGATTAATCACAAATTTTATATCTGTTCTAATACAAATAAACTTTCTAGGTTTTTATATCTGTTCTAATACAAAAAAAATTCTAGGTTTTTATACTTTTGCTAACAAAAGTGGGAAAAAATGTTTAACTAGAAATAGTTCAAATACATTTTTGACGTCTATAGCCGTCAATGGCAGTGAATGAGTTGAGGAACTAAATTTGAGACAAATATGCTTTTATATTTTATATTTTGATGCAGACATTGCAATACGGTAGTTTATTTTTGTTGCGTATATAGCATGCATTTGCTTGTCATGGTGCAGCAGTCAGCGTGCGCGAGTGTGCGTGTGCATGCGTGCGCGTGTTGATTAGTATGCAGCCCATATTTTTCTGCTCTGACTTTGATGTGTTTAGTTGCACCGCTCGCCGGCTTCGTCTGGAAAAAACGGAAAAGCTGTGCCGCATACGCGCACGCACACACAAACAGACACTCCACTTTTGGATTATTATAACAAGCTTGATAGAAAATCACCCAAAACATCTTCAGGCTAATTTGAAACTCCTGACGGAAAAGATGAACGATGCGCAAAAGCTCGTGCTTTGGGTTCATAATGAGATTTAAAAAAAAAAAAAAGTTTCTTAATTCGCTCGTGTGGTACTGTTTGGAATGGTGTGAGCGTTCGTCTCAGGTAGGTCACATCAAAGAGAAATACGAAATGGAAATGAGATTAGATGCGACTCACCGTGCAGCTCTTCCACGGAGATGCTGGCCAGCACGTCGCTGTCGGTGTCGGAGAGCGAGCGGCTCAGGTAGTTGCCTTTGTACAGTAGGCCTGCGGTCACGTGGTGGAACGGCATCTTCTCCCTGGCAACACACAACAACGCTATCAGGTTGAGCTTCTCGGTGAAGCAGCATGTGGCTCGTGGTCCAAAAGTGGTTATTATAACCCGAAGTGTCTGCTTTGAGACTTTTTTGTGGGTCTATTCATGATAGACGTGACTACCAAATGGGGTGGGGCTGGGGGGGGGGGGGGGGTTGTTGGTTTAAAAATATTCATGAGCTAGTTTTGTGTTTAACTCTTTGACTGCCAGACGTTTTTAGAAAAGGGATGCCGTGGGTGCCAGCCGATTTAAGCATTTTTGACTGATCTTTCAAGGTCCACAGAAAATTATGTGTTTGGACTAAGGAAACATCTATCATCAGAAAAAAAAAGTTTGTTTCTACCTTATTCCGTTTTTCAGTAATCAACAATAGAAAATGGTTGGTTTCACCTGTTTTGAAAAAAACGTCTTTTAACGTCTTTGGCACTCCTCCATAGGATTTTACTAAACGTTATTTAACGTTTTTGGCAGTCAAAGAGTTCATGTGTTTTTTAGCAATATAGCATACATGATTCAAAATTGATAGCAATTAGATAAAAAGGGGAAAAAAAGATAAGAGTGGTGTTGAAAATGGCCACAAAATGGCTACTTCAAAACAAAATGGCTTCTTGTGTCTTTTCAGACATTGCTTTTTGAGACTTTTTTTTTTAGGTCAAGATAAACATGTCTACCAAATGTCAGGTTTGTCAAACTGGCTCCAGAGGCTGATAATTACTCATTCAAACCCAAAAATGTGTAAATGAGTTTTTTTTAAAATACTTTGTCCAAAAACGTTTTTATTCAATGTGTGTGTTTTAAAAAATTATTATTTTTTTTTTTTACAGAAGGCTTTGATGCAGCTCCTGACATGAAGAGGTGGCTTAAAGTAATGGTAGTTATTACAAAAACAACCAGCAGGTGGCAGCAGAGTATAAGAGATCAGCCAGGGCCATGTTGCTACAAGCTGTTTTTGTTAGTGTTTTCAACAGATTTGTGTATAATGATGAAACTTAGCTATATTCTAATACTAATTGCTGCAAAATGTAAACAAATACACTTTTTTTTGCAAAAAAAACAGTCAAAATCCAGTAAAACAGCCAGGAGCGAAGGGGGTTGCTTCAGTGAAAATGGCCGCTGTAAACCAAATTGACACCCTTTCTGTTTATTTTCAAACATGACTTCTTGAGATTATTTTTGTGGGTCTATTAATGATTAGACATTAATCCATCCATTCGCTGAGTCGTTTATGTGAACCAAATTCAATGTCTCCAAGACACCAAAACAGTTTTTTTGTGGGTCTAAATATGACAGACATGTCTACCAAAATTCCTGATGCTATGTCAAACAGGCTTCAGTCTTTTTTCTTTTAATAAATCCAGTTGGGCGCAACTGGGCTACAAAATGGCCACTTCGAACCAGAATGGCTGCTTGAGACTTTTTGTGGGTCTACTCAATGTCTACCAAATTACCGGTAAATCCAACCTGGTTTGAATTTTCAAAGAAATTCTTTACATTGAATTGGGAATGTGTTGTAGGGATGAAGGTTCTGATAGAGTGTTACCCTAGTTATCTGGAAGTTGACTTTTTAGTGTCTTGAAATTTGTTCCGTGAAAGTGAAATGTTCACAGAGGTGATGAACGGCCTCCCGGGGCTCTTGGGGATGGAGTGCCAGCTAAAACAAGCGCTTCCATAAAGAGGGCCGTAAACAACAATAAAACAAGCGCAACTCATCCGCTAAATGGAAAAGTCACACAGCGGGCGGGACACACTACTAGACGACTCCGTGTGAGTGTGTGTTTGTGTTGCATGGACTTGTGGGGATCCAGAGGAAGATGGTCTCCGGGATGCAATATGATTTTTCTTGCAAGATACCTACTGTATTTTATTTTTTTTTTTAGAAAAAACTAAACCATACAATACATCTGTATTTTTGGCAGATTACAATTTTTTTTTTAAATGCATTGCTGTATGACAGAACTTAAAATGAAGATTATTTATTATTATTTTTCTTGGAAAGAACAAGTTTTGTTTCTTCAAAAAAATTATGATATTTTACGAAAACATTTTCTACTTTTTCCTTGAAAAAATTTCGAAAAAAAATAAAAAATAACTTTACTATCATGAAGTTTTAACTTGTTGATAACATTACTCAATATTTGTATATTTTTTAGGGGAACAGATGCACAGCATTGCTAAGTTTTTAGTTTCCTGAACAAAAAAACGTAATAATTATTTTTTACTTTATTGTTACAAGACTTCAACAAATCTGAAAAGTTGTTCAATAAACATTTGTTAAAACACTTTTCAACAATATTTGACAACTGTATTTTCCCTTTCAATGGCTCCAATTATTGATTATCGGCCTCCTGGAGTTTTAAAAATCAGTCGGGGTGGGAATCTTTGAATGTCTCACGATTTGAGTCGATTCCGATTTTTGGGTCTGCAATTCGATTTGATTAAGAAGGATTTTTGATTCAAAATGATTTTTGCTTCAATTTATAGATGTTCAAGGAATCGTAATGATCTACTCCAGTCTGACTCGCTAATGCTAATTAGCGCGCTACTCGCGGCACTTTTATCACTCAAAAGAACGGCTCCACGCAGCAAAAAAAAACAACTTTTATTGAAATTACTTGATCGGGACTTTTTCCTTCTACTTCCTTCCTGCTACAATTGAACAGTGTATCAGACCGCGTGGAACCACACTGCCCCTAAGTGGCCAAATAGAGTACAACATGAACAGCGCTCCCAATAAAGGCACACACAAACAAAGGCAAGACAATCTAAAATCATTTAAATAAAATCGATTTTGGGACATTTAAAATCGTTTCTGAATCGTACTAAATGAGAATCACAATTTTTTGGCACACTAATAATCAGTATCATTATCAGCCCTTAAAAAAGACATAAAGAAATATTGAAAAAATATATATATTGGTTGATCTCAACTAGTATACGTTATAAAATATACAATATTCTCTTCCAAAAGACTGATTGTTCTTCCTCATCTCATCTCCAATATTTGCATATTACACACTTGATGTAATGTGTGTGTATTAACTAAATTTAATCATTTGTGCACTAAAACAGCGTGAAAGTGTTTTATGTGCGGCATAAAAGCCCTTAAATACGACGCCGTTTAACGCCGCCCGAGCCTCAGCGCCTCTGACATCATATAATAGTAAATCACCTCAACAATTCACTGGCTGCGAAACGAACGCACGCACAGAATCACAAACACAAAATAACACATGAATGTAACAGCAACAGGATGGCGTTCCATTCATGTGGTGGTGTTATTTATTTATTTTTTGCACCTCCAGGTGTCTCCATAGTTGCGATTGGTCAGCTGGTACAAGCCCCACCCCCTGGATGTCACTTCCTGATGGATGACAACACGCCGCTAGACGATTGGCCACAAAGGAATCTATTATGTTCCTTTGATGTTGACTGGCAACCAGTCCACTGTTTGTCTTTGCGTTGTCATTGGCTGGCGACCAGTCTATTGTTAGACTGTATGAGCCGTGATGTTGTCTGGCGACCAATTGTTTGTCTATATGTACTGACACGACTGGTGACCAGTCCGCTGTTTGTCTTTGTGTTGACATTGGCTGGCGACCAGTCAATTGTTTCTCTATATGTGCCCTGATGTCGACTAGCGACCAATCGTTTGTATATATGTCTTGACATAGTGGCTGGCGACCAGTCTCCATGTGCCCGGATGTTGACTGGTGACCAATCCTTTGTTTGTCTGTGGGTATCCTGAACTCACTGGTGACCAGTCCATTCTTGAAAGTCGTCCAGTCAATAGTTTTTTTCTCTCTGATGTTGACTGGCGAACAGTCAATTGTTTCTCTATATGTGCCTTGATGTCGACTAGCGACCAATCATTTGTATATATGTCTGGCAACCAGTCTCCATGTGCCCGGATGTTGACTGGTGACCAATCCTTTGTTTGTCTGTGGGTATCCTGAACTCACTGGTGACCAGTCCATTGTTGAAAGTCGTCCAGTCAATAGTTTTTTTCTCTCTGTTGTTGACTGGCGAACAGTCAATTGCTTCTCTATATGTGCCCTGATGTCGACTAGCGACCAATCGTTTGTATATATGTCTTGACGTTGTGGCTGGCGACCAGTCCCCATGTGCCCGGATGTTGACTGGCGACCACTCAATAGCGTGCCTATCTGTTCGCCGACACCAACTGGCGACCAGGGAATTGTTGATCTGCTCTTTGTCATTGGCTGGTGACCAGTCCATTTTTGGTTTGTGTGCCCTGACTTTGACTGGCGACCAGTCTATTATTTGTCAATACATGTCTTGATATTGACTGGCGAACACTACATCATACCATTGATTGCCAAACAGTAAATTTTTTCTCTAAACACATTTAGGCAAAGTCAATGTCAGGACCCACCCTGGCATTGACTGGGGAGTGGGGACCAGTCCGGGATATGCCCCGCCTACTGCCCCAAATCAACTGGGATCAACCTTAAAGAGGACAAATGCCACTGAAAACGAGCGGATGGATGACATTCAACAGCAAAGCGAGCGGTCCGACTCCAACACTGCAGCAAACACGGTTTCAATCTCTCAAAGCCACCTGTGACCCGGTTCGAGTGTACCGTGACAAACCAGCGGGGTCCTTACCCACAATGCCCGCCGTGCAAATCGGCGGGATGCTGCGCAAGAACGTGGTTGGAAGCCCCGCCGTCCCTCAGGTAGCCCGGCAGGTCGCCGTTCGCCTCGACCGCTCCCCCTCCTTCCTCCTCCATCACAACTCCGACCGGCAGCCCCGCAGCCTCGGCACCCACGACGACACGACCACCACGACCAGCATGCTCGCCGCTCGCCTTCCCGGGCCGCCGCACGGCTTTGAATATTTGAGCGTGGAAGCAGCAGGTACCGAACGCCGACTCCTCGTCCCCGCTCTCCCCCGCCGCCTCTTCATCATCGCTCCCCTCCCTCTCTCCCTCTTCATCCTCAAAGCGACTCCCTCCCACCCTGCTGCCATTCCTACAGATGCAAGACGCACTCCCCGAGTCCCACTTAAACACTGCGAAACAATGAGACGTACTCCAGACAGAGACGCAAACATTTAGAGACGCAGGAGAGAATGGTAGAGACCCGTGAGACAAGGTACAGGGACGAGCTTGAAAACGAGAGAATGTAAACAGATGAGAAAGAGACACACGAGAAGCAGAGATAAGGTCATTCGAAACAGATATGCCAAAAGACAGAGAAAGTAGAAATGGGACGCGAGAACGGGAAGAAGGTAGAGACAGAGACAAGGTAGAGGGACACATGAGATACAGACAGACTGTTGACAGTTTTGAAAGACAGGTGATGAGAGATGAGAGAAACTGACGCTTGAGCAAATGTAGGATGCAGAAAATAGAAGGACACGTGAAATGGAAAAAGGTAGAGACGGACAGAGAGACATATTGCAAACAAGGAGGACGGAAGGTAGAAAGAAACGGAGACCAAAAGAGGAGGCATTAGAGACGGTAGCGAGACGAATTACAGACGAGAGAAGCTTTAGAGATGGAGGGAAATGTAGGGTGGCGTTAAAGATGGGGAGGAAGTAGATAACGACAAGATAGAGACGTTAAGAACAGCAAGCAAGACACATTGGAGACAGTGGAGAGACTTTACAAAGCAAGAGAAGGTAGTTGGGAATTTGAACTAGACAGGAAGTAGATGAGACGTCAAGTTGACATGCCAACACGGAACGCCAAAGTCAGCCAGCTCGGGGTGCAAAAAATACAGTACGCCGTTTTGGTGGTTTCGCTTGCATTGAAAAGCAGCGACTGCACATCACACATTTAAAGAGTTTAAAAAAAAATTATTTAAAGGGACAGTGTGTCATTAAATAATCATTGTCCAAATATTTAACATCCATTATATTCAATGTCCTTTCACATAATTTTTTTCCTCCGCAATATCATTCCATATTTTCAATGACAGGAATGAGCGGTCACGATGATGGACGGATGGATGGATTTTCAACGACAACAATCGCAGCTTTACACAACATTCAACATGCATTCAAATATTAGCATTCACACGGAATTTCTCCAGAAATTACACGTCTAGTATAATTAGCGATTACGAGACCTACGATTATATAAAAAATATTAATAACAACATATTTTCAAATTCATAACGTTTTTTTTTTTTTTTTTTAAATGAACAAATCAAAAATTTCTACACACTATCCCTTTAAATTTTTTGAATATTTTGTATGTGCCAGCACTGTGATTAATTTTACGTGAATTTAACCGGAATAGTTGATCAACGCTCGGGTTCGGCTGCAGACCGGAAGTGATGTCGCCTTGCCTGCTGCTATTGAATTACCGTGTACGTCCACTGACAGATTATTTGGAGAGTGACAGGTTTCATCATTCGATTCTGGGTACGATGATCATGGCTGGGACGGAAAACATATTGCGATCATTGAGTAAAAAGACGGTCCCATCGATGTCTTGATGTGAAAGAGTTAGGCCCCCCCCCCCAAAAAAAATTCTGATTGGCTCAAAGCTCTGTAGATGATGAAGTTTCTGATCATGGATTATTATGTCGTTTTTACATATGGCGTTAAATCTAATATGTAACTTGTTAGTAGGGGTGTTAGAAAAAAAAAATCGATTCGGCAATATATCGCGATATATCGATATTTAAACATCAATTTTTTAGGAAAATATTCAACAAAACGTCTTACTTAGGGTTTGGATTCACACATTAAGCATGGAAGAATGTTATATTAATGGAACATTAAGCCTTAATAGTTGATTTCAGTGCTGTTCAAACATGAAACAGACTGCAACCTGTTTGGTAAATACAGTGGCTCAGTTACAAGCCTGAATTTTCAGTTAAAAAAATACATTTTCATACAAATCTTACAGTGCACATGTACTAGTTTACTGATTTGTATTTTCTAAATTTGAGTAAAAAATAAATAAATCACAATAATCCATTTATAGATTCGTATCGGGATTAATCGGTATCGAATCGTGATCTAAGAATCGGGATACGAATCGCCAGGTACGAGGCAATTCACACCCCTACTACTACTTGAGAGTAAATTAAACTGAGGAATTGTTGAAAATGTGCCACAATCTGGCAAATTCGCACTCTCGCCAGAGTGAAAACAGCTAAAATGGTGGCACTGTAAGCAAGTAGATGTGACGTTTTGATCATTTATTCATTTTACATCTAGAAATCTTGGGTTTCACTCCACTTTAATATTTCGGAATATTTTGATTTTATAATCAATAAATTGACTTCTTTTTTTTTTTTTTTTTGAAAAAAAAAAAAAAAGTCAAGTGGTGACTACCGTCAGCGGTGGATCCCGTTGGAGAGAATGTAGTAAAGAAAAAAGACAAGAGAGTCGGTCGTGGAGAGACACAAACAAGAAGACAGAGAAAACCTTGCAAAAAAAAAAAAAAAAGTACCACGTCAAAGAATGTCAAATGTGGTTCTGCGGACACCACACAGACAGACAGTTTGAAGCAACAACCTATGGTGCAACCCTCTAGTTGGGGGGAGTGAGTACACAGACAGTGCCCCCCCCCCCCACCCCAAAAACAAAACACACACACCACGTCAATCAACCAACAGGTGTTGGAAGATAACCCATCCATGAACGGTGCCAACTTACCAGTGTGAGTGCGGCGGCAACGTCCTCTGTTATTTCAGTACTGCTGTGATCCGATCCCTCCAGGTTCTTGTCTTCTTCTTCTTCTTGTCCTACTTCCTAAAATTCGCAGCCGTCTGTTGCCTCCATGTCTCCAACGTGTCTCATAAAACAAAAAATATGAATATTACATTCCCGTGACGACGTGTTGCGGGCTGCTCTCCCTCCATCCTCCTTCTCCACCTCCTCCTCCTCCTGCGGCGGGAAAAAGAAGATGATGAAGGTGATGGTGAGGATGATGATGAAGAAGACGGATGAGAGAGCCGGCGCCATTGGCTGCTGGCGGTGACGTCGTCGCCCCGTTGGTTTTCTCTCTGTCAATGACACACTTTTTTTTTTTTTGTTGATATGCCGCGCGCGTGTCCGGTGTGGATTTACCGCTAACTGTGGTTACATGTTTGTTAGTTTAAAAGGCACGAAATGGGGACTTTCAAAGACTTTCGGAACTGCGCGCATGGGTTTCCCACGCAAATCATACGGAGGGAAAGTTTGAGTCTGTCCTATTTGTTGTAGAGCGGAAATTAAATCTAGCCGAATGACCAATTTAGTCTATGGGACAATTAAAACGTTATTTACAACACTTCAGAGGGAGACAGAGAGAAGGTAAAGAAACTAGCAGACTCATTTTAGAGAGAAGGTAAAGACAGAAGATAAAGAAAGAAGGACGCAAGACAAGGAAGAGAAAGTAGACAAGAGAAAAACGAGAGAGAAGGTAGCAAAACAAAGATGGCACGTGGCAAAGCTAGCAAGAAATATTGAATGTAGCAAAACAAAGGCGAGAAGCTAGCACGACACACTCGAGATGGAGAGAAGATAGCGAGAGACGGAGACAAGATGGTAAACAAAAAATGTGCAAAGACGGATAGAAGCTGGCGGGCCACATGAGAGTTAGATAGAAGTTAGTGAGAAAAATTAAATACAGAAGGTAGCAAAACAAATACAGGGGATTGAAGCTAGCGAGCCGCATAGACGTTAGCGAGAAAATTCGAGCGAGACAAAGAGAAGCTAGCGAGACCCGCAGAAGGTAGCGTGATAAAAATTTAAAATGAAGAGACGCTAAAAGAGAAATTTTGAAATGAAGAGAAGGTAGCAAGAAAAATCAAGGACGGATGTTATGGAAACAAAGATGGAGAGAAGCTAGTGAGCCACATTAACTCATTCACTGCCATTGACGGGTATAGACGTAAAAAAATTCTATTTGTATAACTATTTCTTTTTTTTTTTTTTCTTTTCCAGGAGAGCTCAGTTCATTCGATTTGACATCATCATTGCTCTCCTTTTAAAAAAAAACAAATAATTAAAAAAAAAAAATCATCAAAATTTATAGAAACATGGTCTACGTATATAGAATTTTTTAACCTAATTCTGGTTACTTAATTCTGTCTGTTAGCGAGAGCCACTACATCGTGATAACTTACATTGATGTTTCTGCATTTGCCAATTTATTATTATATTATTATATTATATTATATTATATTAGTATGGGATTTTTTTTAATGGGCTTTAGGTGAACTGATGAATACACACACGCACGCACGCACATACACATGCTCACCCACATACAAAATATATATATATATTTAAAAAAAAAAAAGAGAGAAAGAAAAAAAAACTTTTTTTTTTGTATAATTATTTCTATTAGTTTCACATTTTTCCCACTTTTAAGAAGAGTATGAAAACCTAGAATTTGTTTTATTGTACATTTAGAACAGATATAAAATTTGTGATTAATTGTGAGTTAACTATTGAAGTCATTCGATCAAATACAATAAAAAATTGTAATCGTCTGATGCCCCTAATTTTCAATAATCTTTTCTTTTTTTATCCGGGGCATCAGGCGATAAATTTTTTAAAATTGTAATTAATCACATGACTTCACAAGTTAACTCACGATTAATCACAAATTTTACATCTGTTCTAAATGTACAATAAAAAAATGTTTTCTAGGTTTTCATACTCTTGTTAACAAGTGTAGAAAAATATGTGAAACTAATAGAAATAGTTCAAATGAATTTTTGACGTCTATACCCGTTAATGGCAGAGAATGAGTTAAGGATGGGGCAAAAGTGGCAAGAAATATGGATATGATGTCACTTCCTGTGTAAAAAGTCTTCTCTACTCTGCTCTATAAAAAATAAAACACACACACACAAAGAAAAAGAAGGGACACATACAGATGGACGCGCAAGACACATCAGGCAGCAACATCCACTATTTCACATTATGCTAATCGTGCTCTAGTCTACATTTAGCCAGGAGCTCATTTAGCATAGCGTTCTCTAAAAAGGTGTGAAAGGAATATTCTAGCAGACCATATGACAGTTGTCAATCATCCCACACTCGCCTGTGAGTCATCGCACTACTGCTGGCCTTTAGCACTATGCTAAGCTAACGCACTGCCGTCAACACGCAAGACTAATTTAACCACTTACTCATCTAATAATAATGATTACAAATAAAGACGTAATTGACGTTAGTCTTAAATTCACTAGCACACTGTGGAAAGTTAAGAGAAAATAGTTGATGACTTTACCTATCCACACAAAATTGGTTGGGCATGACAAATCGTAACAAGACTCATGTTCCAAACTGAGCAGGAAGTCAGCCATTTTGGGGGCATTCCTTCAGTCCTGTCCCCTGGAAAATTGGCAAATGAGCCAATGAACACGTACACATACTCATAAAGAAAGTCACAAAATGGAGGCAGTCAACAATGTAGGTTTACTGTCAGGCGCGCGCGCGCGCACGCGCACGCACGCACGCACACACACACACACGTGAATCATACGTAGTAAAGTGCTCACTCGCACGGGAAACCACGCCCACAATTAAACAACGTGCTTTATAATTTCACACTCCCTGCATTCACTGTGATGACTAAACACGTCCCAACACAACTCACATGATTAAAATATGACAAACCGTTCACTGTGTGTTCACATTAAAGACTTTGTCGAACGAATAGCTCACCGTGTCAATCAAAAATAAACATTACATTTTGAGCCTGAGTTTGTGTAACTAATGAAGTGGCCCGGATTTTGATTCAGGCAATTTGTGTTGTTTGGGGGTCTTTATACTTACTTACTTGTTCCTCTTAGTTTCTTTGCTATAAGCTTAGGAGTTAAAGTGCATGTTTCACAAATTACAATATATATATATATTTATATACATATATATTATTTTACTTTATTCTAGGGGTGGGTGTAACAAGAAATACAATAAATTTGGTTTAATTCAAAATTTAAAGTTTTCTTATAATTTTTTTTTTTACATTACAAGCTTCTTTGCTATTAAAATGAGCTTAAATTTTTGAAAAAAAATAAGGTGTGCGTGTTTGTCATAGCTTATATATTATATATATTATAGCTTAATATATTATCAATATAATGCAAGTAAATATATAAAGGTTATAGGGCATATGCTTAAATTTGGAGCAAACATATTACAAATATGAAATAAATATAAAATGTTTGTAAATACGAAAGGAATTGTAGAATTAAAAAAATATATTTTTTTAATGTTGGCTAAATTATAAATAATGCAATGTCTGTAAAATATTTCTATATTTAAAGCACAATATAGAAAAACAGTTTTATATATTTTATGAATACAGTATAGGCCTATGCAACGTGTTATGGTATTTACAAACATTTTATATTTATTTCATATTTGTAATATGTTTGCTCCTAATTTAAGCATATACCCTATAACCTTTATTTATTTCATATTTGTAATATTTTTTTTAATTCAATTCAATTCCTTTCTTGGTTATTAAATTGGAATATAAACATATAAAAGAATGTATAAAGAGCGTTCCGTGGTACCACTTTGAGCAAAGACGTTCTGGTGATTATAAAGATGATGAGGTCAGTCAGAGCACTTCCTCCCGAATGTCAATCCCTCAGCTTGCTGTCAATCAAAGACCAAAAGTAAGTCAAAAGAACACACCAAGCGCAACGCAACATTTTAAAGCGGATGCATCGGTGAATGTACTGTATGTGCGTGTGTTACCACATTTCTTTGTGCAAAATTCAGAGAAAAGCAACTTCTACATTCTGCTTGTATTTGAAAGAGAAATGCACGACTACAATACAACAATGACATATCCCTACTTTGATTTTCCATCAGTAGCCAAACAAACACATTTGTATAAAAATAGAGAGAAATGGGAAAAACTTGTTTATGTAGCATAACAGGTTGCTATAATAAGGTCAGTTCAATGCAACTTTTAACCATCATGTGAATGACATTACAAAAGCCATATATTCATTTTTTTAAGATAACATTAACAAAATGCTAACTTGTGTTACAGACAGGAAAGAAAATCTCTGCGGCAGATGGATGACATTGAATTTAATGTCGCCATAGGTCACCATAAAAGTAGAAAAATAACATAGATAATAATTCCAAATTATGTGCTCACTTTTCATACATCACCAGTATTTTATGCTCGTTTCAACATTTCTAAGCTTAAAAGCGAATGTAATTTATCAGTAACCTAATCCAATGAGTTCATGGTAAAACACCCCAAATGACTAAAAATTACGTCACCTAATCATATTATGTAGAGCTAAATATTTAAATGTTATATATTTTTTACCAAAACTCAATTTTAAATCAGTTCCCTCCAAAAAGGTTTAAAATTGCTTTAAGATGCCATTAATGGCGTCAAAGCACTTTGTGAAGATCCTCAACTCACTTCAGCATACATTTTATTTGACAGTGCTTTGGCCTGAGCACAAAAACAGCAAATAAGAGATGATAGCACCCACGAATTATGT
The DNA here is from genome assembly GCF_051991255.1 of Vanacampus margaritifer. NCBI lineage: Eukaryota > Metazoa > Chordata > Actinopteri > Syngnathiformes > Syngnathidae > Vanacampus > Vanacampus margaritifer. The sequence goes on along the minus strand of NC_135436.1, from coordinate 25,717,484 downwards.
TTCCCTACTGTAGGCAGAGGCTAACGACTGAGCCCTGACACGAAAAACGAAAATCTAATAAAAAGGCAAAAAAAAAAAAAAAAAGTTTATAATTGTCTATGGATGCCAAATGATGGTGGCAAAGAAGCTACTTTTGATTAAATGAGGCTTCTCAACTAACTTGAACAAAATTCATTGACAACTACATGCCACAGGGTGAAGACAAAAAACTACTTTTGACCAAATGAAAATCCTCAACTCAGTTCAGCATAGCTCATTTTCCCCAATAAAGTGAGGCTAGATTTTTTTTTTTCAACTGGAAAAAAAATCCATTTGTAAAATGCCGAATACCACACAGTGCATTCAATATGGATGCTGCCAAACATTAATTTGTTTGTCAATTTATGTTTAGAAGGGTCTGGGTGAGGGGGGAAAAAAAGCTTGTAGTATCGGCAAAACGTGAGGAAAAATGTGCCTTTTTGCTAAAATGCAAAGGAAAAAAATCCATTTAGCAATCAGTAGTGGGTCAGATCCGGCTCCCGGGCCTCGAGTTTGACAACTGTGCTCTATAACGAGACCGCTAATGAAGCTACAGAGAGGATCAATTTGACTTAATCAACCAGCATTAGACGCTCACCAGATTAAATTCTGTCAGTTCATTAGGAAAAACTTGAAAAAAAGAGAGAGAGAGAGAGAAAGAAGCGCAGTAATGAGGAAGGGAATGTCTTGAAAAATAAAAGCCAATTAAAAGCCCTCGTCCAAGTGGTGCAATCAGCATCCAGAAACATCTTTGCCTTTGTTGCGTCTTTGGAAGCGGGTTTCGGCCGGGTCGAAGCCCTGCTGACTAGCCCCGAAGAGCGCCCAGTCGGGGGTCCGCGCCGTGTAGTCCGACGAGGAGAAAACCTTTTGGCCGCTGCTCTCCTGGTAGGCCTGGACCAGATCCTGAAAACGTTCGTAGTCGATCCACGTACGCCACTCGCCGTCCACCTTGAACTGAAAACAGGAGTGTAAAGGATGAGCGGATGGCAACGTAGTAGTCTCGATCGTTACTTGGTGCTTCATGTCAAACGTCACTAATGAGATGGACTCAACATGCGAGACACAAAGGACAAGCATATGGATAGTTAGATTAGCTAGTTTAGCTAGCTAGCTTGTGGCTAGTGCGATGCTAACATAGCAGTCTACTTTTTTTTTTTTTAATGCTTCTATTAACACAACTTTACATTCTAGAACATACGAACATGTCTTGCAAAGATATCTGACAAAATCTTTGTTCATCTTAACTCATTCACTGCCATTGACGGCTATAAACGTCAAAATTGCTTTTAACCATTTCTATTAGTTTAAGATTTTTTCCCGCTTTTGTTAACAAGAGTATGAAAACCTAGATTTTTTTTATTGTACTTTTAGAACAGATATGAAATTTGTGATTAATCACGAGTTAACTAGTGAAGTCATGCGATTAATTACGATTAAAAACTTTAATCGCCTGACGCCCCAATTTTTTTATCATTTCTTTTCTTTTTCTTTTTAATTCATTCACTGCCATTGACGATTTTAACTATTTCTATTAGTTTAACATTTTTTCCCCACTTTTGTTAACAAGAGTATGGAAACCTAGAATTGTTTATTGTACATTTAGAACCGATATAAAATTTGTGATTAATCGTGAGTTAACTATTGAAGTCATGCTATTAATTACAATTAACTCATTCACTGCCATTGACAGCTATGGACGTCAAAAATTCATTTGAACAATTTTTATTAGTTTAGCATTTTTTTTTCCATTTTTGTTAACGAGAGTATGAAAACCTAGATTTTTTTGTACATTTAGAACAGATAAAAAATTTGTGATTAATCGTGAGTTAACCAGTGAAGTCATGCAATTAATTACGATTACAAATTTCAGTCACCTGTTGCCCCTATTTTCAATAACCTTTTCTTTAAAAAAAAAAACAAAAAAAAAAAAACTTCATTTTTAATAGTTTTTTTAAAGATTTTTTTTTTTTAAATTAGGGGCGTTGGGCGATTACAATTTTTAAACGGAATTAATTGCATGACTTCACGAGTTAACTCACGATTAATCACAAATTTTATATCCGTTCTAATACCCAAAAAATCTAGGTTTTTATACTTTTGTTAACCAAAGTGGGAACAAATGTTAAACTAGAAATAGTTACGAATGAAAATAAAAAATAATTTTTGACGTCTATAGCCGTCAATGGCAGTGAATGAGTTAAAAAATGTCATCGCCTCTCGCCCCAAATTTTTAATAATCTTTATTAAAAATTTATTTATGTCAGTGAATGAGTTAAAGATACAATACAAGAAAAACTGATAATAATAAAATAGACATTTCACAAGAAAACAGGTCAACAATCTTTGGATGCAGTCTACTTCTTTACTCATTATTACATGTCAAAGTATGATGTCATATATAATACGCCCATATTTGGGTCAAGGGGGCGGGAGCTAGACCTGAAGGGGCGGGACTTAGACCAGAAGTAAATGGGCGGGATAGGGAGTGACGTCACACCTGTCAAAAAGTTTGACGAGAAGTGAATCATAAAATTCTCTATGAACAAAAAAAGTAAGATCAACACAAACCCTGTGGACGAGCGTACTTGGACACAACCACAATCTTTTAACCGCCGACATATATTCGAACTTCTGTGGTCATTTCTCTTCTGTCGTCCTTCAGAATAAATGTTTCAAGGTTGTGCTGCATTTTGTTAAGACTTCCTCCTCCATATCAATCACGACTCTCACAGCACAGGCCGTCATCCATCTTGTTAAAGGGCCCACGGGAGGCCGATACGTGGACCTGTATGCGTTTGGAGGTGTGTGTGCGTGCGTGCGTGCGTGCGTGCGTGTCTCGCATACAATCCAAGCAAATCAGGCAAGCAAGTGACCGCTCGTCTCTCCCACAATGCACCAGTGATGACGATCCAATAAGCCAGATTCAATAAGCGGCCACCGAGGCGCTAAAAGCTAACGGGGCGAACATGCCATATGTCCTATAATGAGATTTGCAGTCATGTTTAATACAAAAAATGGCCCATTGGAGGTGAGAGGTAAAACAAAAAAAAAAGTTTAAAAGTCACACGAAACACCAGAGAGAAAAATCAATTGACTGATTGATTGGCGGTGAAGAATTCAGTGGACAGTGTGGAAGAGACTACTAATTGAGTCTGGCATGCAAACTGGAAGGAAAAGGAAGTGGCGCAATTTCCTTTTTGAGGTCATGACAGAAGAAGAAATGACAGGACAACGCAATACAAGATGGACGGGACAAAACAGGCAAGACGGCCGACAGCTGTGCTCTCTCACATGGACAACTTTTGTAATGTACAGGTGAACCTAATGACGTGTCCGGTGCGCTCCACATGTCACATGCAGTGAACACGTAGCGAGCATGTAAAGAACATGCAGAGGACGATCCAGCTGCGGTACTGCCGTCTCATTGGGCCTCATTCATTCATTCATTGGAAGTAAACGGAAGGTTCTATGAGCTTTTAGGGCAGAACGTTGACAAAAATAATGCGAGAGCACGTCAATGCGTCACTTTTGCACTCAACATGTAATGTGTCAACGTACCAACGTTCATACAGTGAAAACGGTCATGTGCATGTCAGGCCACATGCTGGCAATTTGTAAAGTAACGCGACATATTTGCCCTCTCATCATCTCAAATCGTCTTTTGAATGCAATTAAAAATACTGTACTCTTAATTAGGGGTGTCAAAATGAGTGTGTTAATTAGTTCCTTTAATACCACCCAAAAAATTAACACGTGATTGATTAACACTCCTTCCTTGGAAAGCCTGTACTGGGGGATTTCCAGTTGCAACTGCAACATTTTTGCAGTAATAAAATAAATAATAATGCATATATTTGTGGAGACTGGGGGCAAGTTGCATTTTATCATTTTAAAAATGTGCAGAATTTCACAAGTTACTTCATGTTAAAGATTAGATAGCTCTTAATATAAGAAGAAAAATGCACTGAACTGTCATCGCCTTACAAATGCAATTATGCCATCTAGTGGCAGAAAAATGACCTCAACACAAATCAATATCACTTGTTTTTTTTTACTGTACATCTTTTTCCTTTTAAATAAATTTTATGAATTATTATAAAATTTGTGTATTGGTGACTAAAACATGCAGCCACATTTCTACTAAACATTTTTTCCCCACTTTTAGTATGAAAACTGACAAATTATAGTACATTTAGAACAGATATAAAATTTGCGATTAATCGTGAATTAACTATTGAAGTCATGCGATTAATTACAATAAAAAAAAAAAATTGCCTGACACCCCTATTCTTAATACTTGTCATATTAGTTGTCAGGGGTGTGAAGTAAACGCCCACGACATTGTGGGGCGGTATGCGTGTGCCCGTGTGTGTTTGTGAGAGTAAGTGGGTACCTTAGAGTCACTACAATTGAGTAAGCAAGTTGTGAGAGTGTTTATGAGTGTGTGTGTGAGTGATCAAATGTGATTGTGTGTGTTTGAGCGTGAGAGAGGGAGTCAGTGAGAGTCTACTGCACATAAGCATTGACTGATTTTTATTAAATAATCAGTTAATTTAAATTAATTATAAGTAACAAAATGAAAAAAATAAATTATTTAATTATTAAAATGAACAATTTTGCATTTTCCACATCCATATTTATTTTGTTTAATGTTGTTTAATGTTGACTCTCCAAAAAAAGGAAGCGTCCATTTTGAAAGGAAGACGGAGGACGACAGCTCCGAGAAAGCATCACCGCCGCAACACAACAATCTGGGCCACAAGTGCAAAGATTTTGAGTGTGCGTGTGAGTGCGCGCGCACAAGTATATTAGGAAACGCTGACAGGCGTGGGCGAGAAGGGCGCGCAAATGAAGCAAAGTCTGAAGCTGTCGCGCAAATGGCCACCGCGGCGCAGGAGAGGAAAAACGAAGGGGTTGGAATATGGATCGTGTGGAAGAGTGAGTGAGAGACACAGTTTCAGAGAATGACTGAATGGCCAAATTGGTGGCCAAAAGTAAAACACCACAAAATAAGACACTTTAAAAATTCTATATATTGTGTGCGTATGCGCGTGCACTGCAAGACAATGACTCACCATTAAATACTCAAACATCTGCCCACGCCTCAACTGGACTGTATCCCCATCAAAGAAATAATGACACGATTTAAGAAAATGAGCCGCAGCAACAAGAAACCAAGCGTCACACATTAACGGCAGCGGCCCGTGAGAAATGTGTAAAGCTCAATTTAAAAACTGTCAAACTGGATTTATTGGTGGTCATGATGATGGTCAACTAGAGAACAAAAGTTTGGGGGCAGGGCAAGACAGAACAGGGGACGACCAAATAAGACAGGGCAGGACAGCAGGGGACAAGACAAGACTAAATACAGTAAGGTGGATAGAACAGGGCAGGGTAAGACAGGACAATTCATGGTGGGACAGGAAACAGCAAGACAGGGTGGGAAAGGGCAGGACAACTGATTATGAGACATCAAGACAAGGCAGGAAAGAAAAAAGAAAGAAAAGTAAGGACCGAAAATAACAGACTAAAATGACAATAAAGGACTGGAAAGGCCACCGTATGACAGGGCAGGGCAGGATAAAACGCTGCAAGGCAGGGCGGGACCAAACAGGACTCAGAATAAAAAAATTAAAAAGAGAGAATATCTCATGACGGATCAAAACAGGAAAATGACAAGAAAGGACTGGAAAAAGCCACCTAAGGCCAAAAAGGCAGGACAAAACAGGACACGGGACAGAAAAAGACAATATCTCATGACAGAATAAAACAGGAAAAATTACAAGAAAGGACTGGAAAAAGCCACCTAAGGCCAAAAAGGCAGGACAAAACAGGACAGGCCAGGACAAATCAGGACTCAGGATAGAAAAAGTCAATCTCTTAAAACAGAACTAAACAGGAAAAATGGGAAGAACGGACTGGAAAGGCCACCAAAAGATAGGACAGGTTAGGATAAAAGAGTACCCAGGACAGGCCAGGACAGGAGGATAGAAAAAGACAATATCTCAAGACTGAACAAAACAAGAAAAATGGCAATAAAGGACTGGAAAAAGCCACCTAAGGCCAAAAAGGCAGGACAAAACAGAACATAGGACAGGCCAGGACAAAACAGGACTCGGGATAGAAAAAGACAATATCTCAAGATTGAATAAAACAAGAAAAATGGCAAGAAAGGACTGGAAAAAGCCACCTAAGGCCAAAAAGGCAGGACAAAACAGAACATAGGACAGAACATAGGACAGGCCAGGACAAAACAGGACTCGGGATAGAAAAAGACAATATCTCAAGATTGAATAAAACAAGAAAAATGGCAAGAAAGGACTGGAAAAAGCCACCTAAGGCCAAAAAGGCAGGACAAAACAGAACATAGGACAGAACATAGGACAGGCCAGGACAAAACAGGACTCGGGATAGAAAAAGACAATATCTCAAGACTGAACAAAACAAGAAAAATGGCAAGAAAGGACTGGAAAAGCCACCATGAGACAGGACAGGGCAGGACAGGGTAGGACAAAACAGGACGCCGGACAGGGCGGTAAGAAAAGCGTTACCTTCTTGTGGGCAATGAGCAGACAGTTGGAATGTTCGTGTTCACAGGCGATTTCGTAGTCGCTCAGCATGTCGACCAGCTGCTGCACAAAGGCGACCACTTCCTGGTGCCACGGGACGTTGGCCATGGTCAGACTGCTGGCTGAGCTCTCACCGCAGTACGTCACACCCTGAAAACACACGCACACACTAAATAAGGAACAGCTCACGTTTTGTCAATCTGGATACAATCCAAGTTCGGCTGCTTTCAAAACCAGAATGATGCGAACACGAAAGGTAACCAAACAACGTCAGGGACGTCAATGAAAACTGAACTGCGTGTGAGTGCCACTCACACTGGTGCGAATGTTTGGTGGTGGTGGGAGGGGCCATAGGCGCACACTGGCCGCCACTTTTCTGTCAGCCTGCCCCAATGCATCACTATTATTATGAAGAACAATACGGAAAGGTGAAGGTGTGAATCCTATGCATGCATTTTAGATTCATCCTTAAATTTGACCTCAAAGCCCCAATATCCCAAACGTTTTTTGTGAAAAGTGCATCATGAGGAAACAGCAAGTCGCACGCAACCCGCAGCTCCTTGCTGGAGTATCGATTGGAAATCTGAGTTTAGAGGTGACACGTTTATTTTATGTTTTTTTTTTTTTTTTTTTTTACAGCTGACATTCCTTCCCTTTGCAGATTGTTTGTGCATTCGGGACGCAATTGATGGCAGCGGGCTGCACCTGGCGTAACAGCCCGGCACACCGTCGTCGCCATAAATCACTTGGTAGAGGCCCAGACGACGGCCGGCGGGATTGGTGGCGTGTTTTTTGGCGGCAGGGTGGATGATAACCGTGATATATGAAAAGCCGCGCATCCGTTCAGGCTGCTGGCTTTGCTCCAATCAGTGATCTTCAAACATGACGGGTGATGGAATGATCACACATATAAACCTGTGTATTATTTTAGTAAGAAGGCATTAGAATGTTGTTTTACATTGTTTAGATAAGAGAATGCTACAAGGGGACGGACGTGTTGTGGAATTTCCTAAACTGGTGGAGACGAGTGGGTCACTTGAATTCCTTTGTGATAGCTTGTGAAACACACCCTGTCTGAGAGATAAGAAAATAAAAAAACAAGGAGAGCGGCTTTTCTGGCCAGAAGGCATTGGAATGAATCAAAGAAATTACCTTCTCCTTTTGCAAAATAAAAAGTATTGGACTCTAGTCTGTGTTCTTGTCTCCAAGCGGATTTTCTGCTTTAACCCCGACATGGCGAAAAAGAAACGTTTTAAAGGAGAAGTCAACCGTAAACATTTCTTGACAACAATATGTTATATGTGACTTCACTGTCTAAACATGACATTCTGATTAATATTACATTTGTGGAATATGAGTTATGAAGCAAAATCCAGCTGTTTTTGTCCATCTCAGGGGGCGGCCATTTTGACCCTTGCTGTCGACTGAAGATGACATCACAGTCGCTCAGGTCACAGGTAACAACCAATCACAGCTCAGCTTCAGAAAACAGGTGAGCTGTAATTGGTCGTTGCCTGATCACTGAGCAACTTCAACATCATCTTCATTTGTCATCAAGTGGCAAGATGGCCGCCCTAGGAGATGGATCAAAACGGCTTGATTTTGCTTCATATTGATTAGAATGTCATATTTAACATATAACATATTATGGTCAAGAAATGTTTAAGGTTGATTTCCACTTTAATTTGAGTCACAATATCAACATAAAGTGCACTTTAAACACATTAACATTGAACTTATTAAAGTATTCCTTAGCAAATGTTCTCATTTTCTCGCTGTCAAGAAATGAGAGTACTAAAAATTTGAGTCGAGTGAGGTGAAATTACAAAAAAATAAAAATAAAAAATAAAAATAAAAATAAAAATAAAAATAAAAATAAAAATAAAAATAAAAATAAAAATAAAAATAAAAATAAAAACAAAAATAAAAATCAAGCACCATTGCATTCCATAGCCACAAATTAACATTTTGTGCATGTTATTTTTCGGCCACTATAAAATGTTTTTCACCTCCATTTTAGGTCTGGGAATCCTTAAGGAGCACAAATGTCCAGGGGGATGTGTTGAAAGCACTGTCTGTATAATCAATAACGTTATTGATGCAGCAGGGAGACGATCTATCAGGCCTCCAATGAGCACAAGACACCAAAAGAAGAAAATGATTCATGGGGGGGGTGGGGGTTATCCTTAGAAAAACGGAAGAAAATGTGACACTGAATTCAATTATTGCCTGCGTTCTGCACCGCAAGCACACACACGCAAAAATGCGCACACATCCTGATAAATTAAAGAACACATTATGTACACTCATTGGACGCTTCATTAGGCACACCAGGAATGCAATAACACTGCACTAGTTTTGCTGTGAATTGCTTGATGTTATTTTTGTGATCTAAATGTTCAGTTAAGATCCTAGTTTGTGCTAATATTCTTGGAAATAAAATGTGACAAAATAATACTGTGGAGACTGAAAACGATCCATTTTGTACGAAGGGATATTAGGGACGCGTTGAAAGATTTATAAGAAAACGCTTGCGGGTAAAAACTCAAAAGTGCCTTTTGTTTAGACGGTGATGGCGTTCTGGGGGCTTGAATACTCAAAAATTTGAAACCACCCTCCAGAATAGAAAATGTGAATTATCCCATATACACGCCCCATACATGTGCCAGTACAGGGATGTAAACAAACATGTCCGACTATCCATCCATCCGCCCTTCAAGCTAGTAGCCATCATTTTGTTTTTTGCCGCGCAGATCAAAAGACGGAGGTATTCGCATGTGCACGGACATGCATACGCAACAGAACACATTTTCTCTGATATACGCCGTTCAGATCATCATCCCATAAACGTAACTTTAGAATGTAATTGTTGTTACAAAAAGTGTCATCTTTTAAAAGCTAAAAATATATGAATGGAGTAAGCCCACTCTAGTTCTCAGTGGCTCAAATGTCCGCAATCAATGAGCGAGTCACGTAGTAGCAGTATTGATATAAACATTAGTCAGCACTTGTTGCCAAGTGACAAATGAGAAGGTTTCGGTGCTAATCGATAGCGGATATCATTTCGCAGGAGCACAGCGACATTCTCCACAGGCAACACTGGGGCGACGGACTTGTAAACACAGCATGGTTAAATCAATATTTAAAAAGAAAAAAAAAAAAGATATTAGGGAGCTCTTTAAAATTCAATCACTTTGTCTGCAAGCAGCGCACATTGACTCATGACTCACAAAGTTGCATTCAACATTCAAACCACGGTGGCGCCAAAATGAAGCTAGTAGGATTGTGCAAAAGTCTTGGGACGCCATGAGATCGCTAATACCACAGTGAACCCCTGCATAGTTGCGGTTCAGCATTTACAAATGAGTTAACTGCCGAGCCCATTTGCCGACCAAAACAGCAGCACCCGGTGCGCCGCGTAAGCAGTTTTTCAAATGACAGAAAGTGACTTGAGCAAAGGACGTCCTTTGAGGGGCAATAAAAAAATGAAGAGGCTGCTAATCACAGTTGGTTTTTGCTGCTAAACGGCAGAACTGCGGGGACAACATCAGTCAGCCGGCGAGAGATAACGAGCACCAGCACACGCACGCCTTCTCTCCCTCGCGACCTCGTTCCCCAGTTCCTTCGCTCACATCAGTAATAATGCGCAAAAGATGATGAAAAAGATGAAAAAAATAAAAAAAATACTCAGACAAAAAGAATAAAGACAAATAAAGAAAAAAGTGTGAAATAAATGTGAAAATTATTTTAGGGCTGCAACTAACGATTATTTTAACTCATTCACTGCCAATGACGGCTATAGACGTCAAAAATTCATTTGAACTTTTTTTTTTATTAGTTTCACATTTTTTCCACTTTTGTTAACAAGAGTATGGTAACCTAGAATGTTTTTTATTGTACATTTAGAACAGATATAAAAGTATTGATTACTATTGAGTTAACTAGTGAAGTCATGTGATTAATTACAATAAAACATTTTAATCGCCTGATGCCCCTAATTAAAAAGAAAGAAAATATTACTAAAAAATTAGGGGCTTCAGACGATTATTACTATTTTTAAATCAGACGATTAATTTTTAAAAAATTGTAATTAATCGCATGACTTCAATAGTTATTTTTTTCTAGGTTTTCATACTCTTAACAAAAGTGGAAAAAAATGTGAAACTAATAGCAATAGTTCAAATTAATTTTTGACGTCTATAGCTGTCAATGGCAGTGAATGAGTTAATAATCGATTAATCCTGTCCATTATTTTGTTGATTAATTGATGAACTGGATTAAAAAAAAAAAAAAAATTAATTACAAAATTATTTATATCAAATTGAAAACATAAATTCAATATGACTAAGATAAAGTCTTAAACCAACTTTTACAACTCCATTGGCTATCGTTACATAGAGCGAGTGTGTTCCCAATAAAGTACTTGCTGACTGTATGATATGCAATTGATGACATCATCCTAATCAGAATCATCACTGAGGTCTACTTGTTCCCACTGGGTACGCAAACACACACGACGGGCCAATGGGAAAAAGCTCTGAGACGAGCAAACAAAACGCAGATTGTCCCCGTCTGTTGACGGAGAGCTTAGAAGAAGATGGATGAGCTAACACGGGTTTAGCTTGTTAGCTTTAATATGGTAGCAAAGTGCAATGCAAGCAAGCAAGATTCCAAAAACGCAATTCATTACAGCAAACACGCACATACACACACACACACACACATGCTTGTCACTGAGCCAGAAAGTTTTGTTTCTAACTACAGTGATACGTCCCTGGACTCACGACTGTACTTTATATGCACTACAGTGTTCTCCTCTCCTCACATGGATACGCACATACACTTTATATATTATGCAGCAGCGTCCGCATTTTTCTTCAGCAATAGAAAATTCACAGTATAAACAGAACTGTGCGTTGCGGCAAATCCTCACAGTATTACAGTCCTTTCTGAAGGCTGAATTTAGAATTGCGTCTTGAGTGTAGGACCATGATATGCCACAAAATGCTGAACAGCAATCATCAACTATCGGGAGAGATGATTTAAAATAAATTAAGTAACAACAAAATACCTAAAATCAATTAGATATCAAACAAAACAAAACAAAAAAGAAAAACATTAGGATTTTTTTTTTTTAAATCTATTTTATGACAAAAATAAACAAATAAATCTAAAATTACAAATATATTATAAATAAATATCAACAAAAAAGTCAAAAAGGAGAAATTGTAAAAAAAATCTAATATATTAAAAACTGATATGAATCAGATTACAAAATGATCTAAGCATGCAAGAAAATGACAAATATATTTTTTTAAAAAATCAACAAATGATATATAAATATATAAAAACGTAATAATTACGCAAAACATGCACAACGGCAAAAAAAGTTATAAAAAGTAATAAAATTACAATAAAACAAAAATGCATTATAAAAATATCTAACATTTAAAAAAGCAGAAATTTAAAAAAAAAATAAAAAAAAGAAGCAAAAAATAACATAAACTCTTTGACTGCCAAAAACGTTAAATAACGTTTAGTAAAATCCTATGGAGGAGTGCCAAAGACGTTAAAAGACGTTTGTTTCAAAACAGAGGTGAAACTAACCATTTTCTATTGTTGATTACTCAAAAACGGAATAAGGTAGAAACAAACTTTTTTTTCTGATTAAAGATGAGAGTCCAATCTTTCATTTGGTAGAATGTGTGTTTCCATAGTCCAAACACATAATTTTCTGTGGACCTTGAAAGATCAGTCAAAAGATCAGTCAAAATGCTTAAATCGGCTGGCACCCACGGCATCCCTTTTCTGAAAATGTCTGGCAGTCAAAGAGTTAAGAAAAAATATACATTTACAAAAAAAATCTAACTCATATGACAAAAATACATTATAAAAATATTAGAAATACAAAATATTTGTTTTGACCAACAAAACTAATATTAGCCCCAAAAAGCTTGTAATATTTGGCTTTCCTGCGAATCACTGAACTAATTAGGTGTGTAAACACTGTTGTTGACAAATGCTTCGCAGTTGTGTTGCACTGCCCCTCCAGTGTTATTCCATCTACTCTACAATTCCTCTTTTTCCAATGACAAAACAACCACAGCGCAAACACCTGCGAGGAGCTTTTCCTCCTGCACCTGCACAAAAACAAAAAGCCTCACGCGAGACTTTCAAGAAAAATGAAGCCGTGGCGTAACAACTTGTTCAATTATTTACTCCAGTTTGTCACACGTGCGAGGCGGCCATTCGCTCCCGCCCTCCATCATCATTTGGGGGCCCTTCTGCTGCCTGATTACCACGGATGGACTCCGGGCTCACCCTCGGGGAAGTAATAGGCTGGGGGGAATGCGGCGGGCTCTTGATTACGAATGAGAGCAAAAGAGGACATGTTCCCGCGAGAGGCTGCCTCGTGAATGCTAACAAAGAGCCTTGCATGCTCTTTTGCTTCTGCAATGGCATAACACAAAAAAAAATTGGGGTGCATTGTGAGACCACGTCAGTACCTGGAAGGAAAAAAATGCATTTGCCAGTTTGGTGATTTATTTAATCATAAGGACTTGGATTTTACGAACCTTTAAATCTGTTTGTCGACATTTTTGATCTGGTACAGAAACAGAGTGGCCTGCATTAAAAAAAAAATAAAAAAATTCATCTTGGTATCAAGTAACTAAGTTGAACTGAATTGAAGAGCTTCAGTAAGACAAAAGTATTGTTTTGGAACGATCTTGTGGCAACTTGGTGCCAAGGAACTAAGTTGAAGTGACTTGAGAACAGTCATTTACTTAAAAGTAGTGCTCTGTTCCCATCATGTGGTAGCTTGGTGTGAAGGAACTACGTTGAAGTGTATTGAAGGGCTTCATTAAGACAAAAGTAGTGCTTTGTTGCCAGCTTGTAACATTTTGGTGCCAACAAAGTAAGCTGAATTAAATGGAGGAACTTCATTCAGACAAAAGTAGCATTTTGGAATGACCTTGAGGCAACTTGGCGTCAAGAAGCTAAATTGAGGAGCTTCATTTAGACAAAAGTAGTGCTTTGCCACCATCTTGTGGCATCAAAGAACTAAGCTGAACTGAGTTTAAGAGCTTCATTTAGACAAAAGTAGCATTTTGGAATGACCTTGAGGCAACTTGGCGTCAAGAAGCTAAATTGAGGAGCTTCATTTAGACAAAAGTAGTGCTTTGCCACCATCTTGTGGCATCAAAGAACTAAGCTGAACTGAGTTTAAGAGCTTCATTTAGACAAAAGTAGCATTTTGGAATGACCTTGAGGAAACTTGGCGTCAAGAAGCTAAATTGAGGAGCTTCATTTAGACAAAAGTAGTGCTTTGCCACCATCTTGTGGCATCAAGGAACTAAGCTGAACTGAGTTTAAGAGCTTCATTTAGACAAAAGTAGTGCACTGGAATCATTTTATGGCATCGTGGTACAAGGAAGTTGAAGTGAAGCGATTAGCTTCATTTAGACAAAAGTAGTGCTTTGCCACCATCTTTTGGTATCTGTAGGTAATTCTATACCTTTTTGGTGGGGGGAGAGGGCAATGACTCACAGATTTTCCCTTTTGGCTGCACAGATCAGGAACAATCCCCTGCCAACATTGAGCAACACTGTATTAAATACCACCTTTTTTTTTATTATATTTCTAATGCTATGTTCACAGCAAACGCAGGGTAAATGTTTCAGGCGGTGTTATTACATTATAGTCAACATCCTGGTCAGGCTTGGATGCATGCAAATATTAAATTGATCATATTTGGACATACAGTATATGGTTTCTTTACCCACACAAAAAATCAGATCTGAGCTTATCGTATTTTTATCCACATTTGAAAGCGGGCGATTTGTACATCCGATTTTTTTCTCTTTACGCATACCCAATTGCGACACTTGAGAAATCCAGCCTGAGCTGCTGACAACAGGGCAAACGCTGTCTGATGAGGACACGTGTCACAGTCCCTCACTGAGTCAATTATTCATCTACTTGTTCAAAAATAAATAGACTCGCATGCAAAAGGAACCGCATGTTGTTAAATAATAAAACCTTCTTGTCTGTTTGGCTGCGCTAAAAAGGAATCCTAATACTTGACAAGATACGATTTTCCTGGGCTTTTTATACTTGGAAGACAACAAGTTGTGATTTGAGTTTTTACATTTCGTTTCAGATGCTTTTAGTTTAGTTTATTCTAATACTTTTAACTCATTGCAAATCTTTTGTGCCGACATAAATGAGCCTTAGCAATAATGCTCAACTTCAACGAAAAAATGACAGTTAATAGTTACAATTTAAAATATCTATTTTTTTTACAATTAGAATTAGAAAAATATGAAGATTTTTTTTTAAATATAAAAAACAAATATTGACAAATACAGTATACAACATAAAAATATGTGAAAAATATATTAAAAACTAAAATATCACAAAAGCAGCATGACAAAATATTAGAATTAAAATAAAATAAAATAAAATCTAAAAATATTGAGAAAAATAATTTGTCACAAAAATACCTGAGCACTAAAAAAAATGAAGAAAATGCAAAAACATTACTGTAATATTAGCAATCGTTAAAGTTAAAACAAAAAATATAAAAATCTGTCTATTACTATTCTGACAAAAAAAACATTTTAAACATACAAAAATGTTACAATTACATAATACAAATATATGAAAGTTTATGACAAAAGTATTGCAACAAAAATCTTACAAATATCTACTAATAAAAGAATATTTTAAAATTTCTAAAGTTCAACATAAGTATTTAGACAGATTTGGACAATCTGCAGGAAAAAAAATAATAATCAAAATTCGCTTCCAGCTCTTTAATTGTAGAACTTTGAAATGAACACAGACGACAGATTTCTTGCCAGCCAGTTTTCTTCAGCCAGCCGCTCTTGGCATTCACGCGCATTATCAAAAGAGGCTTTGCTGTCTGATGTCTCTCAAGACGCTTGCCATGTGGATGCACTCCAATAAAAGCGCGCACACAAACACACAAGAACAATAACAAAACCATATCCTACCTTAACCTCGATAAAGTCGGGCTGGCCTAAAGCGACGAGCTCTGAGTAGGCCGTCATCTCCTCCACGTTCCACGCCTTGACCAGCGTCAGCCGGTACACCGTCCTTTGCCTCTGAACCAGACAAAACACATACACACGCATTAGGAAAATGCAAAAATACGGCAAATATTACACAAAAGTATACAAATTATTAGAAGAAAATCATAGTTAAAAATAAAAAAAAATAAGATTACAACAAAATATTTTGGGGGAAAAAATACACAAATCTGACTAAAATGCTTACTTTCAAGCATTTTAATTAGTAGTAAAAAAATAAGGAAAATATAAACATTGTTGTAAAAAGAACAAACAAACAGAAATAGGAGAAATATATCAAAATATTACAACAAAAATATTGGAGTTTTTTTTTTTACAAAACAAAATTAAAAGCAGAATAATATTAGCCAAATAATACTACAAAGCAAATCTAAAACTACAATACCGCCAAAAAAAAAAAAAATCTAAATACAATGGGATGGGGACCAGCCCCGCCCACAAATAGCAAAAATCTGCATATACTGTAATTGACGACAATTGAAATGCACTTGGGGGGTAAAACCCCTAAACATTAAAAAAAATAATAATGCTGATAAAAGATTCAATATGCGTTTTCCACACTAAACAGGGGTAAATGGAAAAAAAAACACCTTAAGATCTTTTTATTTATTATTATTACATTTTTTATATGCAAATCCATGTCTGACAAAGTATACAGGGTTCCATTGTATTAGAAAAAGAAATTTTAAAAATATTCATATATTAGTACAAATATTACATCAACATGACTCCACTCATATGCATTAGAAATGCTACACAAAGCGGAAGATTGTTTGGAGCACAAGAGTAGGCTGGGTAGGGGAACGATCAAGGTCGTCCTGAAATGTAAATTGCAATAAAACAAAACAGCTTCCCCTTTGGTGCCTAGCCAGAAGTTGATTGTTGATTCCAGGAACACAACTCTTGATGTTCCACGTGAAAGACGCTGCAGTGAGCCCGGAGAGAGGGAATGGAAATAGAATGGAAAAGGAGGGGTCGCCCGGCATTTTAATGCTGCAACAAAAGCAATTGGATGAGGGAATATGTTGTACACTGTGAACTTTCCCTGGGCGGATTACAAAAACGAGGCGAAAAAAAATGGACGACTGGTGTTTGAATGGTGCAGGATGACGTAGGCCGGGGCGTCAAACTCATTTTCACCATGGTCCACATGGTATTTGTGTTTTCCCTCAAAGGGCTGTAATGACTGTGAAAAATCACATAAAATGTATAATCACCTCATGTGATTGCGTATAAGCAATTGCCCCTCGCATTTCATCCTTTTATATTTTGGTTCAATTTTCATTTTCTCACTGCATCACAGATTTTTAATCGTAGATATTATAATCGTAGAGTTTTCTGAATTTTGTCGGATTTGGCAGTGACTACTTTTCAAATCAAAACAACCACTTAACAAGCACATTCGTAAAGTAACTGCATAGCCACAAATGATGCCAAGAGGAACTCAACGCGCACACCGGCGAATGGCTAGCTAGGATGGTGACCCAAAAGTGGACAAAAATACCAATATCTGTTGTGGTTTTGTTGTTTAATAATAATGCAAAATCAATTTATATGGCATTAGTCAAGTTATTGTTGGGAAGATTGGTAATCAATTAAAAAATAGATTCACTTTGCCCCCAAGAGCAAAAATCTGCGAGTAAATGATGCCCATCCAAAAAGGTCCAAAAACTTTTGTTTTTCCCTATTAGACAAGGCTATGGCCTGACAAAATGGTTCTTCCCTCACTTTAATAATTTCTCTGCCACAAGATGGCGCCAAAGCTATGTTAATATATTGGACATGGCTTTGGTCTGAGTTTTTCAGCAAATGGGTTCCCTCAAAAAATCTGCCAACAGATAAATTTGTGAGTGTAGAACTGCAAATATGTAATCCGTTCTAGCCCCCAATAACACCTCACAAAAACTGTACCTTAAAAAAATAAATAAATCACTCTACAGTGTTGTACGGAATATAAATATACATTAACACCCTAGTAAAATAAAATGGGAGATATTTTTTCACTTTCCTTTCTGTTCTTTATTGTTTTGCTTTTTCACACACGCGCACACACGCGCACACACACACACACACACACACACACACACACACACACACACACACACACACACACACACATCTTACGGGGGGGGTGGAAGTAACAGCTTGAAGCAAGTGCTCTAAGCATCTATTTTGGACAACTGCTTATGTTCTGCCAAAGTATTTACAAGTGCTGGCACTGAAAATGCATATCATTGTTTCATGTTTGACGGCGATGTCCTTTTCTAATACTGTGCAACCCTTCTATAAATAAGACCGGTTTTAAAAACCTGTTGACAACCTGCAACACACTGAAAAAAAAAATGTACTAGCAGCTTGAAAGCCACACTCACTCTAGAGGGGAGACGAAAGCAGGCGGGAGGGAGAGAGAGAGAGAGAACAGGTGGTGGAGGAGAGTGAACAGGTGGAAGAGAGTAGCAAGAAGAAACGGATGGAGAGAGGGAGAGGGAGAGCGATGTTAGAGCTGTAATTGCAATGTCGTGACGGGTGAAACTGCAATATTTTTGCGCGTTATCATACCATCAGATGATACTGGTCATTGCCTTGCTAAAACTTCTTTTTTTTTTTTCCTCTCTAGAGTAGGGCTAAACGATTTCGAAAAGTAATCTCATTGCAATTTCCCGCCCTTAATAATGTGATTGCAATTTAGTAAGCTTACTTAACCAATATTGATCCACATATAAGGCGCATCGGATTATAAGGCACACTGTCGGTTATAGTGCGGAAAATACGGTATACTAGTACATTGCAATGTTAATTTGAATTTGAATTTAATCCATTGTTCAACCTTACTCTAAATTTTTTCCTGTACCGGATGGGCCAGGAACATATCCCCAATGTTAAACTGGGGTCAAATGTAAACAACTCTGTCTTTAGAGTACGTATCGACTGAGGCGGGCCAGGCAGCCGCAGGATGCCGGCTGTCCTAATGGACTTTTGTTTCTTTTCTTGAAAAGAAAAAGGCTAGCACGACCTTTTATCCGGGGGGGTCCCGCGAGACACGGATATGTTGTAAATAGAAATGGACGCACGCTGGCACAGCCTCACATGGAGTGGGAACGAACACAAAAATCTGACGTTTTAAAGCCATTGATAAGAGTGGATCGAAGCCGGTAAAGTGTTTTGGCATTTACTGTCTGACGCAGTCAAACATAAACACACACTTTATAGGTAGTCGCCAATGAATGTCAGTGCTGTGGTCAAGCAACACAAACATCACTCGCAAATTATGATTAATGGAAATGTGTAATGACTATCAGAAATATGCGTAGCGTTTCTTAAAAAAGAAAAGAAAAAAAAAAGTCAAATTCAAAAATTCTGAATAAGAAAGAACTTCTTGAAAAAGATAAACCTGTCAAAAACCTGAACTTAAAATACGAGTTTGACTAAAAGAAAGTCTTTTTTTCTTTAGAAAATGAATTTTAAAAAATGACTGAGAAAAAACTTTTTAAGACTGAAAAGACTGCAAAAAATAAAAAATGTAACTTTATTCTCTGAAACACACTATTGAAATAACTTTAAAAAACATAAATTCCTTTTTCATGATTTAAGGAACAAGTTTGTGGATTTTTTTAATGAAAAAAAATATTACACTTGTAGTATAGTTTAACTTAAACATAATTATGTTTTTTTTCTCTAAAAACTTATATAACCGATTCAAAATACCAGTAGGAAAAATAAGACCACTCCTAATAAAAGGCATACAATTTTACTATTTTCGTATCATATCTTATTTTGGAAAATTATGACTATTGAAATAATAATTTTTCCCAAAAATATAACTTTTTTTCAAATCTGAAATAAGACTTTCTTAAAAATAAAAAAAAATAAAATTTTGGCAAAAAAACAAAAAACAGCTTCTTGAAAACCCACAAAAACAGAAAATGATCAATGATCCCTCCCTCCTCCAACCTGACAAGAAATGTGCAACTTTTTTTTTTTTAATATGTCTAAAAAATATACTTTTGTTCTGAGAATGTTACAACTTTCCACCCCAAGCTAAAAAAAAAAAATACTATCAAAGTAATACTTTTTTTTCCAGGACAAAATTTTATTCTTGTTCTGGTAATGTGACTTGATTCTTTGTGGGAAAATTAAATCAACTTAATGACTTTTCTTTAAAAATGAAGACCAATAAAAAAAAATCTTTTTTTCTCAGATACGTAAAAAATAAAAATAAAAATGAACTTTTTAATTAGTGACTGCCAAAATGCTAATGTGGACTTTATTCCCTAATACTGGGATTGCATTCTTTAAAAGGTCATCTTTTTCCAAGTAAAAAAAACGGCAACCAACTACAATAATGATAGGAATCGAGTTTGTCATGTCATGTGGTTAAGTGGTCTGACCTTCTCAGTTAGAGCCTTGAGGCTGTCCAGGAATCGTGTCCAGAAGTCCTTAAAGAGCGGCCTGTCGATCTTCTTCAGGCTCTCCTTGGTGCTGGCGTCCACACTAACGTATAGCTGAGTGACAGGCTCCAAGCTCCTGAAAGCAACGCATAGCCTACTTACTACTCAGCCTTCAACAATTACTAACTCCCACAGACATTGTTGAGGAGGAGGAGGAGGAGGAGGAGGAGGATGGAGAAGCAGAGTCTCGTGGAAAGGATTAATGGCATTTTAATTCATTTCAATGGGGTACCTCGATTTGCCATACATATAGAAGATTTTGCAATTAATCCGGTCCAAAAAGTTTGACTATAACCGAATTGTACCAAAAAAAAAAACAAAGCAATACCTCTCATTGTAAATAATGTAAATTCAATTAATCTGTTCCGGATAACTATATTAACAAAAATATACTTTTTATTTTATTTTATTTTTTTAGATAATATTTACAGTTTAACATACGAAAAGCAATTTGAAATAAACATAAAGGACCAATGAAATGGCTCTATGAAAAATTAACATTTTTACCTTTAATTGAATTTAATCTGACAAATAAACCGATGCAAGTCATGATACCAAACGCCAATGCTACCTGATTTCCTCGGGGAACTGAGCGTTGGTGACCAGGAAGCTGGAAATGCGTTGAGAGTGAAGAAGGCGGACAAAGCGGTTGATTTCAGGGTACATGATGGGCTCGCCCACCAGGGACAGAGCGCAGTGCTGCACCGTCAGACCCTCCTCGTAACGATCCGACTTCACGCCGGGGACGCCTGGTGGGCCAAAACGCACGAGTGCCGTCATTTCAACTTCAGCTTCTCTTTGCACGTTGCACCACTGACCTCGAAATTGTCGGATCATGTTCTGATGCTTCTCCAGTGCGTCCTGCAGGATCTTCTCAGCGGGGTCCATCTTCCAACGCCACTCGGTGCCTACTGGGTTTGTGTGGTGCCTTGAAGTCAAGCACGCACACACAAAACAAACAAAAAAAGTCAAAATAGGTTTCATCGACGCTTTTACTTTACTCAATGCTTTTTAATGTTTGTTAATTGTACGTGGATTTTCCGCTAACCGGCCCAGTTCTCCTATATATAGTCACATTTTGCTAATTAAAGTCACTTTTTTAATTAAAGGGTCTTAAAATATGTAATCTTTCAAGAATGGAGTTGCATTTTATAACAAAGTTGTATTTAGGAGATTAAAGCATCTTGCAGTTTGCCACTTTTTTTTTTTATACTCGCGACTGCCACCTATGGCCCAAAGTGTAACTGCAGCATCTGTGTCAGGCTCGTTCATGGTGCGCGTGCGAGTACATGCACGATCTTAAAGCAACAGCCGCAGTTGACAAAGGAAGATATGACTTCAAATGATGTAAGAAAAACTTCGCCCCTCCCCTCCCCAAAGAAACTGTGAAGTGTGCAGGGTCCGCACACTCTACTAGAAAGGGAAGATAAAAGCTGACAGGTGCAGTCAGGGTAAAACAGTCAGGGCTCGTCGTACTCGTCTGGGTATAGGCGGAGCATGCATGATGTAGAAAAAGCTTTAATATTACCTTTTTAAACGGCACAGTGCACCTTTAAAACTAAAAAAAAAATTCAATAAAAAAAAAAAGTTGTCATCTTATGAGATGAATTTATATATTACCAAAACAAAACAAATATATTCTAAATGTGAGAGAGAAAAAAGCTGCAAACTTAAGATAATAATGTCAAATCGAATGAACAATACTGAGCTTCCCTGAGAAAAAAGAAAAAAGAAAAAAAAGATAATAAAGTCACATTATTTTGACGGGGGAAAAAAGTGACATTTTACGAGCCTAAACACAAAATTGTTTTTTTACGAGATTTTTTGTGATGATGTAATATTGCGGAAATAAAGTTGTTCAAAACAATATAGTCACTATCTATCTAGATTTGTTTTTTTAATAGCGAGATAAAAAACACATACATTTTTAAGTAAAGAAAATGTAATTTTACAAAAATTACAGTAATCTCATCCCACTGGAGAAAAAAAATTGCAAAAGTGAAAAAGAGTTCCAACCTAACAAGAATAAAGCTGCATTTAAAAAAATATATAATGCACTGAAGTCATAATCTTAAAAGTAACAGTAAGATAAGTACAAAGTCATTTCATTTATTAGGATCTCTATTAACTTTGGCACTACCTGGAGACCACTTTACTGTAATCTTCACAATGCAATACCAGAAGAAAAGAAAAAAACGTCATTGTTTGATTCAATGATTCTACATTCCAAAAAAGTCCAGTTGTCCTTTGGATATTAACACTTGTTCAAATGTCAGCAAGCTGACCCTACGATGACCCAAGACATTTTCTACAGGTTGTCAGCACGGAGGGGGCGCACGGTGGTTGCACACGGGGGGGGGTGCGTGGCTGCTGATTTCCTGTCGCCATTCATTGCCACGTCTGGACAAAATGTCGTACATGTGGCGACAGGGGGAGCGGCACGCTGACAGCAACCTTTCAGCGGGGGGTGACAAACACTTCGCCAGTCGCCAACGCTGCAATGACTCAGCAGCATCCACCTTTTAGTGTTTTTGCCTCATTCTCACCGCATGCTGCTTACTTACGGCGATGACACAAATTTCATTCAAACATTTTTTTTGTACATTCTACTGCTGATTTCTAATATATGTACAATCCCATGAATAAATTATCAATTAAAAATTTGTTATAGCAATAATCGACTTACTCTTTTGACATTTCAATTAGCTCGGAGCCTCAGACTGATGCCTTTACGATTTAGCTTTTTTTTTTTTTTTTTTTTTTTTTTTCCCCAGGAGAGCTCAGTATTGTTCATTCGATTTGACATCATCATTGCTCTCCTTTTTTATTTTTTTTTTAAATATATATACATATACACACACCCATATTTTTTTTTTGTATGTGGGTGAGCATGTGCATGTGCGTGCGTGTGTGTATTCATCAGTTCACCTAAAGCCCATTAAAAAAAAATCCCATACTAATAATATAATATAATAATAAATTGCCAAATGCAGAAACATCAATGTAAGTTATCACGATGTGGTGGCTCTCGCTAACAGACAGAATTAAGTAACCAGAATTAGGTTAAAAAATTCTATATACGTAGACCATGTTTCTATAAATTTTGATATTTGGTTTTTATTTGAGGCAGATATTTTTTCCATTAAAATGTGATTTATGAGGAGGTTAGACCATTGGTCGATATTCGGAGTTTGTTTATTTTTCCAGTTAACAAGAATTGTTTTTTTAGCGATAGTAAGGGCTACAAGTGTAGGTTAAAATCGTTTATGTGGTAAGTCAGTTGTTGTTAGGTCCCTAGCAAACACAAGTTTGGAGATAAAGGTATCCTACAGTCCAAAATAGCGGAAAGTTTTTCTATAAACTTTAAGTTTTACGATATAGCTTTGACTCAAGTAGATTTCTTCCAAATCCCACTAAGGACATACGCGAGGAATGTGGAGTGAAGTCGATGGTGGTTTTACCTCCAACAGAAGACGCACTTGTTGGCGCAGGCCAGGCTGGGCGTGGTCTCCATGCAACGATGGGACTGAATGCCGTAGAAGGTGTGCTTGTAGCAGCCGCCTCGTCCTCGCAACATTGACTTTAAATTAAAAAAAAATTTAAAAAAACTTTAGCTGTCAATCATGCTACTCAAAAGGGTTTTAAAAGCTCACGTCTCGTACCTTGGTCCAGCGGCAAAGCTTCACTCCTGAGTGACTTCCAATCAGTTTATACCCTGAGTAGAGACAACAAACAGGACAGTATATTAGGTACAGACACTCTGAATGACGAGACATGATCTGGACATGACATACGATATTCCCAAAAAAGTTTGGGATATTGTGCTTTGCGGTAACATTTCAAGATTAAACTAAACAGCACTATAACCAGAGTTGGGTACAGTAGCCAGAAACTGTACTCAAGTCAGAGAGTACCCATAGCTACAATAATATGACTACACTAAAATTTAAAAGTAATCCTCAAAAAATTACTTGATTAAGCATTCTGTAGTTAAAAAAAATAACTACTCAAGTACTGATTTTAGTTTTAATCAAAAGCACGAACTGCAAAGCCGCTAGGTAGCTAGCTTTTTTCAGTAGCCACTAACAGGCTAGTCTGGCTTGCTAGCTGTCATATTCTCGTTATATGGATCTTGCATTTAAGTCCATCTTGTTTGTTATCTTAGACAAGAAGGACCACTGAAAAATTATCTACACTGCTACGTTAGCTTCTTGCACTAGCCACTAACAAGGATATTGAATTTTGGGTCCAATATTGTTTGTGACGTTTGACAAGAAGGAGCATGGAGCTAAGATTTAGACTGTATTGTTAGCTTCTCATTCTAACCACGAGCTAGCCATAGGCTTGTCAATTGCATCTTTTGAGTTTATCTTGTGATAGGCTACTTGACAAGAAGAAACACAGAGTATGGATGTAGACTGCTTAGTGCTACATTAGCTTCTTGCTAACTGCTAACTTCTTCTACAGTTGATACCTGTATGACATTTCACAAAGTTAAAACAAAGGAAAGGTTTCATGATGGCGAACGGCATTGCGTTGTCCAGCCGTGCTGCTCACTAACGGCAAGTAATGTCCCGCGTTCCTTAAAAAACGCAGCAGGTCAACATTTGGGGTGGACGGGAGTGACATGTTGCTATTTATAGCGTAGCGGCAGGAGCAGAAGCTGAATTGCTGCCAGAGGCTGCTCAATGACTTCCACAGGTAAGTGAGCCAAACCGGTCGCTCCGGTCCTAAATAAAAATGTTCCAGACACCTTGATTAAAAATATTGGGTGGGGAAAAAAAAACAACAAATAAAGTGCTTAACTCTTTGACTGCCAAAAACGTTAAATAACGTTTAGTAAAATCCTATGGAGGAGTGCCAAAGACGTTAAAAGACGGTTTTTTTTTCAAAACAGAGGTGAAACTAACCCTTTTCTATTGTTGATTACTGAAAAACGGAATAAGGTAGAACCAAACTTTTTGTTCTGATGAAAGATGAGAGTCCAATCTTTCATTTGGTAGTATGTGTGTTTCCATAGTCCAAACACATAATTTTCTATAGACCTTGAAAGATCAGTCAAAAATGCTTAAAACGGCTGGCACCCACGGCATCCCTTTTCTGAAAATGTCTGGCAGTCAAAGAGTTAATAATTCAAATGACAAGGTGAAGCAGCAACATTAAGAAAATGTCAGACTTCTGATAGAGGCATCGGATTCTTTTACTTCTTCAGTTTGATGTCAATTTGGCGAGATCTTAGTGTGGGGAAAAGGTGACTACCGGTAACTTTTTTGCGGTTGCGTTTGTATTCTTTCGCCTCTTGCTATCTCTAACACAAGTCAAAGCTCACAAATGTTAGGCCTCTTGCAGTATCACGGCTCTCAAGTGGGTCTGTCGCGGTGCGGTTCTCGAGTCACGGCTCTCGCATTACAGCTCTGATCCACTGGATTTAGCACTTAATAAACAATCAACAACACGCAGCCTCTGGCAGAGTTAACCACATTGTGATTGATCCACGGTTGAAATGAAGAGAAGTTTGATGACTTATAAGTCAACAAACTTTGTCGTCCTTGTGGCGACAAGGTGAGGCAAGTGGCGGCAAACATCTGGCTGCCTTCCCTCGGGGATGGCCTGTGATTTTTATTACTACCAAGCAATGATGCTCTTGCTCCATCATCATCATCATCATCATGATGATGCACAAACACCTGGCAGATGCTCCTATGGAGAAAAAGCTATTCGCCGCTACATTAGGAACTCAGTGGAGCGCGCTGGCACGCCGTTACCTTGTTTGCTCAGAGCTTCTCTCAGGGCGGGCGTGATCATCTCCCGTCGCTCTTCTTTTTCGTCTTGGGTCTTCCTCGCCACTTTCCTGGAGCGCTTGGCTACCTGCCCGCCATCTGAAGGAACCTGGGAACACATACAAACCGTAAATGATACTTGCTAATGGACAAGACAAGAGCGTTGTTTGCACTCAATTTTGCTAACAATCTATGTCGTGTATTTATTGAGTACAATAATTGACTGATTGATATAAACAGGCCAGAGACAGTCACGGGTTATACTGATCCATCAACATTCTATTGTGGGGGAGGAAAATTGTATCAAGACATAGAAGACATTATGGATTGGAGCATCTGTCTTGTAATGGATGGATGTAATGGTTTGCAGGAACAAAGGGCAACGAATATGAGCGGTTGCAAACTCTCTTCACACAGAATGTGATGTCGTCGCCGGAAGACATGCTAACTGATGGAAGGAGAGAGGGAAAAAGAAGAAAGCAGGAAGACAAACACCAGTCATTGCTACAGGGATGTGATTTGACCAAAGTGAAATTATCTGAAAATTTAGCCGGGGGTCTGGGGGCCGCTGGCACCGTGTTTCCGTGTTTTTAAGTACTTTCAATGCACTCACATGACAAAGAAATAGACAAAACAACAGCATAAATTTTCAATGTATATTGAACTATCCCATATAAAATGGCAGTTTTAGTCAACTCAAAATCAGTCACATTCAAAAACTGCCTTTGCTTTTAAAAAACTATCACTGAGAATATCATCATATCTAACTAATGTGATTACTAAGTTAACACATAAATAATGTTGAAGAGTTCAAATTTCATGAACAAATAATTGTATCATGACCAAATGAAAAGTAACTCATATTAGAGCATACCACAAATGTCTTTGTTATAGCAGAAGATGTTATCTGTCGGAGTCATGTGCATACACAATGATCTTCTACTACTACTACAAAAAAACAAAAAAAAAAAATATCGGATTTTTTTTTGGGGGGGGGGGGGAGATAAAAAAAAGCGGAATTCCGCGAATTAGCGGAAAAATCACATCCCTGTTGCTAGGAGCAGAGCTTGCCGAAGACTCCATTTTTAACGCGGTTACTTTTTAATTATTACCATATATTCGGCAAATTGAGGATGGTGAATCAGAAATTTAACCAAGGGCCAGAATCATTATTTGACGACATGGACACAAGTCTGCTCTTCTGATAAATTATCCAGTATCAAGACGCTATTCCAAATCAATCAAGAGGTTGGATTAGCAGGCCTTAATTGCTCATGTTGGCACTGATCCCAGTTCACAACGCAAGCTTGGTGTGGGGCGAACCACCATCAATACAGTACAATTTTTCCCCCCTCTGAAACATACAATTATATTCAGAATTCCTATACAACGTGTTTTTATTTTTGTCAAGAAAGCTGAATTAAAGAAAAAAAAAAATCAAAAATAATTTTCCACAATAAATGTCCCTTGAGTCACTTATCATGTTAGTGGGCGTCTGCGCTCTTACGCAAGCTCCGTCTTGACGCCAGGGCCTGGTGTGTGGAGTCTACCGGGCCATCTGCCGTTTCCGCGGAAAGGCGAAGGAACGCAAAAATAAGACCGGCCGCACGCTGACCTGTTTGACGCTGCTCATCAGGCTGCCCAGATCCTCCACGTCCAACACGGAGGGGGAGGTTGACGAGTCGTCTTCTTCACTGCTGGACTCCACCGGCTCCTCCTGAAGAAGGTCATCACAAAATTAATTAGTTAATTATTAATTAATTAATTAGCACAAATTAGAAACAACATGCTACAGTACATGCTAACAGCTACTGAGTTGGTTGACGGTTTAAACATATAAAAAAAAAAAATGCATGTTTGGTTCACTGAAGATAGGATGAGGTGCAAATCCCAGTGTGAATGTTTTTTTTTGTTTATATGAGCCCTGCGATTGGCTGATGACCAGTAACAGGGGAAAGGCCCCGTCCCACCTGCGACATTAGTTATGAAAAGCCCAATAAAAACGGATAGATTGTTTAGAAACAATGGAATTATAAACCAACTAAAAAAAAGAACTTTATGTAAATAAATTCATGAGAAACTCTTAGTTCATCCACTAATTGGTCAACTGTAAATATATTGAACATAGACTCTGGATCAAAAAAAACAAAAAACTGTTTGGGTCAAAATCGGACCGACCTGATAACTTGGGTCAATTTGACCCAAATTTCTGGGTTATTTTATACGAAACAAGCCAAAAATTGTTTGGGTGCCAAGAAATGCACCATGAGTGACATCGACTCACCACATGGCTTAAGTGTAGCTTTTTTTTCTTTTCTTTTCTTTTTTTTTTTTTTTTTACATGGCAGTCCTCATTCACTCTTTTGCAACACATATTCCGTTTAAACCGTACATACACAGTCCTGTTCAAGTGTAAACTCATCCAATTTCCACAAATATGAACGTCCACAGAAAAGTGAACAAGTTCAAAATTAAATGTGGACCTTGAGCACAAACGTTTGCTTCAAATAATAACACCTTGTCTCCTTTCTCAGCCGCTAACTGATGACAAAACTGGAAGCCTTTGTGTAGGTGTGACACACTGGTTTGTAAATGCCACATCCTGACAGACATGAAACATGTCATTAGCAACACTAATCCCCCTTAAAGACCCCAAAACCATGTCTGTGTTGAACCTGCCTCTCACCATTATTAGGCTGCCAAATTAAAAACTGAAATTAGTGTAAAACTAAAATTCATACAAGGAAAAAAGATGACGGCCACGCTTGTCAGCTGCTGCCAGGAACAAGTCCCCGGCGACACAGTCGTCTCCCGAGGTGTCCGCTGCCATGACAACGGGTCATCTGTGAGCTGTCACACTGCGTGTGTGTGTGCGTGCGCGCGAGCGAGCGTGTGTGTGTGAAAATGCAGTGATTGGTGAGAAGAGCAAAGAGTGTGTCTGGAGGACGGACGGCGGAGTTGACAGAAATGTCACATGTGAGGCGTGTAGGACATTTTGTAACCAACGCGACTAAATACAGACGCACAGCAGCATTATGTATATACTTGATACTTAACCTTCAGACCTTGTTGGATTTTATTAATTCTTTCAGCTAATTTGTTGCCATTTTTTGGTACAGTAAATGCTATCTGTCATTTTAAACACTTAATGTTATTTGCTTATTTTGTTGTGAGAACGTCCATTGCTTCTATTAGCATAAAACATCCATTTATTTCATGTTTAACTTTAAAATCTGATGACACAATGTGCAACTTAAAAAAAAAAGTGTTTTATATAAATGACAGAAAAGCATTTCTACTCTTGCTTAAATAAAGCTGCTAACTCATTTCATATTCATTGGGAGATGTTTACTCGCGTAACGCTGTACAGTAATTGAAAAAGTCTTTGAATACGTTTAAATTTGTAGTTGTTCTTAGAACACCTTACCTCAGAGTCGTTATTATCCAGAGCGGCATTCTCCTCCTCTTCTACTTCCTGTCCATCCGTCTTGACGCAGGAAGTGCCCTCCTTGCGTTTCCCGCAACAATTGTCGTCGGCCTGGCAAAGAACCCGCAGCCGTTTGAGGAACTTGAGCTTCCAGGCCAGGAAGTCGGCCTGGATGCTGCCGTTGACGCTCTTGGTAACGTTGCAGTCGCCTTCGCCGCGGGTTAAGATGCGAGAGGCACTCAGCATCCACAGCCACTTGTCCACATTTTTGCCCACCTGGACAGAGAGTGTATGCAGTCATTCACAAATTCTAGTAGAAGTTGTAGTATTTTAAGAAAATTGTGCTTCATATGTCATATTTTTGGGAGAAAGATGTCACATATTCGAGAAAAGAGTTTCGTTTTGAGAGTCCAAGGAGAAACGTTGTTTAGAGAAAAAAAAAAGCATAATTGAAGGAAGGTTTAACATGAGAAAAACATAGTTGTATATTGATAAAAACTTATACAATACCAGGCGCAAGTTTGGACAGTTTACAATCACATGAGAAAGTGTTTAAATATTACCATGCTTCCAAAGACGTATTTATACGTTTTTAATGTATTTTTATGCTAGAGCATACAGAAGGCTTTGATGCAGCCTGAGAACTGAAGAGAATGCTTGAAGCAATGGTAGTTATTACAAAAACGGCCAGCAGGTGGCAGCAGAGTATAAGAGATCAACCGGGGCCATGTTGAAAAAAGTTCATTTACCCAGAGTTTTAAACAAATTTGTGAATAATGATGAAACTTAGCTATATTCTAATGCTAATCGCTGTTAAATGGAAACAGATATTATGACAGAAAGTCACATATTCTTGATAGAAACATTGTAGATTTGAGAGTATAGTTTTGAGGGGAGGGGGGGGAAACTTAAAAGTATTTCAAGTTTTCAAGATATGACTTCTATTTTCAAGGATAAATTGAACATTAAAAAGTTTTTTAATATAGGGGGAAAAGTTGTGTTTTTGAGGAAAAAGGTGAGCAAAAATTTTTAATTTTTCAGAGAAAGTCACATATTTGAGAAAATATTTGTAGTTTTGAGATAAAACTTGTGTTTTTCGACAAAAACATTCATATATTATCAAGATAACAAATACCTTTTTAAAAAAACAAAAAGTTGTATACAGCTATTTGTGGATGCGTTTTTAGTTCAGAGACAGTTGCAACTTCTCAAGACAAAATTTTGATATTGAAATAAAATGTTAAGAAAATGGATGGATGGATGATATGAATTTCAGATTATTTTTGTATGTGTGAAAAAGAGGTTGGATTTTATTTTGAGTCCATAAGGCCCATGCCTTACCGTGTTGTAGTGTGCAGCGTAAAGTGAGTTGCCTAGGCCGAACACGGCGTAGCGGAGGCCCTTCAGGTACGTTTTCCCGTAGCGGAAGTCGGTGGACGCTTCCTCCAGCCACTTGCAGAACCACTCGGCGTTGTCGGTGGGCTGCCCATCTGTGTAGGTGGACACCAGGAACACGCACACACACTTGCTGCCGCACTGGGTGGCACAAATGAGACAACACGAGCAAAGGAATTCCCCTTCGGAACATGACGCTTTTGGGTGAAATTTCAAGATGGACTGAAAATGCACTATAACCTCTACGGGGGGATTTAATTTGACCTTGTGTAAACTTTTGCAAGCACAAGTTTCACAACAGTTTTTTTTTAAGTTTTTTTTAACAAGGTTAGCCAGTTAACAGCCAGCAAACACTACACACTCATGCGCTGACACCCACGTCACTCACCAGGCCACACACGTTCAAAGTCAAAGATACTACAGTGTGGAATTCTTAAGCACTTATTAAAAATGACACTTTAAAAAGTTTGGAGTTATAAGCGTGCCATCTCAAATCAAGCAAAACATTGCTGTATCATATACTTATAATTTTGATGATTATAGCTTACAACTAACAAACATGCCAAATTCACAATCTCAAAAAAGACCCAAAATGATTTGATAGAAACAAAGCAGGAATTGCCTTAAATGAATCTGTATTAAACAAGTTTTCAATTCAACTACTGAACTAAATGAACTGTAATGTCTACAATATTCTGATTTATTATGATGCACCTGTTCAAAATGTTGCAGCACACCCGTAGATGGAACACTTTATATTTTAATTGAAGATCAATAAATTACACATTAATATAATAAATATTTTCTTAGTCCTAATGGGACCTCTGCCAGAGGAGCCTCCGTCTTACCTCGTCAGCCAGCCGATCGTCTGGATCGTACTCCTTCATGTTAATCACCTCCGTCGCAAGGTCCAAGCTCCTCACGTCTGCTGAAAGCTCCTTTGCGAAACTCTGCGGGGAGTGGTTGGGGGAGCTAGTGTCACCGTTACAGTGTCAAAGCGCTGGAATATTACCGGTAAATTTTGAGAATGTTTACAGGTTTATTTTATAGGCCAATTAAATTACAAGCTTGGTCACAAAACGGATTAAACGTGTCTAGGTGTACATTTAAATTCCCTATTAACAGCCGAATTCCTGTTAATTCCCATGGAAACTTTTCCATTTTGAAAATCCACAGTATTCTGCAACCCAAATCAAAAAGCAAAGTTCAGCTTTGTGGATTAGTGACAAGTGTTAACAATATTCGTACTAGAGCCGTTCCAGTCTGAGATCCAAAGAAGATTTTCACTCCTGACACGTGAACTTCAGCACGTTTATCACAGCACTCATCTTTCTTCATATCTTCTTGCACCTGGGAGCTGACTTCCTTTGAGAGGCTTTTCTAAATAATAAAAAAAAAAAGCAAAAAAGGTGTTATTGTACTGTTATGAAAACAATATTACTGATGACACAGGTTTTGCTCTGAATACATTGGCCAATGTACCTTCTTTAGGATCATCTTGAGGGAAACCCAAAGCGCAAAGGCGAGTGCAGCAGCCATGTACAAGTAGAGCCGGTTGTGCCATATGTACGTGGCGTAGTTTTCGTAGGCACTGTGCGAAGAGTGTGAAACTGGGGGGGGGGGGGGGGGGCACATCACAATCAACACAAATGCACCATGAGCAAGATTTGCCTAAGAAAATGTGAAGCAAATGGAAAAGACCATGTCGGTGACCTTTTATTACACCGAGTTGTTTTTTGAGATTTGGATGATATGCAATTTGTTTTATAATTTAAAAGAGTTAGTATTGCACTTGTGATATGTTTTTGTCAATATGATCACTATCAAGTCTTTGTTGATTAAACTTGGTGCGAGGGCGGGATTATGTAAACTAGGCAAGCCTAATTTTACTTGTGTTGGGTAGGCAGGCACTCTGAAGACTCGACTATCTGCATACAAATAATAAGTCAATTTCCCATTGAATGTCGCTTTTAAAAATAGTATTGTGTTTAATTTACGATGATGACAAAAAAGTAGGAGGCGCTAATTCATTAGTTTAATGATACTTTGATGTAGAGAGGAAACTATTACGGCTATTTAATCATTAAAAGACCTTTCCTCACAAAAGATACATGTTTATTTCGACGACTGAAAGTAGGATACGGGTTAAATTGGTCTAAAGCACCACACAAACGCGCTGTTGCTTTGTGAAGTTTATGTCATGTATGCTAGCTAAAAGCGTCCCCTTCGTTTTGTGAACATAACTTTTGTTTCCTGCTGAATACAAATTTAAATAAGCTCACCTTTTGTATTGGAGGTAGTCGCACAAGTTCCAAAAAGGATGGCCAGGACGATAAATGCGTGCATTACTGCAAACGCTTTGGTTGAACACATATTTAAAGCCATGAGTGGCGGCGGGTGATGTGCGGAACCATGACTGTTTGGCCGAAAG
Organism: Vanacampus margaritifer; assembly: GCF_051991255.1. Classification (NCBI taxonomy): domain Eukaryota; kingdom Metazoa; phylum Chordata; class Actinopteri; order Syngnathiformes; family Syngnathidae; genus Vanacampus; species Vanacampus margaritifer. Next base: position 25,684,303 of record NC_135436.1, on the reverse strand, counting down.
GCATTATGGGAGATGTAGTACTCAGCAACTCAAACCAAATCACATCTTTGTTTTTGTTTAATAAACACAAAAACTACTAAAAAATCTTATTTTTATGCATAATTACACGTCAAAACACATATAAATAAATACAGTATTTCCAAACCCGAAATGGGGGGGAATATTCGGCGTAGGACGCCACCTGTTAGTGCTAGATTAATTTCATTATTAGATTAGACAAAGCCTAAATAATATATTTTTATACTTATTACCGATATTTCAGTCCCACTTTAAAATATTACCAAACTAAAAAGGAAATTCCATGCAGTTAACAGACAAAGCGTTGGGGGGCAGTAATTGTCGCCAACGCGTCCGCCTCAACATTTTAAAAATGATTACGAAGAAGACTGCGCCTGCTGTTTTCAAGCAGTGTGGCTGTCGTTCAAGATTTAGATTATGAAAAAATACTACAAGTACAAATACAAACGCCGATAAAATTGTCATCCTGGCAGTGATTTGTATAGTAATCTTACCTGTTGGTAAACCATACTTGCTTTCGCGAGTACGACGTTCGGCGGTTCAGACTGAGAGGCGGCTAAAATAAGCTAGGCTAGGCTAGCTCCGGAGAAGAATGGATCTATTTGACGACCTACCGGAGCCCGCTCAGACCGGTGAGTGACGCAGGTTTCTCGGCTTAACGCTGACGATCACCCCGATCCACTAACAACTTATAAGGTGGTTTTCACTTTTCACCTCATAAATGCTCGTTTTGGTTCATTTAAAGTCTTTTTATTACGACGGATAAGAAATAAATGAAGAGTTCCATTGAAACATTAATGTATTATTGTCAACGTACAGTAATAGTAGATATACTACTGTAACATCAAAATGTCCCCACAAGGGATAATTACAGGATATCATGAAATCGTAAAATTTTAAGTCATGATCAGCATTGTTGTGACTTTTAGTATTTTGTATGTTGTCAGGTCCAGTCTCCCCCCGATCAGCCAAAGACATCGATGAGGAGGAGAAGACCGTCAAACGAAAACGAGAGGATGAAGAATGTGAAGTGCCTACGAAAGATGAAGAGGAGACCAAGAAAGTTTGTAGAGAAGGTTTTCACTTTTGCCACCATGTCTGATAATGCACAGCGTCCATGATGCAGCTTGGCTTATTCTGTGCATGTGTGTGTGTGGGTCCACGCATGCATTTTTAGGTCTCCCCATGCTACGAGGCTACGTGGCTGCGAGGCGTGGGGAGCGTGAAGAAATGCAGGATGCTCACGTTCTACTTCCCGACATGAGTGGCTGTCTATCAAATCTACCTGCTCAAATGTAACACAACACCTTCATTTACACACTCAAGTGTGATATTGAAAAAAAAAATTCTGCCTGATGCCATTGTTTGTGAACATTTTCTGCTGTTTCCGAAGATCTGGGGCGTCGTATTTTGCCGTGTTTGACGGCCATGGCGGCACTCGGGCATCAAGCTTTGCGGCTGAACATCTTCATCACATTCTGGCAAAGAAATTTCCCCGAGGTGAGCAGAAAGAACACAGTCTGTGTAAAGAAATACAGGATTAAGGCCGAGTCCACGGATGCATTAATATTTTTTAAAAAGCTCTAGTTTCCTAGTTGCAGAAAGTAAAAATCTATTACGGACACACCAAAATCTATGTACATATGAAATAGTTGATGAGTTATGCCTAAATTATTTCTGCCTTTGTTTACTTCCTTAACATCTAAAATGTCATCATCGCTTTGGATTTACAGTAAATTATGTCTAAAATAATCTTGATGTACGTCATCCCTTAAAATGCTAATTTTAGCTTAAAATAATCACCTTAGTTGTAAATTGTTTAATTAAAATCACACAATTCTGTTTAAAATCCTCCACCAATGTGCAAAAGGGCATCTTCCAAACAAATTATAAAATGGTTAAAATGAATTAAAACCACACAAAACCCCAATGTAAGAAGAAGCAAGACCTGACTAGAAAAAAAAAAACCTAACTTGCGTGTGGGGGAAAATGGGCAAAATGCCTAGAAAAATATGATTTTGAAAAGCTATCGAGATCTACACAGTCTATAAATTTGTGTGTTTCTTTTAAGGTGAAAGTGAGAACCTGGACAAGCTGATTAAAAAATGCCTGGTGGACACTTTCCGCCAGACAGACGAGGACTTTCTGAAGAAAGCGACCAGCCAGTAAGCCTCCTGATTATCTGCTGCTAAAGTGTTAAGTAGAAAGTGACCGTATTCCTTAACTACTACATAATGGTCCAGTCCTATTGGACACTATCTTTATAGATGATTTAAAACGTTTGTGTTTTTTGCATTTGTTCATGAATTAATCATTTTGGATCTTTGTCAAACAGGAAGCCAGCGTGGAAAGATGGTTCGACGGCAACCTGCATGCTGGTGCTGGACGACGTGGTCTACGTGGCCAACCTGGGAGACAGCAAGGTAACTACTGCGCTACAATGGCTTGTGATTAAATTGTTAATGCATTTATTTGATATCTAGTTGAAGGTCCATGAACTCGTATGCGCTTTGTCATCACTTGTAGTGCTGGATATCATGGACATGGAGTAAACGCTCAAACGGCTTTCAGTGTTCCTAATGGTGTGTTGTGGTACTGCAGGCGGTGTTGTGTCGCATGGAGGATGAGGGAGAATCCCCAGAGGGGCGGCGGAGGCGACCGACCACGCTAGCGCTCAGTCGAGAACACAACCCCACCATCTACGAAGAGAGGATGAGAATCCAGAGAGCAGGCGGAACTGTCAGGTACCAACATCTACATCCACATTTGACTCTTTTAGTGTGGAGGACGTTTTCTTTTAGTATGTAGAATTCTGTATGACACTTCAAAGGCACAATCTGCAATGTAACATCCCAAAGTAGGAACTGCTAATAAACTTGTTTTATGAATATTTTTGAGATGGATGGTGGATATGTTTGTTGCAGGGATGGGCGGGTGTTGGGCGTACTAGAGGTTTCGCGCTCCATTGGAGACGGCCAATATAAGCGATGCGGCGTCATTTCTACCCCAGACCTGAGGAGGTGTCAACTGACGGCCAATGACAGGCAAGAGCAGGGACACACGCACACACGTGCACAAATAAGCAGAAAAAGAACATGTGACTTTTGACCTCAGGTTCATCATCCTCGCCTGCGACGGCTTGTTCAAAGTGTTTTCCGCAGATGAAGCCGTTAGATTCGTCCTTGACGTCCTGCAGGTACCGAAAAGGAAGTTCCTTTTAGTTCAGCTTTGTTCTATTCTGCATCTTGTTTTCATCTATACTGCTCGTGTCTTGTGCGTATGTGCGCGTTGCATTGTGTGGTTATAGGAAAGCAAGTTGACAGACAAGGAGGACCAGTTTGAAGCGGCCTGCCAACAGTTGGCCAGCGAAGCGGTCCGACGGGGCTGCGCTGACAATGTCACCGTCATCCTTGTTTCTATTGACTTCTGAACACGCACACACAATTATGCTTTGACTTTGTTTTACAATAAAATACTTGACTTCCACTGTCAAAGTCTAGTCCTGTGTTACTTGTATACAATACAAATGAGTACTAGACCAAAAACAAACTTGGAACCATATAATATTGAGCCCACATCACCAATTCCTGTATTCAATAGACCATATGCCACGCAGGAGGCGGGACTTCCGGGTTTTCACCCATCAACTTTGTTTCTGTTTCCAGTTTGCGAAGTTTGGGCCGCTTACCCGTTTCAGATAGCCCTCCAGCCGATTAGCAGGAGCGCGCGGTTGGGGGGCGCAGGGGTGGGGGTGCGAGTGTTGGAACGCGGCCAGCAGTGGCTGGAAACTGCGCTGATGTGTAAAAGTCGAAAGTACGTGGCATCTACCCCATACATGGGGCTTGCGTTAAAAGCAGTTTGCCCGGAGCAATATAGCGGCGCTGCTACGTGCGACGACCTTTGGCGCTCTCGGCTGGCGTTTGTACTTACTTACCCAAACTGTATACGGAATTAGAGCGGCGTAAGATGTATACTGACTGTACATATCACATCACATTTATTTAATATATACATTAGTGTAAAAATATTTACATTAAAATTAAGAAAACAGCCCAGTTTTGAGTCCAAACAGACGCAGTACTACTCCCGTTCGCCAGGTGGTGTCTCTGCAGGCTGAATACAACCCGGATGTGGGCTGGAGGCGCGGTTACAGTACTACGGTCAGCGTTAGCATCACTTTGAGTGTGGGATGCAGACAACTGTCCTACCACTACACAAGTTTAGCTGATAAGACATTATGCGTCACAGCAACCATAAAACTCAGTAGGTTTCGTCTTTGTCGTTAACGTGCATGTTGGACGAACTTTTGTTCCTATTATGAGCAGTCTTGGTGAGTGAGTGTTAGGTATCCGGCTAACAGGTTAGTGTGGGGGCAGCACACTCTGTGGTGGCAGTCAATTTTCCAAGTGCCTTTACTCGACATGGACGCGCTGCTGGACTTCTCCGAGTGCGTCGCGGATTCTCCGGGCTTCAGGTGAGCAGCTGTCGCTGAAATAAATTGGCCTCGTCAACGCGCATGCGCTGGTGACTCAACTTTCTTATGTTGTGTTGTTCAGGCTGAACCTGGATCAGTGTGAGGAGGATGTTTCTCTGCTACAGACACAGCTGGACAAGGTACGATTTTGGACTGTACACTACAGTCAACCTCAAATAGACAAAATCCATAGCAATGCTTTAAAATTGCCTATAGATACCACAACATAGTGGCTACGCGCTACTTTTTTCAAAATGAAGCTCCTTAACTCATTTCAACATACAGTTCCTTGATAACGATGCCACAATATGGTTGCAAGAAAATACTGTATAATCCTTTATGTTTGCAATTAGTTTTTGTTATGTGTGTTCAAATATTTACAGTGGGTTTATTTAATTAGTGTAAAGTGTATAGGAGGGGTAAAACTATGTCAAAAAAACATTTTTAAATATGGTCCTGCCATATTAATTTTTACATGTTTCTTTAAATTGTCAACATCCAACTGGTCGAAACAGTGTTTGTCATCCGACCATTTAGGTGACAAGGTTGTGCGGGAAGATGGTGGAGGCGGGACAAGCGTACAACGCAGCCAATCAGATGTTCCTTGCCGGCTTGGCCGAGCTTTTCGCACTGCACAAGGAGGACGGCGTCATAGCGGTGAGGACCCGTTTGATAGGCTTTCTAGAACCTTCTAGAATAGTGCCTCTCAGAGTTTTTACACTAAAATTCTAGAAAAAAATAATAAAATACTTGCCTCTTCAAATAATACTACGATTGTTATCATTTATGTATCTTGGACCGCTTTAAAGGTGGGGAAAGTCAATGTTTACCCCTCCAGCCAATCACAGAGCGAGGGGCGTGTCGCTGAAGGCAGGCGCAATGTTGACAGAAGAGTGGGGGGATTGAGCCATGGGAGGAGTCAGCTTTGAATTGTTTTTTTTACAAACACTAAAACGGTCAAAACTAAAGACCCAACCTTTAATGTGCCTTGTGCAGCTGATGAATAACTAATAAATTAGCTTGTAATCTAATTTAGTTTTAAAAAAAAAGTCCTCAAAGTAATCCTTTTATCGCCATACACGATTATTGCATGTTAGTCACAGTAATTATATATGTTATGGAGTAGTTCTTTCACATACCACTAGAGAGCGCTCATTTGACACAATAGTGCCATACAACTTTTTTTTCTCCCCTTTGTCTTCGTAGAACTGTCTGAGCCAGTTTAAGCAAGGCCTGCAGGAGCTGCTCACTTTCCACACCGTGAGAATGCACGCACTCATGCACACACATACACTTAGACACACACTAGTCATACTTGTGTGTGTGTGTGTGTGTGTGCTGTCAGATGTTGCTGGATCAGAGCCAGCGAGCCATCAGCCATCAGCTCAGCAGTCTATGCAAGCAGTAAGTACACACGCACTTGCAACTCTAATTTGAAGCCCTAACTTTGGCTTGAAACTCTCATTTGAAAACTTATTACAGGCTTTTAAAAAAAAAAAATTGAAGCCCTATCTCTGCTTTGAAACCCTAATATGAAACTCCATCTCTGGCTTGAAACTCTCAGTGGAAAAAAACTCTCCTTTTAAGCTCTAACCCTGTCTTTAACAGAAACCCTCCTTCAAAACACTCAATACAGGTTTGAAACCCAAATCCTGACATCCTAATCCAGGGTTAAAACGCCAATCTTTGCTGAACAAGTACCACATGCTTATCTTTGATTGATTGTTTTTGAGGTTCCTGCCTCAGCTGTCAGAAACGCGTGAGGAGTTTGTGCGTGTCGGTGAGGATCTGGAGACGGCAGCTGTGAAGAACGCTCAGGTGTCTCGACACAAAACTGTGGAGGCCGAAAGAGCGAGTCACCTGCTCATAGCCACACGCAAATGCTACCAGCACTTTGCCCTGGATTACTGTCTGCAGGTGCCGCATTTCACATCTTCAAGCATCGTTTACGCACTTGCAGAGTTTATGCACACGCTCACACTAACACTTGTCAACTCAATTTATTGTGTATAGCACTTTAACAACTACCACAGCTGTAACAAGCAACTGTATATAAAACATAAGCTAATTAAAATAATAATAATAAATAAATCAGTAAATATAGTTTCTAGTTAAAAATACACAAATATGTCGACACGTACACCTTACACAAAAACATACATCCGCACACGCACAAACAGACCCAAACAACATTAATGCTGACCACTAGCCCAATTTTTAAATTTTCTTTTTGATTTTTTTCACATTTTGTCATATATTTTGATTTTTTTTCTTTTCTATTTTTTAATTATTATTATTTTTAAATATTTGTTTGTCATTCAGCTCAACACGTTCAAGACTCAGCAGAAGGTGGACATCTTGAACTCGGTATGACTATGACTGCATTCAGAATTTAGCTTAGCTTTGCTTAGCATTAATATTGGGACGCAGCTCTTACTTAATCTGGATTTAAAGTGGAAGCCAAGTCAAAAATATTTTTTTGCAATAATAATACTATTGTGTTTGTGGAATAAGAATTGAGCAGAATAATCCACAGAGCTGACATTTTACGCAGCTCTTACTTAATCTGGATTTAAAGCGGAAGCCAAGTCAAAAATATTTTTTTGCAATAATAATACTATTGTGTTTGTGGAATAAGAATTGAGCAGAATAATCCACAGAGCTGACATTTTATGCGCTAGCGCCCCCTACTGTCAACCAAAATTGACATCAAAAATTGACCTACTTTTATTTATTTAGCGAATACAAAGTCCTGTCTTTACTGCAAAGAACATTTTTGACTTGGCATCCGTTTGCCTTTTTCCCCCCAGAAGTTTTTAGTTATTTATTTTTAGCAATGCAAATGCTAATGCAAACATGCAGACTGATGTAGATGAAGCCATACTGTACATCAGCAATGCATAATAATAATAATAATGATATTTATAGTAAGTGTAAGTAAGGTTATGTTGTTGTGTTGAGGTCTTCTCCTTGGTCAACGTTCAGCTGACGTTCTTCCATCAAGGCTTTGACCTGCTCAGAGACCTTGAGCCCGCCATGAAGGTCATGGCCGCGCAGGTCGATGCAAACACACACTTGCATACAAACATATGACACAAAGTTCATTTGTTCTGTACAGTTCTTCTGTGAGTGCTCTACTAAAGTTGAATCTTTTGACTCTGTCCTTAGTTGTGCGAGCGGTCGGCCGAGTGTGTGAGCAAAAGGAAAGAGCTGGAGAACGCTCACCTGCTCATCCAGCAACGAGTAAGTCACCTACATCAGAGGTCCCCAACCCTGGTCCTCAGGGACCGGTATCCAGCCTGTTTTCCATGCCTCCCACAGCCAACACAGGTGATTCATATCATCAGCTAATCAGCAATCTCTGGAGAAGGCTGATAACGATCTCCACCTGTGTTGGCTGTGGGAGACTGTGGAAAACAGGCTGGATACCGGTCCCTGAGGACCAGGGTTGGGGACCTCTGACCTACATGACCAGGCCAGCGCACATTTTTTTTTAAATGTTTGCACTTTGGGCTTTCTGCCACTAGGTGGTGGCAATGAACATCATAACATGTCCGCCATCAGTTCTCAATGGAGAAAGTAGAATAGAAAGAAATCATTTCAATGTCTTACGGTTTATGGTGGACATTCATCAGTGTTCTATATATGCAACTTACAATTAAAATTCACAATAATGTTAGTGTATCTAGGAAGAAGTCCTGTCCTATTTTTTTCGCATTAACAGTTTTAAAAAAAATCGGGGGGAAAACATGTTCTTTCAAGGATAAAAGCCATCTTACAAAAATAATCTTTTATTTATTTTTTATTTTTTGGGGAGAAAAAAAATCTAATTATGTGTGCATGTGTGTGTGTAGGATGCCTTAGGAGAGACGATGTTCCGTTTGTGTCATGGGGCTGACAACATCATCCAAGGTTACCTCTTCAAACGCTCCCGAAGGAAATCGAAAACATGGAAGAGGTCACGCGTCTTCTTGTGTTGATGAAGATGAACCCTATATTGTACTTAGTTCCTTTATTCATCCAGAGGAAAAATCATGTTAAGGCATGAAGTTGTCTTGTGTATGCAGACGTGCATAAGATGGACAGTAACGCCAAAGTGACACAACCTGGTGCCTTACAATGAATTGCAAAAATAGAGGCCTTAATGTGTTCCCTTATCATTTTAAATATATGGAAATGTAGATTAATTGTTCTGGAAGTGAATTTCTTATATTTTGGCAGCTACGGTTCTGTCCTATTTGCTGAACTCTTTGACTGCCAGACATTTTCAGAAAAGGGATGCCGTGGGTGCCAGCCGATTTTAAGCATTTTGACTGATCTTTCAAGGTCCACAGAAAATTATGTGTTTCGACTATGGAAACACACATACTACCAAATGAAAGATTGGACTGTCATCTTTCATCAGAAAAAAAAGTTTGTTTCTACCTTATTCCGTTTTTGAGTAATCAACAATAGAAAATGGTTAGTTTCACCTCTGTTTTGAAAAAAAAACGTCTTTTAACGTCTTTGGCACTCCTCCATAGGATTTTACTAAACGTTATTTAACGTTTTTGGCAGTCAAATAATTAATGATGACTTTCTAAATTTTATGAAAGCCTTCAAAAAAAATCTTGGTGTTTTTTTTTTTTTTTTATGTATAGATGCTGGTTTTCCATCAGAGACAACCAACTCATCTACAGGAAGTCACACAAAGTAAAACATTTGTATCCACTTATTGATCATAGTCATACATGTATGTTATTGTTTTTTTTAATGAGAACAGGAAGTGGTGTTGATGGTTAATTTTTCATTTGGCTCCTCAGGAAGCTTCCATGCTTCTGTTTGAGGACCTGCGATTGTGTGCCGTCAAATCTATGGAAGACATGGACCGACGCTTCTGCTTCCAACTGATGTCTGTGCACAAGTGAGACCAAAACACACAAAAACGTAACCCGAAGTTAACACAATTGTACCTGAAGATTGATGGACGAGTTTGAGTAGACAAAATCACAAAGACGAAACTTGAGGATGACAGTCCGTTTATTGTTATGGGTCTCCTATTGTGTCTCATCATGTTCTATTTTTGTCTCATTATGTCCCATATTTGGTCCAGTAGTCACCCACAAATGTCCCCATTACAGTATTTACAATTTTATGCTGTACTCTCCCATAATGCCCCCTATTATGTCCCATCAGGTGTTGTGCCCTTCAGGCAGACTCTGAGCACGCCAGGCTAGCATGGATGGGCGCACTACAGGGCAGCATCGATATGGCGTATCGAGAGCGAGGCCAAGCCGCGCACACCCAGGCATGCTCCTCGTCACAACAATGATCCAATAACTAATAAGATGAACATTCATAAAAGTCTCCTGTAGCCTCAGGAGCCCCTTTCGCCATGCGGCGGCGACGACAGCGCTGCGGCCAATAAAAGGACAGCGGCGCTGGGCGTGGCTCTGCAGGGCGCCGGCAACAGTCGATGCTGTGACTGTGGCGAGCAGGAGCCGCGGTGGGCGGTCGTCAACTTGGGCGTTACCGTTTGCATTCAGTGCTCTGGGATACACCGGTACACACACACACACACACACACACACACGGATACACACACATGGCAAGTATTTACCAGGAAGAAAAAGTTATGAGAATCAAGTCTGTTTTTGATATTTGCAAACAGCAAACTGGCATGAAGCTGTTTATATTATTTCATTTTATGTGTCAAGTGATTTTTATTTATTCATTTATTTTTCAATTTTATTTATTATCTTGTCTTACTTTCCTGTTTTTATGTGCAGCACTTTTTGGTTCCCCTGTGGATTTTTTAATGTGCTATACAAATAAGGTTGATTTTATTTTATTTTTTAGAAAATTGTAGCTAGTAATAAATATATTTTCAAGAATAAACTTTTCGAAAATTCTATCACAATATTGAGAAAGGAAAATAATTAAATGGAAGATGTCATGTCTATTCAAAAGTATGTTACGAGAATTAAGTCTTCTTTCGACAATAAGAATTTCAGAATATTATGACACATATTTTTGTCTTATTTTAAACCAAAAAAGATGTACTAAGAATAAAATCATTCAGGAAAAAGGGTGCATTTTGAAAATAAAGGGATGTTTTTCAGAGAAAAGCTGTAATACGATGATAATAAAACTATGGAAAAAAATGTAGAAAAAAATGGTAATCTCACGCGAATAAAGTCACTTTATTTTAAGACTTACTGTATATTAATGGTTGCATTTGCATTTTATCATTAAAAATCCTAAAATGTTGTCAAAATGAATTCTAAATATCACAAAAATTAAGGAGATATTACCTTTTTATATTACCATAGTGTAGTATAATTTTTCAAAAAAAATCTATTGTAAATATGGGAATATGTGGTTAATTTTACAGAAGAAAAAAGGCATAATTTTACAAGAATAATGTTTTCCAAAAATAAGGGATTAGGACAATTGCAGGAAGGGTTTATTTAAAAAAAAAATATATATATATTTATTTATTTTCTCCCCTGTGACGGTGCATACAGGAGTCTGGGTGTCCACGTGTCCAAGGTGCGATCGCTCACGCTGGACTCGTGGGAGGCGGAGCAACTCAAGGTGAAAGGTCATTCTTTAGCTCCTTTCACATCGCTCCCGCCTCCTCTATATTGCCGTTCACTGTTTGCGTCCCTACTTGATCTCATATTTTTAAGCATGTTTTTAGGGGTTGCACTTTTTTTTTTTTTACAGTGCAGGCAAGCCGCAAATTAGAGTTGATAGGACTGTGTTGATGAGCTGGGGCTGAGGCTGCGTGAAAGGGGCTCACCATTCCAAAGAAGTATGGTATCATAACAACAAGACTTCTGTGTTTGTGTCATAGCTGCTGTGTGTCCTGGGAAATGACACCATTAACGACATTTACGAGGCGCAGTGTTTGCGCAGAGTCAAACCCACCTCGGAGAGCCCGCAGTAAACGCCACACGCCTGTCAATCACTCTGTAATCAATCCCGGATGATTGACAGCCTATCTCTTTGTCAGCGCGGAGAAGGAGGCCTGGATACGAGACAAGTATGCGGAGAAGGCGTTTGTGAGGCGGAATGGCGACGATGATGGCACACGTAAGGTTCATCAACAAAATGGTGGTTGTTTTTGGGCAGTGGTCATAAAATGTCTACGCGGTGCTTTTTAATTGCCTACGTTGTGTGATGTAAAAAAAGAATAGAAAACCTATAGCCTAAAATCTTTTTCAGAGGTGGAGTAAAAATAACAGAGATACAGTTATGGGGTTGCGTAAGTGTGCACACCCTCTTATACAGGGATGTGATTTTTCCGCTAATTCGCGGAATTCCGCTTTTTTTATCTCCCCCCCCCAAAAAAAAAAAATTCCGATTTTTTATTTATTTATTTATTTTTTTTAGTAGTTCATTGTGTATGCACATGACTCCGACAGATAACATCTTCTGCTATAACAAAGACATTTGTGGTATGCTCTAATATGAGTTACTTTTCATTTGGTCATGATACAATTATTTGTTCATGAAATTTGAACTCTTCAACATTATTTATGTGTTAACTTAGTAATCACATTAGTTAGATATGATGATATTCTCAGTGATAGTTTTTAAAAGCAAAGGCAGTCCAATGTTTTTGAATGTGACTGATTTTGAGTTGACTAAAACTGCCATTTTATATGGGATAGTTCAATATACGTTGAAAATTTATGCTGTTGTTTTGTCTATTTCTTTGTCATGTGAGTGCATTGAAAGTACTTAAAAACACGGAAACACGGTGCCAGCGGCCCCCAGACCCCCGGCTAAATTTTCAGATAATTTCACTTTGGTCAAATCACTTCCCTGTCTTATAACTGGGGATGTGGCTGAGTTAAGTGTTAACAGAATTAAGATTAGGATTAAAATTTAGTTCCACACTAAACCAAAGGGTATGCATTTACTGTATGAACCAAATTATTTTTATTTTTAGAAATTATTTTACAATGATTTTAATTGGTGTCATCTAACAGGGCGTGGCGTCGACTTTTTGCATCCACTGTGTGTTGCATATGTGTTGTTGTTAATGTGTAGTTACGAATTTGTTTGAAGCGCATCATGACGACGTTGAGGCCTCGCCGCTGTTGCATCTCTACAAAGCGGCGGTGGCCGGAGACATGGTGGCATTGGTGACGGCGCTGGCCCAGGGGGCGGCGGTGAACGGAAGCGTTGCCCAGGAAGAAGGACGCACCGCTCTCATCGGGGCGGCCCAAGGGGTGAGGCCACGGGGGTTACTTTTTGGATGAGTCGGTCGCCATGAAGCAACAGATTTTTCCGGGGGGGGGGGGGTGTTGGGGTAAAAAAAAAAATCAAAAAAATATATATTTATACATTTTATTAGGTCTTTTTATTAGGCATAATAGGAGAAACAATTCTTAAAGCATAACTTCTATGGAGGGGGAATAAAGTCATAATAATACAACAGTAAAGTCAGTTTTCCCAGAATCCATTTGGAGTTTTACAAGAAATGTAACACATTTCTAATAGTACGAGTCATTTATTAGAGAGTGAGTAATATTACAGTTGTAATATATGTTAATGGGGTTAAAATACATTTGGAATATATTGAGAATGAAGTGTTTGGTTTTTAACAAGTTCAAAATATTAACAGAATAATTCTATTATTTTTGATAAATTCAGAATATCGCAGTAGTCATTTAAAAAAAATTTTTTTTTAATCAATTAAGTCATTACAATGATTGTCTTTTTTTTGGTATCAATTTGGAATATTGTGAGACACAAGACTAAAGGCAAGTTTATTTGTGTAGCACATTTCATGCACACAACAATTCAAAATTCTTTACACAAAACATTAAAAGTATTACAAAAAGAAACAAAATATCATTCAGACATTTAAAAAAAAAAACATGATAAAATCTAATATAATTTGACTAAAATAATTAAAACCAAACATCAGTCTAAAATAACAGGAAGCCTATTCGCATTATGGTACCGATTATTGTTGAGAACCAATCAGCTCTCATTTCTCTGCAGGGGTCGCTGTTGGCATCGGAGTTCCTGCTGCAGAACGGCGCCAACATCAACCACAGAGACCGAAGAGGACAAGGAGCTCTGCACGCAGCAGCCACCGCCGGACACACAGGGTCTCTACATGCACACACACGCACACACACACACACACACACACACACACACACACACACGCACACTGAATGTGACATTCCTATTGGTCACCACAGGCAGGTGTGTCTGCTGCTGAAGCGAGGAGCCAATCAGTACGCGGTGGACGAGAGCGGACGCGACCCACTGGCCATCGCCGTGGAGACGACGCACGCGGACATCGTCACGCTGTGAGCTGTTTAGGAGTCAAATAGTCAAAAGTCAACAAATAAGTTTATAAAGTGAACCCGTCATTTATCGCTGGGGGATACATTCCAAAATCAAAACGTTCAACCGGATCACATTGTAACAAAAAGTCTGCTAGCCTAATGCTAACATATAGTGCACTATTCCATACATGGGCTAACAGAATTTAGCATCAATGTTACAGTACTATATAGTTCATACAGAGCATACGATAATACTCTCAGGGATAATTTAACCATATTCACCTCCTAAATCGTTGATTGAATTTTCCCTGGTGGAGGCTGCACTTCATCACCAAGCCGCCCAGTTAACATATAGTGCAATGTTCCATACATGGGCTAACAGAATTTAGCATCAATGTTACAGTACTATATATTTCATACAGAGCATACGATAATACTCTCAGGGATAATTTAACCATATTCACCTCCGAAATCGTTGATTGAATTTTCCCTGGTGGAGGCTGCACTTCATCACCAAGCCGCCCAGTTAACATATAGTGCACTATTCCATACATGGGCTAACAGAATTTAGCATCAATGTTACAGTACTATATATTTCATACAGAGCATACGATAATACTCTCAGGGATAATTTAACCATATTCACCTCCTAAATCGTTGATTGAATTTTCCCTGGTGGAGGCTGCACTTCATCACCAAGCCGCCCAGTTAACATATAGTGCAATGTTCCATACATGGGCTAACAGAATTTAGCATCAATGTTACAGTACTATATATTTCATACAGAGCATACGATAATACTCTCAGGGATAATTTAACCATATTCACCTCCGAAATCGTTGATTGAATTTTCCCTGGTGGAGGCTGCACTTCATCACCAAGCCGCCCAGTTGTCACCGCTCAACATAAACGGCTTACTTTTCCAGTACGTCTGTCATAAGCTAATGCTGCTTACACTATTTGCTAATGCTAATCTTTGCTAAGACTTACTAATTGACTCTGGACTCTGAACGTTGCTTGAAAGTGGCTCTGGATTGTCAGACAGCCTAGCTTTTAAGTTATTGGCAGAGAAGCTGTGGAGGTGGGGCCATGTAAATCAGCCCAATTGTTATGTTGTAGTGGGGGCAAAAGGTCAGTTAAAAGACTGGCTTGCTTAATTTCACACTTTGATGAGTGGATGTTAAAAAGTCAATTTGATATCATATGTAAAGAGTGCCATTTTTTTGTGCATTTCTTCCATGTTGGTAACTTCAGGCTGCGCATGGCCAGAATGAACGAGGAGATGCGAGATTCCGAAGGCGTGTTCGGGGCTGCGGGTGAGTCCGCAAAACTCCCAACATTTAGCTTTGATATTCGCTCCAGCGTGCGTCCGTGCGGTCCTTCCAGGAGACGACCAAACCTTTCAGGACATTTTCCGAGACTTCAGCGACATGGCGTCGCATGACCCGGAGAGGCTTGCCAGGCGTACGTTCAGCCGCGAAGGAGATGACGAGAACCCGTGAAGGCGTTATCTGCTTTTCATGCGCAGTCTTGTCACCTGACATCGTTGTGGGGCAGAATCCTCACATCTCTAAAATGGCTACTTTTCAGGTATTTGGAGAAAAAAACAACAACAACCAAAACCACCATCCATTGGTAAAAATGGTGAATAGACTGCTTTTTACATAGCGCTTTTATCGACACCATATGGTGCCCAAAGCGCTTTACAAAGCCTCACATTCACCCATTTATACACCAGTGGTCGGCTGTTGCCATGCAGGGCGCGGCCAGGTCCACTAGGAGCAAATCGGGGTTCAGTGTCTTGCTCAAGGACACTTCGACATGGTCACCAGGGGTGAGGAACCAACCCACAACCTGGGAGACGACCACTCTACCACTGAGCCATGTCGCCCCCATCAATACAACAACACGCTAAAATCATGTTTGATCACTAAGTTAAGACAATGATTTTTTTTTTCATTTATTGCCGAATTATATCGACTAAAATGTGAGCAAGACCAATAGTATTGATTTGTGAAAATAAATTAAATTGACCATATTTGGACATACAGGGTGTCCAGCAGACTGATGGAATTGAATACAGCAATAAGCAAACAATAAGCCTGTGTAGTACTTTGAATCAGTTTTTCCTTTAGCGCCACCATCAGGTGAAAACTAGGAACTGCATTAATCTGGCTGAGTTGCTAACACGCTCATGGTCAACCAGAGCTTTGAAAACTTTAATGCTCAAGGGCCACAGTTGATTTTTTAAAACAGATAGATGGGTCAACTCATTTGTAGAAGGTAAATTAAAAAAAAATTGCATATGTAGTGAATGTTTATTTTAATAATACTTCATAGTTTTTTAAACTTTATTTGGAATAATAAATAACCAATTTAAATACACATTAAATGTGTAATATAAAATTGTTCATTTTAATATAATCAATTGTATTTTTAATTAAGGTAATTATATTTAACCTACCTAGTAAAAATAATACTATTGGTTAATGTTAATAATTGACCAATTATTTAATAAAAATAAATGTTGGATGTATGGGTAAAAATAATATTTTTACCAATATGTTTACAATAAATCAGTTAACCAATATTAACTATTACCACTATTATTAGTTATTACATTAACAATGTTTGTGTTTTTCACAAACGTGTGTGTTTATCTATCTGTGCTTTATGGGAACATAAATATTGTTTGTGAAGTAGTTGACTTTAGCGCAAGCCGTTCTTGTTACCCATCATGCATCTGAATGTTACACTCAAACAGTAAAAAGTGAAAACTTTTGTGAGGGAACACATACTTGTTAGCCTCACAGCTAAGCTAACATAAAAAGGTGGCATTTTCAACGTTTACTAGGTCAGAAAGGGAACTTTTGCCTCGTTTTTTTTAACCACTTCATCACTTTGGAGGTCACATTTACCTAGCAGCTACATTGCCCTTTTTTATTTATTTATTTAGATGTTTTAAAGCGAACTTCTTACACTGCTGCTAACACGTTTGTTGTGGTCATCTTACTTTGGAATTACAAATGAGTTGCTGCTGTGAAAAAAAAAAAGTAATTTCAATGTCTACTAGGTTGTATACATTTCATTTTTGACTGTTACTAATGTATCTGTGTATTAAACACAATTTAAAACCACAAAGTCTTAAATACATTACTTCCAAAAAGTTTTGTCTTGGGTGTACAGTAATTCAGGATGAACCTAAAATGCAATGTCTATACAAAACCACATACAATAAGGTTTTTTACAAAAATTTATTAAAATCAGAAATTATTTTTGATGCTTTCCTTCAAATTGAATGACTCTTCCCTGGACTTGATGCGTTCATTGACCGTTGTATTTTCCTGTTAAAGCATCTGTAGGCACTTGAATACAATGACCAAAAAAAAGTTTTTAATTCATGTGATAAAATGACAAATGATGCAAATCCTACAAGAAACACTTGCACGGCACCATTTCGCTCTTAGTCTGAGGAGCGTGGACTTTTAAATGTCCTACGCTCTGAGTGCACTACAAACGCCTCTCAGGCTTGAGCTTTCTTTCGCTTTCTCTTGTTCTTCTGCGTCTGCGCCTCTTCCTCCTCCGATGTTTTTTTCCCTGGATTCTCTCCTCCCTCCCCTGAAGTATCACTCAATGCTTCCCTTTTGGAGTTCTCTCCTTCCTCATCTGCTGTTTTCTGCGTGGGATTCTCATCACCTGATGCTTTCCTTTTAGGATTGTCCTCTTCCTCCTCCGATGTTTTTCTCTTGAGATTCTCCTCTCGCTCCTCCACCTGCTCCATGGCGTCCCACACGTCGTCCGCTTCATCCTCCTCCTTCACCTCCTGCTCGGCGTCCCCCTGGGAGTCCGCCGGCTCCTCCAGCTGCCGGCTGGCGAGCAGCAAGCAGTTGAGGCGGGATTTCAGATAAACCTTGTGCTGCACCCGCCGGTCCTCCAGGCTGTGGATCCGCAAGAAGCGGTCCAGGCCGCAGGACGCCACCAGGGGTTGCGAGGCATGGCACTGCAGAGCTCTAACACCCCCGGACAGGCCCTTGAAGCACCCCCGCACCAGGCCTTTTCGCAAGTCCAGTACGGCGATCTGACCATGCGTGTTGCCAACCACTGCCGAGCCTCCCGCGGCGGGAAGAGACAACGCCGTCAGCGGATACTCCCCGAAGGTAGCCTCCAGGACGGGGCGACGTTGAGGTGTTGAGGGGTCGTACACGTGCACCTGGTGGGACAAAGCAAATATAAATAATGTATAATAAGTAGGACTGAATAATTAAATTAATATCGGCAAAACTAAAAACCCTTTGGCCTTAGCCACAAGTGCTTACAATCGGCAGGTAAACGAGCCGGTTGAGGTCGGATGTAATTATACACACTGACCAGGACCAAAAGAAACTATAACGAATGGCGATAAATACATTTTTTTTTTAACACACAAAAAAATATCAAAATGTTCAAACTATGTAAACCTTGTCTTTTTGTTTAGGTTAAAAGGGTCTGTTTTTCAAAGGAGTCCAGCAACTTGCGGACTCACTTGGTGGTATCCCGTGCAGGTGACCACTTTGTCGGATCCCGGTATGAAGGCCATGTCTTTGACCCAGTGCGGCTGCCGTAGACTCAGCCAGTCGTCCCGCAGGTTCTTAGCGGTGAACACGGGCTTTTCGGGATTCTCCAGGTCCCACACTTTAAGACAATTGTCCTTGCCGCCGGTCGCCACCTTGTGCCGGTGCTCCGGGTTCTGCCTCATGCGGGCCACGTCGCTACCTACGCGGATCTCCGTGGCGGGCTCGCTGCTCTCGTCCCTCCACACTCGGAGCAAGCCGCTCTCCACGCATGTCACCAACGTTGCGCCACTATCCAGCACCGCCAGCCCGACGAAGTTGCCCTCGGCAGGGTCACCGCAGCTACGCATGTCGGTGAAGGCTCCCTTCTCCATGCTGAATGTCTTGACGGTTCCGTCCACGGCGCCGACCAGCAGCTCGCTCTCGGCCTCGTCGGCCCAGCACAGCGTCCGGACCTCGTGCTGGCGGCTCAGCTGCGAGCTGTCGCAGAAGTTGAAGGCTTGTCTGCGGGAGACGCTGACGCCCTTTAGGATGCCCGTCTCCGAGCCCAGCCACACGGTGCACGGCCGGCTGTTTTCGCCCATCACGCGGGTTCGAGGACAGCGTCTACGCGTTGAAGCGGCGTGATTCGATTCGAAACACTTTGTTGACTTCTTGATCCAAACACGCGTTTCCTCGTCGGTGCCGAGTCGCTCGTCAATGACGTCCTTAAAATATTTATTCTCCTTTGGTGTTTAGTGGCGTTTGGTGCTTTATCGCCACCTACTGGAATGGTTGAATGCAGAAATAAAAGCACGAAAAAAAAGTAGATTTGTTTGTGTTTTTGTTTTATTTTTAACTTTGCGAGTCAGACACTGAAATTGGCTATACAATCAATCAGTTACTCCTTAAAAGACATGATGTTATAAAACGGGACCATACCTGCAGTTTGACGTTAAAATGGGTGTGTGCGGCATTTCTTTTCTGAGTTTGCACTGTTTTGATGTGACTTTTTTGGTATTTACAGTTGAATGTGCAATTTATTCTATGAAGCATTAAAATAAATAGAACTAAATGATTGTCCGTTTGTTTGTTACGTCACTACAAGGCGCCGGTGACCTCTGCGCATGCGTATATGGCCAGGCCGCTCCATTTTGGCTCGTCGTCTCCCTACTTCAAGCGGTCACCGAGTTGGCAGCCTATCGTCTTTTTTGCTTTATGTTTTGTTTGACTGCCTCGATAGAAACAAAGCGTGGATAACAAAAGAGCTGTCACGCTTTCTTTTAGTCTAAACTCGAAGCCGTCTTCGGCTAAAAATGGACGGAGAAGAGGACGAATTCATGTCTGGGAGCCATTCCGGTAAACACTTTTGTCTTTGCTACATAACAAGCTCACGCAGTTCTTTCATAATACTAAATCTCATTTGCATTCGTATACACCCAGTGTTTATTTTATTTTACCACGTCTGTAGAGACCTACTTGCGTCTACTTTACACCTAGGAAGAAGTGTTTTAGAAAATGCGTATTGTTCATCCTCCAGGAAACGGTATAACAGGGCATACACCTCATGTATTTAAAAGTGAAGTTGGAGCCCATCTCCTATATTGGGAATCTTAACTATTCTGACTGGTAATAGTACATGTCTTCCCAATGTGTCACAGTTAATAAGTGATGTCAGGATTAAAGTTACTTTTTCCCCGCGGTGGTTATTTTGCCGTGAATCGCGCGAGAACTGAAAGTAAAAATTCTGCACTGGTGAATGTGTTCCTGATTGCTCGCCCAGAAGGAGCTACTTACCGCTCTGTACCATTTTATTTATTCTTTTTAATTGTTTACTATGTTTACAGTTTCGTGCAGCCAGTCGAGAGTTGTAATCGAGACGTTTTGTTGTTCGTTTATTAAAAAACTCAATGATTATGCAGATGAACATTTTCGATGTTGCTAGTGACGAATCTGCAAACAAAATTAATGGACTGATATTGTCCTATCGGCCACAGCTGGAATCAGAAGTCGGTTAATCTCAAAGACAGTTTGATCGTAACACTGCATCCTCAACCTAATCTTATCACGGTAAAATAGCCATTCACGCCAGGCCAAGAATTCCAATTGACCAATCAGAGACGTTAAAGGCAAACTGACACTAGCAGGAGAGTTGATGGTCAAGACAAAATAACCACTGTCTTTTTTTTTTTTTTTTTTTTGTAAATGGTTTATTCCACAGATGACGGTGGTGGAACTCCAGTTCAGGATGAACATCAGGCGTCGGACGGCGAGGACATGAGCAGCAACAAACATCATTCTGAGGTAAGACCTAATCATTTAGTAGGATTTGTGTAAGCATGCATAACTTGTTGATTATTTGCTAAATTAATAAGCTTTAAAAAAATCTGTATTTTGACATACAACTTTCTTCAAACCCGTTGATTAGACTGAAAGAGAAGTGCAATGCATCGATCTTTGCACATAGCCAGGAGGTTTACATACTTCTGGAGTGTCTTAACTTCTTCTGATATTTGGGCTGTTTGCCAGAAGCAGAGCAGCAGGGTTTTAAAAAGTAACAGTGACATGATTTTATTGTTTGTGTCGTCAGGACGAGGGCAGCAATGACGAGGAGGCATCCTACAACAAACGGCGGGACGACAGTGACTCCGACAATGACGTCCGACGAGGTGGCGACAGCGACTCGGAGGGTGAAGCGCCCCGTCACCACGGCGACAACGGCCAGGGAAGCGACTCGGAGGCGGAGGCTCCCGTTGCTCGCCGCAACGACCATGGAAGCGACTCAGAGGCTGAGGGTCCCGTTCACCGCAACGACCATGGAAGCGACTCGGAGGCTGAGGATCCCGGTCGTCACAATAACAAGGGAAGCGGCTCGGAATCAGAGGCCCCCGTTCGCCGTCATGACAAGGGGAGCGACTCAGAGGCTGAGGCTCCCGCTCGCCGCAACGACCAGGGGAGCGACTCGGAGGTGGAACGTCCAAGGCCCGCCGACAGCGACGATGACGACGACTCTGTGGGCAAACGCAGGATGAGCGTGTCAGAGGACGACGACGAGAGGGCGTTCAAACATGCCGCCTCGGACAACGAGGAAAAGGAGGCGTCTTCCCCCGCGAAGCGCAGGGGAAGCAGCTCGGACATGGAGGAGGGCGCCGGCAAAGCAGCAGCTGTGGAGAGTGACTCTGATAACGAGGACGCCAAAGCTAAATCCGCCGCTGACAGTGACTCTGACACAGAGACGCCGGCCAGGCGCAAGACGCCGGCAGCTGCGCTGGACTCTGATGATGATGATGATGATGAGTCCGACATGCGACAGGGAGAGGTTGAGAAGGCGGGGGAAGGAAAGTGGAAGGCCGTCATGCGGTCGGACAGCGAGGAAGAGGAGGACGACGACGGCGGTAAGGGAAGGAAGAACGCCGACAATGTCGCGGGAAGTGACGGCGAAGCGCAAGCTGCGCGGAAAGCCTCGGACAACAGCGACGATGACGATGAGCAGCCAGGTAACAATGTCAAAATACTGCCGACCACCCCCAAGGCTTCATTATGACGTTTGTAGAAAATAGAATGAAGTTGAACAGTTGCTATCCAGGGATTTGGAGGAGGTGGCTGCACGGTGGGTTAGTGGTAAGCATAGCTGCCTCGCAGCTGAGAGATCCCTGGTTTGAATCTGGGCTCTGAGATTACATGTTGTATGTTTTTCGTCCAACATGCCAAAAAAGTGAGCACGTAATCTTAGATGAAGAAGTGTGATTGTGCCCTGAGGAGAAAGTTGTGTTGGTGCAAACGTGTTGTAAATGGAGGTGGTAATCAGTCAATCAGTCAATCAATCAGTCAGTATTGGATGTTCATGTGTTGTAGTGAAGAGGAAGAAGGCCATCCTGTCAGACAGCGAGGAAGACGAGGAGACGGAAAAACCAGGTGAGACAATAGACGTCCGACACGGCAGCATTTAGTTAGCCTTTTTTATTTTTTTAAAATGTGTTACTTTTTTAATTAATGTGTCCTATGAAATAATTGGTTACTTTATTTCTTAATTTATATAAATAGTTATAAAATAACTTTTTTTTTTAGTCCAACATTTAACCTTGTTTATTATATTTATTTTAACAAATAATTAGAATTTACCGTAAGTAATCTTCAATAACAGTACTAAAAACATTTGAACTAATATTCTATTATTTTAGTTTACATCCACATTAGAACACTTTTTTTTCTTTATTTATTTTTTATTTGTGAATGTCATGATTGAGCTGTCAGTTTAAAAAAAAAAAAAAATACAAAGTGGCACCAAAGTTTTCTGGTCTTGTTGTATCGTCAGCTGTTAAGAGAAGTCGCGCAGTTTCCGATGACAACAACTCAGACAGTGACGCCGAGTCGGGCGGGATCGATAAGAGCATGGCGGCCAAGCTTCGGGAGCTGGGTTCCGACAGCGGCAGCGACGACGACCTCCGCTCCAAGGTCGCGTCGGAGAACAAGGACGAGAAGGCGCTCTTTGGGAGCGACAGCGACGACGATGACAACCAGGAGGAGTGAGTGCGACGTACAACACACACACACAGTGTTCGTAAAACTTTTTTTTTTCTTAACCTTTAGTTCAGACCAGTGTGGCTTCAAGTGATTTAATATCTCTGATCCGATCCTTGTGTGTCTTTTAAGGAAAATGATCGCAGACATCTTTGGAGAATCTGGAGATGAGGAGGAGGAAGAGTTCACGGTGAGTACCACATAGTGCAGCACAAGCTTTTATAAAAGGAAATTAAGTTACATTTTGATGACTATCTGAATTAAGATGCAGATGAAGAAATATATTGTGTGAGACTGCGCTGCAATAAGCTTCAACTTTTTTTCCTATCTTTCAAATGCTCTTTTGTATCATATTTTTTTCCCCACAGTCTTTGTAAAGAATGGGTGATGCTATATGCTAATGCTACATCTGTGTTTGTGTGTGCAGGGCTTCAACCAGGAGGATCTGGAGGGCGACAAGAAGGAGGTTAAGGAGAAGCAGCATCAGGTGGAGGACTCGGACTCTGACGAGGGCGTCCGCCGCGGAGGCCAAGAGTAAGCGTCACACAAGCGCCGCACCACGTCTGCTCACTTGTCGCGCACTCCAATGATCATATTTAAGCTTGGGCCGCATAAACACGGTTGAGAAAAAGTTTGTTTGGTGTTTTTTTCTGTGAAACTACCAATAATGGAATAAATGTTTCAAGAAAAATTCTATTAAAAAAAAAATACATTTTATTTATAAAAAATATTCTGACATTACACTATTTTTAAAAAATGCTTATGGTTGGTATCTTTTTATACACAAAAAAAACTTTATACAAAATAATAAAATAAATATTACCACATTACATTTGTATTTATTTTTCAAGTTAAGTACAATGTGTCAATCAATTTGTAATTTCAAAAAACAAGCTGATATTGTATTATTTTGTGCTTTAAATATGTTGAACCGCATATCTACCGCATATTGAATTGATATTTGGCCTGTTTTTATAAACACAAAAACATTTTGCACATCCCTGTCGTAAAGCCAAGAGGGATTTCATCGTTTGTAACTCGCCCTTTTTACCTTTGTGTGCATTCAGCACCAGCTTCATGTCTGACTTTGACATCATGCTGGCTCGCAAGAAGGCCATGAGCGGCAAGCGGCGGCGGCACCGTGACGGGGGAACATTTATCAGCGACGCTGACGACGTGGTCAGCGCCATGATCACCAAAATGAACGAGGCCGCGGAGGTCTGACCGGCAAATGAAACCAAAATCCACTATAAGATGCTTCCACTTAATAATAGTCTCAACTTCATTACTTTCAGGAGGACAGAACGTTGAACAGTGCCAAGAAACCGGCGCTGAAGAAGCTCACTCTACTGCCCCAAGTGGTCATGCACCTAAAAAAGTATTTTGTTTTGTTTGTTTATGAATTTACAGTGACTTTAGGCGACTATATGCAGATTTCTACAAATTAATTAATTATTAATTATGTGCGTTCTCAGGCAGGACCTGAAGGATACATTTATCGACAGCGGCGTCATGTCGGCCATCAAGGAGTGGATCAGCCCGCTTCCCGACAAGTCGCTGCCGGCGCTTCGGATCCGAGAGGAGCTGCTCAGGATCCTGCAAGAAGTGAGCACAAAGGCGTTTATGATAGGGTTGTGTATTGCTTTGTGTGAGCGCGTAAGCCTGAGGCCTCCGGCACATCGTCTCGTTGCCATGGAGACAACCTCAACCACGCTGCCACCCCTAGATGGGAGCAAAACATTAGATTTGACCATTAAAACCTGCATTGTGGTAACTGGTTACCTTGCAATCCCAATCGTTGCCTTCAGCTGCCCAGCGTCAGTCAGGAAACGCTGAAGCACAGTGGGATCGGTCGCTCCGTCATGTTCCTGTACAAGCACCCCAAAGAGTCCAGATCCAACAAAGACCTGGCCCTCAAGCTCATTAGTAAGTTCCCCTCATCACACAGCCCGCCTCTTCCTTGCTCTTCATTCCCGTAAAAAAAAAAAAACTCACTTCCCGCCGTTGCGTCACAGACGAGTGGTCGCGGCCCATCTTCGGCCTGACGTCCAACTACAAGGGAATGACGCGAGAGGAGCGGCAGCAGCGTGACCTGGACCAGCAGATGCCTCAGCGCAGGCGACTCAGGTAGCTCCAGCGTTTACTTCCTGTTTCTCGGCTGCACTTTCCTGCCTTAATGTTTCCGTTTCCTCCTGTAATACGCTGACTAGCTTGAGTCCTCACTTCATCATCATCATCATCATCATCATCATCAACAGTAGGGCTGGGCGAAATGGCCTTAGAATAAGCCTTTTTTTCCCTTTTTTTTTTTAACATCAGATTTAAACCACTGGGGGGGGAAGCAAATTACATTATTTTCTCTCCTGGAGGAGGTGGGGGGTGTCCCGTCCCGACCCGACAAATAGAACTAATCAATAAATGGATAATTCGCCCAGCCCTACTTTTCATTGTCTGCGGTCCTCTCTTCTTCGCACCCTTTCCTTCCTTTTCCTACTCTTCCTCTTCTTCATCCTCCTCAGTCAGCCTCAGAAGGTGGAGAGGGCGGAGGAACCGGACGTCTTCTCTCCACCCAGCAGGTTCTCTCATCGCTATCATCACGCATGTTACATGTGAACAACATGTGACCGCCTCACTCGACTTGCTTGTTCTCATTCCTTCGCCTTATTTGGAGTTCGGGGTGTGGCCACTTGTCCATTTACGGTCCCCAAATAGCGACATGGAAGATTTTGGGTGATGTCCAAATCGGATGAGTAGCACTATACTACTAACTGTTAGGTTACGTTGATGAATTTGGTGTGTTGTTGCTTGTTCACCAACATGCGTGTGTTTCAATCCGCCATCGCAGGTTTGAAGTGACAGAGCAACAACGGTGGAATCTTGGTTTTCATGATTAATCGTTTCCGAAAAGTCTGACTAAATCCAAATTGTACGTCTCAGGGCCTCATACAGAGAAATCAAATAACCTAAAGGCATCTATAAAATTATTTCATTTTAATATTTTATTAAAGTTGAGCATTCACTTTTCACATTTTATTGGAACATTTTTTTCCCCCAGTAGCTGGGGTGAAACCAAGGTTCGAATGTAACTCAAGGTGGTCCAAACGGTTCATGTGTGTTTGGGTGTGACGTCACACCGGCTGATTTGCAGTGGCCAATAACCGCATGCGAGTTGGGCTGAGCAGATCCGGTCGTGTCCATCCACGTCCACGCTAACCTCACCTTCTACATGCTTTGTCTCCTCAGCGCCGGAGGACAGACTCCTCGTCGAGACCTGGAGAAACAGCTGACGGGAGAGGAGAAGTAAGATTAGTCGAGAAGATTGGACTAAAAGTGTTGTTTCAGTGTGATCTGTTGCCATGGTAACCCCCCCCCCCCCCCCCGTGTTGTAAGAATGAGCAGTGATGGGTGTGCTGCTATTATGGATGCACCTTTTCCAGACAAGAGTAAAAGTACTTGAGTACTCGCTGGGACAGAGTACCAATATCTGATAATGCCATTATGTCTTGCTATTGTGGGAAAAAAAAAATATTTTAATCATCAATGTTTCAAAAACATTTCTTGAACATCGCATTTTTGAAAAATGAATCTCATAGTTACGTTAGTAACAACCATATTTGGAGAATAATACAAAGCAAACTTGTCATGACAGTCAGGGTTCCTTTTAAAAATAATAACATAATTCTTTAGAAATGTGTTAATATGTTTGTGCTCATGTCCACAGAGCGCTCCGACCAGGCGACCCGGGCTTCTGCGCCAGGGCTCGAGTACCGATGCCCTCCAACAAAGACTACGTCGTCCGACCCAAATGGAACGTGGAGATGGAGTCCAGCAGGGTGACTGATTGTTTTGAAACCTTTCACAATCATAATCTTCAGTGGAGATTTGCAAATCAATTATTTCATTGGTTAATCTGGTTTAAAAAAAAATAAAAAATCTAAAATGCCTGGCAATTTGGGAAAAATTTGTTCCGCGTTTCTCTCCCCAGAGTTCTATGAAGAAAGGGATGACACGGGTGGACAAGCAGATGCGCCGCTTTGCAGACATCCGCCGCCTCACCAAGACGGGTCACGCCGTTAAAATCAGTGTGGAGGGAAATCGCATGCCACTCTGATTTGAACCGCTATAGGAATTGTTTTTGTTGAATTTCAATTGCTTCTCTCACTTTATTTTTTTTTTTATGTTTGGTTCAGCTCTACAATGTTGCCATTTTTAAGTCCCATCCATTAGGACTGTCCGCTTGGTCACATGGTCTTGGTTGTCTCCATCATGAATTAAAATATGCTGTCCTCTATTCTAAAGGACTAGAGTATCAAATAATGGTCTAAGCCTGAGAGAGGCAGAAATTACACGGGAGTGATGTCACATCCTCTCTGCTGCTGCTCCATTCAGGCCTCCTCAAGTAATGCTGATGTCACAGCTTGTCCAGGGTCACTTTGTAGAGTATTTTTGTTCTTTTCTGGGTCCAGGATAATTTTCTAAATAAAAACAAAAAAAATAAAACCAACTGGCCTCTTCTTCTCACACGTGCTTAAATAAAATTATATCATTGTCATCATAATATGATCTGTTCATGCCTCTGAAACATGTGGTGCTCATGTTAGGGGGAGACTTAAGATACAGTTGTAACATGTGAGACATGAGAAATTCCGTATTGTACTTGAAGTAACCACGCTCTTCCTTGCGCTGATACACATTCATTTAAAAACATGCTGGATATCTAGATATAAAGATTCCACATGATAAAAGGAATGGGTTTTTAAATTTTATTTCCCCCCCGAATATTTTTCACTCGCTGATATGACGTCATCGCAACGCATTGCAGTTGTGGCGGGAAGGACCGAGTCGTGTTTTGAGAAACACAGAAATGGCGATGATTCTATCCTGTTAGGTTAGAAACCTCCATAATTCACACGACCGTCGAACGAACAATTACCTGAACACCCAACGTGAATGTTCAAAGTGGTTGGACCGACCATCATGATGTCTTCACAGTGGTAAAGTTAGGGACGTATTTTGTACTTCATATTTGTGTGTGTTATTGTTAGCTTGCTGTTAGAAGTTACACAAGTTATCCTTGCTAAAACAAAATGTCCGGCCACTTTAATAAGATAGCCATTTAGTAAACCACAGAAGAATGTATATTCATGTTTTTTTTTTCAAATAATGTTTAGGTGGCAGCTTCATAAAATAACGTCTGAGCGTGTGAGTTCCTTTAGAGAACTTAAGTGGAAGACAAAACATCCGGGTACTTTGTGGCGTCTAAAAAAACAACAACGGCCATTTGCTGTTGGTGTTGGGTAAGGCATCCCCAATGTGTTGTTTTCTTTGCGTCTAAACTATGTAGTCTTTTGTATTAAAATCTTCAAAAGTGTTAACCCCACAAACAATTAAGCACAAATACAAAATGAATACACTGGCAATGAGCTACATCCTGAAGTCATTCAGTAGGCCATCCAACACATGCTAACAGTAGCAGTAGGCTACATACAGTAATTACACTTAACAAAACCAGCCTTTCTTTCTTTAATTCTTTAATATTTTTGTACAATTACACACAGTACAATTTTTTTCTTTATTAAAAATATAACAAAACATTTTTTTTAAGGAGCAGGAACAGATTTCGACACATTTCGGAACATTTATTTTGTATTTAAAGTATAAAAAAAAAAGTTGCTTTTCTGCTTTGGTTTCCAGGTGCATTGATTGACGGGTGGCGAGCATTGCAGCTGCTGATTGGCTGCAATCTGTGACAAGGGGCGGAGCATACTTAGTATCAATCGTGAAATGAGTGATGTGACAGTGACTTGCAGTACCTTAAGTGTCCAGAGGTGGGGTTATTTAGCCTCTCCTGTTTGGCAGGTGTCTCATCCCAATCCTGTCCATGGGAGGAAGGCTGAGGCGTTGCCGGGGCAACTCAATCACTCTGATAGCCACACAAATGACAACTATACTTCAGGTACTACCCAATATCTTTTTCAGTTTCTTTTTTTTTTTTACACACTAATAGAGACACTATGGGGGAAAGCACCAAGCAAGAACTAAGTCATAATCTTATAAGGATAAATGATTTTCTAATTAAAAAGCCGTGAGAATAAAGTCAAAATGTAACATGGAAACGTCAAGCTATTCTCAGAAAATGTCTACTTTTTCCACTTTTTCTCAGAATACAACTCTTTGTTACTCTTGATAGATTACATTGTTTTAAAAATAATAATAACATTAATATTTTTTCCCCTAAATATAACCCCAAAAAATACTACCTCTCAATACCTTGCTTTTTCCTCAGTGGTTAAATGCTGTTTGTTTTTTCATACAACTATTAAGAAAAACTATAAATTATAATATAATATGCTGTTATATATAATAATTATAGATTACTACCTTTTTCTTTAAAAAAAACAACAACAACAACTTTTTCCATGAGCTCTTTTTCTTTTCAGTGTATTCTGACCTCTGCCTGTTTGCCGTATGTTTGGTATTGACGGTGCCGATGGACAGCCGATCCAGCAGCGATCCGTTCCCGGGGAAACTCGTCCTCCTCTTGGGCTCCGTGACGTCGTTCTCCGCCTTTGCTCGATGATCCGGTCGGAGCATTTTGGTCCTGTCCGGGTGGACTAATGCGGCCGGCCCGGACCACATCGGCGCGTCGTCGTCTACATTCTGGAAACACCAACACAGGTGGGTGGGATCAGGTTGGTGCAAGGTGCACCCACATGGACAAAAGTATTAGGACACCTGGAGTTTTTTCTTTTTTTGTGGCTACAACAGTAATAATACACTGTAAAAATAATAAAGCAATAACAAATTTGCCCAAATTACCTTTTGTGTTGAATAATTAATTATATTCATCTATGTGAAACATTGACGTCCACGT
Organism: Vanacampus margaritifer; assembly: GCF_051991255.1. Lineage (NCBI taxonomy): Eukaryota > Metazoa > Chordata > Actinopteri > Syngnathiformes > Syngnathidae > Vanacampus > Vanacampus margaritifer. The sequence goes on along the minus strand of NC_135436.1, from coordinate 25,654,591 downwards.
AACAGAAATTTTCAACAAAGTTGAAAAGAGATAAATATCCGATATGCGAGATTTTAGTTCTATAAATCTCGGCAAGTGTTGACATATTCAAATGATCGCTTCTTCAGCATTCCCCGGAAATCACAGGTGAGCTATTTTTAGAACAGGCCCATGAGCGACTTATATGGTCTTTGGGGGCAAGGGCACAAAGTTGATGATAAAGACTCTTGTCCAATGTCTAATTGATATAAAAGTGTAATTCAATATAAATAAATAGCACTCATACTAACAATAATGATACACTAATACAACATTTTTGTTGAATTTAAGTACGTATTTGATTAGTGAAAACAACATTTTTACTTTCATAAATTCAACTTTTTCGTTAATTGAATTCACCTGGCTAAGTATATTAATTTTAATCATAAAAAATACAACCACAATATATTTATTTATTTTATTTTATTTTACTTTTTTGATTTAAAAAAAAAAAATCTATAAAATTTGACCTTTTTGCGAAAAAAAGAAAGGGCTTATATTAAAAAAATAAACTCCTTTACATCAGCAGATGAAATGTCTTTAGAGAAAAATAGACCAAGCACATGACCTTGATACTTGACTTTTCATGTGTCGTGACAGACCAAAAATAGCTAGAAAGTCCTTTTTGGTGTTCTTATTCAAAAAAGTCTCCTGTTATGACCACAAAGTCGGAATCCGTAATAATTGACAACATTTTTTCAATCTCCTTCACAAATTTACAAATAATTACAATAATAACCTTTCGATCACCTTTTACTAAAAAACGGAGATATTGAAATAAATTAAAAATGTATATATATTTAAAAAAAAAAAAAAAAAAACATTTATTAAAAATTTTTTTTTAATTTATTTGTTTTTTTGTTTGTTTTTTTTTAAAAAAAAAGGAGAGCAATGATGATGTCAAATCGAATGAACAATACTGAGCTCTCCTGGAAAAAATAAATAAATAAATAAATAATTAATTAATTAAAACCACCCAATCATATATTTTTTTACAATGAAATAATGATTGAAAAATGGCAGCAACTCCCCAGGTCTTTATGGTTGCATGAATTATTCGTAAGTGAATTGTTAATGGTGCATATTCTGAGATACTTTGAGCAAAGCTTGGGAATCCCAAGCTAACAGGTGCCGGTGATGGATTACGAATGTGCTCGCGAGTGCACAGCAAACGATCGACACCTTGTCAGTCACGTCTTATGTCTCTGGTAGTTTGTTCTTCCGTGGGCATGGAGTTTTTTTAAAAATAAAACCCTGCAAACCCCCTCTTTTAATTCTCTTCATAGTGGCGTACAGCTGACCTGTTGTCGAACCGTCGACTCACGGGCGTTGCATTCAGGCGCATTGATGGACAGCAGACAGATGAAAAGCAGAGAGCCGCACAAGTGCATCTGCAACACACGGCACCCAAAAACGCATCACTAGTCTGACACCTACGACCCGGACGTTAGCATATTAGCCTACAAACACATTTGCGCCGCGCGCTAACACCTGGAGCAGAATCCGCACACTCACGCACACACTCACGCACACGCACACGCACACGCACACACGTACACGCGCAGGCCACTTTTAGCACTGCTGACTGGGATGCGTATTGTCCAGCAACATCAGGCTAATTTTAGCATTTTCCATCCCCTGCAAATAAACGCCTTTTGACCGTCCAAAAACGAGTTCCCTCAAGACACACGCGCGCATACGCTAGTGCACGCACACACACCAGGAAAGACACACGTCGCCGACGTCAAACACATTCTTGATGATGCACAATGTAGGTTCACGTGCACACTCACACACACACACACACACACACACACACACACTGCTCATGCATGTCCCATTCATGACGCACATGCACACACAGTGAATTCTTCCATTCACAAAAATACACTGGTCTTTCCTGACCTTCATTTTCAATATCAGCCAGACTTTGTTAAAGATGTTTAAGTCAAAACTAACATTGAATATTGCCATTTTTTATATAAATATATAAAAAACAGATGTATAGTGATGAATACATTAACATTTATGTATCTGAATCAAATATTTCTTGGTTGATGATTCCACATTGAGACGTGCTGATTGATGCACCAGGATAAGCTACAAATATTAAAATAACACAAACACGAAATCATGCAAATAAAAAGCTCAAATTATTTAGCTGTAAAAATAAGTGTCGTATCTAAGATCAATCAATATCAGCCTATGATGTGCGGCAGGCATTTGAAATCATTTACATAATCAGTAATAGTGCGAATCATGCTGCAACAGGTGAGAAAATTAATTAGAAAGGTTAAAAATGAAGAATTTTTGTATAGTGGAACAGCATGCACACACCTGGAGACGTGCGTTACCTTCAACGTGTCCTCTTGTCTTTTGCCCTGTGCAGACTTGATGTCAGGTTTTATAGCAGCTGTCTGCCTGTCTTTCCAATGTGCAGCCTCTCATGTGACATCACTTCCTGTACCCCCTTTCCACTGTGTAATGTGTAAATGTGTGTGTGATGGCATCATCAGGTGAATTAGCCCTTAATAATAGGACGTCTCCTTTTCTTTCCCTCGTCTCGTCAATACTTCAAATGATGCTTCATAAAAAATAAAAAAAATAAAAAAAATATATATATATATATGTATATATATATACATACATATTGATGCACTCTAGTATTGATTGATTTGTGTTGGGTTATTTTTTTTTGGGGTTCATGTGTTTTTCTTTATCCTCTGCGAGGAGCGTCTATGAACATTGCCGCAACTTACTGAAAGTTTCCACCAGCTCCATGTGTATCCATATGTCTGTATTCAACTTTAATAAGAGCTGACTTGCGTGGCTTTAGCGGTGGACATGATTTTGCTTTGTGTTTCCGTCGCCACGGGCAGCAGCCTCCACCGTCAGCCGTCAGCCCTCTCGGGGGGCCTTGTGGCCTCCATCTCCTCGTCTCGCTCGCCCTCATTGAGAAAACACACCTGCGCTATTAATAGCGGCTAACGCGCTAATAATGACGGAAATAACCGGACCGCTAATTGGCGACGACCTTCTCGGGTCGCACTGATGTCATTCCACGCCCTCCACGCCCCCACTTTTCCTCTATGCTGCATTCTTGAACACATTCATATCAGGCTCCGTTTTTCATGTGTGGGCGTTTATGATCACTTATACGAATAATCAGTTGGTTGGGAAGACAATGAAAACATACACACTTTTTATTTTTTTATTTTTACTTATTTTATTTTTTAACCTTTTAGCCAGGCAAAACAAATCTTTATTTGGATGCTTATTGTACTGCTCTTTGCCATCAAGTTCGCTAGCTATCAGCCCCAACTGCTTCTTTGCTAGCATTCCACCTTAGAAAGTGTTTTTTTTTTTTTTTAGCAAATAGTTGTTAGTTAGCAACAACAGAAAAACGGACTTGTTGAGTTTGTGTACGGTGAGTCTTGACTAGGCCAAGGTTCACTTTAATGATGTTTGTCGTCAGCGATGCTAAGCTACATAGTACGCAAAATTCCTCTATCCCTGACATGAAATGGGGGTACCGAACAGAATCGGAAGAAATTCCCACATTCCATTAATAAAGAGCTTGAACTTTTCAATTTTCCTCTTAAATGTATTCCAATATAAAAACGCACATTCGCATCTAAGTGTCACAACAACATGCTAGCATTTTTCCCCTTTCCCAGAAGAGACACAAGCTCTGACTAATACCCGGAAGACAATGCGTCACCTCTTCTTGTTCCATTCCAGTTCTTTATTAAACGCGCATTGCTTGCCAGGAACTAGTTAGACACCATGAGGTAATAAATTCAGAAGAATGATTCAGATCTTTAAAGCCAAGAGCAATCACAGATGGACTTCAGGTTATTCTGCACCTGCGACCTAGAATTTTTGACTATGTAGTCTTAATCCGGTTTCTAACGTCTAAATCTGTCTATCTGGTTTTGAACCACATCCCCTCTGGCTCCGATTTAACTCCCTTAAAACGTCAACTTTATTGAATTCTGACATAAATCCCCTTGAACCCTTGACTGGATTTTGAGGATGTCAATCCATCTGTGGTTCTTACTTAAATCCTGAAGAACAGTCATCCTCCAAATGTGGCACGAGTACCACAAGACGTACGTGGGCTCCTACTAGTGGTATGCAAAAGTAAAACTGGAATAGATGTTTTCAAACGGTGCATAATAGAATGGCTAACTTTAGTGTGTTAAATACATTGAAGTTGAATCATTAGGTGTGCTGTAGTTTTTTTTTTTTGTTTTTTTTTGCAGTATCGTGTTCAAACCTGACATTAGGAACTCAGAGCCTGAGATGAGCCAGAATTTTAGCACAAGACATGTTTTCTTAGCATGGCTGCTGTCAGAGCACCATATCAACTCCAGTGTGTGCGCCTCCTGTCCAGTAGGTGGCAGCGATGAAACGAGGAGACAGCTGTGAGGTTCTGCCAAGCTATGTTAGCACAGCATGCTAATTAGTAAAGTCATGCGGGTTATCTTGGCGTGTTGGATTCCTGTTGACGATAAAGAGTCTAAAATGTGGATTCTAAAGATTTGTTTTCACCGAGTACCCTACAACATAATTACTTGATAGCGCAATAGAAGGTGGCCGAAAAGATGGTATACTGATTAGCATCAGCGGACCGACCAATTAGAAGCGCAACGGTGGGATGTTGCCGCTAAAGAAAAAAAAAAGATAAAAATATTTTTTACAGTAATTCTAAATTATTGTTGAAACACACACACACACACACATGCATTGCTAATGTGATACAGGTCATGTGGGCCATTGACTGGACTTTGAGGATGTCAATCACAGGACCTCGTGTTCATTGCGTTTCTTTCATGGCGGACTTAATTGTAACACAATACACACGCACATACAGGCAGACTTATCCAATCTCTGAAGGTCTTGTTCTAACTCAACAAAAAGACGTTCACAATGCTCACCTCTGGCACGCGCCGGCGGGGACCTCTATCAAACAACCAATCAGAAGACTCACAGGCTGGTGATGTCGTCCGGCGCGCGGGTAGGCATGCCGCCGGGCGACACCCGAGCCTTCTCGCTGTTAGTAACGTGTCATTACGTCGCCGCTCGCGGTGGAAATAATCCTCATGATATAATGTTTGTGGATGATTGTAACAAGACCGCAATTCTTTTGCAGGCGTGAAGGTGGAGCATCCGACAGGAGAAAATGTCGTCGAAACTCGGATTGGAAGTCATTGAGGTTTGAGGAGTCTTTTGGTATTTTGGGTGAAACCGAACCTTGTTGTACTTCTGGACTTCTAAAGAACAGAAAAAGCTTGAAGCAAATTTCTTTTTTGGAGAAAGAAGCAATGCTATTCTTCTTTTGTGCTCTCGCAGAACACTTCTGTGGGTGTTGAAGGATCAGTCAAAATGGCTGCCAGTCTGGTTTGTAAACACCTGGCATTGAATGAGCTAACATAAGCATCCTCTGAGTGTCTCAGCCAATGACTTTGCAGCATTTAAGGGCAAAATAACCACGTCGGCCAAAGCACTAACATGTCAAAGGCAAAGGTAAGCAGAGCTGCAGTGCTAGCACATATTAGCGTTAGCAGCAGTAGCTTTTGATAATCATGTAATAATTTTGCTATGTCACTACACTAATTGGCAAGTGTGTTTTTAGTTAGTGGCTAGGTGAAGAAACTCACATCCACCAGTGATTTTGCACTGGAATCGATTTGTGCTCGCTTTTAAGAAGCTAACAATGTTAGCATCTCTTAAATGACACTTGCTCTCGCTTGGGCCAGGACCTGTCGCGGTCGGTCGATGCAGAATCTTCCATAGCATCCGTCTCAAATCTTGTCCTGGTTGATCGATGCAAAACCTCACTTTGACCTCATCGCCACCAAGCGACCCCTCTGAGCTGCGGAGGAGAAGCGGCAGTAAAACAGGCCAAAATCCAGAAGGCAGCAGTCAATTTGACTTGGTTTTAACTCTGGCTAAAAGACCAGGTGAGCGTAGTTCTCCAGATGGAGCATACGTTTGACTTTGTGGTTTAATTTGACACTCAATGGGTGGGCAGTCACTCTTAGACACACAAACTTATTTATAAACACCAGAAGTCAATTTTTCCTCTTGAAAGCAGCTGCTTGGACCCCGGGGCGAGGGAGCTTGGAGGTGTGTAGGTAACGTGTCGCTCGCTCTTCCTCATGGGTGCTTTAATTGGCCTCCAGCTCTCAGCAGGCTACCATTATTTGGGGGTCTTAGCTGAGATTAGCGGCAACAAGCTCTCACATAATCACTACTTTCTTATGGACGCACATACACGGAAAACAATGTTGATGTGTGCGTGAGTGTCTGTAATTGTGCAGTGACCTTCTGTACAGAAGTCAAACGCTCCATCTTAGTGTCTTTAGTTCATCTCCACAGGGGTCACTCAAGGTTAACCAGGCAGGCTAACGCGCTAATATGCTATCGTTTTGCGATTATGTTGTAGAATTCATTGCGGTAATAATAACTAAATGTTCTCCATGTTTTCAAAAACACATCAGGTTAGTTAAAGTTTATGCTGTCTCTGTTTCCTAAAACACATTAGGTTTGTTCAAGACCCCCCGTTGTATTCCAAGTTGACCAAAAAACAAACGCTAACTGCTAACGTTGACGTGCGTCAAGGGCCTGCCGCTCTCCCGTCAAAGGAGTCCAGCCGCGAGCAGACTGCCGGCAGCCGGCGTTGTTGTCCAACAAATCCCGTCGGCCGTCCTCCTCCCGTCATTAGGTTCCCAGCGGGGACGCAAAACGGGAGGCGGGCCGGGCGGGATTTAGCATCTGTGCTCACACCCGGAGTTAGACCACCAGGTAGACAACCTGTTGTTCCATAAATTGCTTATTTTGGATTTTGGACACACATTTTAATCCGGACTAGACAATGGACCAATGTCAGATTCTGACGGGATCCTAACTGAGAGCAAAAATTCTGCTTTAAAATGTATTGTTTTGAAATGTTAGGGTAAATAAATGATGTTTCTTATGCTACTTAACTAGTTATTTGCCTGTGTAGCAAGTCTATATAGTATGTACTTTTACCCTCACAGCACATAGCAAGCGCTCATTTTAAGACAACCTTAAAGTAACGTGTAATATAATGGTTCGATGAAACCAAAGTTGAACTTGGGGTCTGCCCGCCGGCCCGCCTAGCCCAGGTTCCGCTACAGGCTAGCATCTGGCTAATCCCACGTCCCGCAGCAGGCCTCTGGCGTTCGTCCCGACGACGGCAACTTGGGGGCTAATTGGAAAAGGAGCGAGCTAGCGTGTCGCCGCAGCAACAAGCCGGACATGAAAGTGGCTAACCTGCTGAGTGACACGCCCACCTGACACATACTCACAAAGTGACCACTGAATTTGATTTGTACATATGGTGAACACAAGCATCTCGTGCCATCCCATAATAATAAGCATGGTTACAACGTGGACCTCAACACATGACACAGATAAACCTAACAGCTGCAAAGCATGACAGCAAATGTCACGGTAAATACATGGTGTCATCAGTAATATCCTTATGTCCTACATTTATTTGTGTCCATGCTTTATGTCCTCATCTGATCTACTTGTGTCCTATAGCGACTTCCCCCATTTTCTCTTTTGAGTGTCATAAATCTACTCTTTTTTTTTGTGTGTGTCCTACACATTTTGTCCTTTTTTTGTGTTTTCATCTGTCATGTGTGTGCAAATATAATTGTCTTAAAATCTTTTCAGACAGTAAATTGGCATTAAGATCCTCGGCTGCTCACGTGATTTTCTACATGCATGGAGGAATGACGTCACAAGCAGGCAATGAATATGATTGGGCAAGCTGTGATTAGTTGTCTTGCGTGTCTTAAGTAGCGGGTATGTGTGTGTGCGCGTGACTTTTATAGTGAGCAGAGGATTTTCACGTGCCCTTTTTATATTCTGCTAATTTTTTATTACGTTTAAATATTTAGAACTGTGTTTTTAAACTTGCTGTAACTTTGGACGTTAGCGGCGCGCGTGCACGCGGGGAACATCAGCGTGTCTGCGGTGAGTTCACTTTCACTTGTATGTCGGTGCCTTTCATGCTTCACGGTGTGGCAAGAAATATTTATATTGTTTATCTTTGCTTATCTTTAAAAAAAAAAAATACGATTTACTGAATCACTCAAGACGACATTCATTTGGAGTCTCTTTCAAATGTTTTTACATGATAATCGTCTTAACCCCTGGGCGTTATTTTATTTTGAAATGGCTTGGTCAGAACCAACAAAAAGCCAAAAAATGGTCAAATAACGCCCAGGGGTTTAGTAGTATAGACCTACATATTTTTTGCAATGCTTTTGATTGCACGTGAACCACATGAACGTAAAAATAAATTATGAACATGTTTTAGTATTTTTTTTCCCCCCACCTGATGTTGCGTCAATATATTACCAGTAGTACACGTAAACTCGTTTCGTTTCAACATATTTTGCAGTATTTTTATGGATGTAGTTAAAGAGGACATGAATGTAGTTGGTGTGATGGCAGAGGATGCAGAGGACAGGGTTAGATGGAGGCAACTGATTCGCTGTGGCGACCCCTCAAGCGAAAAGCCGAAAGGAAAAGAAGTGTAGTGTAATATATTTACAGTATTTGTGTAGTATAATATATGTAAATGTCAATGTTTTGTATGCAGTAATACCGATAAATTTAATAAAATAGTTACATACATAATTTATAATAATTATTTTAAAAATATAACAAATACATTAAATATGTTAAACTGTATTATTTGTATTCTCTTGTATTTTCTTTTCATTTGATGCTTTATTCTAAAATTAAAAATGTGTAAATCTTGTTTTTAGATATTTTGTATTCGACAATGTTTTATTGTAATTTTTTTTTTTTTAGTATGTATTTCATTTTTTAAATAATGCACAGTTTGTACATATATTTTAATTCCCCTTTAAGAGAGATCCTTGGCTCCTCGTCCGTTTCCATGGAAACTCTAACCTCCACGTGGTCCCCTATCGATCAATGTGACGTCACCAATGTTGGAGAGAAGCGTCACAGTTCCCCGCGTGGCTGGGGTCAGTTGAAAAATAAATGTGCATTTTTTTTTAAAGTAATTTTAAAAAAAAAATGAAATCAGGTGGTCAATTGTAAATAAATTCAGGCTTAAATTGATGTTAAAAGTTAATTGTGCGTGTGTGCCAGAGTGTGTGTTTAGCAGGTCTCCCCCTGCTGGTGGACTGTGGTCAGAGCAGTTCTCCCCTCACCTCCAAAGGAACAAACAGGTAGCATGCTAATATGTGCAACATGTGAATTGTATGACAAAACAAATTCAAATGTGTTTGTTTGAACAGAAAAATGCTAAATGTAGTGTATGTGTGTGTATGGAATGGTCGCTGTCAGCTTGAGGAGACGCTGCTGCAGCGGGAGGAGGAACTGAGCCGCCTCCAGGAGGAGAACGACAAACTGCGAAAATTCCTCAACTCGCCTTTTGTCAGGAACTTGGGAGACAAATCTAAAGTGAGACAAACTTTTACACTTTGGCACTGTTTTGAGACAGATGGTGAGTTGGTGCACACAGCAGTCACTCAGAACACAAATCAATGTTGTGCAGAGGTTGAGCTCCGACAGGACCAGGAATGTAAACAGGAAGAGGCCGTACCATGTTGGCTCTTTCCAAAACTCCTCTGGGCACCACCTTCAGGTCAGTAAGCGTGTCTGCCGAAACCTCAGCGCTGAGTTCAGTTCCACCGAGTCCAGTCTCTCCTCTTACGATCCCACACTGGACCTTTGGGTTTTGAAGACTCTTGGTCTGAAGGACCCAGACACCATAGACACATCATCTTTGCCAACTGCGTACCAGCAAAACTTAGCAGTCTCACCGGTCGCCGGCCAAATCCAGAGCGACCGGTCAGACTGCAGCTACGGGACCGCTGGTCCACAAAGCCCTCTTGCCCTCACGACGTCCACTCCTAACCACACGAGTCCGCCATCAGGACCCCAGTTCTCCGAGGGGACTCACTTCAGCCAGTCTCCGGTCCAAAACTGGACTTGGACCCCGCAGAGTCGATCACAATTTGGTCATTGTGAAGGTGGACATTCGGACTTGGCCTTCGCAATGTCCCTGAGCCCTGCCACTAGCGTTAAGACACTCAGCTATCCTCAGGGGCAGGCTTTTGTCAGGAGGGACCCCCAAGGACGCTGCAATTTCACTTGGTTGCCCACGCACACACCTCCAGAAACCAGAACCCAGGAGGTGGACTTTCGAAGGGCGTAGAACCGTAGAGCTGACTCAAGGATACTCACAAATAACTTACTTATCGCCAACTTAGAACAAGTTTGACTTGTGCCTTTTATCCTTCCAAGTTCACCGTAGTTGAGCGTCTCGGTCGCTAAGCTAATAACTGCAGTCAACTACCTGGCAAAGTCTTGATGAAAAGAGTCACACTGAAGTACATTGGAATAGAAATTGTAACATCACCGAACACATTGGAGGGCTTCACTAAGTTAATTTTGTCTATTTAACACCACCGTAGTTGGGCTTCTTTGTTGCTAAGCTAATGGCCCAAACGTATCGGCACCTTTGTCACTAGACAGCGAACCAGGAAAAACAGTCAAGAGGGTTCCTGTCGCTAAGCTAATTAGCTCTAGTGAACTACTGACACAGTTTGGATGACAAGTAGTTTTGAATTTGAACTTCTAACACTACGATAGAGAGCTTCACCCTCGTCTTTTGAGCCTTTAAGGCCACCGTAGGTGCATGTTTAACTTGCTAAGCTAATAGCTGTGGTTTCATGTCAGTTGGTGGTCAGCTAAATCAGAACACGTTTGACTTTTGCCTTCTGTCCTTTTAAGGCCACAGTACTCGGGTGTCTAGGTTGCTAAATTGATTGTTTGTAGGAAGAAATAAACATGGTAATGTGTATTTGAAATATAAATATAGTATCGCTGATTGGCTTTACACAGAAGAGCTAAATAAAATGTATTTTGTCCCTTTTGGCCACTAGTTGAGTGTCTTGGTTGCTAAGCTAACATTTCACCTGTAAAGCAAGTGAAAAGTTCTATGATTTAATAAAAATGTTGTTCAATTAACTTATGACTTCCACACTCACACTTTTGTGCTTGTCCATAACCAAAATAATTATTTCACTGGTTAAAAAAAAAAGTCAATATAATGTACAGCACATATTCATACATGCATGCAAAACATTTAATTTAACTGAAAAGACACTAGTAATTGTAAAAAATAATAATAATGATAATAATAGCGAAATATTGTCATTACACACCAGAAGCAGTAAAATTGTCATAATTTCATATTTGTTTAAATGCTAAAAACAGCACAATAATTATGAAAATCGATATGACAATTTTGACATTAACAGTAGTGACGAACCTATCCCAATTATTAAAAAAAAGAAAAATAATGAAAAGTTGTATTTCATTTTTTATGCTATAAACAACAAAAATGAGACTAGTAATAAAAATAAAAATAAAATGAACAGTTCGTCATTACAATTTAGAAACCATAAAGAAATATGTTCATAAATGACAATGACTAGTCATTTATTACATTTGGAATTAAAATGCAAGAATCATTTCAGTGTTTGATCGAAAGCATTTGCGCCGAAGCACGTTAGCATGTTAGCCGCTCCTTAGCTCACTTACAAGCTCGGGCGTAGTACCGCCTCCTGGTGTTTCACAACAGTTGTTGGTCCACGGTTCCCCTGGAGACACCCGCCTCCCCACTTCTCCCCTCAATGGAGAGGGTTCATCTCCCTGGGGCTGTCCCCGAAAGAACGAGCCCGGTCCCTCGAGTGGGGTGTCCGAGTGGTCTATAGCTAATAATACGGTGAGGCCGGGGGTGGGGGCGCAGATGTCAGCCAGATTGGTCGCATTTGAGCGGAACGCGGGAATGTGAAGGAGGGTGTGGTGGGGATCACACAGAGATCACGCTCTCCGCTGACGGGTCATTAAGGAGGACGGACATGAAACTCAATCCGTCCTCGGACGAGCAAGTTGACAGCTTGATCACTCAACAGGTCCTACAGTATGACGCCCACCACCCACCCTAAAAAAAAAACAAAAAAAAAAAACACTAATGAGTCAACACTTCTCACAACTCACTATTTCTCAGAGGCGTGCTGAGCAAAAAGAATTCTGTCATGAAGAAACTCGCAACAAAAAGGAAACAAGACATGAATCGGGGAAAGTTTTTAAGCTAACACTAACCTTACATTGGCCTAATCCAAACTCATTCACTGCCATTGACGGCTATAGACGTCAAAAATTCATTTGAACTATTTTTATTCGCTTAACATTTTTCCCACTTTTGTTAACAAGAGTATGAAAACCTCGCATTTTTTTTTATTGTACATTTAGAACAGATACAATATTTGTGATTAAATGTGAGGTTTTTTTTGTTTTTTAGTTGATCAGGGGCAGACAAAACAAATTTGACTTCCTTCCATCCCCTTTCATTCTTTTGCTTTACTTGGAATTTGAATTTTTATTTTTATTTTTAAAGAAGAACAGATTATTAAAAAGAAAAAAAAGAAAAAAAAAAGAAGAAAAGATTATTAAGAATTAGGAGCGTCAGGGGATTCATTTTTTCCCGTAATTAATCGCATGACTTCACTAGTTAACTCACGATTAATCAAATAAAAAATATAATTTAATTAAAGAAAAGATAATTAAAATTTAAAAAAAATAATTAAAATAACTTTTATAAAAAGAACAAAACATTATTAAAAATTAGGGGCGTCAGGCAATTAAATTTTTTTCGGAATTAATCGCATGACTTCACAAGTTAACCCACGATTAATCACAAATTGTATATCTGTTCTAAATGTACAATATATATTTTTTTAGGTTTTCATACTCTTGTTAATAAAAACCAATGGAAATAGTTCAAATGTATTTTTTACGTCCACAGCCGTCAATGGCAGTAATTGAGTTAATATCCTCACTGGTATCACTCGCAAGAATAAATGCCCCAAGAAACATGTGAAGTTTATTTCACCCTAGAACACTAGACTAAAGAATGTCCAATAAGCCGCGGGAAACAATACAAAATACACTAAAATGGGGGGAGTAGAATTGAGTGCTTTGTTTGGATCACATGTCAGCAGGCGCGTGTTCTAAGCGCGCAACTCAATGGTGGAAAACGTTGACACGCGCGTGCACGCACACTGTACACAATACAGTACAATGCCGCCATTAGCTTAGCATTAGCGGTAGCAGCTTAGCCAACAAGTACAGTGTAATTAATAACCAGTTCGGCAGAAGTGTTGAATTCCATCTGAGTGCTGACATACATTCCACTCAACTTTCATCACAGATAAAATGTCACACACACACAAAAAAAGAAACAAACAAATGATTTAGACAAACAATTTCTTGTCCCTCCCGATTCAAGGTTGTGAGGCAGAAATGGAAACCACTAGCGCACCGTGCTGCCTTTTTGTTAATGTAACTACACAATACAGGAGGTGCTCTATTGTATTTGTCAATACAGTCGTACAGTAGTGCAGTTGAGATGACCGTTCACGAGTGTGTCGCCCTTTGTGGTTTTTGTGCAACTCTGAAACCGAAGCTTTCCGCTCGAGGAAAAGTAAGCGAGACGCTTTGAGTTGCGGTTTCTGTTGGCTCTGCTAAACTGCTTCATTCATACCACACAATACAAAATTAAATCACTTCATTTACGGGAATAAAGTTACAGTCTCACCAGAAAAATCATGCCGTCGTACTAGAATGGTTCTTGTGTTCCTGGAAGAAAGCTTCATTTTTAAGAATTCTATGTGCATTTTTTTAATGTGGGGAAAAAAAAAATCGACTTTTTTTTTCTTCAAAAATGAACCTTCAAATTTTCATTGCAAAGTAGTAATTTTGTCAATATTTTTGTTCAAAATTCTTTAACAACAATAAAAGTTTGATTTATCTGAGCAAAGTTTTTCCAATAGTTTTTTTTTAAAGAAACTTGCAAAAACTACTTCAACAAAATTACCCCCCCAATCATTCAATAAAAGTCATATAACAAAATATTAAATAATATATTATTATTATTGCCACACGGGAAAGAAAAATACTTTCTTGTATGAGATGTCCTTCAGTAATTTTAAATGAAGCAAAAAAAAAAATAGCTTGATTTATTTATTCTAAATAATGTATTATTGGGGCAGTTTCTTTTACGTAAGAACAACGAGACGTCCTGGATGACCCTGAACGTCACTTAAAAAAAGGTTAAGATAGAGCCGAGCAGCTACAAATTTGAATATTCGCCGCAGACACGAGACTGACTCAAAAATATTATTGCAGACGAAAAGTCTCCCGTAAATTGACAAAATGTCCTTCAGGTGACAAGTCGGGAGGTTTTAAGTAAGTTAAAATGAGACTACACGTCATTTTACACCAGGTAAGAGATGCATACCGAAGCACACGATAATACTCTAACTTAATTGGCACTTGGTTGCGAATATGCATGTTTTTGCACTTATAAGGGCAGGGCATGTTTACTGCGCAGTATTTTTATCCACTTTATAGCAAAATAATGTGTTTGCAAAGCGATTGTTGGAAGTCATTAATGTGTTTGCTAGTTCGCCTCCGCTGCGTTGGTGGCGCTATAGCAGTAACTTGACAGTTGGGGAACAGGAAACGAGAAGTATTTTGGCGAGGCGGGCTGTATGATTTCGCGACCATTTTTGTCAAATGTTGATCAAACAGCTGCTGCTAAACTGCTTTTTGCCACAACGTTTCACAAATGAAACCCTGTTTTTCTTTGGTTGTATATATGTGACTGGTTTGGCGCGATTATATGAGATGTTTATATGTGGCTGGCGTGTATCACGTGACTTGCGAGCGAGGTCTCCGCTGGTTTCATTATGGGGTTAAAAAACAACAACGATCATGTTGTATTATGATTCATTATGTAAATATTATTATTGAAAATGACTCAATTGCTTATTTTCTTGTCTAAACGGTGTGATGCCGTTAAAGGAGATAAATGTATTCCTGCTTTTCTATTGGACCAACGCCTGTCACGTGTTTCAAACGTTTCTACATTTTTGAAGCAATTGTTCCATTATTTAAAGGCAGAAAAGCAACGCGTTTGTCCTATTATCATTCACAGTGTGTTTAGTTGTTGTTTTGTGGGAAATGAGTGTTGTTGTGTGTATTTGACGTTTGTCACCGTAACTTTAACTTGTAGTCTCTGGAATTAATACGTCGCTCCTGACCCTTTGTGGGTATCGCTTCTCGGCCTTTTGGCTAAGATCAAGTGTAGTATCTGTTCTTATCAGTTTAATATCTGATACGTCCCCTATCCGGGGACCATATATTAAATTGATTTTTGGAACTGGGAGATGGAATAGGGGCTTGCTCCGTCCACTCCACGCATCGACCTGGTATTGCAGTACTTCCAGGAACGGTGCACCCCCTTTAAATGTCAAATCAAACTCTATCGATATCAGCTCGAATAAACAAAACTCTTGGGATTTCTATTCTGATATTTGTGTTGTACGTGATGATCTGTGAAGGCGGTTGTTTAACGTATATGACGTTATCTTTTTAATGTAATTCTTATGGGATTAATACTTTTCTCGCGAATATTTACCTTGAATTTCTCACAGAGATGTTTATTTAATATTTACAATGTATGGCCTTATATTAATAATAATACATACATAATAATATGAGTACAATAAAAAGTCATTGTTGTTGAAGAGTGTAGTGTTTTCTACATACCACTAGATGTCAGCAGCGGTAATTTATTGATATGTTGTTACTGACAAGGACAAAGCAAGCGAGGGGTGTAAAGGCGTGGGGATAGGACTGTGAGTAAGGAGCAATGCATTATGGGAAGATTTTCGCAGATTCTTAAACCCTAATTTGACGATTGTTTAGTCAATGTTAATAACTGGTTACTAACGGGTGTGCGAGTGCTTCCGCATACAGCGTTGTATGCGTGTGTGTTAGAATTTTCACGTGTGTGCAAAAAGAGAACATGACTGAAGATGGTGTGTGTGCTAACGACCTCAGCGTTGGTGATCTGTACAACTCATACTTACCTGGCAGGGGAGATACCATGATCAAGAAGGTGGTTCATCCAGGGTGAGGCTCAGCCATTGCACTCCGGCTGTGCTGACCTCTGCGAATTCCCCAAATGTGGGAATCTCGACTGCACAATTTCTGGTAGTGGGGGACTGCGTTCGCGCTCTCCCCTGATAATAAGTGAAAGATAATATGAGACGCAAAGTAACATCAGAGTGTGAGATCGCTTCACATAGATATTCCCAGACCGTAATGTAACGAATATTGCAGTTCGTTGGTTCTCGACCAAATTGATGAATGGGTGTAGTTCACCTCCACTACGTTGATGGCGGTCGAGTGCTATTGTCATTTTGCCAACAAGCAGGAAACAGGAAGTAGTCAATAGTAGCCGCATAGTAAATTTTTGTCAAAATGTTGGTCACACGGCTACTCTGTTTCAGCCACTGCATTATACCAACTTATTGTTATTGCGAATTAGTAATTATTTTCGTTAGTTAAAAAAACAAACTATTCTCATACGGCAGGAGTTCAGTTTATTAATTCATCCATGGTTTATTGCCGAATTCTATTGGGTCGACGTGAAGCACGTGACACAAAACATACACAAACATCTGAAAACGTTCACATTAATGTTCAACACGTTCGATGCGCAGGTTGAAAACAACGCAGTTGACGCGTTATCATTCTAAACTGTGTGTAGTTGTTTGGCGCGTCGGGTGTTGTGTACGCAACCGCAACTTAAAGTTGTAGTCTCTGGAATTAAGTTCTTGCCTCTGAACCTTTGTGGGTATCGCTTCTCGGCCTTTTGGCTAAGATCAAGTGTAGTATCTGTTCTTATCAGTTTAATATCTGATACGTCCCCTACCCGGGGACCATATATTAAATTGATTTTTGGAACTGGGAGATGGAATAGGGGCTTGCTCCGTCCACTCCACGCATCGACCTGGTATTGCAGTACTTCCAGGAACGGTGCACCCCCTGAAGTTGTCAAATAAAAATCTCTAGAATCTTTAAGCAATACATCACATACTAACGATCAGTACTTCGTTTTGATTCGTGTATGTACGATAATAGAAACGTGATATTTACATGATGAGGTGACAGGATCATTTTAGATGAACATTACGGTGCAGTGGGTGCTGCACCAGCCTTATTGGAGAAGGTAAAACTAATAAAGTGTTTAATCTTAGTAAGAAATTCATTTGTGTGCAACTTTTGCTGTCATGTTATTAAAAGTTTTGTGATTGTGACAGTAGACACGCCATGTCATGTGAATGGAGGTCCTGTAGGTGGCAGTAGCATTTCAGATGCACATCCAACACACGTCCCCCCACCCCACCCCCCCGCCACACACACACACACGCACGCACCTCATTACGGTTATGTTTATTGTTTTGAATGTAGTCGGGTAATTTCTCTCTGTTTTATTCCAATTTGAGACGTTGCATGTTTTAATGTGTGAATAGACGCCGTTTAATGACAGGATATCATCTCTTGATGCCGCTATGCATTATGGGAAGCCACTGACTCCCGACTCCAACTTCAAATACTCAAATAAAACGCATATTTGTTAGTGTATTTGCTTACACTACCTTTTAAATTTGCGTATGTGTGCAATGTGTTCCGATGTGTCCGTATGATTGTTCACGTGATATGAAACCATCGCTTCACATAGTGTGCGCGTGAATGACTCTCGTGCTTGCGCCCCATCCAACTCATACTTACCTGGCAGGGGAGATACCATGATCAAGAAGGTGGTTCACCCAGGGTGAGGCTCAGCCATTGCACTCCGGCTGTGCTGACCCCTGCGAATTCCCCAAATGTGGGAATCTCGACTGCATAATTTCTGGTAGTGGGGGACTGCGTTCGCGCTCTCCCCTGATTTACGTGTCAAATATAAACTCAATAACCAAATAATGCAGTCTCACGTTATTTAATGTTGTACATTTATGTATTTTTTTAAAACATATTCACTCAGAATTACTAGGTAAATTTTATAGGGAGAGTTTAATTAGAATTTCTGAGTGAAAACAAAACTCTACAAGATGGACGCACGACCGACCACCATTTGTGTTTATTATTTTAGTTTTACACTTTCACTATAAACACTGCAAACAGCACCACAAGAAGCAGAGTTTAGTTTTTTTTTCTTGAACGAGGCAAAATTAAAAATATGCGAGGGAAAATGTGCCGCTTTTTACGGGTCACGTGAGTCACATGACCCGAGCCTAGTGTTGTGTCACGTGACATCGCGCTTCTCCAAACATGGCTCCCGACTCGCGTCTAGCAGGAAAGCTGACCAGTTGGTCGCCGTCTGGTCGCTGACACGGATCCCCTTACCACAGCAGTTGGAGCGGATACCCATCGCCGTTAGTGCCTGGTCTCACTTTAGGTAGTCAACAGACTCACAATGTCGGGATTTGAGACGAGTCGGCGCTGGTAGCTTGACGCTAGCTGGCGCGTTCGGCAAAGTCGTTAAGGGCTCCAAAGTTCTCCCAGGTGAGCTAAACATGAATTTGTTATTTTGGGGGGTAACTAGTTGTACCTTAAATGCGTGTTACATTAATGCCCACATCGAGTGTCTGGATTGCACGAATTGCACGTTGGTGTTAGCTCGTTCCTAGCTCAAGGTTGCTTCTAGCTTGTGTAAATCCAATGAACGTGAAAGTGATGAGCCTGTTTGTTGACTGCGTTACTATGTAGTCAAGATTTCTTTGGATTGTGCAGTTAAAAGTAAGAGGAGGGAACCAGGACTTTACAGTCTAACTTGTTCATTTAGCCGTTTAAGAAATAAAACGTCTAATTTGTGGTCAAAAAATTCAGCTTCCGATTTTAGGAAGTTCCCTTTTTGTATAGAATACTTTTGCTGGTCTGGGATTTGCTTTATTTCTCTTGCTACAAAACAATTAATATAATCAAAGTTTTTAACAAAATGAATTTGAACATGATCACTGATAAATTAATATTTAAAATGTCCAACAATTTAACTTCATAAAACAAACCGTCAATCTGATAATGAATAATATAATACCACCGAAGATTGCTGCCAAAATAAAATAGTTGGTAGAAGGGTCATGAAAACCTTTCAATAGAGTATTACTTTGCATTTTAAAGTAACAGAAAATAATAGTTTAGTTTGAGTGTACGTTTATGGCACATTGTCATGTGAGCTCACCCGTAGTGTCATGTGGCTACCTTAGTATGACTCTTGTAATATTGCGACCACCTCCTTTTTTTCTCTCTAGGCGATCATGTTTTTTTTTTTTCCCCCCCTTACCTTCTCAGGACATGTGTGAGAAGCGATTAAATGTGCCCATCTTCTTCTGTCTACATGTGAATGTAGCCGGACATTTTGCAGCTCTGAGCACGTCACAATGGATTGGCTGGTTTGCGCTGTCGAAAAAGACCTGGGGATCGACCGGCGTCATCTGGGCGCCGCACCGCGTCGCCAGGAGCTTGTGGCTCTGGTGCCTGTTCGGTGGCTGGCCGCTCTCCGGGAGAGGAAGCTTGTCCGTTTCGTCCGCCTGGAAAGTATCAGCGAAGGGGAAATCCACACATGCCTTCAGTGTTCCCAGGCGAAGCTGCCGCATGGCTGGACGCGAGTGTGCGTGCAGGGTTTGAGGAAAAGCAAGCTGAGCTACAGGCTGGTCAGAGACCCGTGTCTTCAACTAAATGACTCGTCAACAAAGGAGTCCTACGTTAGCACCATGCAGCATGTGTCGCTGCATAATGTCAGGTACTGAATGCACACGAAGCACATAAAAGTATTGTTTGTGTTTTTTTTTTGGGGGGGGGGGGGTATGATAACCAGGAAGCGCTACTTCTCAGTTGGAGTGTTGTGCAATTGCACAACACTCCAACTGTCTATTAACTCATTCACTGCCACTGACTGCTATATACGTAAAAAAAAAAACATTTGAACTATTTCTATTAGTTTAACATTTTTTTCCCACTTTTGTTAACAAGAGTATGAAAACCTATATTTTTTTTTATCGTACATTTAGAACAGATATAAAATTTGTGATTAATCGTGAATTAACTAGTGAAGTCATGCGATTAATTATGATTAAAAAATTTAATTGCTTAACTCCCCTAATTTTACTAATCTTTTCTTTAAAAAAAAAAAGAAAAAGATAATAAATAAAAACAACTTTTAAAAAAAGAACAAAAGATTATTAAAAATTAGGGGCGTCAGGCAATTATTTTTTTTCAGAATGAATCGCATGACTTCACTAGTTAACTCACGATTAATCACAACTTTTATATCTGTTCTAAATGTACAATCATTTTTTTTCAGGTTTTCATACTCTTGTTAGCAAAAAACTAATAGAAATAGTTCAAATGAATTTTTGACGTCTTTAGCCGTCAATGGCAGTGAATGAGTTAATGTAACTTCTCATGTAGTTCTTTTTCGTTTAAGTAAAAAAAAAAAAGCAGGACTGTGACTTGTGTATAGTTTTTATTAGTTACATTTGTTATATTTCTGTCATTTTTTGTACTTTTTAAAATGTGATTTATAGTTTTATTTAAAAAAAAAACAACAGTTTTATTATTAGAAATTTGTGTAGTCTTTTTTCCTAATGTACTAATAATAAATTTAATAGCATGTCAGATGTCGTTATGTGTTTGCGTCTAAGGAGGGACGATTACCGCAACACGATCAATCAAATAAGGTGACGGACACATTTTTTTATTCAGCACGTTGACTCGGCTTCATCCTCAAGCCCAAAACACATCATTAGAAATTAGCAGACGTCAAGTTCTGAACATCATTGTGGAATAGTAAAGTTGAATAGTAGTCTGTACAACTCATGTCTGATGAAATGTGCTCAAAAACATTAATACATTAATACCCCTCTGATAGTTAGATACAGTAACTAAATGGAGCATTATCTTTGCAAAGGCCGACATTTTGTTGGATATATTGGGGTGGTTTGTGGGTTTGATCAAAATATGTCATCAGAAACTCTAAATAACTTTTTGTGTTTTCTATGTTAGACATAAATGTGTTATTATGAGAATCATTGTTTCCCTCCCAGGAATCTGTGGCGTGAAGCTCACTCCAGACTTGTGCAGCCGTACGCCGGAGCCAGCGAGCAGATGCACGTTGCAGCCGTGGACGCGGTTCGCCACGCCCTTCAAAAGCTCTTCAATTCTGCGTTCATCTCATGTGAAAAAGTCTCGCCCTCTCTCTCGCCGGCCAAAGAGAAGGAGAACTCCTTGCCGTCGACCATCTCCGCTTCCTCCAAGCTGAAATCGGACCGCTTGTGTCCCAATGTCCTACCGGCGGAATGTCTGCTGGAGACAGCGGAGATGCTCTACGTGGTTCTACCTTACACGCAGTATTCACTTCACGACATCGTGTCCTTCAGCCCAGCCAAGCTCGCCAATAGTCACGCCAAAGTGTTGTTCATTCTCTACCAGTTGCTGACAGCCATGCAGGCCTGCCATGCTGCAGGTCTGTCCTGCGGGGATCTGTCCCTGCTGGACGTAGCGGTGGATGAGCAACTCTGCAGCCGTCTTAAGATCAACCTTGCCCATTATGAGGAACTGGAGACTCCAAGTGGTGATGGTTCTGCTAGGCCGGTGCCCAAAAGTGCTCCACCAAAAGTCGACGTGTGTTCAAGCCAGGAGGACAAAATGCTTTGCAAGGACTGCTTTGACGAGCTCAAAACTTTAGTTCTGGACTGGGTGCATGGGCGCGTAAGCAACTTTTGCTACTTGATGGAACTCAACAGGTTAGCGGGGCGGCGAAAGGGAGACCCAAATTACCACCCGGTGCTGCCGTGGGTGGTGGATTTCACGGTGCCATTTGGAAAATTCCGAGACCTCCGAAGATCCAAGTTCAGACTCAACAAGGGCGATAAGCAGCTGGACTTCACCTATGAAATGACCAAAGAGGCTTTAGCGGCTGCAGTGGGCAGCGGTATAGGGGGAGTTGGTGTTGGGGGAGACTTATGTGGATCGGTCAGCGCCACTGGAGCCGCACAGCCGGACCACCTCCACGTACCTCATCACGTATCTGACGTGCTCTCAGACATTACGTACTATGTCTACAAAGCCCGACAGACACCCAAATGGGTGCTGTGCAGCCACGTGAGGTCCCAGTGGGAGCCGAACGAATACCCCTCCAGTATGGAGCGCATGCAGAGCTGGACCCCTGACGAGTGCATTCCCGAGTTCTACACAGACCCCTCTATTTTCCGCTCAATACACCCTGACATGCCGGACCTGGAGGTGCCTTCCTGGTGCAAGTCCTGCGAGGAGTTTATTGAGGTCCATCGACGCCTCCTGGAGAGCAGGGAGGTGTCTCAGAACCTGCACCACTGGATAGACCTCAATTTTGGCTTCAAGCTGTCGGGCAAAGACGCGGTCAAAGCCAAGAATGTTTGCTTGCACCTCGTGGACAACCACACCCATCTGACCACCTTTGGTGTTGTCCAGTTGTTCGACCAGCCCCACCCGCCTCGCTTATCGGCTTCCCAGTATGCCCCGGCAGAACCTCCACTCGCCGGCCTCGCCGCCCTCGACGTGCCTTCTCTACACATCCCACAAATTGACATGGCGGCTGACTCTGTGGATGGAATGGTGCCGGAGACCACAGGGTGCGAATCCAGCGGCTGGACCATGGTAGACCGGGACGAAGAGCTAGAACAAGGTACTGAAGCCCTGGACTCTTTAATGTCCGCAGCCTCCTCTAACTCCGCCGCTTGCTCTGTCCCACTGCCAAGTATCAGCACAACGGGGGGTAAGATCGGGGACGCACCACTTATTATATCCCACTCCCCGACTTCATTCTCCGGCGATTTCACGAGCGCTTTAGGCCCAGGTTTACGCAGTGCTATGCTTCAAAGAGGTGGGCCGGTGAACAAAAAGCACGCGGAGGGAAGCGTGACCACCACCAATGCAGAGGACGTCAAGATCCTTCTCCCTGAGGGCTTCAACTCGCTGCAACCTTTAGAAGAGCTGGAGAAGTTGAATAATTTCTTGGTCAAGAGTCTGCACGCTGAAGTCTTGCGTCCGGAAGGAGCCTCTGAATGCGAGCTCGGGACGATCCAAACTCCGCTGTCTCTCACGATGCTCTACGAAAGAGACATGCAGGCCCTCGGTGTCCTCATTGCTGAGATATTTTACTGGTCGAAAGTCAGAGGCTTGAAACTGGGCGCTCCCCTCAGACAACGTTTCCACGCCGTTTTGAAAATGTGCTCCCTTGGCCTCCGGGAGGTGCCGCTGTCTTTGCATCACGCTCTGGAGAAACTGCTGCTAATAGAAAAGCACTCTGGAGCAGCACTCGGAGAAGCGCATCAGTGTCGACGCCCGCTTCTTTTCAACTATGATCCCATCTGTGATGGCCTCCCCCCTCCAAACCCCTCCCAGTTACTGAACACATTCATTACCCCGTTTCTTTTCCCGTCCTACTTTGCAGCACTCCATCGCTTTATCTTCTCCTACCACGCCAAAATGGAGACTGTGTGTAGCCTTCAAGGGAGGGACGTAGTCTTCCATTTGTGGCAACAATTAGAAACGCTTCTGCGAGGCAACATCACAGCCGAGGGCCTTGAGATTCTCTTGCCCTTCATCCTGGCCCTCATGCTCGAAGAGTCCACCGCCGTCTATGCTGCTTGGTACCTATTTGAACCCATCTCGAGAGTCCTGGGTCCCAGAAATGCAAACAAGTACCTTTTGAAGCCACTGGTCAATGTCTTCGAGAACCCTCACTGCCTGCGGGGACGCTTCTATCTCTACACCGACTGTTTCGTCCTGCAACTGATTGCGAGGCTCGGCCTGCAGGCCTTCTTGTCCAACCTGCTACCACACGTGCTGCTGGTCCTCACCGGCTTTGAAAGCGGGACCTCCGGGTCTGCCGGGGAAGCTTGCAAAGGGATGCGGAGCGCTACTTGTACTCTGGGGGAAGAGGAGGAGGAGTGTTTCCAGGCTGGCGATGTGCGCTCCTCATCCGGATCTGCCAGCGGGAACATGGGCGGCGGCAGCGGGACCAGCGGAGGCGTCGGTGTGGTTGGGGACGCCGGGCTGGTGGACTACTCCTCTGGCATCAGTCTCAATGACCAAGTGTTTCTCTCAGAGGCTGAGGACTTTCAGAACGAATTTTATGCTAACGGCACAGGGGGAGACGGCGCAAAACAGGCGGACCAGAACTCTGCTGCCAAGGACCCGGACCAGGAATCTTTGAGCGTGGGCAAGCTTAGCGACAAAAGCAGCGCAAGCGAACTCTCATTAGGCGACGGAGATTCCATGCGGGATCGAGCCAGTCTTAAGTCAGCTGACAGCAGTCAGGACCTGAAACAAGCCAGTGAGGGAGAGGAGGTGGCAGAGCTGGATGAAGAGGAGGTGACGGAGTCTAACGATTGCAAAGTGGCGGCAGACAACCCTTCAACCCCCAAGCTGGAGCTCTCGTTCTCTGGCTGCACAGAAGTTTCGGCCGCTACCGTTGCCACTCTGGAGAGTGACTTTGTGAACGGACTGGTACTGGATGAAGCGGAGAAAGGGATTATGAGGGAGCAGGAGGAAGAGGTAGACCAGGACCCGTCAGAGGAATCACAGGAGAAGGAGCACAAAATCCTTCTCGGTGAGAACGCGAGCGTGTGACGATGATGTTCATTCCAAGACTGTGTTTTAAAGGAAAATCTCTTCACACAGATACAGTCTGCAAAACTATTCGGTGGCTCTCAGCCAAACTCGGACCGACCGTGACGTCTCGATGCGTGGCCAGGAACCTGCTCAGATTACTCACAAATTGCTACATTGGTGCGTAGACATACAGTAGATAGCATTTCATAACTCAGTCCAGTTCAAATGGATCTTTGACTTTTGTGGAAGTGAAGGCAGTTTCCTTTTGCACTGTTGCCCACAGGCGCTGACAGTCATCATTTTGTAACTCCCGGACCCGAAGACAGCACTCTGGAGAGTGTGGGCATGGGCAGCGTCTATGAGAAGAGGCCCGTGGTGGGCGACCAGACTGCCGCGCCTGTGCTGGACTGTCTCATTTACATCGCTCAGCTTTACGGCGAACCCGTGCTCACCTATCAGTACCTGCCATACATAGGATACCTGGTAAATCCTAACTACTGTAAGAGGAATAAAATTATTTTGTCCTCTTTGCGTGTTCCAAAAATGAAGATAGATTTAATGTAAGAAAAATACACCTTTGCAAAAATGATTTAATCAGTCAGAGATCTCTGGACAGATAACAGCCTCTAATTCATCACTTAAACAGGTGGGATTCAGAGCGTCAAATGTAGTTCTTCCGCATGTACAATGGTTTCTTATAGTTAAAAGACCTCCTCTCTTTCATTTGTAGACAAAACATACTCTCTGGGTATTTTCCATGAGCGATGGCGAAAACAGAGTCAGGTGTGGGTGTTCAAAACAGATTCTGTTCTCAAGGACCAAATGTGTTTTCGCACAAAACGCTGAGAAGGAACTTTTTTAGACTAAATAGTATGTCCCAGTTTAAGGTCAGATTATACCGAAATCAACACCACTTGCTCTGCACAGGACACAAAACATTTCGACAAGGTTAATATAAAGAATTAAAATGTTAATAATGTGTAACAATGGTTAATATATGAAATGAAGTATTAAAAATGTTACAATATCTATCACTACTAAGCAGATTTAGTCAAGCACTCACTTTGTAGCATATAAAAGCATCTTTGTGAAATGCCTGCAGGTGTCTCCGCCGTCTTCGCAGCGTCTTAACACGCGTAAGGAGGCCAGCCTGCTGGGAGCTGTTGCACTTACACAGAAGATAGTGGTCTTCCTCTCTGATACCACGCTAATGGACATGCTCATGAAAATCAATCGGGATGTTCTACTGCCACTCCTCGACCTGCTGACCAACCCCCGCATGGGGTAAGAGACTTTTTGAATCACTATATCGGGGTTATTCAATGCCAAACCACACACACAATCTGAACAATTAAAGTCCGAAGACTTTGATTTGAATCAAACTTGGTGTACTTGTTTATAGTGATGAGCCAAAACTAAATCTACAATTTTAGGCCAATCAATGGCCAATGTTACATTGCTAAAACTTATATATTTAGAAACCATGTTAGAGATGGCATTTCATGAGAAATTTTGTAGGGTCACTAGGTTAAAAGGTTACTAAGGTATATGCACCTTCTAAATGATGCCTGTTTTGTGAAGATTGACACAGTAGTTCCTGAGCTATCATAGATCAAAGGAAGGTGTGCCAAAAACGTCAACATTTGCCCCCAAACCACTGCTCCAATTGACTTAAAATTTGAGATTTAGTGTTGTGCCATCACTATCAACAAGTACGTAGTGAGTCAACCTTAACTCATTCACTACCAGCCATTTTCACTAAAGCAACCCTCTTCGCTCCTGGCTGTTTTACTGGACTTTGACTGATTGAGCAAGGCCCACAGAATATTGTGTTCAATTGCTATAAAAAACATGGAACCTACCAAAAGTATTTTCTTTCATCAGAAAAAAAGTATATTTCTATCTGTTTCCGTTTAGCAGCAATTAGCATTACAATTTAGCTAAGTTTCATCATTATTCACAAATTTGTTTTGAACTGTGGGGAAATCAGCTTGTTTGCAAATGGCCCTGGTTGATCTCTTGTACTCTGCTGCCACCTGCTGGCCGTTGTTGTAATAACTACCATTTCTTCCCCAGTTCAGAGGCTGCATCAAAGCCTTCTGTATGCTCTTGCATTAAAAATAATAATAATAATTTAAAAAACGTATTAACACGTCTTTGGGACACTTAAAACTTTTGAAATAGAACATATTTATACGTTTTTTGAGAGCAAATAAGTTAAGCATTTCTTCATCACAGTTGCTCAGGGCTCAGCGACCAATCACAGCGCACCTGTTTTCTGAAGCCGAGCTGTGATTGGTTGTTACCTGAGTAACTGTGATGTCATTTTCATTCGGCTGCAAGTGGCAAAATGGCCGCCTTCTGATATTGATAAAAGCTGCTGGATTTTGCTGCTTAACTCATATTCCATTAACGCAAAATACAGATTAGTGGGGTTGCATAGAACGTATTATTGTCAAAAAATGTTTTTGGGTTGGCTCCCCCTTTTAAAATCAAAATGTGCTTGGTTAAACCCACTGGCTGATTTCGCATGGAACGAGGCATTGTTTTTATTTTACTTCCTGCATTAGTTTGTTTACCCGTCCCTGGTTGTGCACTTCCTGCTGTGCCCAGGTTCCCCAGCGGAGGGCAGACGCGAACCGTGGTGTGCCTCAAGACACTCAGCCTGATGGCTCTCATCTGCCTGCGTATTGGGAGGGAGATGGTGCAGCAGCACATGGCTGACACGCTGCGCCGGTTCTTTGCCGTTTTCTCCCTGCTGCACTGTCTGCGGCCTCAGGTACTCGCGCATTTGTAATTCACAGCAACTGACGACTGTCTCGTCGAGTTTATTTCCAGAAGGCTTTCAGCAGCCAGGCGAGCTTTGTAAGAAACAAATAGCACACAAGCCAGATGAAAACGAGGCTAAAAATAGAAACGGGAGACAGGAAGTTGGAATGGAGGCACTTGAAGAGGAAGGAGTAGGAATGTATTTGTGAGGATGTGCGGTGCACGACAATTAGAAAAGTTTTTTCCTTTTGTAGTGCTCTTCATTTGTGTTGAGTTGCAACCGATTCCTCCAAACTGCAGATGGAAAGCGCGCCCCGCAGAGTTGTAGGGGAAGTTACGGTGGTGGACGTCAGCACACCCGAAGAGTCCACCGCGACTTACGAGTTGTCCGTCCTGGAGGAACTGCAGTCGGTGTTTAGCGCAGAGATGGCGCATGCCTCATACATCCCCTTTTACTGCCTCATTGGTAAGGAACGCCTCGTTCTAGCATTTGACTTGCAAAGAGTAGAGTTTGCGTTTATTAGTGTGTCTGCTGTGTTCGCCAGGCGATATGGCGATCCGCAAACTGGTTCCCAACCATGAGCTGGTTTGGCAGTTAGCCTCCTCGTACCATCAAAGCGTAAGCCACGCAGCCTCACGGGTGGACATGCCTCCATCCTCCTCTTCTGGTTTTAGCAGGCTGGCAGGTTGCAGCCCCTTCCCCTCACCTGCCACTAGTTCCACCCCGCTCGGAGAACCCCTCCCCGAGTCGGGAACTTTTGGGAGCCACCTGGTAGGAAACCGAATCCAGGTGTCCCGAGACTCTAGCATGAGTTTGGCCAGTTCTTGGAGACGCTCCAACCCTAGCGCCACCATTAACACAGCCCCCTCCACCATCACCGCCCCATCTGTCGGCACAGGCCCTTTCTCATCATCCTGGTTAACGGGACCCCCCCCGGAGGACAGCGCCCTGAAGCAGGAGCTGGCTCGTAGCGGCCGCTCCTTGCAGGGAAACTGGCTGGCCTACTGGCAGTACGAAATCGGCCTGAACCAGCAAGATCCCCATTTCCACTTTCACCAGATACGACTGCAGAGCTTCCTCGGTCACTCGGGCGCCACCAAGTGTTTGGCGCCGCTGGCGGGGGAGGATTACTTCCTCTCCGGGGGTAAAGATAAGACCGTGAAGCTGTGGCCCCTCTATAACCGTGGCGACGGCACACAGGAAGTGGAGCCCAGGCTAACGTATGCGGACCATAAGAAGTCTGTGTTCTATGTTGGACAACTGGAAGCTTCACAGGAGGTGGTCAGCTGTGACGGCACGGTGCACCTGTGGGACCAGTTTACAGGTGAGGGACATCATGCTTAACTCATTCACTGCCATTGACGGCTATAGACGTAAAAAATTCATTAAAAAAATTTCTATGGTCTTAACATTTTTCCCACTGTTGCTAACAAGAGTATGAAAACCTCGATTTTTTTTTTATTGTATTAGAACAGATATAAAATTTGTGATCAATCGTGAGTTAACTCATGAAGTCATGCGATTAATTACGATTAAAAATGCTAATTGCCTGGCGCTCGTAATTTTTTATTAAAA
The DNA here is from genome assembly GCF_051991255.1 of Vanacampus margaritifer. NCBI lineage: Eukaryota > Metazoa > Chordata > Actinopteri > Syngnathiformes > Syngnathidae > Vanacampus > Vanacampus margaritifer. Next base: position 25,625,631 of record NC_135436.1, on the reverse strand, counting down.
ATTGGAAAAAAAAATTACAACTATTTTATTTATTTATATAAAAAAAGGTTTATTAAAAATTTGCGGTGTCAGGTGATTAACATTTTTTATTGTATTTAATCGCATTACTTCACTAGTTAACTCACGATTAATCGCAAATTTTATATAAAATGTCTAAATGTAGAGTAGCCGAGTAAGAGTAGCATTTCTTCTTCACACATCTACTCAAGTAAAAGTAAAACGTGTTGTGTGGTAATTTTTTTTTCCAAAAAGTTGCTCAAGTAAATGTAGCGGAGTAAATGTAACTCATTACTCGTAAGAAGGCACGCTCAGTGCCTTGTTGTAATATTTATGGAATACAAAAACATTTTTTCATACAAATAGTAACTCTGATTATGACTTTATTGCGGTAGTGTGAGTTAATTCTGGTTTCCACCATAAGAACTGAAATATTGCATTCCGGAGAATATTGATTTAGGTGGAAGGCGTTTGTCCAATAATGTATGTAATCTGTATTTTGCAAATTATGCACGGTAAATTTCCTTTTTATTTTCTGCCTGGGAGAGGGACAGAACCCTGCCACAAATGGCAAGAAACAGCGAGTAGTTTATAGTATTATATAATGTATCATTTCAAGCTCATTTTACATCACTCTTAAAATAAATGGCTAAAAGATGATTCAAAAAAATACACAGGAAAGAGCACAAAAAAACATAGATGGGTGCCCTTTTCAACGAATAGCAGAGGATCGATTCCACAGGGGAAAAAAAATCACAAACTGGTAAAAATTGAGTTTAAAATAAAATGGACTATAGCAAAGAAATGCTGAGACTAACTAGGTGAAAACAAATACGGTTGTTCGCTGCCCCGGAACACAACGTTGCCGAGTGATTCTTCATCAGGTTCAACTGGAATGTTCATCGTCTTTAAAGCCATCATCTCCACATAACGTTAAGGTATTGAAAGACTTTTTGCAGACTTTTCAGTAAGTGCTGCTGTTTTGTTTAGCAACCGGGTTCAAACCAGGAGCACCTGGTTAAGATCAACTAAGATGATTACATTTAGCACAATTGGGAAAATGGAAGCATGTATTTGAGCCATGTACAGTATTTGACTTGAAGCGATGATGCTGGTATAGTAAACATGGCAGCTTTATTATTTCAGCAAATATGGTACATTTACTGGATGTTGCATCATGCTGAGTCTTCAAAATATTTTGTTACCTTATAGAACCTTACTCAGGGATGTGATTTTTCCGCTAATTCGCGGAATTCCGCTTTTTTTTATCTCCCCCCCCAAATTTTTATTTTTTATTTTTTAATTTTTTTTTTAGTAGTAGTTCATTGTGTATGCACATGACTCCGACAGATAACATCTTCTGCTATAACAAAGACATTTGTGGTATGCTCTAATATGAGTTACTTTTCATTTGGTCATGATACAATTATTTGTTCATGAAATTTGAACCCCTCAACATTATTTATGTGTTAACTTAGTAATCACATTAGTTAGATATGATGATATTCTCAGTGATAGTTTTTAAAAGCAAAGGCAGTCCAATGTTTTTGAATGTGACTGATTTTGAGTTGACTAAAACTGCCATTTTATATGGGATAGTTCAATATACATTGAAAATTTATGCTGTTGTTTTGTCTATTTCTTTGTCATGTGAGTGCATTGAAAGTACTTAAAAACACAGAAAACCCATGAGCTCCGGCCTTGTCCCCCCACCAGGGCACTGCCCTGGACCTAGCTGGGTGCCAGCGGCCCCCAGACCCCCGGCTAAATTTTCAGATAATTTCACTTTGGTCAAATCACATCCCTGCTTACTAAGCTACATGAGGCAACAACCACGGTAATATGCACCTCTCTCTCTGTCACTCAAAACTGAATATGAGCTAGTTTTTTTTTATTTCCCCCCCATCTCATCAACTTGTGCCTAATGTAGTGTATATGAGGCTACGAAGGCATGAATAGCGTCAAAAGAACGTGCGTCGCTTCTTTTCTAAAAGCCAGGGAATGCGATCTTTCTCTTGTCCCAGGGAGACAGATCCGCTCGTACGAAGCAGTGGATGGGAAGAATCCAATTACAGCCGTCACCACCATGCCTGCGCCCCACTGCAGCGTCGTGTTTGGAAGCGCCGATTCCGTCCTCCGCTTCATTGATCCCCGCAAGCCGGGACTGCAGGTACTAAATTATCCGCACAAACGTGCCCCCCCCCCCCCCCTTGAGACAAACGTCCCGATAGTACTTGACTAAAAGTCTGCTATTCGATCCCCTCAGCATGAATTTCGGCTGGCGTACAACAACATAAGCGCCGGGCTCATCCGATACTTGGCCGTTAGCCCGACGGGACGCACGGTAGCGGCGGGGTTCTCATCCGGCTTCATCGTCCTGCTGGATGCGCGCACGGGTCTGGTACTGAGGGGCTGGCCTGCACACGAGGGAGACATCCTCCAAATGAAGGTATAGTAGTAGAAGAATTGACTTTTGGGTGCATAAAAAAAAAAGTCAAATAATCTGTCATTCATTTTTAATATGAAACTGCTATAGGATCATAGTTTGTGGTGTATTTACAGTTAGAATATGAATATATGCAGTTGAATATTATTTATCGGTCACATTGATTTCTAGTGGGGTTATTTTTTGTTGCTATTTGTGATTGGTAAAATTCAGGGTTGGAGTAGAAAAAAAAAAAAAAATCCTCAATATTGCGATGTGATTTTTTTTTTTTTCCCTCCAGGGCCCTCTTCCCATATATTTTTTTTAACAACCATGCAATGAATTAAGGCTGCTCGATTATGGGGAAAAAATAATAATCACTATTATTTTGGCAATAATTGAAATGACGATTATTCAAACGTTTATTTACTTTTTGGTGCAAAACAAGAAAAATGTTTAAGCATTTAAAAATATTAAGACCAAAAAAAAAAAAAAAAAAAAGAAACAATATAATTATGCAAGTTCCTTTTAAACCAAACAGAATGTATTTATTTATTTATTTTAGGCAAAAACTTGAAGTTGGAGTGCAGCTTGTTTCGTCTATTTACTTTTTGGTGCAAAACAAGAAAAATGTTTAAGCATTTAAAGATATTAAGACCAATAAAAAAAAAAAAAAAGAAACAATATAATTATGCAAGTTCCTTTTAAACCAAACAGAATGTATTTATTTATTCATTTATTTATTTTAGGCAAAAACTTGAAGTTGGAGTGCAGCTTGTTTACTGTGCAGTAGGAAGAATAGAAAAGAATAATTGGGGTACAAAACAAGAACATGTTTACACAAGACCAGTAAAAAAAAAAAAAAATTGAAACGCTCTAATTATGTAAGTTATTTTTGGACCAAACAGAATTTATAATAATATATATTTGCAGTAATATATATGTATTTATTTATGGTGGCAAAAACTTGCAGTGTACTGTGCAGTAGAACGATCATTAATTTTTTGGTACAAAACAAGAAAATGTTTAAACGTAAACAAATCAAAAATATTAAGACAAATAAAATTCTTTGAAACACTATAATTATGTGAGTTCCTTTTGGATGGAACTAAATGTTTTAGTTATTTTAAAATTAAAAAAAAAGTTGCAAATGTATAAACTTAAACAAATCCAAAAATAGTTTTAATAATCTTTTTTTTTTTTTTAAAGATTATGCTGATTTTGTAATTGTACAGTGTAATAATTGAAATTGTAATTGGATTTCGATTAATTGCACAGCCCTACAATAAACAAATCCATATTGCACTCAAGGCAAATGAAGCATTAATGAATATGAAAAAACAGTCCGTATAGCTATTTCAATGAATTATTCATTTAGTAAATACTTTCAGACTTGCACTCTTTAAGCCTTCACTATAACAACGCAACAAAATTCTACCAAACGTGTGGCAGAACCGAGGACGTCTTAGCCTCGACTGTGGCATTTTTTCAATAACTTTATGAAAAGTTACTTAAGTCACACAGTCTATATGGGAAAAATGGTCAAACAAAATCACATGTTGTCCTTTTCATATACTGATAAAAACAGATGTGCCACTTAAGCTTAGAGTTTTTTTTTTTGTTTTTTTTTTGGAGCATGTGCGTGTTTTTGCAACTCCATTCTCTGAATACGTCTCGAGCTGTTTGAACAAGGCGTGGGCTGGAGGACCTCGGGTCACACCGCCTGTCATGCATTTGGGCAAAACAGTTTTGCTTCGGTTAGGATCCTAACCTGGTACAGAAAGTGATTTTGTGTAAATGTGTTACGGATTGGTCTTTACATAATTATGTGGAAAAAAAAAGACACGGGAACTCCAAACTCCAGCAGGAACAATTTGGAGTTCAGCCCAAAATTTATGGAAAAATGTGCTTCAATTAGTGCGAGAAAACCTCATTGTGCTAATTTATGATGTCACCACAGAGGGGAGCAATCAGAGAAAGAGAATGACAGAATGAAGGTTCATCACTATAGTTTTATTATTATCATTATTATTATTAACTCATTCACTGCCCTTGACACGGCTATAGACGTCAAAAATTCATGTGAACTATTTCTATTAGTTTCAAATTTTTTCCCACTTTTGTTAACAAAGAGTGCGAAAAGGTAGAATTTTTTTTATTGGACATTTACAACAGATATAAAATTTGTTAAGAGTTAACTCGTGAAGTCATGCGATTAATTACAATTAACTCTTTGACTGCCAAAAACGTTAAATAACGTTTAGTAAAATCCTATGGAGGAGTGCCAAAGACGTTAAAAGACGTTTTTTTTCCAAAACAGAGGTGAAACTAACCATTTTCTATTGTTGATTACTGAAAAACGGAATAAGGTAGAAACAAACTTTTTTTTCTGATGAAAGATGAGAGTCCAATCTTTTTTTGGTAGTATGTGTGTTTCCATAGTCCAAACACAACATTTTCTGTGGACCTTGAAAGATCAGTCAAAAATGCTTAAATCGGCTGGCACCCACGGCATCCCTTTTCTGAAAACGTCTGGCAGTCAAAGAGTTAAAAAATAATAATCACCTGATGCCCCTAATATAAAAAAAAGGAAAGATTATTAATAATTAGGGCCGTCAAACGATTACATTTTTTAATTGTAATTAATCACATGACACATCACAATTAATCAGACATTTTATATCCGTTCTAAATGTACAATAAAAAAAAATATAGGTTGTGAAACTACTAGAAATAGTTCAAATGAATTTTTGACATCTATAGCAGTCAATGGCAGTGAACGAGTTAATCCGATTGCGTCAGACGCGTTCGTACGGCTCATGTGCAAGCTTTTATTTTGACAGGGTGGCAGCTTGCGGATGCAGGGAGGGTGGGCGAATGTTGTACCCTGCCAATCTGCTGTCAACAGACCAAAAGGATGAGCAAACTTTATTTAACCCCAGATTGGGTCAAGGATTGTGCCTGTGCTTTTAAAGGCTCAGGTTTATGCAAATATGGACACAGGTTACTCATTAGAAGGAGCACAGCGGCTCCCGTTGGCACCGTCGGACTTGAGATTACAACCGGTGACTGTTTAGTGTTAAGTAACGCAAACGTACGTGCACGCACGCCGCTTCGTTGGTGTCTGAATACAGGATGGTGAACATTTGGTATTTTTGCATTCGGTCTCAAACTCGGATACTGATAACCCACGTGGCTTTCAATTGAGAAAAATACATACCAGGAGTCATTTCATTGACAACATTGTGAGGAGGTTCCTGTGATTATAGCAGCTTTTTCTAAGAGATGAATAATGAATTTTGAAAAGTAAAAAAATAATGCGACCTATAACCTGTAAAAAAAATAAAAATGCAGGAGAACTTAATGATTATTATTTTTTGTTTATTTATGTTTTTGTCAGTGTGGTGTGGTTTTTGCAGTTTCTTGCATTTTTTTTTTTAAAAGTAGTTAGACAGAATAGCTTGTATTTCAAGGGAATTGGGCAGTGGCGGGCAGCGTATTTGTGTGGGGAAAAAATGTTAAACTAATAGAAATAGTTCAAATGAATTTTTGACGTCTATAGCCGTCAATGGCAGTGAATGAGTTAATGATCTTTTCTTTTTTTAATCACGTCAGGCGATTAATTTTTTTTATTGTAATTAATTGCATGACTTCAATAGTTAACTCGCGATTAATCACACATTTTATATCTGTTCTCAATATTTTTTTTTCTAGGTTTTCATACTCTTGTTAACAAAAGTGGGGATTTTTTTGTTAAACTAATAGAACTAGTTCAAATGAATTTTTGACGTCTATAGCCGTTAATGGCAGTGAATGAGTTAATAATCTTTTCTTTTTTTTAATCACGTCAGGCGATTACATTTTTTAATTGTAATTAATTGCATGACTTCAATAGTTAACTCGCGATTAATCACGCATTTTATATCTGTTCTCAATATTTTTTTTTCTAGGTTTTCATACTCTTGTTACCAAAATTGGAAACAAATGTTAAACTAATAGAACTAGTTCAAATGAATTTTTGACGTCTATAGCCGTCAATGGCAGTGAATGAGTTAATAATCTTTTCTTTTTTTTAATCACGTCAGGCGATTACATTTTTTAATTGTAATTAATTGCATGACTTCAATAGTTAACTCGCGATTAATCACACATTTTATATCTGTTCTCAATATTTTTTTTTCTAGGTTTTCATACTCTTGTTAACAAAAGTGTGATTTTTTTTGTTAAACTAATAGAACTAGTTCAAATGAATTTTTGACGTCTATAGCCGTCAATGGCAGTGAATGAGTTAATAATCTTTTCTTTTTTTTAATCACGTCAGGCGATTACATTTTTTAATTGTAATTAATTGCATGACTTCAATAGTTAACTCGCGATTAATCACACATTTTATATCTGTTCTCAATATTTTTTTTTCTAGGTTTTCATACTCTTGTTAACAAAAGTGTGATTTTTTTTGTTAAACTAATAGAACTAGTTCAAATGAATTTTTGACGTCTATAGCCGTCAATGGCAGTGAATGAGTTAATAATCTTTTCTTTTTTTTAATCACGTCAGGCGATTACATTTTTTAATTGTAATTAATTGCATGACTTCAATAGTTAACTCGCGATTAATCACACATTTTATATCTGTTCTCAATATTTTTTTTTCTAGGTTTTCATACTCTTGTTAACAAAAGTGTGATTTTTTTTGTTAAACTAATAGAACTAGTTCAAATGAATTTTTGACGTCTATAGCCGTCAATGGCAGTGAATGAGTTAATAATCTTTTCTTTTTTTAATCACGTCAGGCGATTACATTTTTTTATTGTAATTAATTGCATGACTTCAATAGTTAACTCACGATTAATCACACATTTTATATCTGTTCTCAATATTTTTTTTCTAGGTTTTCATACTCTTGTTACCAAAATTGGAAACAAATGTTAAACTAATAGAACTAGTTCAAATGAATTTTTGACGTCTATAGCCGTCAATGGCAGTGAATGAGTCAAGAACCACTGTGATAGTGTTTAGGCCTTGCTGGTCCACCACTAGAATTCGGCATAGGGGAAACACCCGCCATTCTGTAGGTAACCGCTACGTTTCACCCTCCAGGCGGCGGAAGGCAACTTGGTCATCAGCTCGGCCACCGACTACACCCTCGCCGTGTGGAAAGACCTGGAACACAAGCCCCTCCGCCTGTACAAGTCCCAGTCGGACCCCGTCCACGCCCTGGACTTGTACGCCTCCGAGATCGTGACGGGCACCATGGCCAACAAGGTGGGCGTGTACTCGGCGGCGGACATCTCGCTGAGCCCCGTCAGCAGCACCAAGCTGAGCTCGGAGAACTTCCGCGGCACGCTGGCCAGCCTGGCCGTGCTGCCCACGAAGCGGCTGCTGCTGCTGGGCTCCGACAACGGCGCCATCCGCTTACTGGCTTGATTTGCCCGCCCCAACCACTCGAACAAGCGGCGCTCGGTTGAAAATGTTCCCGTATAGTAAGTCTCGTACAGTTTCGAAATTCTCAACAATTTTTGGACCTGGTCTGTGATTGTGTTTCAGAACAGGCTTGCTCAGGGACCTCTTCTTTCGTCTTTTTCCACAGGGGTGGGCAACTTGCGGCCCGTGGGCCATATGCAGCCTGGATGCAATTGTAAAAGTACATGAAACCTCAGAGGAACTATTATTTAAAATGCTCCATAATATTTAACCCACAAATTCTTATAATATATGATCGTGTTATTCAGTCATGTTTTTTTTTTGTCACACATTTTTAGTAGCCCACCACTGAAATCGACACACCAAAAAAAAAAAGGCGACATCTTGACTTACCCTTTACCTGTCTTCAATGCACTGATTAAACTATGCAGTATTTGTAGGTCAAGTCTTTATTTTGTTTTGAATTTTTGTTTCATCTCGTGTTGAGGAAAAAAAGTGCAAGCTGCCTCACGTCAACATTTAGATTCGAAAGTTGAATGATTTTAGTCCGTTTTTTATTTTATTTTTATATATTCTTTTCAGTCAAGGCCAAGATTTTGTACTTGAACATTTCTACCAAACGGCTTCGATCATTCATATAAGGTCAATTGTATAGAAAATGCACTCTTAAAACACGGCCTGGGTTTCACTTCAAACGGCTTTGTATGTTATTTTGTATGCTTCTGCTGTCTATCGTATTTTTCTAATCTCAAAAGCCCTGACACGTCAGCGTAGCTTTTTTTTTTTCCGGGGGGGGGGGGGGGGGGGGACGACTCCCACCGAAGCTCAATATTGATGAATTGACCAAGTGGTGTGTTTTAAACTCTCATTTGTAGTTGCGTATTGATCAAGAGGTCTATGGTAACCCTTATTTATCATTTAGGTAAAAAAAAAAAAAAAAATGCCTTAATGTGCTTTTTTGGGGGCTATTTTGTGTGTGTTTGTGTGTACGTGTTGTTCGGTATTTCCACTTGGGTTAAATCATACTGGACAAAGTCTTCTGGCGTGTTTGCAGAGGAGCGAGCGTCGTGTTCGCTTACTTAGGAATTCTAATTGAGAAACGGTGGTCGAGACCATTAAAAAAAAAAAGAAAAAAAAAAAGGTGTGCGACCAGTCATTTCTAGGAAAAATCCGGTGTGACTCAACATGTTCTTTCCCCGCATTTGATTCACTTTGGCAGTCGCACATCCCAACAGGAAACGAAAAAGACTTTTTGATGTATGATTGTATGTTAGTCATGTATATCTGTGGCGCTTTGATATTTAACTGTGCACGAGGTTCGAAGTGCTGCATTTCCAAACAAATAGTGGCTTAAATGAGGCCCCGATCAATGGGGGTTGATCTTTAACCGTTTCCCGTGCAATGGCCAATCTTTGACTCTCAGGAATTCTGCCATCCGCACTCACTTACTCGCGCCTTTTTTTGGACAAGACGCCAGCTTTTTTTTTTTTTTTTTTTTTTGCATTTTGTTTTTATACTTATTTAAATATAAGGTAAAGTGAAAATACCGATTATATCGAAAATGTTGCTTCTTTGACAGTTGTGTGTTGAATGTTTGCTTTGCTTTTGTTGATCGTTCGTGCGTTGGGACACGATAAGCTCACGACAAACTCATCATCCAACTAAACTACTGGATGTTTTCTCACAGCTAAAAAAATAGAAATAAAACACTCCCAAGAAATGTTTTAGTGAGTGTTGCGTAACATTTAATGTGATACCTTGGGATCGAGAAATTTCAAAATCCAGAATCATGTTTTGTGATTCTGATGTTTCAGGTAACTTGGTTTCCTACAAAAAAAAGGGCAACTAGATTATTTTTTTTAAGAAAAGAAGAATTTACAGAAAATCTACAAACAAAGGTAATCTACTCTCACCGTAAAACATTTTGTGCGTGATACTAAAAAGGCGGTCTTTTGCAGCTACGTTACATTAGAACATGGATCTTCGCTTGACGCTCGTCTTCATCTGTCTCTACAACCGAGGAGTGACCGTAAGACGGCCGCGTGGCACTCAAATTCTCAATCTTTCCTATCCTCAATTTCACGCAATTTAATTTATCAACACAACAGGTAGCAGACGAAGAGGTGACGCCATTGATGCCTCTGATTCCGTTAATCCCCAGCCAACAGGTCAGTCTTTCCATTTGTGGCCTCCTCAGTTTTCAATGACTGCCAAGTAACCAAGTAGAAATACGTTGTCAAACTTGTCACTGTCTTTAAGTATTTTATTTTCCTGACATTTTTTAACACACACATATATATATATATATATATATATATATATATATATATATATATAAAGTCTTAAAATGCTAAGCTAGCTAACATAGACAACTAAAGTTTTATATATATATATATATATATATATATATATATATATATATATATATATATATATATACGTACATATATATACGTACATATATATACGTACATATATATATATACATACGTACATATATATATACATACGTACATATATATCTATACATATACGACTAGCTAACAAAGACAACTAAAGTAATTATATATATATATATATATATATATTTATATATATATATATATATATACGTACATATATATACGTATATATATATATATATATATGCGTATATATATATATACATACATATATATATATATATAATGACTTTAGTTGTCTTTGTTAGCTAGCTTAGCATTTTTTTTTTGTAATTCATAATGTTAGCAAAGCTACAGGAACAAGTGGTTTTGATAGCATAAAAGGCAAGCTTAAATAACATTAGCGATGTGTTATTTCTTAGAACAAGCCAGATGTAAATCGATTTTTTACAGAAATTGTTTGTGCTAAGTTATCCAAACAAGTACAAAGTACATACATCAGATTCGGTACATTTTGTGCTTTTGCTTTTTGGACAGGATTTGAATCTGTACTTTTTTACCAGTCTTTTTAAAAATGACTTCCAGATAAACGAAAGCACGCCGGAGTCGGTGAGCGCCACCCCCGGTCCGCTTCCATCCATACCGACAACGAGCGCACCCGGCGAGGAGGACTCGTCGGAAGAAGACGGGGGCTGCGCGTCCATCGGCCGGGACGCCGAGGCCAGGGAGGCCATCGCCGCCGCCCTTCAGAATTTGGGCTTGCAGCTGCTGCAGAATCTCAAGACGACGCCCGAGAAGCCCAATGTCATCATATCGCCGTTCAGCATCGCACTGGCTCTCTCCCAGCTGGCTCTAGGTAGGCTTGTGACAGCCTCGCAAATGGAGGTTTTTGCACAATTTGACACATGGCGTGTTAAAATGACGGCTGCCACTGATGGTAATTTTTTTGATCAATGAATGTGTCGATTTTGGTTAGCATTTAATTTAATGATCAATTCGTTGTGGATTAATAGTTGCCCCTCTGATTTGAAGGGACCGCGGTTGGTAATTATAATACAATGGTGTCTTGAGGTGCAACCTTAATTTGTACCGTTACTTTAAATTAAGTCAAAATTACCGCACTCATTTTGACAACCCTAAATTATTGCAGTGTTGTATTTCAATGTGTCATTGTCTTGCTCTTTCTGGTGTGACCACCTGGGGGCAGTATAAGTGTGATGATATACTGTTCATTGCATTCTCTCAACTCTTCCTACTTCATCAGTATGACACTAATAATAGTCATTCTTAACTCATTCACTGCCATTGACGGCTATAGACGTCATAAATGCATTTGAACTTTCTATTAGTTAAACATTTTTTTTCCCACTTTTGCTAACAAGAGTATGAAAACCTAGATTTTTTTTGTACATTTAGAACAGATATAACATTTGTGATTAATCATAAGTTAACTAGTGAAGTCATGCGATTAATTACGATTAAAAAATTGAATCACCTGACACCACAAATTTTTTTTCTTTTTTTAAAATAAATAAAATAATTGTATTTTTTTTTCAAATTTTTAATATATATATATATATATATATATATATATATATTTTTTTTTTTTTTAAAAGAAAATATTTAAAAATTGAGGGCGTCAGGCGATTACCATTTTTAATTGTAATTAATCGCATGACTTAACTAGTTAACTCACGATTAATCACCAATTTTCTATGTTCTAATACAATAAAAAAAAATTATAGGTTTTCATACTCTTGTTAACAAAAGTGGGAAAAATGTTCAACTAATAGAAATAGTTAAAATTAATTTTTGACGTCTATAGCCGTCAATGGCAGTGAATGTTCACTCATTCACTGCCTGTTGTGCTCAATCAAAGGAGTATACTGCAACATACAGTAGGTTAGTAGTAGTATTTAGGGTTAGCTTTAAGCTAGTGAACTGATAGGGTAAGCTTTCTGGTTGTTTTAAGTACACAAAGTGTAATTCTCTTTGTTTCATGTTTAGCTTCACAGTAAATTTCCACCGAGATTGGCAAGGCTGAGCAATTCTAATTGATTTATATTTGTTGTCTGTCTGGTTAACATCTATCGATCCATGTAATTAGCTACCAACTGCCCATCCATCCGTCCGTCTATCTTGGCTGTGGACTTGTGTGACACTTGAATTTGATAGATTTGTCACCTGTTCTCTCCCTCTCTCTCTCTCTCTCTCTCTCCGCCGTCTGTCTTCTTCCCAGGTGCCGTCAATGAGACCGAGGAGCTGCTGATGCAACATCTCCATGGCAACAACATCACATGCTACCACCATGCCGTCAATCACATCATGGGGCAGCTCCGAAACAGTGACCTGAAAATCGCCACACGCATCTTCCTACGTCAAGGTCCTAAAACATACATACCGTATATGTATTTTATTCATTATTCATAATTGTAGATTTACGTTCAAATATTCTCTTTTAGGGTTCAAGCCAAAAGAGGACTTCCTGGAGGAATCCAAGCGCCTGTACGACTCCGAGCCGGCCGTCCTGGAGAGCGTGAAGCAGCTCAACGATTGGGTGGAGAACGCCACCAACGGGATGATGACCGACTTCCTGTCTGCGTTGCCGCCCAACATGCTGCTCATGCTCATCAACGCCGTCCACTTCAAAGGTGAACCGTCGAGCCAGCCGGCGACGGGACCCTCTTTAACCCTGACGTCGTTACTGTTTTTGCCTCAGGCGAATGGGAGGCTCGTTTCGACCCGCGCTTCACCACCACGGGTGCGTTTTTCCTGGACGACAAGCACATGGTCAACGTCGAAGTCATGGAGAGTTCCAAGCATCCTTTGAGTTCACGTGTCGACAGTGAACTTGACTCTCAGGTGAGAGGATGTTGATTGTGGGACATTTTTGCATTGGGGGCAGGTGTTGCAGTGCCCTATCCGAGCCACCGGATGGCACTGTGGTGGAAGAGCAGTCAATTTAAAATTATTTTAGTCAGCCTTTTAAATCCTTTCCTCATTCTTCAGATGATCCTTTTTGTACCTACCCAGTTAATGTCAGTGTGCATGTGTAAATCTGCCTAGCAACAAGTTTCAACGGTTGGGGAGGTGGAGCAGCATGTGAAAAAAAAATAAATAAATTTTTTCCAATGTTGTCTAGTTTGTACGATGGCGTATTAGGGTCACGTGTAAATATATTTTTTTAGAGGGTGGGGGCGATATTCCGAAAAAAAATTGCATGAATAAAAACTTTGCAAGCTATAAAGTGACACATTTTAGAGAGAAAAAAAATCATTTTAAATTGAATTTATTATTTTTTATTAATATAATAATAATTACGCAGCTATTCTAGTGTCTGATCTGACATTAACTCATTCACTGCCATTGACGGCTATAAACGTCAAAAATTAATTCGAACTATTTCTATTAGTTTAAAAAAAAAATCCACTTTTGTTAACAAGAGTATGAAAATGTACATTTACAACAGATATAAAATGTATGATTAATCATGACTTCACTAGTCATTCGATTAATAACAAAAAAAATAAATCGCCTAAGATGATTCTTAAAAATTAGGGGCGTCAGGCGATTCAAATTTTTACTCGTAATTAACATGAATTCAATTGTTAACTCACGATTAATCACAAATTTTATATCTGTTCTAAATCTACAATAAGAAAAATCTAGGTTTTCATACTCTTGTTAACAAAAGTAGAAAAAAAATTTAAACTAATAGAAATAGTTCAAATGATTTTTTTACGTCTATAACCGTCAATGGTTGTGAATGAGTTAAATTTCACAAAAGCCTTGCAACAACTTCTCAATTTGTTGCTAGCATAGCTTTCTTTTAGTATTGCTGCCTGCAATTTCGGCAATTAAAATGTTCTATAGTTGTCTGATTTAGCTGTTAGCCTTCCATAAAAAAAAAAAAAAAACACGCCACTACTTTCATCTCAGTCTCCTCACAAACAAATCTGCCTCCAACCCGTCGATTTACATTTTTATGACATCTTTTCTTCTTCCAATGCAGGTAGCAAGCTTTCCATTTGTGAAGGGGATGAGCTTTTTAGTAATCATGCCCCTGTCGGGACACGTGAACGTGTCCTCGCTTGCTCCCAAGCTGAACATTTCCAGCATCTACGCCCGTCTGCCCAAGCAAAGAGTCGTTCACGTTAAAATCCCCAAATTCAAGCTGGAGTACGCTCAGGAGCTGCAGGAGGTCTTCATGAAAATGGGTAAGCGACAGAGGTGGGAGGAAGTCACACAAGGTGCAAGTCGTTCATCTTAACTCATTCACTGTCATTGACGGCGGCTATAGACGTCGAAAATTCGTTTGAACTATTTCTATTAGTTTAAAAATGTTCCCACTTTTGTTAACAAGAGTATGAAAACCTAGAATTGTTTTTTATTGTATTAGAACAGATATAAAATGTGTGCATAATTGTTAGTTAATAGTTAACCAGTGAAGTCATGCGATTAATTACGATTAAAAATGGTAATCGCCTGACACCCCTAATTTTTAAATAATCTTTTCTTAAAAAAAAAAGATTATTAAAAATTGGAAAAAATAATAATTACAATTATTATTATTTTTTTAAAGAAAAGATTATTAAAAATTAGGTGTGTCAGGTGATTAAAATTTGTAATCGTAATTAATCACATGACTTCACTAGTTAACTCACGATTAATCACAAATTTTATATCTGTTCTAAATGTAATTTTTTTTCTTCTAGGTTTTCATACTTTTGTTAACAAAAGCAGAAAAAATGTTAAACTAATAGAAATAGTTTAAATTAATTTATGACGTCTATAGCCGTCAATGGCAGTGAATGAGATAATAATCTTCTTCTTTTTTCTTTTTTTTTATTGCGTCATGCGATTCAATTTTTGATTTTTTTTTTCTTCTAGGTTTTCATACTTTTGTTAACAAAAGCAGAAAAAATGTTAAACTAATAGAAATAGTTTAAATTAATTTATGACGTCTATAGCCATCAATGGCAGTGAATGAGATAATAATCTTCTTCTTTTTTCTTTTTTTTTATTGCGTCATGCGATTCAATTTTTGGATTGTAAAATTTAAATTTGTAATCGGAATTAATCACATGACTTCAATAGTTAGCTCACGATTAATCACAAATTTTATATCCGTTCTAAATGTATTTTTTTTTCTTCTAGGTTTTCATACTTTTGTTAACAAAAGTAGAAAAAAATGTTAAACTAATAGAAAAAGTTCAAATGACTGTATGACGTCTATAGTCGTCAATGGCAGTGAATGAGATAATAATCTTTTTTTTTTTATTGCGTCACGCGATTAAATTTTTGGATTGTAAAATTTTAATTTGTAATCGGAATGACTTCAATAGTTAGCTCACGATTAATCACAAATTTTATATCTGTTCTAAATGTAATTTTTTTTCTTCTAGGTTTTCATACTTTTGTTAACAAAAGTAGAAAAAAATGTTAAACTAATAGAAATAGTTTAAATAAATTTATGACGTCTATAGCCGTCAATAGCAGTGAATGAGATAATAATCTTCTTTTTTTTTTTTTATTGCGTCACGCGATTAAATTTTTGGATTGTAAAATTTAAATTTGTAATCGTCATTAATCACATGACTTCAATAGTTAGCTCACGATTAATCACAAATTTTATATCTGTTCTAAATGTATTTTTTTTTTCTAGGTTTTCATACTTTTGTTAACAAAAGCAGAAAAAATGTTAAACTAATAGAAATAGTTTAAATTAATTTCTGACGTCTATAGCCGTCAATGGCAGTTAATGAGATAATAATCTTCTTCTTTTTTTTTTATTGCGTCACGCGATTAAATTTTTGGATTGTAAAATTTAAATTTGTAATCGGAATTAATCACATGACTTCAATAGTTAGCTCACGATTAATCACAAATTTTATATCTGTTCTAAATGTACAATCATTTTTTCTAGGTTTTCACACTCATCTTAACAAAAGTGGAAAAAAATGTTAAACTAATAAAAAAAGTTCAAATGAATGTATGACGTCTATAGCCGTCAATGGCAGTGAAAGAGTTAACTTTCAAATTTCAAATAAGTCCGGATACTTTGGCAAAAACTAAGTCAAGCCATTACTTGGGTTAAACGCGTCACAAGTCAGATCATCAGGTGGCTCATTTCGAACCTCGGACTTTATTTTTCACTGAAATAAATGCCAACGTCCTCCACACTAGGCTTGGGCAGCATCTTTTCCGGCCCCAATCTGGCCGACATGGCCGACGGCCCCCTGCTGGTGTCCAGCATCCTGCACAAATCCGCCATGGAGCTCAACGAGGAGGGAGCGGAGGCTTCGGCCGCCACCACCGTGGTCATCTCGCGTTCGTCCAATCCCGTCTTCTACCTGAGCCATCCCTTCCTCTTCGCCCTCGTGGACGATAAGACGCAAGTGCCGATCTTCATGGGCGTCATCAACAACCCCAATCCCGGTGCGCCGGTCTTGCCCAGAGGAGAAACCAAAAGCCTGGATCCTAAGGATATTCTGCAAAACGATAAGAATCAAATGACCGCCCCCAAGTAGGGACTGTCACCTGGTACAAAAACAAACACATAAAACAAGAGCATTGTGATTGTACAATATGAGATAGCTCGATTAAAATGTCAAAACCGTCATTCTGTCTTTCCTTTGTTGAGGGTTCCGCCGTTGTGTACGACCTTGATATTCCAGTAGAAAATGTTGTAGATGCAAAATGATGGTTATTATATTTTTTTCCAAATCATAGTACAAAAAAAGTAACATTATGTATATCCCTCTTGACTTTATTTCATATGTGAAAATGTGTGGGCATAATTTTACATCCTAAAATACATCAAATAAACACGTGTGGTTGATTTTGAATAATCTGTCATTATTAAATTGCTTTGTTGTGTGTGTGTGTGCTTTGGAAATTTTACGTAATTGGTCCCAATATTATTGAATTACAAAAAAAACGATGTATCTTTTTGGTTGTGACAAATAATGACAGGCAAGGCGCAATTAACCTTACTTTTTGTAACCGAATGCTTTCATCGCTTCGTGTTCAACTCGACAAGCCCACATTTCACATGTGAGTAAATGAATACAAGATCGTCATTAAGTCAATGTCTAAACTTGTTGTGGCATTGTTGTTTACCGCTCCCCTGAGAGATTTTTCCATTGTAAAATATGTACCTTGGTTCGATATTTGGGAAACGCTGAACTAATTCATAAACCGTGGGTAACATTTGAGTCATACTTGCCATCAATATACTAAATTAAATACATATTAAACTTGAAAATTGACTTTTATGTCAATTATTTATATACAGGATGGGAGAAAGGTAGGTAAACACTTTTTCATTTTTAAAATGTATTTAAATGCTCAGGCTTTACATAAATTCCTCAAATCTTTCCAGAACTCTAAAACACACAGAACTGCAAAAAATTCAGTTGAAAGTTTTAATGGGGTATATGCCAGGGAGGAGGCGGGACTTCCTTTGCGCTTCCGCCTTTGTGCCCCTCAGTTGCGCGTTGACGGGTGCGAGTGTGTAGTGTGTCTGTCTCGGTTGTCCGAAGCATTTCAGAGAGTTGAGACGCGGTTGGGGGGCGCAGGGGTGGGGGTGCGAGTGTTGGAACTCGGCCATCAGTGGCAGGAAACGACGTTGATGTGTGAAACCCGGAAGTCGGAAGTACGTGGTATCGACCCCATTGGGTCTTGACAGTAGTATCAAGAAAGACCAAATTAGGGTTTCCTATCCTTATTTTCGTCGTAGCCTTCCTTCTTTACCACAAATCTTTTTCTTATTAAAACAAAAGGTGTTTACTGCACTTGCTTTCCTCCCACAGAACAATATATCAGCCCAAAAATGACGCAGCACCGATTTTTATCAGCAAAAGTTCACTCTGCAGGGCTGCATTCAGAAATTTCCAATGTTTTCGATGTCATCGAACGCATCGTGGTGACGTACAACGAATGCGCTTTGCGTTTTCCCGGCTCTGTCACGGTGCTGATCTACGGTCAGTTCCTTGGTCTCGGGACGCATTTATTGCCGATTGGCACCATTGAACGCCACTGCAACGGGATCAGTAAAATAAAGCGGAAACAGGAAGTAGACGCTGCCTGGCGGGACGGTCCGAAGCGTTGGCGCCATTGATAACCGTTCAGTTGACTTGCGTTCACAATCTGGAAGAAAGAAGACATCCAAAGTCCGGAGTGTTTCTCATTCTTTAAAATACAGTGTTTAAAAACAGTACATCTTCTTCGCAGACATGATTACGCTGACGGAAGGAGCGATAGAGGTATGGCTGACTTACTTTATTTGTGTGGCGTCTCCATCGATAACGTCAGCTAGCTTAAATTGTCAAACGTTAGAATATGTATTCAACTTTTGCTGTTGTCGTCGTGCCTTACAAAAACTGATATTTACATGAACGTCAAGCAAAAAGGAGTTTTGAAATGTGTTGTGGACTAACGTACATTATTGACTCGATTAACTGCTGCTTCCCAGGCCTTGTCCAGTGGAAACGGTGGAAACGACGCTGTGCTTCAATTGGTGGTGAGTGTTATGATTCAACACAATAGTTCACGGTCTTTTTTGAGTCTAGGCATTTTGCCGTGATCGGACAGGTGTTGTGCCGTAGAATGCACCCTACCTGAAAATTCCCTTACTGAGGTGAAGTTAGTTTGCTCTTTTTTTTTTAAGCAGCTTTAATGAATTTAACGCATGAATTTAATGAACCAGGTTCTTCTTATCAACCGATGGGTACAAAACATCAGGCATGCCCCCACCTTTAAAACCGGTTTTGTTCATCCCTTTGCGAAATCAATGCTTTCCGTTGTTTATTCATGGTGTTAGTAAGCATAACCGGAGTGATCATGAGGCACCTATGAGCATCCTAGCCTAAAATAGCTAATGATAATTTAAGGCCAGGGGTGTATTCTACAGCACAACACCGGCAACTCTCCTGCTAGCTCTATTTCGCCGTGAAATGCTTCACACCCAGTGAAGAGGAATACAATTATTTGTCCTCTTTGCGTGTTCCAAAACTTGAAGACAGATTTAATGTAAGAAAAAACACCTTTGCAAAAATGATTTTAATCTAACAGAGATCTCTGGACATCGTGACAGTCTCCAAACATCACATAACAGGTGGAATTTCAGAGTGCCGAATGTGCCTCTTCCGCGTGTAAAATGGCTTCTTATAGTTAAAACCGACCGCCTCTCTTTCATTTGTAGACAAAACATACTCTCTGGGTACTTTTCCATGAGCGATGGCGAAAACAGAGTCAGGGGTGCGTGTTCGAAACAGATTCTGTTCTCAAGGACCAAATGTGTTTTCCCACAGAGAAGGAACTTCTAGACCAAATATATCCCAGCTTAAGGTCAAATTATACTGAGTTCAACACTACTTGCTTTACACGTCTATAAAACCTTTCAACATGGTTAATATAAAGAATTAAGATGTTAATAATGTATAACAATGGTTAATATATGAAAATAAAGAATTTAAATGTTAATAATATCTAACACCAGTCAGAAAGTCTTTTCACAAAGTTTCCATTTTGTTTTGCTACCAAAGATAGGCATTGCCAGCCGAACCATAACCCCTAGAGCAAGGTTATCAGGCAGTAAGAAAGTAGTAAAAAAAAAAATGCACAAAGCAGCAATTTAACTCATCACCTGGCACTTTCAGGGCCGCAAAGGTAGTACACATTCTCTGGCGCATTATTGGTACTTGTATTCACAGCAAAAATAGCACTAAGTGGTGAGTTGCCAGTCATGGCAAAATATCCACTTAGTTTGGGAATATTTAGAAGTTGGTCTTAAATTTAATTTAACATGGAATTAAAAAGTCTTGAATCATTAACTCATTCACTGCCATTGACGGCGATAGACGTCAAAAATTCATTTGAACTATTTCTATTAGTTTAAATTTTTTCCCACTTTTGTTAACAAGAGTATGAAAATGTACATTTTGAACAGATATAAAATTTGTGATTAATCATGAGTTAACTCGTGAAGTCATGCGATTAATTACAATTAAAAAAAAAAAAAAAGCCTGACGAGATGATTTTTAAAAATTAGGGACGTCAGGCGATTAACATTTTTACTCATAATTATTAGCATTAATTCAATTGTTAACTCACGATTAATCACACATTTTATATCCGTTCTATATGTACAATAAAAAAATCTAGGTTTTCATATTCTTGTTAACAAAAGTAGAAAAAAAGGTTAAACTAATAGAAATAGTTAAAATGATTTTTTTTACGTCTAGAACCGTCAATGACAGTGAATGAGTTAATGGGAACAATCACTATAGAAAACAGATAATACACACCCTAAACTACTTCTCTTATTTCAGAGCATCCGTAAAATTGAGGGTGGAAGCGGTCCAGCTCGTTTTCGTGTGATGATGAGCGATGGACGACATACCATGTCTTGTAAGTAAATGTGGCCCCCACCCCCCTTTATTCACCATTTACTATTAGGATCATGTTTCCCTGGACTCGGTCGTCTGTATTGTAAGATAAAATGTGGCATGGTTATAAAAAGTGTTTTTTACTCTTCCCCTCCTTACGCAGCATTCATGCTTTGCACACAACTCAACTGCATGGCCGAAGACAACCGACTGGCCCCCAACTGTGTCGTTCTTCTCAAGAGACACGTGACCAATATTCTCAAGGATGGACGGTAACGTCTCATCTTGTCTCTCTTTTTTGGACATGTTGTGGATGCTTCTGATGAGAAGTTGTGCTTGTTAACTCATTCGCTGCCATTGACAGCTATAGACTTTAAAAATAATAATTTTAACAATTTCTATTAGTTTAACTTTTTTTCCCCATTTTTGTTAACGAGAGTATGAAAACCTAGAAAATGTTGTACATTTAGAACAGATTTAAAAATTGTGATTAATCGTGAGTTAACTAGTGAAGTCATGCGATTAATCACGATTACAAATTTTAATCGCCTGATGCCCCTAATTTTTATTAATCTTTTATTTTAAACAAACAAAAAAAAAATTTTAATCTTTTTTTTCTTTTAAAGAAAAGATTATTAAAAATTAGGGGCGCCAGGCGATTAAAATTTGTAATCGTGATTAATCGCATGACTTCACAAGTTAACTCACGATTAATCACAAATTTTATGTCTGTTCTAATACAATAAAACATATTCTAGGTTTTCATACTCTTAACAAAAGTGGGAAAAAATGTTAAACTAATAGAAATAGTTCAAATTAATTTTTGACGTCTATAGCCGTCAATGGCAGTGAATGAGTTAATTTTACAAACAATGTTGAATTTGGGCAAGTAGGAAATTTTATATGAGAATGGAATACAAAGTGTCGAGGTATGTAAGCAGTAATGAACATATTGTTTTGTCATTAGCAAACATGCTTCAAACCAAAAAAAACTAAATATTCATATATAGTTTAATTTTTTTATTGGACAGAATATTTGGGTTTTTCTTAGCAAAACAAAAAATGTAAAATCTTCTATTTTTTTCCCTTTCCTATTTTCAAATTTTTTGATGTCGCTTTATTTTTTGTCTTTTGAGATTTGTTTACTCGGTAGACTTTATTATACAATTAACAAATGGATTGAATGTCTTTCATTTAAAATTTCTTCTTCCCTTTGGTAATACGGAAGCTCATTTTGTGTGTTCTAATCGCCATGCCAGACGTGTGGTAATCATTTTGGAGATCGAGGTCGTCAGGCCCGCGGCAGACGTCAACGGCCGAATCGGCAACCCGACGCCTTACACCGACGGTAACGCTTCAGCGCGGCCCAAAATATTTTCATGTGGAACTAGAAGTGAAATTGTTTCGTCATCTGGACGACGTGTCTCGAATGGTCGTGCGTGCAGGACCGACTAAAGCCCCCGCCCAGCAGGCCCCGCCCCCAGCCGCGCCCGTCAGCCGTCCTCCACTTCAGGCTCAAATTGGGAATGACAGTGAGTGTTGCTTGCTTAATGCTTTCTTTAGTTTTCATATTATTATTTTTTATAAAGAAAAACAAATATTAGATACGACGTCCATGATTTTCTTGGACTCGTCAGACCACAGCACACTTTCCCACTCTACATAAGAGTAACAGCTCTGAAAGAAATGTTCTTAAACTCACCGTTGGATTATTTGCAGTTTTTGAACTTTTTGTTGCCCCGGTCCCAGCTTTTTTTTTTGGGCATATTTGCAGAAGACAGTAACGTGAATCAGTTTGAACATTAAATATCTCGTCTTAGTTTGTAGTTATTCCGTTGGAATATAGGTTGAAAAGGAATTGCAAATTATTCTATTCGGTTACAGACGCTCCCCTACTTACGAACATTCGAGTTACGAACAACGGTACATACGAACATGTCTGCGCGTACAGTATGTCGAAAAATGTTCGGAAAGAGATGCTGTAAGTTCGATTTTGTATTGCGCGTAGTGCTTCTTTCCGCCGCTAATACCGACGCTTGGCGCTGTGAGAGCTCATTGGAGGCTGAGCAACGTGGCGAGGAGGAGGAGGAAGAAAACGCCGGTCCCCATGAAGCAGGAAATAACTTTTGAAGCCGATTCCAGCGACGACGAAGAATCTCTCATGATATAAAATCCTCCTCTTCCTCCTCCTCCATCATCTCCTTAAGCATCGAGTACATCTTCCAAAAGTAAGTTAAACTTCATTTTATTTATCTTATTACGTACATGTACATACTGTGTGTGTCTCTCGCTCTCTCTCTCTCTAACATACGTAGTACAGTACTGTACGTATTCTCTCCATTTTATTAAAAGTTTTTTTCAGTACAAACCAATGCAGGTTACTTGTACAAGCCTTAAACATACTTATATAAACCTTCAATATACTTATATAGGCTTTAAACATAAATTATAATACAAAATATAGCACTGAAGCAACTTACGAACGATCGTCCGGAACGTAACTCGTTCGTAAGGTGGGGAGCGTCTGTATATGGAATTGGGATTTTGTAGTTAAGAGGTCATCTTGAAAAGTAAGTAAAAGGCCTCCTACCTGATAAATGCCTTGCCCTTAATACTTAGAATAGACAACCTCAAAAATGATTTTTAAAACTTTGCTAAAATCTTAAAAATGCATTTATATTTAATATCAACCACCAGATGGGAGCATCTCTTCACTCTTCTAAATACAAGGTGGCAGGCAGGACATTTTGTCAACCCCTTTGAAGAAGACGTCTCCATTTTTTTTTTTTTGCAAAAAAAAAAAGCGAGACAGTCCCACATGAATAACTGTTGAAACTGTGAGTGTCTTTTGAATACGACGGTACTGGATGAGCTCCTCAATGCAGAACCTGCACCAGGAGTAATCCAGCTCTGAGGAAGGTGTTTTTTTTCTTCTTCTTCTTCTTCTTTTTTTTCCCCTCTCTCTCTCTCTTCTCGGCTCTCTAATGTCATCGCGTCTCCTTCATCCCTCTAATCTGCCGTGCGGAGGAGGATTTGAGTTTCGGGCCGAGCATCCTCCTCATCAGCGCGGTCATTGTTGGCGCCTCAAGCCGGGGGCTTAATTACCGCAAGTGCAGCCGCTGACCAAGTGGGAGGATTTAAGCGGACACTTTGAACTCTAATCCTCCGCGTGAGCTGCAGGCAAAAAAAAAAAAAAAAAAATCCAACCGTCAAAACGGGGGAGGCTCACGTGTTTGGACCGCTCTTTCGCGCTCCCTGGGTGGAGGTAACAGCGTTTCACACTCGCCTCTGTTCTGTGAATCATCTTTCGCAATGCCAGGCTGCCATCTCGCACCCTTTTTATGTGCTGCTTCCTTCTGCTGTACTTGAGCCGCCAAACTGTACATCATTTAAATGATCATTGATGACATATATTTTTTTTTTTGTGCCCAATTCGAAACGCACATGACAGTTCGGGCCACCATTGCAAGTGGTGTAATTCAGTTGAAACGGTTTCCATAAAGCAAGTGGCAAGTACCGTATTTCCTCTAATACAGGGACTCTCAATTTTTTTTACACCAAGTACTGCTTAAAAAAAATTGTGATGTTCCATAGCACTTGTCTTTTTTCAGACAGATACCAGTACGAGTCACAGAATCTGATACCATGTACCGATACTAGGGCTGTCTTAATTTTGAGTTCCTTTAACCCGCGATGAATGACCATCCCTTACTTGGAGAGCCTGCACTGGAGGAATTCCTGTCGCAATGCAGAAGACACGTCTGTCAAAATTTAGCCGGAATAATAATAATAATAATAATAATATATTTGTGGAGACTGGGGTCAAGTTGTTTTGCAATTAAAAAAAAAAAAAAAAGTTCATGTTACAGATTGGATGGATCTTCATATGAAAAGAAAAAATGCACTGAGCTGTCAGACGCTAACGTCTTGCAAATGCAATTATGCCATCTAATGGCAGAAAAAAATTACAGTACAATTTTATGAATTATGAAATGACTGCATCAATGACTAAAAGATGCAGCCGTGTTTTTATTAGTTTAACTTTTTTTTTCCACTTTTATGTTAACAAGACTGAAAACAAAAAAAATGTACATTTAGAAGAGATTTAAAATTTGTGATTAATCATGAGTTAACTATTGAAGTCATGTGATTTAATTATTATTATTACAAAATTTAATCACCTGACAACTTTAACTGATACCACTACTACTTTTGAAACATACATTTTCTAGACGGGTAAAAAAAAAAGAAAAGAAAAGACTACTGCATATCAAAATATACAGGGATGTGATTTTTCCGCTAATTCGTGGAATTCCGCTTTTTTTTAATCTCCCCCCCAAAAAAAAAATCTGATTTTTTTTTTTTATTTTATTTTTTTTTTGTAGTTCATTGTGTATGCACATGACTCCGACAGATAACATGTTCTGCTATAACAAAGACATTTGTGGTATGCTCTAATATGAGTTACTTTTCATTTGGTCATGATACAATTATTTGTTCATGAAATTTGAACTCTTCAACATTATTTATGTGTTAACTTAGTAATCACATTAGTTAGATATAATGATATTCTCAGTGATAGTTTTTAAAAGCAAAGGGAGTCCAATGTTTTTGAATGTGACTGATTTTGAGTTGACTAAAACTGCCATTTTATATGGGATAGTTCAATATACATTGAAAATTTACCCTGGACCTAGCTGGGTGCCAGCGGCCCCCAGACCCCCGGCTAAATTTTCAGATAATTTCACTTTGGTCAAATCACATCCCTGAATATAGCATTTTACCTTAAAATTGCATGTAATTAATTGGAATTTTATATTCTTCTAGTTCCTGATAGTGAAACAGGCACAAGAGGGCTGATCATCAGTACTGGTACCTTGAAACCGTGGGAAATCATTTTGACCACGATTAAAATTAACTTTGTTTGTCAAACTTCCAGCCTATAACCCCAACTACTGCAAAGGGTGACTTATTTGATGTAATTATTATTTTTTTTGAGTACCCATAAAATAAGGGTGGTATCGACTCAAAACAGGTACCTGGAATTGGAACTAGTCCATCCCAAATTTAAATACAAATTAATGTATTGGCTTGTTTGTTAAAAAATATATGGAAAAGACCTTTAAAAAAAATTGCATATTAAATAGCAATGACAATAGTGAGGGAGGAATAATCACAATTGGATTAATATTCAAAATCGTTCAGCCCTGCCTGGGAGAACTTTTTTTTTTTTTATATTTATTTTTATTTTTTTCATTATATTTGAGCATGTATTATGACACAAAGCTACTGTGTCTCTGCTCCTCCTTTTCTGTGTCACTGTGCCAAAATGACTGCTGGGAAAAAGGTCATTGCAGCATCAAGCGAGTACATCTCACTCCGCTCTTCTTCACACGCCATTTAGCGCCCTCCTCCGCCTCCTTCCCCCCCCCAGTGAACCGAGCGGCCGGCAGAGATTTCGGGAAGACGCCGGCGGGGGCCGCCGCCGCCGCCAAAGTGGTGCCCATCGCCAGCCTCAACCCGTACCTGTCAAAGTGAGCGCTCACTCAAACGTCTGCGCATGCACAATGTTTCAACGTTATCCTTATTTGACAGCGAGTGGATATTAACTCACGGCTTTCTATGTCAAAAATTCATTTGAACTATTTCTAGTAGTTACATTTTTTTTCCCACTTGAATGAAAACATAGGGGAGAAATTATTGTACATTTAGAACAGACATCACATTTGTGATTAATCGTGAGTTAACTAGTGAAGTCATGCGATTAATAATGATTAAAAAAAAAAAATAATCGCCTGATTCCCCTAATTTTTTAATAAACTTTTCTTAAAAAAAAGAAAAAAGATTATTAAAAATAATAATTAAAAGAACCTTTTTTTTTAAAGAAGAAGAAAAGATTATTAAAAATTAGAGGCATCAGGCGAGAATTTTTTTCCGTAATTAATCACGACTTCACTCACAATTAATCACAAATTTTATATCTGTTCTAAATATACAATATTTTTTTTCTAGGTTTTCATTCTCTTGTTAACAAAAGTGGAAAACATTTTAAACTAATAGAAATAGTTCAAATGATTTTTTTTTTACGTCTATGGCCGTCAATGGCAGTGAATGAGTTAATGATGAAAAATGCAGCCTTTGGCCAGCAGAGTCAAATATTATAAATGAGGAGGTGTCCGCCCTCAGATGGACCATCCGCGTCCGCGTCACCAACAAGAGCAGCATCCGCACGTGGAGCAACTCGCGCGGCGAAGGCAAACTTTTCTCCATGGAGATCGTGGACGAGAGCGTAAGTGTTACTTGTGCACGTTTTTTTTTTTTTTTTTTTTTTTTTTTTTTAGTGTGGAAATGTTGTAACGTTCAACTTTTATTGCGGTGCCAGGGAGAGATAAGGGTGACCGGCTTCAACCAAGAAGTGGACAAGTATTTCGGGCTCATTGAGGTCGGCAAGGTGGGGCTTTTTCTTCCTGATGATGATGATGATGATGATGACCTTATAATTTAATTATTTAGAGAGCTGAATTTGGCTTTCAAGTCGTGTGTCAGCATTTGGCTGGATTAACAAGTACCCAAAATGTTTTGTGCCCACCCAACACTCCGCCACCACTAGAAATAGTATTATTTGTCTATACAATTGTTGAGTACAACTCTACAGAGGCGCTAATACTCCTTGTGCACCACTGCCACCTACTGTGTTGGATGTGCAATTACACTTTATTGTAGTACAAACAAAAGAAGCTCCTTGAGGTCGTCACACGTGCCCCTAACATCGCCTTGCTGATTATTATTATTATTATTATTATTATTATTATTATTGTATCCAATTTGTGTGCCAGTGGGGCGCGAGAAAAATTCTGAACGGTGTCTTTAACGACGCGGTCAGGTCTACTACATCTCCAAGGGCTCCCTAAAGGTGGCCAACAAGCAGTACACTTCGGTGAAGAACGACTACGAGATCACGCTGAACGGCGAGACCTCCATCATTCCCTGCGAGGACAACTGCGACGTCCCCGTACTGCAGTGCGACTTCATCTCCATCGGCGACCTGGAGAACAAGGAGAAGGATTCCGTTGTGGGTAAGGAGACGAGACGTCTGCCCGGTCAAAGCCGCTTTTTTTTTTTTTTTCCCCCTCCCGCCGGGTCCTTCTCGCTTCAATGACCGCCGACCCTACAGACGTGATCGGCGTGTGCAAGAGTGTGGACGAAGTGACCCGTCTCACCACAAAGACCAACCGGGAAGTGTCCAAGCGGACGCTCAGCCTGATGGACGCGTCGGGCAAGATGGTGACGCTCACGTTGTGGGGAGAAGACGTGAGTACAGATTAGTAGTTGCTAGGAATTAGGGCTGCTCGATTAGGAAGAAAATAGTGATCGTGATTATTTTGGTAATAGTTGAAATCACGATTTGGACGATCGTTTATTTTTTTGTACAAAACAAGAAAATGTTTAAAAGTAAAAAAAATATTAAGATTGTTTGAAACTATAATTATTAGGGGTGTGAATTGCCTGGTACCTAGCGATTCGATTTATAGGTCACGATTTGATACCGATTAATCCTGATACGAATCTATAAATTGATCATTGCGGTTTTTTTAATTTTATTTTTTTAACTCAAATTTAGAAAATACATGTATACTGTAAGATTTGTATGAAAATGTATTTATCTATTTATTTATCTGAAAATTCTGGCTTATAACTGAGCCACCGCATTTAACAAACAGGTTGCAGTCTGTTTCATGTTTAAACAGCACTGAAATCAAATATTAAGGCTTAATGTTCCATTAATATAACATTCTTCCATGCTTAATGTGTGAATTCTAACCCTAAGTAAGACGTTTTGTTGAATATTGCCATAAAAAAAACTGATGTATAAAAATCGATTTCGCCGCATATCGAATCGATTCGCGAATTGCGCGCTGTAATATCGCGATATATTGCAGAATCAATTTTTTTCTAACACCCCTAATAATTATGCAAGTTTCTTTTGGATGAAACCAATTTATGAAATTATTTAAAATTAATGCAAATGCACGTATTTATAAAAAAAAAAAAAAAGAGTATTCATCTCTTTTTTTTTTATTTTTTTTGTAACTTTTCAGATAGAACAAAAATACATTTGGTCATCAATTTCAAATAGCAGAAAAATAAAGTACAGTAATGACAGGTCCTTTTTTTTTTTACAGCAGTGGCTCAAGAGTCACTTTTTTAAATTTAGAAAACAATCCATTTTTCCCAAAACAGTTAGGTTTAAAGAGAAGGTAGGTAGCTCCGTACTTTCATATTAATCTTTTTTTAATTATTATTTACAATTATCCTGATTTTGTAATTAAGTGAAATTAATTGTATTTGAAGTTTGATTAATTGCACCGCCTAATTTAATCGGCCAATGCTAATCTTTTGGGCAGATTTTTATTCATTTTTTTTCGGCTACATTAGGATGACATGCTCATAATCTATTCAGTCATTTATTATACAACTCCACATATGTACAATACCGCTTATCCCCTCTCGCTATGGCCTTATTTTCTGTTCTTACCTTCACAACTCCACATTCCAAATGCTGCGTTATTGACGCTTATAGTCGCTCCAGATGTTGACTCTTTACCTGCAGCTCGCTGGGACTGTGCTCAGTTTGCCCGTTTTTATCTGTTTCCGACGGGGGTGGGGGGGGGGGCAAGCTTCTCCTGTTTGTTTATCCGCTCTTCACCGAAGGGACCCGCTGAAGCCACACAAGTTGGTTTATGCCAAACAACAAGTGCTAAGGATCCCCCTCCCCCCCTGCTTGCTTTGTTTGTGCTAACATTTAGTTCCTAAATTCTTTGTGTACGGCTAAAATCCAAGTAAACTGTCCCGTCTCTTAGGCGGGTTCAGGTGATACAATTGTGATTCTTTTCCTGGTGGCACGAATGGAATATGACTCATGCCAGCATAAATAGGAAAAAATAAAACACCTGCAGTTGGATATTCATAGATTAGAATTGGACCTTTTTCAAATGTGGATCAAAACAGATGCGATGCCTCATTTGTTGCGTTGATAATGATTTTTGTCCTTCGGGACGCAGGCGGAGCAGTTCGACGGCACCTCCCAGCCCATCGTGGCCATTAAGAGCGCCAAGGTTTCTGACTTCGGCGGCCGCTCGCTCTCGGCGTCCTTCAGCAGCACCATGATGATCAACCCGGACGTCCCCGAGGCGCACAAGCTGCGAGGCTGGTAAGTCCGCACGAGGCTCGCACACGATGCGATGCGCCTTTGGGAAATTGCTTCCCATCTTCCTCCTCGTACACGTGCGACGAGGTGCTTTTGAACAGGAAGTAGGCGACATCTTATACAATTTACATTCTTTGCATCCTTGTTATGGTTGGACGAAGCACAAGGAATGATGCGTTTTCAATTCTCAAGTTAACTCGTTCACTGCCATTGACGGTTATAGACGTCAAATATTCATTTGAACTATTTCTATTAGTTTAACTTTTTTTTTTTTTTTTCAATTTTGTTAACAAGAGTATGAAAACCTAGATTTTTTTTATTGTACATTTAGAACAGATATAAAATTTGTGATTAATCGTGAGTTAACTCATGCAATTAACTCTTTGAATGCCAAAAACGTTTAATAACGTTTAGTAAAATCCAAATGAGTGCCGCCAAAAACGTTAAAAGACGTTAACTATGTGTTTTTGTTTTTTTTGGGAAACGGGTGGAGGAAAGCTCTGGCCAGCTGTGCTGAAAGTATGTTTTACAGTAAAGTACTGTTTAGGTGTTTGTGGCATCATTCATGGGAAAAAAAAAGTGTCAAATTCACTAGAGTGCATGAAATAATATCGTTTCACAAAAAGCTTGATTTCTCCGTATTTTGGTCCAAAACAGAGCATTTGGGTTAAACTAACCTATTTTCTATTGTTGATTACTGAAAAACTGAATAAGGTAGAAACAAACTTTTTTTTTTTCGATGAATGATGAGAGTTCAATCTTTCATTTGGTAGTATCTGTGTTTCCATAGTCCAAACACAACATTTTCTGTGGACCTTGAAAGATCAGTCAAAATGCTTAAATCAGCTGGCACCCACATGTTCTCTTTTCTGAAAATTCTTGGCAGTCAAAGAGTTAATTACGATTAAAAAAAATGTAATCGCCTGACGCTCCGAATTTTTAATAATCTTTTCTTTTCTTTAATCACGTCAGGCAATTAAATTTTTTAATTGTAATTAATCGCATTACTTCAATAGTTAACTCACGATTTGTTCTAAATGTACAGTTAAAAAAAAAGTCTAGGTTTTCATACTCTTGTTAAGAAAAGTGGAAAAGATTTCCCCGCATTGTGCTGTGGTTGAGGGAGGGGCGGACGGGCTTGCTCGCTCCAGTGAGCGCATTGCATGGAAATGGAAGTCATTCTTTATCGGCGTCCTTATCGCATATGTATCTGCAGGTGGAATGAAATCCATACTCATGTCCTTGTAACAACGCTGATTTCCAGTTCAGAAACTTTGCTTGGCACGTAACCTCTCTCCTGCGTCTACTTACTGGAACCCAAAGGGTTTGTTTACATCATCGACCACATTCTTGCAAAGGCTAACGAGAGGTTTCGAGCAGTGCTGCCTTCCGCGGCTCAACTAGGCTACGTGAATACCGTCATCAATAATCCAGTACCCGACATTTGAGCAGTTTCTTACGACGGTCCCATCGAAACGAGCGCGCACGTTTTGGAGTGCATCGCGGCTCGCTTCCTCGTGCGCCGTTAAGTGTTTTCCGCTCCATCGCGAGAGCTTTTATGGGCTTGATCACAATTGAGTTGTGACTCTACTTTGCAGCTGAGGAGGAGACAAATTAAGAGCACTGCTTAAATCGGACATCTTGACTCGCTCTAATTGTTTGATGGCGGCTTTCTGTGTTCGCCCCGCAGCTTCTCTCCCAATTGTAGACGACGCTTCATGTAGTGGGAGACAGTCGTTTGTCTTTGCTGATTGAGAGCGACCAACAAGACCTCCAGAGTCCACGTGACTAGGGCACGACCCAGGCGGATTTTGTTCTTTTAATAGTGGAGTGTGTTAACACATTACAAGCTGCAGGTGGCGGTATACACCTTAGAGATGTGATCCACCAGTAATTTAAAAGAAGAAGAAGAAGACCAGGAAGCGTACGAGTTTTCTTTTCTAGTTCTTGATCAACCGTAGCATTTCTTTGCTGTTTTCCGTCTAAAATTGCATTCGGTTGTTGGACATTGCTTTGGGACGACAAACGTACGCGTGACGTTCCGGAAGTGTTTCATTAGCCAAAAGTGGCTTTTTTTCGGTACGCTTCAAAATCAACCCTTTCTAAGCGTAATTTTTTTTTTTTTTCTCGTTTCCTTTCAGTTTCATTTTCACATACAGTGATACCTCAGCTCACAAACTTAATTGGTTCCCAGGAAGTGTGTGTGAGGCGAAAAGTTTGTCTTCCAAACATTTATTTCCCATAGGAAACCATTAAAATGAGAATAATCCGTTCCCAGGTCTCCATAAAACATAATTTTCTACTAAATAAGCCTTAAAACTACACAAAATATACCTTTATTTTATGTATAATAAATGCGCTATTGTATTGTAATTAAAGAAATACACTGTACTGTATAATAAAGTCGTTTTATTTGCCTTTGTGATGGTACAGTAGTTGATGGCTTGATGGAATGGAGTGGGAGGAGGGAGGGAGGGAGGGAGGGAGTTACTGTTTGGAAGGAGAGTCACCTTCCATAAGGACTGTAGGTAACTCAACCTCCGGTGCGGCTTCTCTTCTTTGCTTCTTAGGAGACTCTTTATCCTTTGTGCTGACTAAAAACCTCTTAATTGACACCTGTTGCTTTCTGAGTTGTAAAGTCTTACGAAACTGAGGCATCACATTATCATTCATCATGTTGATGATTCTCATAGCCACAGTCTTTTCTGAATGGTGCTGTTCGATAAAAGCCTGCACACCTCGTTCGTGTTTCTCGATGATCTCCTTCTTCTGCTCGACCGTCATTTTCTTTAATGTCTTCTTAGGCTTACCACTGGCCTGTGGTGGGGTCTTTTTCGGTCCCATGATAGCAAAAGTACACTCCAAAATGGTCCAAAATGTCTACCGAACACAAACCACGTCCGCACTCAAAGAAAAGGGGGTGACGATTTGGGACGCCGTGAGAGTGCGTCAGGTTCTCGTGATTTCTCGTGTCGCGTGATTTGGTTCGTCCGCCGAAAACTAGTTCGTCAGCTGAGATTATATGCTC
Source organism: Vanacampus margaritifer (assembly GCF_051991255.1). Lineage (NCBI taxonomy): Eukaryota > Metazoa > Chordata > Actinopteri > Syngnathiformes > Syngnathidae > Vanacampus > Vanacampus margaritifer. The sequence goes on along the minus strand of NC_135436.1, from coordinate 25,592,757 downwards.
GCGAATTTAATGTTCGTGAGCTGAAGCGTTCGTCAGCCGAGGTATCACTGTATCTTGAAAATTTTAATAAAAATGGGTGGATGGAAACCCAACTTGTGACGCACAGCAAAGTTAAATACTAAAGGACTAAGTATTGTAAAACAGTCAAATGTTCGGCATGTAGTAGTGATTAGACAGGTATGGTTTTTCAAGAGATACCGATTATTAGCATTTAGCATTCAAGTCGACTGATAACCGATATTTTAAGCCGATATTCTTTTGCAGTAAAAGCGAGAATATTAGCGTTATATTTATTTTTATTTTTATATTTATTTATATTTATTTATTTAAAAGTAAAAGAAAAAAAATACACGCTATATGTGTATTTTTTTCTTTTACTTTTAAATATATCAAATATAAAGAATTGCCAGCTTTGTTTAAAATTATTTTTTTTAAATTGTGGGTAAGTTCCAGGATGTAAATAGTCCCCTAAAGTTTTCTGCTGTAAATAAAGTTGTGAAAATTTTCCAAATTTTAATAAAAAAAAAAAATGTAGGGCGTTTCCAGTGCCAGCATCATTTTTTTTTATAAAGTGGAAATTCCAATCAATCAATTAAAGTCCCCTGTATCCCACTGACGACAAATGCATGCAAATGTAGCTAATTAGTTGTTTTTTTGTCAGGGGTTGTAAAAGGGTTCAAAAGATCTTCGCAGACAGTAAAAACTAGTCTGTGACCATCTTACAAATCCTGATGAAAACCCTAAATTTGCGAGATACCAGCTTTTGTCGGCTTTCAGATTCGTAATGAGGCCGATGCTGACATCGGTCACAATGCCAAACATCTGCAGCGATAATCGGTCTGTCCCTAGCATGTAGCCCACAACAAATGTCACATCTTACTGCTCTAAACCGAAGCAAACGTGCCTCTAGCGAGAAAAGAGTCTTCATTCCAAGGCTGCCTCACATTCATACAGTCTGCCGATGCGCAGTGTGCCATTGTGCCCGTTTCATTCAGACCTCGCAAGGCCGGCGCGCTTTGTTGCAATTCTAATAATCCCTTGGTCTCTATGCGGCCGCCACACGCCCTGTCCGTGATGGCGAACTGAAGAAGGGAGCAAATCAATTAAGCTTCCAAAGACTCTTGCGATGATTCTTTTCAGCGCGGCCCTTTCAGCCATTGTGCTGTTGGCGTCACACACACACACGCACACACGCCTGTGAGACTTTTGTCTGAAGAATTGTCTTTACTCAGTATTAGCATTTCTTCTGCGAATTACCTTTGTGAGGGAGTTTGTTTTCTCGTTTGTTTGGTTAGCAGGATTACTCTATCGATATCGTTTGGGCCACATAAAATGTCATTTAAAAAGTTTGAGGATTGACATCAAAGTACGCATCTACGCGTCTCCCTCTAAGTTTTCCTGCGCTCGCCCCTTTGAGTCTGGCCTCAAGTGGTGTTTGGGGCAACGTGCTCGACATGAAGACAAGCGCCACTTATCCCGAACTAGCGAAAGAGGAGAATGCGTCCACCCCGAGACTGGTTTGACAGCAAAATGGGCTGTTGATGTTAGATTGTGGTTTTAAAGTCCACCCTTTCCTCTGTCTGTCCCAGCTCAAATACATTCCATGCGTTCCAGTCAAACAGAACAAAGTTGCTCCTTTTTCCTGGGTAAAAAAAAAAATAAAATAAAAAAAAAATCACACACGCATTACTATTTTGTGCCAGTAGGTGGCAACAGCACCTCTAGAAAGCAACCTCAACCCTCACAGTCGGTACAGCCTCTCACTTTGGCGTGTTTCCTCCCACATGCGGATGGCGTCAAAAGCTTTCCACGTTGTCACTCAAGGCCATGCCGACGTTCCGTGTCAGCCTCGCCGGCGCTCCTGCCCTTCACTCATCCGCCGTGCAGGGGAGGGCGGGTGGGGTTGGGGGGAAGCAAACGAGGCGCCTTCGGCGAAGCCCGGTGACCCTCACGCTTCGTTATCATTCTGCTCTTATTATTAGCCTGATATGCTAACGTTTTTGTAGAGCAGCGCCGGCGGAATTTGTGGCCAGGGACTCCCATTTGCTTGTGCTTGATTTTCCTGTTTATGAGAGAGAACTCTTCAAAATTCAAGTGTGGTGGCAAGCCTGGTGCGAGTGCACTCGCGCGTGCACTCGACTGCTCGCACATGCAATAAATAAGCTCCCGCTTCTTTCATACGGGTCCTTGCACATGTTATACTGGCTGTTTACTGCGCATATTAAAAACATAAATCTACTTGGAGTAAGAAATAAACAGTTTATTTAAATGATTGCAACCAGTGAATCGCTGTTTGAGGATCTCAACTTTCCCACAAATTCCCCCTTTTTTTTTTCATTCTTAATGGAAGCGTTTCCCAAATCTTATCGAGCCAAGGCACATATTTTACTTAATAACTTAAAATATTTACTATGCATACCCAAGTCATTTTCAAGCCTGACCATTTTAATTAGCCATTTTTTTCAAAATTATTCTTAATATTTTTTTAACTCAGTTTAACAAATACTATTGAACAAAGTATTGTAAAGCCGTCAAACGATCTGCCTGTAATTCTAATTACATAATTATTCTAATAATAATTAAGGGACCAAAACGTTATTTTATACTTGTATAGATTTTTTTAAATTAACAGACCAATTAATCGGTTATCAGAACTTTATTATACCTGCATCGGGCCTCCCTCAAAAAGTCAGCTGGGCCATCATTTTCACAATAGGAAGGATTTTTTTTTTTTCTTTCCGTTTTGGGTTTAATGTGGTGTGCCGGTGTACCTAATAAAGTGGCCTTAAACTCTCACATTTTTCCATTGTTGGTTGACAGCAAGGAATAAAAAGGCTATTCTAATGAGGCCCGAAACGACGTATCGCCGCATCAATTTTTTGAGCAGACCCCGAGTGGCGTTTGACATTTACGCAAAATGACAGACGCGCTTTCTATGCTGCCAAATTGGTAGCGCCAACGACCATTTTGGAACGCGTAAAGTCCAACGTCTGGACCTCAATAATGAGAACGGAGAGACCACCTATGTTTATCAATAGTGGGAAATGTTCTTTCAGATTTTTGGAAATATCAATATTTTTGATAAGTCTTGTTTATTATGATATTTCTCACAGTTAGAAACGTACGAATTTAAAGCATTGTTGCGACCGGATGTATCAAATATGACACAAATCTAAAGTTATATGTGAAAACGTTTTTTTGTTTGCTCAAAAGTACCAATAAATGATCTATGTACAAAGAATTTGAATTTTAGCTCATATATTTCATGGTTCAGGCTTTATGGGGTTACCCCCCCAAATTTGATCTGACTTTAACTCTTTTACTGCCACTGACGTTAAAAGACGTCAAGTAAAAACCTACGGAGGGCTGCCAATGACGTTAAATGACGTCATCCAATTTTATTTATTTATTTATTTTTTGAAACGGGTGCGGGCAAGCCTTCCGGAGCTGTGGTGAAAGTTTACAGCCGGTCTGTTGTGCCTAATGACTATCTTTGGCCCCTAGAGGGCAGCGATGACTCTCTTTTGACAAGATCGGGTGGGCGTCAGTAGAGGCGGAGCTAGAGCGTCGAGCAGGAGATGAGAATGGAAGACAAAGGAAAACTGCCGACCGGTTGCGAGCAGCTCACGGCCGAGCCGTTTTTTTCAAAGACCAAAAGCATCGACCAACGATAAAGAGCACATTGATGACGACGATGATCATCATCGATGATGATGGTGACTCGTGGTTGGAAAGCATTGACGCGGCAGTAGGAGACGTGGGGGGGAGCTCGATGGAGGAGGAGGAAACGGACAAGGCGAGCGGTTGCAAGCAGCTCTACACTTACAAGACGAAAGGCATCGACCAACGCGAAAAGAGCACATTGATGACGACGATGATCATCATCGATGATGATGATGGTGAATCCGAAGTTGACGGCGCTGGGAGCGCTGACGCGGCGGCTATGACCACGTCATAACGCGGAGCACAACCGAGCACGTTCAGGCGGACGTTCAATCGGACGACGGAGAGTGCCCCGAGTCCAATGCATATTCATCGGAGGAGTGTGTACAGTCTGCTACTTGCTATTCCCCGGAAAAAAAGGCCGTCATAAAGTGTAACGTCTGCACGCGAAACGGACAAATGCGAAAGTGAAAGCAAACTGTTGTGCGAGTCCAGCGGCGTCTCCTTGCACGCAGGAGAGCGTTACAAAAAGAAAAACTGTATTTGAAACATCCAAATAATTGTAAGTAGTACCACAGTTGCACACATTTGTAAATAGTTTGCGAAATTGTTTTGTTAAATTGTTACACTGTTGAATGGAAATAAAAGTATTTTGCAAACTAAAAACACTTTTTCATTGTTGGTGAAAGCGTTTTACAGAAGTAAAGCACTATTTAGGTGTTTGTGGCATCATTCATGGACAAAAAGAAGTGTACAATTCACTAGAGTGCATGAAATAACATCGTTTCACAAAAAGCTCTTTTTCTCCGCTTTTTTTTTCAAAACAGAGAATTTCGGTGAAAGTAACTATTTTCTATTGTTGATTACTGAAGAACGGAATAAGGTAGAAACAAACTTTTTTTTCTGATGAAAGATGAGAGTTCAATCTTTCATTTGGTAGTATGTGTGTTTCCATAGTCCAAACACAACATTTTCTGTGGACCTTGAAAGATCAGTCAAAATGCTCAAATCGGCTGGCACTGGCGACATCCCGTTTCTGAAAACGTCTGGCAGTCAAAGAGTTAAAAGGCACATTTTCACCGAAAATCCATGTTGAACTCTGACCTTCCACTGAGTACCTGCAGTGGATGTTGAGCAAGGACGTCATGCGCATCCGCGCGGTGTCGTTCCACAAGTCAGGCTAACACCGAGGCGGCTACATCTCACATGCACAATTTCAAGCAAAGCCTGCATTTGCGTGAATCGGTTTGCCGGCGTTAGTCAGCGAGAAGTGGAACATGGCAGCTGGCGCGTTGCCTTGGCAACACTGCTTTCAATTAGTCACGCCTTCAGGAGCAAGGCATGCATTTACAACCTGACCCCGTGCGCTGCCGTGCCTCGTGGCCCAACACATTAGCCAACATTTTCGATCTCTGCAACCATTTTAACCTGTCCCCTCCTCGCCAATCGTTGCTTTTTACCGCTATTTTCCCCTCTCGCTCTTTTTTTTCTTCCCTCTTGCCGTTGTCTTCTCCGGATTACAGGGGAGACTGTGCGAAAATGGCTTTTTTGATATGGCGGCAACAAGCCCGACATTGGATGACTTGGCTATCCCTCTTCTCTTGATTTATTTCTCGAGCCTTCCTCGCTTTCCACAAAGCCATCAAACAACACACAAAAATGAATGTTCCGACTGCTGCTGGTTGGCAGACGTGGGGGAGGGGGGGGGGGGTGGGTGTTGCGTTTTGGTTGCGATGGATTGAAGAAGCACTCACTCCACTCTAATAGACCCCCTGCCTCAATTAGGTTGGATTTACACGACGGGTCTAAGCGCCCAAACCAACCAAGTAGGTGGGGGTATTTTAAGCCAAAGAGAAGGCGAACATCTTTCTTGCGTTAGCATCGTCCATCTGACTCGGGTACCTTGTCCAAAATGGTCCGATTTATGCCAATCCCTAAACGGGCATTTTCATGGGATACATGGCCAATCTGGTACCTCTTTATTATAACAAGGAAGTGGAGAGAACTCATTTACTCCCAGCCATTTTCACTGAAGCAACCCCCTTCACTCCCGGCTGTTTTACTCGATTTCGCAAGACCCACAGAATATTATATACAGGGATGTGATTTTTCCGCTAATTCGCGGAATTCCGCTTTTTTATCTCCCCCCCCAAAAAAAAAAAATCCGATTTTTTTTTTTTGTTGTTTTTTTTGTATTTCATTGTGTATGCACATGACTCCGACAGATAACATCTTCTGCTATAACAAAGACATTTGTGGTATGCTCTAATATGAGTTACTTTTCATTTGGTCATGATACAATTATTTGTTCATGAAATTTGAACTCTTCAACATTATTTATGTGTTAACTTAGTAATCACATTAGTTAGATATGATTATATTCTCAGTGATAGTTTTTAAAAGCAAAGGCAGTCCAATGTTTTTGAATGTGACTGATTTTGAGTTGACTAAAACTGCCATTTTATATGGGATAGTTCAATATACATTGAAAATTTATGCTGTTGTTTTGTCTATTTCTTTGTCATGTGAGTGCATTGAAAGTACTTAAAAACACGGAAAACCCATGAGCTCCGGGGGGCTTCACCCCCCTTGTCCCCCCACCAGGGCACTGCCCTGGACCTAGCTGGGTGCCAGCGGCCCCCAGACCCCCGGCTAAATTTTCAGATAATTTCACTTTGGTCAAATCACATCCCTGTATATAATATTAAAAAAAAAAGTATATTTGTATTTGTTTCCGTTTTTGCATCAATTTGCATTAGAATATAGCCAAGTTTCATCATTATTCACAAAACTGTGGGGGAAAACAGCTTTTTGCAACATGGCCCTGGTTGATCTCTTATACTCTGTTGCCACCTGCTGGTCGTTTTTGTAATAACTACCATTGCTTGAACCTTTCTCTTCAGTTCAGAGGCTGCATCAAAGCCTTCTGTACGCTCTAGCATAAAAAAAAAAACATTAAATACGTTTTTGGGACACTGGTAATATTTAAAATAGAACGTATCTATATGTTTTTGGGAGCAAATGAGTGAAGCAGGATTACTTCTGTCGCAGTGAGTACACACGATCCCTGTTGGAGTTCCTGAAACCGACCAGTTTCCTATGCGCATTCACCGAACCTTCTTTATTGAAAAATATATTTATTTATTTTTTCAAATTCAAGACCGGGTTTACTGGTGACCAAAATGAACTAAGAGAGCTTTTTTTTTCGGTGAATTAGGCTCTCTTCACCTTGAAATCAGAAAATGTTGTATTCCCCATCTCCATGCAGCTTTAGGAAGTGTTCCTTTAGTTTTGCTAGATAGCTTAGTTGTGCTGCATTAAAATTGGTCAACTTGGCATTGCAAATCATGCAGTTAATATGCTGACTCCCATCACTCTACATTTGTAAAGCACTTTAAAACAACCACCACTGTTTTCTTGATATGGAACCCAGGGGCAACAGATACAATGGAAACGGAAGAGGCCCCAGAATTGAACCCTGCGGAACTCCTCCCGTTCGAATTTATACACATAGCCGTCCGACCACTTTTTTTTTTTTTTTTTTTTTTTTTGGGGCTCAACATAGAATAGAATGATATTGTGAATACCCAACATCTGTCCACCTTCAATATTGTTAACTTTTCTGGAAATTTCTGACCATTAGTCAGAGCAAGAAACATTCAGCTTCTTCTGTTGTTGTCGTGCAGGTACGACAAGGAAGGCCACAGCGTGGAAGGACAGTCTCTGACCGAGTCCAAAGGCGGCGGCGGCGGCGGCATGGGAGGAAACGCCAACTGGAAGACCCTGTCTGACGTGAAGACGGAGCACCTGGGACACGGAGAGAAGGTACGCCACGCGCAGAGGTTTGTCGCCGTGAAACCCGCGGCCACACAAAGGCCAACGTGCACACTGCAGGTGTAAAGTCCCTCCCCGGTGTCACCTTGTCACATCGCGAAGGTTCTTTTCCGCCAGCAGCCCCGATCATCCTTTCTAATCATTAACTTATTAAATCGCCGCAACAGCCGTTATGTATACCGAAAAGGTTCCTGATCTCCTCTTCCAGCTCATTAATCTGCCGTCTTCTCCGGCTGCCTGTTTGCTCTTGCTGAAAGTCACATTTATCTCTGCTATCGATTACATACCCCCCCCCCCCCCCTCCTCTTCTTTGCCCTCTGTAATGAAATTACCGCCCGTGGATAAGTACAATAATATGTGCTCTTTAATTTCCTCGCTGCTTGTTTGCACTGCAAAGGGAAATGGTGTTCGCGGGAGTGTATAAATCAACTGGAGCGGAAAATGACCGGCTCTGAGGTATTAGCAGACGCCATTTAACTTGATTTAGCATGCGCGCCGCGTTTCGGAATCACGATATGTTGAAGGGGATTAAGTTTAAAGAGCAAATTGCGGAGCGATGACACGGACATGTGAAGCCCGGGTGCAAACATCAGTCTTGAGCTTGTGGAATTCCTTCAAAATAAAATTGGGGGGGGGGGAGGAATCTGCCACATTTCATACCACAATACTGTGACCTGTCAGGGTGCTAAAACATGGGACAGTTGTTTATTCATGGACTAAAAATAATGGAAACACACGCAAAAAAAATACACCAGATTACTTTTTCTTTCTTTCTATTTTTTTTTATTATTATTTTTGTTTCTACTTCTTTTAGCATGATTATTTCTGTTTCATATTTTTCCTACCATAGCAGTTCATGGATATAGCTGTAATTTTTGTATGCATTTTAGTCATGGCGTTGGCTGGCCAAAATCTCTGGTCATTTTCATGCTAATTAGCCCACAGAGCTCCCGACATGCACTAAACAGTGCGATATTGACCTTCGTATGTTCTATTTATTTTGGGCCGAAATTATTAGGGTTGGGAATCTTTGACTGTTTCACGATTCGATTCCGATTTTTGGGCCTGCGATTTGATTCAGAACGATTTTAGTTAAAAAAAATTCTTTAATTGACATTGATTTCTGCTTCAATTTATAGATATGCAAAGAATTGTCATGATCTACTCCAGTCTGACTCGCTAATGCTAATTAGCTACTCGTGGCACTTATCACTCAAAAGCACGACTATTCATTCAAAACGCTTCAGGAATGTATACAGAGAAGCATCAGACACTGCAAAAAAAAAAACAAAAAAAAACTTTTATTGGAATAACTTGATCATGACTTTTCGCTTCTATGTGGCTACAACTTAACAGTGTATCAGAACGAGCGGAACCACACTGCCCCTAAGTGGCCAAATCATATACAACATGAACAGTGCTCCCAATAAAGGCACACACAAACAAGGGCAAGACAGTATAAAATAATTGAAATAAAATAGATTTTGGGACATTTAAAATCGATTCTTAATCATACTTAAAGAGAATCGCGATTCTTATGAAAATAATTTTTTTTTTGATGAAATTATGTTTTGGTTTTTGTACATTTGAAAAAAACTTTTGTAGGGGTGCACCGACCAGGATCAGTATTGTGGAGGACGAAAACTGACAAAATAAAAAAATTATAAAAGTGTAAGTAAAAATGTAAAAATCAAAAAAATTATTTAATTCAAAAATGTCATTAAAAATATATATAAATGGAAATTTATTTATTTTTTATCCAAAAATGTGGAAATAAGTGCAAAAATAAAAATAGGTAATCGTATAATTAAATATCAATCCAAAAACGTTGTGCTCTCATATTTATTTATTTCATGCTGCAAATGCTGTCAGCATAAAATGCGTCATAAAATGTTATTGTTAGTCTAGTCTGTCCAAATTCCCCGTCACTAAGAAATTACTTATGGCTTCACCTTTTTGAGTTGCCTTTTAAAACTCTTCTGTCATCTGGAGCCCAACAAGCCCTCTTGGTATCCCCCCCCCCCCCCCCCCCCCCCCGTCCACACCGAGACTGCGAGCATTTAGCCGGCTGTCAGGTGAAGGCTTTCTCATGCTTCCACAGAGGAAAAGGGTTTGACCCCGGCCTATGGAAGCTCGCGCTCGTCCCACGTGATGACAGAGGAGCCCAGGCTGTCGAACCCAACATTGCGGTCAAGGCCCCTGAAGGGCCCGCTTCCCCTAAGGAAGTCCGCTGCGATTAATTGCTCCTGTCAGCAAGTGTCAGTGCCGCAAACTCCTCGCGCCCACCTCCTTGCCCCCCACTGTGACAGTAACCTGCCTTGGCGACAAACATGCACTGTCCTTCCTCCCAAGACCCCCCCCCCGGTTTATCAAAAGTGACATTTCCGTTTTCTGCAGCACGTTAATTAGGGTTAAATGTCAGCCGTGCTACAACACAATGGCTGGAAAACGGGAACGTGAGATGGGCTTCAGTGGGGATGTTTGTCTTTTGGAACAATCCTTTCTATTGTATCCCACTGAGGCCGACCCAGTGGGGGAGACATTGGACTGACCGTCGCCACAAAGCTTTTTTGTGCCCGGGACACAAGTCGGTTTTATTTGGAACAAATTGTGAGTTTTTGGAACCGTGCTTGGAAAATCTCAACATGAGCCAAACATTTCACAGTGACCCCCTCTTTATAACAGATTCATTTGTTGACATAACAACTGTAATGGCCGTCCAACATCATGAAGCGCTTTAATGTGGACTCTTTCAATTTCAGGGAGCTTTTCTTGCTTTATTTCAAACTCCAATCGTCTTTTCGTACGTTGAGTTGATTTATTCATTTTTTTTCCTGGTTTGACCTTGAGCTCATACCAGCCTCTCCTATTGGTTGGATTTTGTGAACGATGTATCTTAACTCTTTGACTGCCAAAAACGTTAAATAACGTTTAATAAAATCCTATGGAGGAGTGCCAAAGACGTTAAAAGACGTTTGTTTCAAAACAGAGGTGAAACTAACCATTTTCTATTGTGGATTACTGAAAAACGGAATAAGGTAGAAACAAACTTTTTTTTTCTGATGAAAGATGAGAGTCCAATCTTTTTTTGGTAGTATGTGTGTTTCCATAGTCCAAACACATAATTTTCTATGGACCTTGAAAGATCAGTCAAAATGCTTAAAATCGGCTGGCACCCACGGCATCCCTTTTCTGAAAACGTCTGGCAGTCAAAGAGTTATGATCGAAGTCAACCCCCCCCCCCCCCCCCCTCAAAAAAAATTTTTGGGCAATGTGTTCAATGCAGCACCACTAGTCTAAAATGCGTTGCCCTGGTTAGCCATGTTAACTCTTTCACTGCCACTGACGTTTAAAGACGTCAAGTAAAAACCTACGGAGCACTGCCAATGACGTCAAAAGACGTCATCCAAGAGTTAATACTTGGGCGGGCCACCACCCAAGACATTTTCAAGAAAATGTTTTAAAAATATCGCGACAGGATATAATAGCACATGTAACATTAGTTTGGCGTAACTCACTTGTGGATCGTGAGGCTAGAAGAGACGTCCACTCAATGAAGTAGATTTCAAATCTGTTTCAAACACTGGGTTAATAATATGTTAGTGGAATATGAGTTAAGCAGCAAAATCCAGCCGTTTTTATCCATCTCAGGGGGGCGGCCATTTTGCCACATGCTGTCCACTGAAGATGACATCACCGTTGCTCCGTGATCAGGTAACGACCAATCGCAGCTCACCTGTTTGCTGAAGCTGAGCTGTGATTGGTCGCTGCCTGATCCCTGAGCAACGGTGATGTCATCTTCAGTCGACAGCAAGTTGGATTTTGCTTCATAACTCAAATTCCACAAACTTAATATTCATTAGAATGTTATCTTTAGACTAGTGAGGTCACATATAACATATTTTTTGTCAAGAAATGTTTGAGGTTGACTTCCACTTTAAGAAGCTTTGATTGTTGAGCAGGGTGTGCCCCGCCTCTCACACAGTCAGCAAGAGATATTGGACAATTAAGTCCTTCCAACTTTCTGGGAACACTTTTAGAAACACTTTTGTTCCAAATAAGGTCGAGGAAAAAAAGACCTCATCAAACACCTTTTGGATAAAAACAAAAACAAGTAGGACATCATTCAGGTCCAGCATCAGTGACGTCTCACTTCCAAAAAGCTCTTCCGGTTAACTCTTTGACTGCCAAAAACGTTACATAACGTTCAGTAAAATCCTATGGAGGAGTGCCAAAGACGTTAAAAGACGTTTTTTTTTTTTTTTTCAAAACAGAGGTGAAACTAACCATTTTCTATTGTTGATTACTGAAAAACGGAATAAGGTAGAAACAAACTTTTTTTTTTCTGATGAAAGATGCGAGTTCAATCTTTCATTTGGTAGTATGTGTGTTTCCATAGTCCAAACACATAATTTTCTGTGGACCTTGAAAGATCAGTCAAAAATGCTTAAATCGGCTGGCACCCACGGCATCCCTTTTCTGAAAACGTCTGGCAGTCAAAGAGTTAAATGGATTGCTGTAGAACAATGACTTAATAGGATGAATCCACAGGAAAGGCGCCTCCCAGTTTGCATTTCTTCATTTCTGCACCTCCACTCTTTTTTTTCACATTCATCTATTTGTGAATGTGAAATCCATTTCCCCTGCTTTGGGTATTTTCCATGCCGACGAGGGATGCCTCCTAAAAGCTATTTATGTGCAGCCGGTGTCTCGGGCTTGGAGAGGCAGCGAGCGCTCATTTGCATCCCCGCCATTAGGATTCCACTGCACCCCGTGCGCTAAAACAAAACAAAACAACAACAACAACCCACCCACACGTCTTGAAAGTCGTTCTCATGTATGTTCTGCACTCTTCATGCTAGGAGCATAGAAAGGTCATGAAAGCTGCAGTACACATACCAACTTTTTTTTTTTTTTTTTTAAGAGCGACCCGATAATCAGACCTTTTCTGACTTAAAGGGGAAGTCGATCCCAAAAATATATTTACAATTTTGTATGTGCTCTCACTAGTCTAAACAAAGCATTTTGATTAAAATTGTGTTTGTGGAATATGAATTCAGCAGCAAAATCGACCTATTTTTTCCAAACCCAGGGGATGGCCATTTTGCCAATTGCTGTCACCTGAAAATGACATCACAGCCGCTTAGAGCTCAGGTAGTGACCAATCGAATATATTTAGAATCGATTATTCTTTTTTTTCTTTTCTTCTTTTTTAAGAGATAGCTCAGTATTGTTCATTTGGTAATCTTACCGATTCGACATGTCATCATCATTGCTCTCTCTCTCTCTCTCTTTTTTTTTTTTGTTTTGTATGTGCATTTGCGGGTGTGCGTGTAAGCGTGTGCTCATTAATTCACCTAAAACCTATTAAAAATCCCAAAGCGTTCACCTAAACCGAATACTTCAGAATCCAGCGAGAGTCGTGAAGTTGTCAGGAGACCCGAGGAAGGATCAAAGAAAAGAAAGTGAAATCCAGCACCGACCATCACCTACTACCCACCGGTTATTCAATCGATTGATCAACTTAACAGATTCCTTTTAATTTTGCATTAAAGTCTATTACAAGAGCATTTTTCATTTTCATTTTGATTATTTTTATGTTTATTATTAATCAGTCGTCTTTCATGAAGGACTACAGAAATCATTGAACAGTTATTGTTCATAGGCTGAAATCCGAGGATTTGGACAATTATAAATAAAATAAATGGCTCCAAACCATTACTCGATTGTAGTTGTCGATTAATTTAATAATCGATTACTTGTTGATTAATCGATTCAATTTGTCAGCTCTACACATGGCAGCTGAGCCGTGATTGGTCAGTACCGGAGCCGAGCAACCTTGATGTCATTTTTAGTCAGCGGCAAGTTGCAAAACGGCCGCCGCCGGATGGACTCCCCCTTTAAACTCGGCCCCGGTTGTCAGTATGCGCGCAATCCACCTTTGACCCCCCCCCCCCCCCATCGTATGTTTTTGTCTATTTTTTAGGCCGACTACTTCACGTGCATCGGCACCATCGTGTACCTGCGCAAAGAGAACTGCCTCTACCAGGCGTGCCCGAGCCAAGACTGCAACAAGAAAGTGGTGGACCAGCAGAACGGGATGTTCCGATGCGAGAAGTGCGACAAAGAATTCCCCAACTTCAAGTACCGCCTCATCCTATCAGTGAGTGACTCCGGGCTCCCTCAGGCCACAGCCATTGTGATGTGCTTGCTTTTATTTATTTTTGGTCTGGATGATAGATTATGCACTAAAAGAATGCAAAAAAAAAATATCACATCCACATGGCGATAAATGGGGTTGTGTTAAAAATGCTGTTGGAGGCAAATGCCCCCATGTGAATTGAGACGAGACCTTCCTGTCATAGAAATGCTGATATAAGCAAATGTGTGTCCTTCACTCGAGACGTCTATTTAAGCATCTATCTTCTTCTGCGGTATGAAGCGGCCATGTCCTCTTTCCTTCTTTGTTGTCCGAGTCAGATTTTGCTTGATTGCGTGGAATTGTTGTTGAACTGCACTGCTTGGCTCAAACCACAAGGGGTGCTGTTTAATTGTCTTTTTTTTTTCCCTCTCTCTCTTTTTTTTGTTTTTTCTCCAACTTTATTGCCTGAAACAAAACATGAATGAATTTCTCTCTGGAGAAAATAATTCACACCCTAAAAGTAAAAAAGAACCTCCTGAGCCGTGTTCCATTTTTCTTTTTGCCAGGCCAACGTTTCCGATTACGGCGACAACCAGTGGGTGACTTGCTTCCAGGAGAGCGCCGAGGCCATTTTGGGCCAAAACGCGGCTTACCTGGGACAGCTCAAGGACTCTGTAGGACACGTTTTTCTTTCTTTTTTTTTTTTTGCTATAATCCTGTGCATGAAGTCTTCAGCTGCGTATTGCCAGAGCTGTAAAAATGATGCGCTTGTTTTTCAGAATGAAGCGGCGTTCGACGAGATCTTCCAGCAGGCAAACTTCAACACGTTTGTGTTCCGCAACAGAGTCAAGCTCGAAACTTATAATGTAAGTACAGCAGGTCGCGGATGGTTTCGCATTCATTAACACGGCCCAGCGCTCTCCTTTTGGCCTTGCCAATGCTGCTCATTTTTCCACGGCTTTTTAGGAACGACACACACAGCTTTGTCGCAGTCACACAGATCGAGTTTTGTTTTGCGGCGCATAAAAGAATTGATTGGGCTGGGCCTCTGAGCAGGAAGTCTGGAGCTCAGCCAGCGGCCGCATCCGCCCGTGTCGCACAGACCAGGCCAGTGTGTTTGTGTGTGTGTGTGACTCTCGCCGCCAAAACTTGATGCTTCTTCAGCAGAGGCACCTGCAAACACGCCTCCTTTTCACTACTGCGGGCCAGCCATTGTGTGACCCGAGCTCTGCCGCCGTCATCATCTTCGGGTTTGAAGAAGGTCTGTCCAAACTTTGTCCTCCAGAGAAATCGAAAGAAACGGTCTGACGGTCTTCACATTGAATTGATTTGAAACGCAAAAATTCATCCATCGGGATAAATAAAGAGATGCTAAGTGATTAGCATAATTCATTAGCAATGTGTTATGTACAGTTTTACAGTGGAACCCTTCATACTGTACTTGAGGTTTGCAACCCGCGGAATAACATATTCTCAGATTGTTCAGCTCATTTTCTCCCAAAAACGTATAAATACGTTCTATTTTAAATATTACCAGTGTCCCAAAAATTTACTTATGTTTTTCATGCCAGAGTTTAAAGAAGGCTTTGATGCAGCCTCTGAACTGAAGAGAACGGTTGAAGCAGTGGTAGTTATTAAACAAACGGCCAGCAGGCGGCAACAGAGTATAAGAGATCAACCAGGGCCATGGTGCAAAAAATTATTTCCCCCACAGTTTTAAACAGATTTGTGAATAATGATGAAACTTGGCTATATTCTAATGCTAATTGCTGCAAAAACAAACACAGATTTTTTTTTTCTGATGAAAGAAGAGACTAATCTTTCTTTTGGTAGGTTCCATGTTTTTATAGCAATAGAACACAATATTCTGCGGGCTTTGCAAAATCAGTCGAAATCCAGTCAAACCGACGGGAGAAGGGGGTTGCTTCAGTGAAAATTGCTGGGAGTAAATGAGCAACTTTCACTTGTTTTATAGCTGCCCTTTTCAGAGGCATAACCTCATCGGAACACCATAAAGGCACAAATATGCTTTCTCGGCATATTTTGAAGGTCGTTTCATCCCGATAGCCATAAAGAGAAAAGTCTCCACCCAACTTTAAAAAAAGAAATGAATAAAAATAAATTACAACAAAGTCGCTAAATCAGAATTGTACAAGTGGCCCGGAACTTGATGGAAATGTTCTTTTGAAGCGGCGGAGGAGGGATTAATGGAGACAAAAATGAGCACAACCTGTTTACTTGCGGGGAATAATGGCTGACCTTCGGCGTCTAGACGGCTGCGGGGGCGCTGGTGGCATTTTGGCTGGCCCGCTGCTTGCTGTCACATTAACCGCGTGTGTCGCATTCAGCACTTTGAAGTGGAGAAATAGAACAGCCCATTATCCATTAGCTGTCATATACGCTGCATTTGCACTATTGTTACATCGGGATGCATTTTCATCCAGAGTGGGTCGGTTCATAAAAGGGTCGTGTTTCAGGCACTGGATTCACTAGGGTTTGAATGATTTTGAAAGAGAAATTATTGCAATTTTTTTTTCTCCTCCATATTGCGATTGCTATTTGATATGCATTTTTTTTTGCAAGGTGACCTTCCCATGTATGTATATTTTTTTTAACAAGCAATCATTTTAGATGTTGGTCCCCTTTTAAGCCACCTTGCAAGTACAGTGGTACCTTGATATACAAGTTTAACTCAATATAGCCATATCAAATACATTTTCCCCATTGAAACGAATTAGAATGCCTCCAATCGGTTCCAATTTGGTACGTCTGTACATATAACCGTTGATTTGCACCTTTTGGAATATTTGGATTCTCCAGTTAGGGCCCAACAGATTAATCATCCTCCCGATTTCATCAAGCTGATCTGTAAACACCCCCCCCACCACCACCACCACCACCACCACATTAACAGATTACAATAACATTCATTTTTACCCCCAATTTTTGACAAAACAGTCAAATGTTTTGCCTTCATTAAAATTGTTATTGTTGTACACATTAAGGGACCAAAACAAAAGTTAATTTACTAATTTTAGATTATAATTTTTTTTATTATTCAGCTGATTAATTTGGCTATTAAAATTTTATTCTGCCAAATATCGGAATCGACCAAAAAAAAAAAAATCATATCGGTCAGGCCCTTAGTCTTCAATCCTCCACGTCGGGGACCGCAGCACTGCTCGACGTGATGTTTTCAAGTTCCTAATGAACATATTTTGTTGTCGTGCGCCAGGACGAGTCCAGGATCAAGGCCACGGTGATGGACGTGAAGCCCGTGGACCACAAGGAATACAGCAAAAGGTTGATCCTAAACATCAGGAAAATGGCCGGCAAGTAGAAAGCCGCAAGAAACGGCTCTAAAACGTATTCCTCTTTATTTTTTTTCCCTCCTCTGTTTTTCTTCGTGTTCTTGTGTGTAATCCTCTTGGCCCGAAAGCAAGTGAATGTTGGGCCTGTCTTGTTTGAACGGTTCTTGTTTTGCAAGCGCGGTCACGCCAGCGCAAGCTTCGCGTCTGTTTTAAGTCCGCCCGTTGTCGCTTCACGGTGCCGCGGTCATGGCGGGAGACCCCCAATGCCCCCCCGCCCCCCCCCCCATGCCCCCTTTTTCACAAGCTGCAAGAGGCTGCGCTCGCCCTGATAAGTCTTGTTTATGCTCACTGTTCCTCTTCTGACTTGCAAGCGCAGGAGATCTTTGATTGAAAATGTTTCTGTACGACTTTTCACGTGTACTTTCGACTTGTTTGTCGTGTAAGCAAGACACAATTTCTGGGGTCATTCGTTAGGTTTTGTATGATGTTGTTAGTTGCGCCAACAAAAAATAAAAATATTTTCTTTTGCACGTTTTAGTAGATGTGGTTTTCATTGTTCAAGTTGATTTTTCATATTTTTGTTAGGGATGGACTGATAATCGGTGGTTTTGATGGCCGATAAATTAAAAAACTGTTATTTTTGCTCTGACGGGCGCTTTTCTCCTCCGGCTGCTCTGAGTCAGCGGCTGTTGACTCCCTGCAGCATTGGCCCGCCCACAGCACCATCTGTTTGGTTGCTCGCGGAGTGCTAACAGCCAATAAGCAGCAATTAACGGCTATTAGCCCGCGAGCTAACCGTTAGCTTGCTGGCTTTTAGGTTAGCTCGCAGGCTAACCTAATAGCCAATTTTTAGCGGCTATTTGGGAGTTATCCCTGGGTTAGCATGTGGGTGAACGGTTAGCCCGCGAGCTAACAGCTCACGAATTAGTAGCTATTTGGGAGTTAGCATGTGGGTGAATGGTTGCTGCTATTAGCCCGCGAGCTAACAGCTCACGAATTAGTAGCTATTTGGGAGTTAGCATGTGGGTGAATGGTTGCTGCTATTAGCCCGCAAGCTAACCGGCTAGCTCGCAAATTAAATGCTAATAGCCGTTTTTTAGCCTCTATTTGGGAGTTATCCGGGGGGGTTAGTGTGTGGGTGAATGGTTAGCCCACAAGCTAAGTTAGCCCGCAAATTAGCGGCTATTTGGGAGTTAGTGTGCGGAAGCCACATTATAGTTGGTGCAAAAGCTGATGGCAAACAAAAACCTTTAACATGTTGCATATCACAAAAGCTGTTTAATAAACATGTCCTTGAAGGAATTTAAGCAGTCAAGTGCTGGAGTTTTTATTATTATTTTATTAATAAAAATTTGGACTCCCAACTTTTCTTTTTTTTTCTGTAAATGTATATCGGCTTCAAATATCGGTTATCGGCCTCCCTGACTACCGATAATCGGTATCGTATCGGCCCTGGAAAAAAAGCATATCGGTCTATCTCTAATTTTTGTACAGCTGACAATTAAAACAAAAAATTCAACTTTTTGCAAAAATTGTGTGCTATCTTTCAGCATTTTCATTTTTTTCTCATGACCCTTTTACCACTCTCTTGATCTTATTTCAAATAACGGCCGGTCAATTGATCGGTCGGGTACTATAATACAGAGTAGGCCAATGAAATTTTTGCTGTGGGCCACAAATGGCCCCTGGAATAGGAGAGCGAATAGTAAACAAGTCAAACATTGATCCCGACGACTACAATAAAAGCTCCCCACTGTGCTCTCCTCGACTTCTGTTGACGCAGCCCCGGTGTGCACGTGTTGAGTTATTGTGCTGAAAGAGTGTCAAGCTGTGACCTTGCCCACTCTGCAGCTTGTTAAGCGGCCATTTGTCTTATGACCAATGCGTCCCGAGGCGGTGTGGAGCGCAATCCAGCTAGCCATGGACCCGAGGCGCTTTTTGTTTATGCAGCGGGTGTAGCTCGAAATCATCCGCCCCTCTCCACCATCACGACAACGACTTTACATATTATGTAGGTATGTTTTTGTTGCATTTACAATAATATGTTCTATGTGACCTCACTAGTCTAAACATGACATTCTGGTTAATATTACGTTTGTGGAATATGAGTTATGCAGCAAAATCCAGCCCTTTTTTATCCATCTCCGGTGGCGGCCATTTTGACACTTGCTGGTGACTGAAGATGATATCACAGTTGCTCAGGTAACAACCAATCACAGCTCACCTGTTTTCTGAAGCTGAGCTGTGATTAGTTATTGCCTGATCGCTGAGCAACATTGATGTCATCTTCAGTGGACAGCAAGTGGCAAAATGGCCGCCCCCTGAGATGGATAAAAACGGCTGGATTTTGCTGCTTAACTCGTATTCCACTAACGCAATATTAACAAGAATACCACATTTAGACTAGTGGAGCTGCATAGAACATATTACTGTCAAGAAATGTTTTTTGTGGTTGACTTCCCCTTTAACTCTCAGCAAAAACGAGGCGTAGCCAAAAGTACTTCCTGTTTTCGTTCTTTCTTTCCAATTTCCTTGTAGCTGTTCGATTGCTTTTATGTGTATTTTTTGTTTGTAAAGCATTTTGTGTTGTATTGCTTGAAAGGTACTATATAAATAGTAATACTGTGTGTCAAGCTAGTGTTCCGCCATCTTGTGGTCGACATTGAAATTACATTTATAAATGAGACAAAACTAAATGAAGTTGGAAAAAAGCTGTGAAATAAAACAAAGACTATGTAATGAACTTTTATAAAATGAAACTACTGTACTGGAGCTTTTTTTTTTTTTTTTGCTGAAAATTTATAGCACAAAATGAGCAACAACCAAAAAAAAGCGGTTTTATGTCAGTATATGTATATCTTCATGAGTAAAGCGTTAATTTGATTTTAACGGCATTGCTGCATTACCATACTGGCAGTCCAGTTTTTGTATTTATTTTATATCTAATGCATTTTTAATATCTAAAACTAATCATATTAGGCAGTTAATCCAATGGGAACCCGGGAACCCCCCCCCCTCCCCCACCCCTCCCCATCAAGGTCAAAGTCAAAATCTGATTTTTGGGAAAGTGTGAGATCTAATGTGAGTCTTGAGTGTAATTTCCATATGAATGATTGATAATAGTAGTGGGATGTCCTGCGGCCATTTTATTTTGGAGAATACTAGTATCGGCACCACGGGGGCGCCTTGAATGGCGCCAGTGGAATCATTTTCACATCCTCATTACATTGAAGAAGGGTAAAGAAATAAATATAAAAGAAGACACATCAAAGCTTCGGCATCACCCGGGCAGAAATTACTATTCCGAGTACGCCGACCGATATGAAAATAACTTTGAAGTTTCATGTTAGTCTTTTGTAAAGCCCCTCAAAGGCGGCGGCGAGATCATCAGGTTGTCATTGCGCGCGTACGGGCGCAGGTGACCTTATCTCTAGCGGGGGGGGGGGGGGGGGCTTTAATTGGATGGCTGTGCACAAAAGGCTGCTCTTCAGTGGGGCGTCATTTTCTGCGGGTTCGCGAAAAGTGTCAAAACAACACGTGATTAGATTGCCGCTTTGAAGGACCCGACGGCTTTATTATGGATGTCGCAGTAAAAAGACGGCCATCTTGCAACATGGCCTCCGGTCGAGAATTTGTTGTTGAGTGAAGGATGTCCTCTTTCCACTACTCAGTATCTACTCTCTATTACTGTTACTATTACTTTATATAGGGAGATGGGCTAGTAAGTTGTCACATTGCAATTTTCTTCTCCACCAGAGGGCGCAATGAAAAAGTGGAATACTAGTTTTCTTGGTATAAATGGTCAGGGGTTTACTGTCTAAGAAAATATTGTGAGCTGAGTGCCAGTTATCTGTTTTTGCACAACCCAAAGTAAAACAATTTTTTTTAATTTTAACTCTTTTACTGCCAAAGACGTTAAATGACGTTCTGCAAAAACCTACGGACCGCCAAAGACGTTAAAAGACGTACACCCATTTTTTAAATTTTTTTTTTGAAACGGGTAGAGGGAACCCTTCCGCATCTTAGGTGAAAGTTTCCATCAAGTCTGTTGTGCCTAATGACTATTTTTGGCCCCTAGAGAGCAGCGATGACTCTCTTTTGACAAGATTGGGTGGGCGTCGGTAGAAGACGTGAGGCGGGGCTAGAGTGTTGAGGGGACATTGGCTGAAGAAGCCATAATGGCGGCCGCTTGCAAGCAGCTCACGGTCGAGCCATTTTTTTCAAAGACATCGACCAACGATAAAGAGCACATTGATGACGACGATGATCATCATCGATGATGATGATGGTGACTCCGAGGTTGACGGCGAAGTTGGAAGCGCTGACGCGGCGGCTATGACGACGTCATAAAGGTTCACGGGCGAGCGATGCTGACACCGGAAAACACGGAGCACAACGCTCAGGCGGACGTTCAATCGGACGACGAAGAGTGCCCCGAGTCCAATGCATATTCATCGGAGGAGTGTGTATAGTCTGCTACTTGCTATTTATTCCACGGAAAAAAAGGCCGTCAAGAAAGTGTAACGTTTGCACGCGGAACGGACAATTGCGAAAGTGAAAGTAAACTTTTGTGCAAAAAGAAAAACTGTATTTGAAACATCCACATAATTGTAAGTAGTACCACAGTTGCACACATTTGTAAATAGTTTGCGAAATTGTTTTGTTAAATTGTTACACTGTTGAATGGAAATAAACGTATTTTGCAATCAAAAAACACTTTTTCATTGTTGGTGAAAGCGTTTTACAGAAGTAAAGCACTATTTAGGTGTTTGTGGCATCATTCATGGACAAAAAGAAGTGTACAATTCACTAGAGTGCATGAAATAACATCGTTTCACAAAAAGCTCTTTTTCTCCATTTTTTGTTTCAAAAGAGAGAATTTCGGCGAAAGTAACCATTTTCTATTGTTGATTACTGAAGAACAGAATAAGGTAGAAACAAACTTTTTTTTTTCTGATGAAAGATGAGAGTCCAATCTTTCATTTGGTAGTATGTGTGTTTCCATAGTCCAAACACAACATTTTCTGTGGACCTTGAAAGATCAGTCAAAATGCTTAAATCGGCTGGCCCTGGCGACAACC
This sequence comes from Vanacampus margaritifer, assembly GCF_051991255.1. NCBI lineage: Eukaryota > Metazoa > Chordata > Actinopteri > Syngnathiformes > Syngnathidae > Vanacampus > Vanacampus margaritifer. The sequence goes on along the minus strand of NC_135436.1, from coordinate 25,570,726 downwards.
CGTTTTTGAAAACGTCTGGCAGTCAAAGAGTTAACGTCATTGGCGGCCCTCCGTAGGTTTTTACTTGACGTCTTTTAACGTCCGTGGCAGTCAAAGAGTTAATATAAATTCAATTAAAATATTTTGAGACGGGTGTCGTACATAGACAAATTCTAGCAGTTAAAGCTCTGTTTTCCGGCCTCCTTCCCATCTCATCCGCCTCACTTTTTTTTTTTTTTTTTTTAACTCGTTCACTGCCATTGACGGCTATACACGTCAAAAATCCATTTTAACTGGACTGTCAGTGAATCAGTTAAATTTTTTTAGTTTGAACTCTTGAGTTTTTTTATTTACGGCGGCAACTAACAAAAAAAAAATCGATGAATCTTTGTCGATTAATCGCCATGCATCATTCTCCCTTCTCACAATTTATACTATGACACTACACACCATTACCCATCGTTAGCACAGCTGAATTGGAGACTGCACGTTATCTGCTAACTGCAGCAGAAGTCCAAAAGCGTGCGTTTCTCGCATGTTTGCTCAAATTTATGCCAAGCGTGGGCTCGTTTTTTTGGAAAACAACATTTGCGTGCCGCCCCGCCGTTCTCCCGGCCTTACAGATTATATCTCCATGTCAAGTAGGCTCGGAGAGGAGCGAGACCCCACCTCGAGGAGAGGCCGTGGCCTCGGGCCCCCCGGTTACAAAACATCGGAATAGTTCAGCCCCTTCCTCGCTGTGATTGATGCACCGTAGTGACACAGTCATTTTCCTTGCCGCAGTAACACTGTGTCACATTTACACAGCCCCCCCCCCCCCCTCCTTCAAACCGCAGAGCTCCTGGCTTCTTAACTTACTGTCAAATAGAAGGGGGGGGGGGGGGGGTTAATGGCTGCAGGAGCTGACGGCGCGTTTTGCCGTCGATGATGGTTTGACATGTCGCCGCTGATTCTTGAAGGCCAGGCGGGATCTAAAAGTCGTTGGTGTGAACGCTACGCAGCTGAATTCAAGAAGTAAGTCCGAAATGTTCTCCACTGGTTTCATTCCGGCGCTTCGGGTGCGTTCACATGGTGACCGCGTTTTCCTTGAAGGTGTTAACAAGAGACACGACCCGCTTTGAAACGGAGAGATTTTGAATCCCCAAAAACTCAAAACTGCAATGCGGTAATTGGGCCACTGTGTAAAAACATCAAAACAGAATGACTTGCAAATTCCTTTTCAGGCTATATTCAGATGAATGCAAAGCCCAAAACGTATCAAATATTCACGGCCATTAGTAACTTTGTGGGTTAGTCGGTATAAGCTGAAACAGACTGTTGATGTCGCCGCTTCAAAATATGATGCAGAGGACCTGGGATGGGTTTTTACACCAAGTACTTACTGTAATACTTGATCGTACCATTACGTCTTCAATTTGATACAAATGTGTCCTATTTTTGTCCAACCCCACACACACACACACGCACACATTTATTAAACATGGAAAATCAGTAACTAACCTAAACCCCCCCTAACCAACCAGCCATACCTGATGCCAAACAATTCACCCACTCAACCAACCTGACCTAACCAACCGACCCCACCCAACCAAACCCACCAACCAACCCAATGCCAATCAAGTCAACTCACCAAAACTAAACATACCAACCCAACCGATCCAAAACCACACAAACTAAACAACCGACCCAACCAACTAACTCCAATCCAACCAACCAGCACAAATCCAACCCAATCAAACCCACTAACAAACTCAAATCACCCAACCCGGCTCGACCAAACCAACTAACCAACCAACATGACCCGGCCCCGAACCCGATCCACCTGCATTGTTTATACTATATTACTCTCAAGCTTCCACGAGTAGTTTTTTTTTTTTTTATTCCTTCCTTACTTCCTTACCATCTTCCTTCCTTCCCTCCTTCCTTCCTTCATCACTTCATTGCTTCCTTGCTTTTTTCCACCCAATCTCTCTCCCTCACTTCATTCCTACCCTCCTTTAATTCCTCCCTTCCTTCCTTCCACCCAATCTCTCTCTTTTCCTCCCTTCCTTCCTTCTTTCCTTCCACCCAATCTCTATCTTCTTTCCTCCCTTCCTTCCTTCCACCCGATCTCTCTCTTCCTTCCTTCCTTTCTTCCACCCGATCTCTCTCTTTTCCTCCCTTGCTTCCTTCTTTCCTTCCACCCAATCTCTATCTTCTTTCCTTCCTTCATCACTTCATTGCTTCCTTCCTTTTTTCCACCCAATCTCTCTCCCTCACTTCATTCCTACCCTCCTTTAATTCCTCCCTTCCTTCCTTCCACCCGATCTCTCTCTTTTCCTCCCTTCCTTCCTTCTTTCCTTCCACCCAATCTCTATCTTCTTTCCTCCCTTCCTTCCTTCCACCCGATCTCTCTCTTTTCCTCCCTTCCTTCCTTCTTTCCTTCCACCCAATCTCTTATCTTCTTTCCTTCCTTCCTTCCTTCATCACTTCATTGCTTCCTTCCTTTTTTCCACCCAATCTCTCTCCCTCACTTCATTCCTACCCTCCTTTAATTCCTCCCTTCCTTCCTTCCACCCGATCTCTCTTTCTTCCCTCCTTCCTTCCACCCGATCTCTCTCTTTCCCTCCCTCCCTTCCTTCTTTCCTTCCACCCAATCTCTATCTTCTTTCCTTCCTTCCTTCCTTAGACCTGATCTCTCTCTCTCTTCCTTCCTTCCACCCGATCTCTCTCTTTTCCTCCCTTCCTTCCTTCTTTCCTTCCACCCAATCTCTATCTTCTTTCCTTCCTTCCTTCCTTAGACCCGATCTCTCTCTTCCTTCCTTACTTCCACCTGATCTCTCTTCCTTCCTTCCATCCTTCCTTCCACCTGATCTCTCTCTTCCCCTCTTCCTTCCTTCCTTCCACCCAATCTTTCTCTCTCCCTCACTTCCTTCCTTCCGCTGCCCCTCCCCCCACACCACCACCACCACCCCTTCCTCTCTCCCTCGGTGAGACGCCAACATTTTATGTTTATGGGTCACCAATATCAAAGTGGTTAACAGCTTACTTCCAGCAGCAGCAGCAGTGGGATCCATTCTCACGCCTGCGCGCTGCTCACAACAACCCCGTGTGTCGTCCACCCGGGTTCGACTTCAGGATACGCTTTAAGGAAAATGCAAACCAACGGGAGCCTCTTCAGCATGACCTCTTTGTTGTGACACATCTAACATCAGTTTGGTCCGAGCCACTAAGCGGAGCACGGCAAGTCCCGGCAGCGCAGGCGCTTGCTTCATTTTTCCTGACGTGAGACTTGAACTTGATTGTGTTTTAAGTGAATAACCCAGCAATTGGCGGCCGTCTGTCAAGGGACCTCGCGTTGCGCTCTGCCAACTCTCCGCCGCCTTTAATTCGGCAGATGCCCCGCAGCTGTGTTTTCACCTCGTCACATGCGAGACATTTGGCTTCACATTTGACAAACGAAAAGATCGCTGGCCAAGCCAAGGGATGCTTTGTGACACTTCTTTGGTGGCACAAATAAAAGGTGCGACATGACTTTAAAGAGGTAAACGGTAATTACTGAAGAATGTCAGAATGCCAACTCTGTCATGTGAAGGACCCGAGGCGATGCATGCTTGTCTGTAGCGGCGCAGATAACGCTCCAGTGTGGGTGGGAATGTCTCTTCCACGACCAGCAGCCGCACTCCATTCCTAATTCGAGTAAGTCCTTTGACCCAGCAGTGACCCGAGTTTACGGGCCCGTCGGGGGGGGAATTTAAATGGTCCCGTCGCATTTGGATGCTTTATCCCTTCCGTGGCTGCACGTTAAGCCACACGGGAAACCTTACAAGAGCGGAGGTGCTTATAGAAAAGATGTCACATCGCACCCTGTACAGGATTAGATTTGGGAGCGGGAAGAGAGCGAGAGGGCGGCGGCGGCGAGCCAATCCAGACTTCAGTCGCAGCCATCAAAGCAGGTGTGAAGATGTTCGGGTCAACAACTTCATCCTTTCTTTCATGTCTGTCACGCCTGGAATTGGCGAGCACCCTCGAAGACTGCGACACACTCGGTTGTCCCTGCCGTGTTGGGCGCACAGATAAAAGAAAATGGAGGCCAGGGTCCGGTGTTATCGGGATTGTTACTGTTAGATCGTGGGGACTACTGTCAATAAAGCTTAGTGAAGAAATACAGACCCTCGGAACAAAAATGGATGTTTTGGGGTTTTTTTTGTACAAAAATCCAGGAACCAAAATGAGATATATCACTACACTGATTTTTTTTTTATTGGACTAAACTTAAAAAAATAAAATAAAATGCTGTAATATGTGACAGCTAATTTTTTGTTTTTCTCGTTATATTCATGATTTTCAATTTAATATAAATCAGATACATTTACTTTTTCCAAGCCAAATACAAAAAGTTACATCCAAGTAACTTTTTTACTAAGTAATTAAAGCCAATTTTACGACTTTACCCCAAATAGAATTTCTAATTCAGTATGAACAACATTTGTGGGGTTCAACCTGAGTTGGTTAAACTTAAATTGAAAATGATGCTTTCAACCAAATCATGAATATGACAAGAACAAATTTAGCTGTAACAAATAACAGCATTTTCTTTTAGTTTAGTCCAATTAAAAAAAAAATCAGTGTACAATATTTATAAAAACACACAGTAGATAATGATTTGCAAACGTGGACGCTAGCCGCTTCTCGCAAGACGTCTTCTTAGCAACAGACGAAAAGGGAGCAGTTTGCACATATGAAGCGTAAAAGACGAACTAGCTTAGCATTAGCGAGGACGAAAGCCGAACTAGCTTAGCATTAGCGAGGACGAAAGCCGAACTAGCTTAGCATTAGCGAGGACGAAAGCCGAATTAGCTTAGCATTAGCGAGGACGAAAGCCGAACTAGCTTAGCATCAGCGAGGACGAAAGCCGAACTAGCTTAGTATTAGCGAGGACGAAAGCCGAACTAGCTTAGCATTAGCGAGGACGAAAGCCGAACTAGCTTAGCATCAGTGAGGACGAAAGCCGAACTATCTTAGCATCAGCGAGGACGAAAGCCGAACTAGCTTAGCATCAGCGAGGACGAAAGCCGAACTAGCTTAGCATCAGCGAGGACGAAAGCCGAACTAGCTTAGCATCAGCGAGGACGAAAGCCGAACTAGCTTAGCATCAGCGAGGACGAAAGCCGAACTAGCTTAGCATCAGCGAGGACGAAAGCCGAAGTAGCTTAGCATTAGCGAGGACGAAAGCCGAACTAGCTTAGCATCAGCGAGGACGAAAGCCGAACTAGCTTAGCTTTAGCGAGGACGAAAGCCGAACTAGCTTAGCTTTAGCGAGGATGAAGCTACTACGAGCTAAGTTGTAACGTGGATTTCAAACCAACCAGTTGTGTAAAAGTGTCAATCCTTGCCTTATCTTTGACACACTGCGTGCTCCGTACAACAACAAAAAAGTGGCATTTGATTATTTCTGCCATTTTGCTAACTCCCCCCCCAAACCCCCCCCCCAGCCATTCGTGAGGTCACTTTGTCTATTTACTGCAACCCTGTTGTCATTATCGTTCTTGGAGACTTTTACTTGGGGGGGGACCATAAATAGTTATTTTATGTTGTGGAGATGAAGGTATTTTTTGTTGTGATGGTTACTGGAAAAATAAAATGCCCGAGGGGGTGTACAGTGTGTAATACGGATGAGATTGGCTGTGCACTTCCTGGAATCTTTATGCATATGCAAGCAAAAAGCAATTATTTTGGTGAAACACGTCATTCATTCCGACTGCATAGCACACTGGGCCACATTATCTGTAATACTGCAGCAACAAATGTAATAAACAAGCTGCCTTTCCTGCAACTGTTTTGTAGTAGTTTCAGAATTAAACACAAAAATAAGCTAAAGCGTCTCCAACCGAAAGCTTCATGCTGCTTAATGATGAGCAAATGTAGAGGCGGCGGCCCATGTCAAGTCTTTTAGTTATTTGTATTTGGTTTTGGATTCCCCCTCCCACAGTGCACTCAGAATGAATTTTGGTTTAATATTATATGCATCCGAAGCAAGCTTATTGATGATCCAAATTGATAACGAATTTAAATGGTGTTTTAATGGCTGTAAAATGAAGGATTGGTACAAGATGTAGCGCAAGGCTCATTGGGCTCGAAATAATAATAATAATACATTTAATATAAGCGCTTTTCAAAAGACGCTTTACAGTTTAAAAGTCAACAGATTGAAAGTCCAGGCCCTTACATGTGGGGTGAACGGCAAGTTTTTTTTTTTTTTCTGGAGATCACCGACTCTTATTGTGACATAAAAAAAAGAGAAAGAAAGAAAAATAGCCAACTATGAAGCGACCTGTAGCTTGTACTGCAAATAAGAGGAGCAAATACTGATACTGAAATACTGCAACAACTACCAACACAAGTTAAAATGTAGTCACCGCTCACTAGACAAGCTAATAGTTAGCCTAGCTTCTTCAATTCTCTATTACTTGTGTTTGTAGCCTATAAGTTGTCTCGCAAGTCAAAATGTTGTTACCGGACAAGCTAAAAGTTAGCCTAGCTTCTTCAATTTACTACTACTTGTGTGTGTATGTGTTGTCTCACAACTTAAAATGTAGTCCCCAGACAAGATAACAGTTAGCCTAGCTTCTTTGATTTCCCACTACTACGACTACTTGTGTTTATATAGGTTGTCTCACGAGTTGTTTACATTTGCCTCCAACACCTTGTGTTTGGAAGTTGGAAGTTTTTAATTTCCTCTCGTTCTACTACTACTACTACTAGTTTTCCTGATAAAATTTTGTAGAATGCCCAGCTCTGGTAATCACCAGACAAGCTAACCGTTAGCTTCTTGAATGTATTCCTGTTCCATACTACCAATAGTTACTACTACTACTACAACAGTTGTCCTGATTTTTTTTGGGGGGGGCATGGCTAAAATTTTAGTGACCATGATCGGATTTTGTTTTGAGCAAAACTTGACATTAACATGCTTTTGTGGTCCAACAGAACCCAATACCTGAATTAGCTCTTTTTTTCCCCCACACCCTTCTCACTAGACTCACAAGACGATATTAGCCGCTTTAAATGGAGTGTGACAGAGCGCGTCCCCACTAATCAATAAGAATCTGTGCGCGAGGCTGTGTTTAGTGGCACCTGGCTCGGGTTAGCTACAATCTGGGCTTTCATTGGAAGCTGCCTCTAATTAACCATCATTATTCATGCGCAGGATAAGAAGAGCTGAGCCGAAGCTGCCTCTTAATTATCGTGTCCATTGATCTTGGTCAGCTTTTGTGTGTGTGTATGTATAGCGTACAACTGCATTGTGGATTGTTTAGATGCTAGTTTTAGCCTCTCCAAGTCTTCAAACAAGCAAGCAAACATTCGCATAGTTTTAACGACGCCATATTAAGTGCTCCAGTAAACTTTAATGCGACCCTGCGGTTTCATTAAAGATTCAAACATCTAAAAGCTGCTTCAATCAATATTTCACCATAATGTCACACATTAGCGCGTCTTAGCAATGCGGCGATGGACCGCGTTGGTGAAGAGGCTCTTGTGTTTTCTAACTTCCACATCATCACTGTACAGTGAAAAACAATCGTCTCGCTAAACAACCAATGACAATATGTTTTGTAAACGGCAAGTATCAAAATGTTATACTTCTGCTGGTGATCACGTCTCCTGCATTCACGTTTGTTTTCAATCCAGATTTAGCTGCAGCAGCTAACGAGAGTGGCTAGCGGGAGTTAGCCTGCGCGGCTAATAAGAGTGGCTAGCGAGAGAAGCTAGTAAAAAAAAAAAAATTCTAGTAAAAGGTTGAGAGAGCAAAGGAGAAGGTGACAAGCATGGGAGCCCGAACCCCGGGACTAAGCGATGACGACCTCGACATGCCTGCTCCAGCTATGGAAGGTAAGCGGCGGTCAACCCAGTGCTACGTTCGCGAATGTTTAAATACATTTTATTTGTCCCAAAGACGTATTTATACGTTTTTTGATGCTAGCGCATACAGACAGCTTTGACGCAGCCTCTCAACTGCAAAGAACGGTTGAAGAAATGGTAGTTATTACACAAACGGCCAGCAGGTGGCAGCAGAGCAAAAGACATCAACCAGGGCCATGTTGAAAAAAAAGCTCTTTTACTCACATTTCTAAATAGATTTGTGAATAAAGATGACATTTAGCTATATTCTAATGCTAATTGCTGCAAAACGGAAACAGATAGAGATGTACTTTTTTCCTGATGAAAGAAGAGACTCTAATCTTTCTTTTGGCAGGTTCCATGTTTTTATAGCAATGGAACACAATATTCTGTGGGCCTTGCAAAATTAGTCAAAATCCAGTAAAGCCGCCGTGAGTGAAGGGGATTGCTTCAGTGAAAATGGCTGGGAGTTAATGAGGTAGTATAATTAGTTATTATTAGATCTACAATAATGTAAAAAAAAAAAGAAAAAAGTACGTTAATGCCTTTATATATTAAAATCAATAGTGTTTTTTTTAATGGATTAGTTCACCACTAGATGGTGCTAAGTATTCCACGATGTCATTTTAAGGAAAGCCATTTTTAAGATTTCCCAAAATCTTGAATGCAGCTATTCAGCCGACATTTTGTTGTGTTTGTAGTATTTCAACTCGTGAAGTATTTTGAGAACTATAATAGAAATATACACATCCAACATAAACGTTTCGATTATTGGTGCGCTGTAAAAACGTGTCCTGCACTTTAGAAATTAACAACAGCTTTCAAGAACTTCCAATTTGAGCAGTAGTACATTTAACTTAACGTCTTCAAGCGGTTCAGCCGGATGAAAACGAGCGTGATTAAATCTCATTACGACTCGACCCCGTTCACTTAAAGGGCCCAATTTGGAATGATGAGTGGCAGACGAGAAACCTTCCACCTGCGGGTCGGAGGCCTCTGTCATGTCCAATGTATGCATTTGTGGCACACGCTGACAATTATTTAGCGCGGCGAGGCAACGCCGAAGCACATTTGACCCGATCTCTGTCTGGGGGTGGCTGATAATAGCTGCAAGAGCATTTGCCCTCACGTGCAACAGTCCTGGGTTGGCAACGGGGGCGAACCGGAGTGGCAAGAAAACAAAAGCATTCATCAGTTTTCTTTATTTATTTTTTTTTATCCTTGGACTTAGACATTTTTCCTTTTGAATCAAACTCTGTTCGCCTTGTGTTCCCTCCCACAACGGCGCATCAAGGAGCAGGGACTCCGCTAATCCTTGTTCAGTTTGGACACCCCAAGGAGTAAAGAGTATCGGAGCCGCCAAACAAGAAGCTTCATTTTAGCTGAGTGTGTGACACAAAATCATTTGGAAGATCAAGCCAAAAGGTCAAGGTCAAGATCAACACTGCCACGTCTGATGAAAGAATTCCGAGGAGCCAGCGAAGGCCGGCTGGCCTCAATTTACAAATAGTTCCCTCTTCAATGTTGGTGTTTTCTGGAAAATCAATTCCAAAGGGATAAAAGGATTTCTTCCCCCCTTTTTTTCCCCGGTAACCCACAGTGACCTTGTGTTGAATTTCAAGATCAGAGAATGACGGACAATTCTGTTGGCAGAAAAAATCCTTTGTATTCATCTTTTTATTTATTTATTTTTTATTTTCCCAGCGAAACCACTAACAGGAAACACTTTTATTTAAATGAGTTCTCATTAAGTGGGACATCTTTTATGTACTACTTACCTAGAGACTAATTAAGCAAGCTATTATCACATTAACTGTGAACTACACTTAAAGCCTGGTGGCAAGAACAAAAAGTTGCTACCAAATAAACACCTCGTGTATCAATTGGATACAATTTGTACCTTTTTCCGGAATGATCTTCCTGATATGCACGTACGAACTGTACGTAACACTCATATTTGCCACCCTTTTGTTTTGAAAGCAAATTGTCGAAATTAGACACATTTTATCTTATTTTGATTTTATGATAAGATTAGCATTTAAAAAAATAAAATAAATTGCACTTCCAGTTAACTCATTCACTGCCATAAATTCATTTAAAAAATATATATTAAAAAATTAGGGGCGACAGGCAATTACATTTTTAATTGTAATTAATCGTATGACTTCACTAGTTAACTCACGATTAATCGCAAATTTTATATCTGTTCTAAATGTACAATGAAAAAATCTAGGTTTTCGTACTCTGGTTAACAAAAGTGGAAAAAACTTAAACTAATAGAAATTAGTTCAAATGAATTTTTGACGTATATAGCCGTCAATGGCAGCGAATGAATTTAAAAAAGAAAGAAGAAAATAGTATTAAAAATTTGGGGCGTCAGGTGATTAAAATGTTAATCGTGATTGATCGCATGACTTTATTAGTTAACTCATGATTAATCACAAATTTTATGTGTTCTAAATGTACCAAAAAATTCTAGCTTTTCATACTCTTGTTAACAAAAGTGGAAAAAACTTCAATTAATAGAAATGAGTTCAAATGAATTTTTGACGTTTATAGCCGTCAATGCAGCGAATGAATAAAATAAAAAAAAAAGAAGAAAATATTATTAAAAATTTGGGGCGTCAGGTGATTACAATTTTAATCGCATGACTTTACGAGTTAACTCACGATTAATCACAAATTTTATATCTGCTCTAAATGTACCAAAAAAATCATAGCTTTTCATACTCTAGTTAACAAAAGTTGAAAAAACTTAAACTAATAGAAATTAGTCAAAATGATTTTTTGACGTTTATAGCTGTCAATGCAGCGAATGAATAAGAAAAAAGAAAATATTATTAAAAATTAGGGGCGTCAGGTGATTACAATTTTAATCGTGATTAATCGCAGGACTTTACTAGTTAACTCAGGATTAATCACAAATTTTATATCTGTTCTAAATGTACCAAAAAAATCATAGCTTTTCATACTCTTGTTAACAAAAGTGGAAAAAACTTAAACTAATAGAAATTAGTTAAAATGAATTTTTGACGTTAATAGCCGTCAATGGCAGCGAATGAATAAAATAAAAAAAGAAGAAAATATTATTAAAAATTTGGGGCGTCAGGTGATTACAATTTTAATCGTGATTAATTGCATGACTACAAAAAAAATTCTAGCTTTTCATACTCTTGTTAACAAAAGAGGGGAAAAAAAGTTAAACTAATAAAAATAGTTCAAATGTATTTTTGACGTTTTTAGCCGTCAATGGCAGTAAATGAGTTAATGAACAGTTAGGGGAATGCTGGACGTTATTAAACATTCATGGGGCGCGAGTGTTGTTGCGCTCGGGCGGTAGCGAGGCGCTGATTGCACAGACCAGTTCCCGGCGTCCTAATTGATGGCAGCTGTTTGACTGATTGCTCGCGCTCTTTTTACAAACAGTTGTTTGTAGAAGCTCTAATGACTTTTATTGACTCGGGCTGCCGCTGCCAATGCATCCTCCGAGCGCCAACTCGGCAATGTTTTGGTCACATTATGGCTGAGCCGTGGAGGTGGTTTGTGTCGACTTATTATTGTTTGTATTTAATGGCGAAATTAAATCTGGTTCAAGTTGATAAAATCATCAAATAACATCATACAATGTGGTCATCAATGACATTTATTAATGTGTAAACACTGACACTCAATATGATGCCCAACAAGCCGGAATCAACTTCTTAGGGAAAAAATAAATAAAAGAACTAACATCTTTACCGGATAAGAATGCACGAAATGCCTCTCGCTGTTCAACATTCAACAAGGAAACGTGAGTAAATTATGCGAGAACAGAATTAATTGCGTCCATTTGCCTACGGGTGTATTCAGACCAGAGAAGTCCTTAACTCATTCACTGCCATAAATTAATTTAAAAAAAAATGAAGGGCGACAGGCAATTAAATTTTTTTATGGTATTTAATCGTATGATTTCACTAGTTAACTCACGATTAATCGCAAATTTGATATCTGTTCTAAATGTACAATGAATTTTTTTTATAAGTTTTCATACTCTTGTTAAAAGTGGAAAAAAATGTTAACTAATAGAAATAATTAAAATGAATTTTTGACGTTTATAGCCGTGAATGAATAAAAAAAGAAAAGATTATTAAAACTTTGGGACGTCAGGTGATTAAAAATTTTATCGTAATTAATGCGTTTAAAACGACCACAAACGCTGCCTCAAGGGCCGGCGTGTTAGCTTAACGCTAACAGAAGGGAAAACGTCATTGACACGATGCTAGCATAAGCGTTGCGGTTTTATTACATAACTTTGCTTTGAAAAAGTTTGCTCATCCTTGCATTAACAAAACAAAATGCCATTGATATGCTAACAGTTAGCATCAATAGTCGTAGCTTTATTAGCAACACATGGTGAAGCAAGACATTTACACTTACGCTCATATTCACACCTGGTCCATAAACATACAGTACATTTGACTATTTTATTTACTGTCCAATTTTGTATACCCAGTGCAAAAAGTGGCATAATAAAAACAAAGCTAATGAATGTACATACGAAGCATTGCAACTTTTGGCTTTGAGTTTTTCCAGCAACATTTCAGCCTTGTCACATCCTCACCGTCCTGTAATTACCCTCTGCCGTTGTGTCAGCAAGTAACAGACGAGCCATTACGCACAACAGTTATGCGCTAATTCCGAGCTCATTCGACTGCTGTCGTGTTTATCGCTCGCCGTTACGATCGCTCATCGCCTTGTTTGTTCGACTTTAACGCCGCAGTAAATCCAAGCGGCGGAGGCAGCAGTTCACTTTATACTAACGATAAAAAGCCGGATCCTGTTAAGTATTTTTGCCGTCGCCCGTCGTTCATTTTTAATGCATCGCGCGCGCGCGCCCGCGTGCGTTGAGGTTTCAATCAGCCTGACCTTCGCCTGACCTTGCCTGAGGTAGCACCTCTGAGCCGCGGTGAGAATGTGCAAGGCCTATCAAGAGTGTCAGTTTAGTGCAGTCTTCAGTATTCTATCAATCTAAAAACAACAACCTTTTTTTTTTTTTTTTTTTTTTTTTTTTTTTTAAATTCATTTTTTTCCCCAGGGCTGCTGACTTTTAACATTGACAACATCGATGTTTTCCTGTGTGTGTGTGTGTGTGTGTGCGCGCGTGTGGGTTGCGAGCTTGTGCGGACGTCGTGTTCTTACACTTGTGGGTAGATGTACGTAGGTGCGAGCATTGCGCAACAGATGCTGAGCTTCGACAATAAAAGCCCATCAGAGGCTTTCACAGTGAGTGCGCTGGACAGCAGGCGTGCGTGTGACTCATACAAAAAAGAAAAGAGAAATATCGGCGGCCTTTTGTTTCCTGACATAAATTAAATCAGCATGTTTTTTTTGCGGGGGGGGGGGGAATATTACAGCCGCTTGACCGTTTTCCATTCATGACAATAGAACAAAAGTGCTGCTGCTGGAACACCTTCCACATGCTGAGATAAAAATGACGTTAACACCGTATTGGCGATATCATGTGGTTCTGTCCATCATGCCAGCAGTTGTCATATTGTCCTTTCTTTTTTCTTTTTTTTCTCTTTTTCTGGAGAGCTCAGTATTGTTCATTCGGTAATTTTACCGATTTGACATGTCATCATCATTGCTCTCCTTTTTTTAAAAAAAAAAAAAATATTATTAATTTTTTTTGTATGTGCGAGTGTGCGTGTATTCATTAGTTCACACTTCCAGCCAGAGTCGGGAGGCCGTCAGGAGACCCGAGGAAGGACCAAAGAAAAGAAAGGAGAGTGAAATAGTCATATTGTCCTTTCTAAAGCTCAAATAAATGCAAAACACTTGAACCTGTCTCACGAGTGACCCACAATCACGTTTTGCATTTTTTTGTCACTTTAGAGGTGGAATTTACATTGAACGAATAGTACGACCTTGGGATTCAAATTTCTGATGTAAAAAAACAAAAAAAAACTACTAAAATTCAATCTCGTCATTTTTGCCAAAATTCCCTCTAACTTCACCTGAAAACAGACTCATTAATGTCTTGGTCTCGCTGACCGCCATCCTTGTCAAAGGTTGTTACGTGTTCTAAAGGGGACGCAAAGGCAAAGGTGGTCCGTTTGATCTGACAGCCTTGACTTTAATTTACCAAGATGGGACTACAGAAGATACGTGAGAGGATTCGAGAGCGCACGCAAGGCAGCGTCCGTTTCCTTTTGTTTGGTGGTGTCGAGCGGAGACTTCTGATTCTGCCGGCGCGTCTGCAAAAGTCTTTGAAAACTCTCGACGTCTTTTCAAGAAAATATTTGATTTACAGGCTCATCACGCAAGGACGGTTTCAAATTAGTATTTGAGTGCTATTATGTAAACAGTAGGGGTGTGAATTGCCCCCCCGTCCCTGGCGATTCGATTCGTATCCCGATTCATAGGTCACGATTCGATTTGATACCGATTAATTCCGATACGAATCCATAAATTGATTATTGCGATTTTTTTTAAAACTTAAATTTAGAAAATACTAATCAGTAAACTTGTACATGCACACTGTAAGATTTGTATGAAAATGTATTTATTTATCTGAAAATTCAGGTTGCAGTCCGTTTCATGTTTCTGAAATCAAATATTAAGGCTTAATGTTCCATTAACATAACATTCTTCCATGCTTAATGTGTAAATCCTAACCCTAAGTAAGATGTTTTGTTGAATATTCCCATAAAAAAAATTGATGTTTAAAAATCGATTTGGCCACATATTGAATCGATTCGAGAATTGCGCGCTGTAATATCGCGATATGTTGCCGAATCGATTTTTTCTAACACCCCTAGTAAACAGTGAAAGCCCGTTTATCGAGGGAGGTTCCAGCCTAGCCCACCTTTCGCCGAGTGCTTTTTTGACGCAAAGCCTCATAAAAATTTGTCCCGAGTTAAAGCTTTTAAGCTTTAACTTTGATAGCCTTAAACAAATACATGGACTGAGAAGGATCAAAAACAAAAACCTGCTTCATTCAGTCGGTTCTCAGTTGCCGATTTCGGAATTTTTGAAAACCCTGCCCATAGCGCAACAGTTCAGTTGAATACATTGTGTGGTTGACCTAATAAGTATATAGTAAATACCACAGGAACAGAATTGACCAAAACTCTTTTAATTAGATGAATGTGTTTAGGGTTGTTGGAGTTTTCCGTTTCCTTTGTGCCATTCTAATGGTCTTAATGATGCAGCTCGTTTTTTTTTTTTTGGATTTCACAAGACTGTGCGTGTGTATTAGATGTTGTACATACTCACTGACCTTTCGTAACGTCTCGTGCGGAGGTCAGATGGACAAGATGTCAAAAGATGTGACGTGATGAGAAAACATCACGTAGTGCACAGACGGCGCCCGGTGATGATTTACGGATCTCCAGCTGTGGCAAACAGTCGGATCTTCCTGGTTTACAAATTCTCCACATCACAGCGCTCTTTTTTTGGAATTGTTTCAAATCAGCGGTGAGGAAAAGCCGTGTTGGCAACAAAAGCCTTTGCAAAGATGTAAAGCCCTTCTTTTGATAGCAGCAGTTCATTCTTTGGCGCTGGTGGTTGTTGAGGAGGCTTGCAACCGGAGCCGCAATCTAAAGGATCTCCCTGTTGAGACAACTTTGCAAACGAAGTGAGAAGGGAGGCAGGCAGCGATTTTTTTTTTTTTTTTTTTTTTTTTTTTTTTTTTTAAAAGGCTTAACATCTTATTTTTAGCAAGGAGCAGAAGAAGCGCGTGCTGACACGAGCGGCGCAAAGACGAGTCTCTTGTGACGGAGTCGCGCTCAATGCCGGGATGTGACGCCGCGGCGTGCGTCTGCAACTCAACCCCCCCCCCCCCACCCCCCCCCCCGGGGACGTGGCAAAGGACACTGCTGGGTACATTTTTACATTTTTATAACATGCTCGCTAAAAGTTATTACAGAAGGTGGCAGGCCATTCTTTGCCATTAAATTAAAAGCAGAGAGAAAATCTGTACCATTTTTCATTCTCATTGCACTGTGTTTATCTATTCATCTATCTTGCCATTCATCACGGCTGTCACACAGACTTCCCTTCGCCCACATTTTTTTTCCCTTCACATTTTTGCTGCTCAGCAGTTAACGAGCAGCCTTGAGTAAAATTCCCATTTAACGCTCCCTTATTGCGGTAATGGATCACAGTAACTTTTTTTCTCTCTCCCATGTATCGCTCCAAAACAACAGTGTCCAGTGATAGAACATTAATAACACTGCAGTATTTATTAAAAAAAAATTTGCGGGGAAGCTAATTTCAATATTAATAAAAATGGAGAACATTGGCACTAAACAAATCAGTGAAAAACGGAACACTGCAAACAATCTTGAGGCCAGAAAACACTCAGTAAATTGAAAAACATTTATTGTGCACTACTCTCCAAAATAGGTATTGTTGAAGAAAAATAATCTTTTTCTTCGCATGTTCGTTTTCTATCGGGTAGTGAGAATGTTGGTTATCCGAATGCAGGCTGGAGATCGACGAACAGTTACTTCAAAGCTTTTATTTCTACAGAATATTCCGGGCACAAGTGAGTTCCAGACAATGGCTGTAGCCTCTCACAAGTGGGAAGTTACAGAGGACTTACAACATTCTTATACTATCTTGAAGGGCGGTACCACAAAGGCCCCAGGAAACAGCCCACCCCGGAGTTCACCGCACATGAGATACTTTAAAGGCATCCTACTAACACATTGACTTCAACCACAGACAAATTGTCTATTGTTGTGGAAATAGAGGCCTTCCAGACATGGCCGGCAGAAATCGCGACAACACTCACAAAGACACATCCACAGATAAAAGTTCTACTGAGGAAATAAGGAAATTAAAACAGTTATGACTAAATCCGGGCAGAAGACCCTCTTCAGTATCATTTTAGAAATATTATTTTCTAAAATAATGGGTGAAGCTCTCTGAATGTTCTGAACTGTTGTTTTCTTGCCAGTACCATAACAGAAGACACCCGAAGATCAATTTCAAGTTCAGACAGAATTCTAAGGATAAATGTATTGTTCACTACCGTCCAAAATGGACGGGCATTGCTATTTTACAAATATTATATCTCATTATCAAAATGCCAAATATTCCATCCATCCTTTTACTTCACAACTGATCCTGTTCAGAACCACCAGATACTACTAGATAGGGGTACACCTTGGGACTGGATAGCAAAAAAGGCCAAAAATAAAATCCCAAAGTGGAAGACGAAATGTAGAAGAAAATGAATCTGATCATAATGTTCAAATGTTTTTTTCGGCCCCAGACAGACTTTGTTATTTATTTGACAGTAAAGATTGCTGACCCCTGACCTAGACCAAGTCTCAGGAGGCAGGTCAGTCTGAGCTTTTGCCCCCTCCAACCTCTCCCCTCCACACATCAACACAGGACAAGAACCCTTGTCACTATAGAGGATATTATGTGTGATGAACTGTAATCGCTTTTCTGCCACTGACCCTGCAGCGTTGATTGTTTGTTGAGCGGCAGAATTTAGCGCTTGTAACTCAAGGGCACACGTCAGTGCTCCAAACTGGCGCTGCATCCCCTGCGGCGTGTCTATCGATGTCATGGCCTTTTGCCATCTGCTTGGAGGACCACGGACGCAGCCAACCAATTAAAGAGGTCACAAAATCAATTCCCTTTTGTAAGAGACCCCCGATGCCTCAGATTGTGTGGACAAAATCCATCCCTGGCTTTTGTCATTGTTTTTTTTTTTTTTGCCGTAGTATTGCCAGAGAGCAAACCAGTCAACTGTCTTGGGTTCATTTAACAAACAATCCTTTTAGTTCTTCTCGCCTTTGATTCTCCAAGCTCGTTTATTACAGGGATGTGATTTTTCCGCTAATTCGCGGAATTCCGCTTTTTTTATCTCCCCCCCCAAAAAAAAAATCCGATTTTTTTTTTTTTTTTTTTTTTTTTTTTTAGTAGTTCATTGTGTATGCACATGACTCCGACAGATAACATCTTCTGCTATAACAAAGACATTTGTGGTATGCTCTAATATGAGTTACTTTTCATTTGGTCATGATACAATTATTTGTTCATGAAATTTGAACTCTTCAACATTATTTATGTGTTAACTTAGTAATCACATTAGTTAGATATGATGATATTCTCAGTGATAGTTTTTAAAAGCAAAGGCAGTCCAATGTTTTTGAATGTGACTGATTTTGAGTTGACTAAAACTGCCATTTTATATGGGATAGTTCAATAAACATTGAAAATTTATGCTGTTGTTTTGTCTATTTCTTTGTCATGTGAGTGCATTGAAAGTACTTAAAAACACCTGGACCTAGCTTGGTGCCAGCGGCCCCCAGACCCCCGGCTAAATTTTCAGATAATTTCACTTTGGTCAAATCACATCCCTGTTATTAGTTGTCAAGCTAACACCTTTTACGCTAATTTGAACCTTTACATGTTAAAAGCACGCTAGCTTTCACGTCATGAGCTGAGTGGGCCGCCTGTGGCAGAGGACTGTAACTGCAACTGCGATTCTTACAGGGAGTCCTCAAGTTACGGCGATAAAACCCGAATTCCAACTTGAGTCAGATTTCCCCGTTAAAGACGATATTTACGTCAAAATACTTTGTACGGTAATTTTTTTTTGGGAGATATTTGCGTGACCCCGGAAGACGCCGGAACCAATATTTCGTGTTTCCGCACGGGCAATCATTGCTGACGGACGGCAGAGCGGAGCTAATTCAAGTTTAAGCTTAAATGTGACGCGCCTGATGGACGAAAAAAGTCGAAACCACGTAGGTGGCGTGCGACGTAGCTCGAGGTCTCCTTTTTGTCATCACATATTTTCCCCCTGCTAGCCTACTTTCACATTCTTTAGTGTCAAATCAAAGTCTTGATCGTTTTCCCCCTGCCTGCCATTTGTCTGGTCAGGTGTGAACAAAGTAGTAAAACTCAACTGGCGACCAAATCAAGCAGTCTTAACACGTATGGGCAGACACTAAACATAACCTCTGCCGTAAACGGTTGAGACTGTCATTAACTTACCAAACACGGTCTTCGGTTTAGCGCGGATGTGGTTTATCGTCTGTTTATGCACGTTATCTTCAGTAGGATCATTTACTGAGACATTCCCGTAAAAAATACTCTGCTAACTGTCAGATGTCATGTAGCCTGGACCATTTCAGTGGACCCCAACCTTTTTTTCACCACGGACCGGTTCATACATGTCCACAACTTTGGCGGACCGGCAACCCAGTGGGTTGAGGGTGTGTGTGTGTGTGTGGGGGGGGGGGGGGGGTGCTTGGCTGTTCGTCGGCTGATTAATAAAAGGCTACGACAACAAACGCAAGTCCACTACCATAACAAAGGTAACAAAACGCGACTGAGATGATTAGCATCTTGACGTGTCAAGAGCCCGTCGTAAACAGAGAGAATCTGGTCACTTTTCAAAATAAAATATTTTTAAGCCTCGGCTAATCTATTAACCGGAAGTACAGTAAAAAAAAAATTATTCTTTCAACTGTGCGGGCCGGTCCAAAGGTGCCCACGGCCCGGTAAAGGTCTGCGGCCCGGTGGTTGGGGACCACTGATCTATATCATCATTAACAAAACCCAAAACCCGGTTGCAATAACCGGCACCTCACATCTTAATGTTCAATATATCCGGTTTTCAAGTGCTGCATTTTATAGTTGTTATTGGTGTTAAGTGAATTTGTCTTACCCGAGGAAGATCCGAATGTCTTTATCCGAGGATGCCAAACAATGAATTCCAAACCTTAGCTTTTGTCATGTTTCGATTTTGTTTGTTATGGGTGTTCTTGTTGTTTTTGTCTGTGGTTGGTGTTTTTTTGTCGTGTGTTCCTGGTTTCTTCCCTTGTCTCGTTATGTCTTACCACGTCCACCTGTGTGTGTGTCTTCCCTTCCCCAGGTGAGTCTCATTAGTGTTAGTTAGTGTATTTAATCTGTTGTGTTTGTCCAGTCTGTGTGGGTGCATTGCCTATGTCATGTGTGGAAGTTCGTGTGACAAGTCTTTGTCACAGCCAAGTCGTCTTTGTCACAGTCAAGTCGTCTTAGTCATAGCCAAGTCGTCTTTGTCACAGCCAAGTCGTCTTTGTCACAGCCAAGTCGTCTTTGTCACAGCCAAGTCGTCTTAGTCACAGCCAAGTAGCCTTTGTCCCCACCAAGTCATCATCGCCATAACCAAGTCGTCCTCGTCACAGCCAAAAGCCGTAGCCAAGAGAGCATGTTTTCGGTGCCTCCTGACTCCAACCCAGGTGTTTCAAATCATCAGCTCATAATTACGTTCGGTAGGAGCCTCTCAGCTGTGTTCAAGGAGGGAGACATCAAAACCGAAAGGACCGAACTTGGCCCAAGTCACTCCACAGCAAGTCAAGTCAAGTCAAGGCAAATCAGGTCCTGTCGCACCACGCTCGTTCCATCCATGGCGACCAGTCCACTCACGTCCCATCCATTCATGGTTGTCTGCTCACCATTCTCCCTATATTTCATTAAAGTTCCTCATATTGCACTTCCTGTCTCACTGCCTTGCATGCCCGCATTTGGGTCCACCACCATCCTTCTACCACTGCCGCCCACCTGACAGCTTCTTTTTGTCAAGTGTGAGGTTGACAATATCGTACTCGGTAGTAGTCTTTGTTCAAATGCCAGCTACCTGGATCTGAAGTGTCATGCTGAAGTTGTCCCTGCCAATGGCAGCGATCCATTGACATTGAATCTCCTCATCCACGGCTAATGTAAGAAAAACTAAAATGGCGTGGAAGTGGTGCTTTGTTTTATGAACAAACTTTTTATTTTCCTTCAATGCATTAAAAAAATCTTAACAGGAGGCTGAAATGACAATTGAGAATAGTTGGGCTGGCTGAGATTTTATACGGCTAGCATGTTAGCATACACCCAATTATTTTCCACACAGACGCCGTCATGCCCCTAAAACGGCTACGGTGCTACCCTCCAAGCCATTCCGTGTCAATTCCTTTCACATCAAACTGAAAAAGTTATCCGATGGGGGACTGTGTTGTGCTACTTTTCTTTCAGGCTCCCCATTGTTATGATGTCACACTATTAATGCGGGAAAATGGCCAAAGCCAGAACGAGATTTAACTTTCCAAGGCGCATCACGGAGAACTGAACTGACGACTCCAGGTGACATCACACCATGATTTGATAGTTGATGATCGCAAATCCATAACTGCAGGGCTTCGTTTCTCCAAACAAAGCCTTAGACCGGTGCTTGCGTGGGCGCCACAAACCACCTTGGAAGCCGTTCAGGCGCACGCGCACGCTCAAAAAACACACACTAGGGTCACGGGCATTACATGTAAAATATGTGTTTTTATCGCACGAATTACTGTAGTGCGAAGGGCAGCATGTTTGTGTGTGTGTGTGTGTGTTTATGTGAGTAATGCCACACCGCGGGGCAGCAACACTCGCAGTGAGGGAGTGAGACAAGTTTGAACTCAACCGCTGACGCCCTGCAGCTTCCTGACTGTTGAGTGCGTGATTGGTGGTGCTCTGCAGAGTGTGAGCAAGCTTCTGATGCACCTTTCAAGTCCCTGTGAAAAGACAGGAAGACGTAGGACTTGTACCGACATGTTTGTTGACCTATTTTTGTGTTTTCTTGTATATACTGTCTTAATGGATATATAGGGGTTGCGTTACTTTTGAGTTACAGTAATTTATTTTGAGTTACAGTAATTTAAAGTTCCGTTAACGACACTCTTCTGTTTTATGCACGACCACCCCTTACTTGGAAAGCCTGTACGGGGGTAATTCCAGGCGCAATGCAGCAGACGCGTCCTCGTCAAAATTGAGCAGAAATAAATTTAATAATAATGCATAGATTTGTGGGGACTAGGGTCAAGTTGTATTTTATAATTTTAAAAATGTGCATAATTTCACAAGTTACTTTATGTTAAAGATGAGAGTTCTGAATATGAAAAGAAAAATTTACTAAAATGTACATTTTATTGTACATTTAGAGCAGATATAGAATTATTAATTAATTATCAATTGAGTTAACTGTTGAAGTCATGCGATTAATTACGATTACATTTTTTCATTAAGCTTATATGTAACATTTTTGACCACCATGAACACCATGCAAATCAACTTGCCATTGTGAGTGGTTAGCTAGTAGGGGTGTGCCAAAAATCGATTCTCATTTAGTACGATTCAGAATCGATTTTAAATGTCCCAAAATCGATTTTTTTTAAATTATTTTATACTGTCTTCCCTTTGTTTGTGTGTGCCTTTATTGGGAGCGCTGTTCATGTTGTACCCGATTTGGCCACTTAGGGGCAGTGTGGTTCCACGCGGTCTAATACACTGTTAAGTTGTAGCCACATTAGAGAGTAGAAGGAAAAAGTCACGATCAAGTTATTCCAATAAAAGTTGTTTTTTTTTGCAGTGTGGAGTGATAAAAGTTCCGCGAGTAGCGCGCTAATTAGCATTAGCGAGTCAGACTGGAGTAGATCATTACCATTGAACATCTATAAATTGAAGCAAAAACCATTGTCAATCAAATCATTTTGAATCAAAAAATCGATTCTGAATCAAATCGCACACCCAAAAATCCCCTATTAGCTAGGATACAATCATCAACCAGAAGTGTTGACATCATCCAAATCATGCGTTTTTATTGGTTTAGACGCGCAAATATGTCATGTCCACTGCAATCATATATGAACGTTTGAACATTGGAAGTGTGTAAACAAGAAAGAAATTTGAGAAAATGTTCATGCCTGTATGAGAAAAGTGCATAAAGTGTGTGAGGGGTTTTAGAGCCTTGAAACATACAATAAATGTAAAAAAATAATAAAGCTGACTATTTCGCGCATTTCATCTATTGCATTTTTTTGTTGTCAATGTGGCACTGAAAAAAAAATAAAAGTTGTGGCACTGATATGGAAAGAGAATACGACCTGCGAATTAAAGACTTTGAGGTTGTGTGTGAAAGTCTTCATTCCACTCGAAGCGGCAGGGCGTCAGCAGCTGCAGCGAGGCGAGGCGGGAGTTTTCAAGCGGGCTGGGAGGCCTTTAGATGTCTGTCCTCGGAGCGGCAGATGAGATTAAGTGGCCGGTGTTGCCGGCTCACCACAAGGTGAGTGACAAAATCAGCAGCACATCAGCATAACGTCTTCTCTTTGTAGCCGGCGGTAAGAAAGCTTCTTTGACAGGCGATAGCAGGCACTTTTTCATTTAAATAAAAAAAAAAAGAGGAAGATATCTGGACATGGTGGCCCAAATTGATAATGTGCGAAGAAGAAAAAAAGTCGTCTTTGATGAAGCAGGGCCGCTTAATGTCCCTCAGAATACTTTTAGGATGGATTTCATTTAAAAGATCATTTAACCACAGAGAACAGTCCTATAAAATAAGTCATTACTTCTCTAAATGGATGCTTATTGCTTAATTTCAAGAGATAACGTTTTGTTGTTGTTTTTTGCCCCGAGGAAAATTCTGCCTTTTCTCTTATCGGACAAAATGGAGTATCTGCAATGTCAAATTATTAACTATGGCCGTTGTGAAGTAAAATACATACCAGGGACGTTCAGTATCGCTTTTTTTTTCAGACTGATGCTCGAACTCCACTCTTGAGTAGTCACCAATACCACTCGTTCCTTTGATACATAAAATATTCCCCTTGCGAGTACCGATACCTTTTAAATAAAGCCGGATATCGGCATGATGCTCATACCTGGTAATGGTACTTGCCCATTTGTGATAAATACATATAAAATATCTACATTAACGCTCAAACTAGAGGTCGCTTAAAGCAATGGTAGTTATTATAAAAAAACGGCCAGCAGGTGGCAGCGGAGTATAAGAGATCAGCCTTTTTCCTAGTGTTTTCAATAGGTTTGTGAATGATGATGAAACTTGGCTATATTCTAATGCCAATTGCTGCAAAACAGAAACAGATACAAATATTTTTTTTTCCTCATGAAAGAAGAGACTAATCTTTCTTTTGGTAGGTTTTATAGCAATAGAAAACAATATTCTGTGGGCCTTACAAAATCAGTCAAAGTCCAGTAAAATAGGGAGTGAAGGGGGTTGCTTCAGTGAAAATGACTGGGAGTGAATGAGTTCAGACCACAAAGATCCAAACGGCCCGTTTTTCTTCAGATGTTTGCAGTACACGTTCTAGGTGGGTCGGTGTTGCTATATTTATCCAGACTCCAGACTTGGCATGAACGTGATAGGCAGTGATGTCGGTCACGTCCCTGACAACGTGCGGCTCGCCGAGCAGCAAATAAAGACAGACAGCGTGCAGGAGTGGCGAAATCCAGTAATCAAAAGACAGCCAAGCAGAGCCACCAAGTATCCGCCGCACATCAGTCATCGGCGAGACGCACGCTGAGTTCACTGTGCTGGGGAAAGACAAAATATTTTCAGATCCTTTACAGAATTGTGAAAAGCTGACTTCCAATGGATGCTCGCGCTGTCGTCAATACGTGACAACTGGGCACAATTTCAAGGTGTTCGCTCATTTTTTCAAATGAACTCCAATTATCTGTCATGAATGCATGCAATCATGTTTTCTGAGATTGTACTGCAAGATTATAAACATAAGAAATGCTAAAAATACAAACTAACAGAAAGGTCTGTTCACTATGTTCTATGTTGCCCTTCTAGCCTAAATACAGTATTCTGATTAATATTGCGTTAGTGGAATATGAGTTAAGAAGCACAATACAGCAGTTATTTATCAATATCAGAGGGCGGCCATTTTGCCACTTGCTGTCACATATCACAGTTTCTCAGGTAACAACCAATCACAACTCAGCTTCAGAAAACAGGTCAGCTGTGATTGGTCATTACCTGAGCCCTGAACAACTGTAATGTCATCTTCAGTCGACAGCAAGTCGAAAAATGGCCGCCCCTTGACATGGATAAAACCGGCAGGATTTTGTTTCATAACTCATATTCCACAAATGTAATGTAAATCAGAATGTCATGTTTAGACTAGTGAGGACACATATAACATATTACTGTCAAAAAAATGTTTAAGGTTGACTTCCACTTCAAAACAATAACCAAACATATGTGCCGCCGTTACTTGATCAGATTACAATTTTTTTTTTTTAACTGTTCCATTACAGTTACAGGAAAAAACATGTAATCAGATTGCAGGTACATTTATAAAAAATGGGGAATTACTTCGAGGGATTACAATTTCTAAAATGAGAGAGAGAGCGAGAGAGAGAGAGAGAGCGAGCACGCGCGAAAGAGAGAGAGAGAGAGAGCTCGCGCACGCCCGCGCGAGTGGGAAAGTTGCTACACGTCGGGGAGGTGGGGACAAACGAATTGACTAGTCGTGTCCTCCACACGCGGGCAGTTTGAAAAAGCTTCACGGACGGGAGGAGGAAATGACGACCGATATTCACTGGAACTTACTCGGAGCGAAAGTTTGAGCTGAGAGTCCAGCTGCATGCTACGCGCTGTAGCTTCTTGCTAGCTAGCCCGCTAGCCTACAACCATAATGTGAGTTACACCTTCCAAACAAATCTTCCTCCCACCAATTCACTATTTAAACATCATGCACAACATATACACGGCTGAACTTGTGACTGTGATAAAAGTTCATTTTGCACTTCTATCAATCTATCTATCTATCTATCTATCTATCTATCTATCTATCTATCTATCTATCTATCTATCTATGAGATGTGGTTGCTTTCAGTGACAGTTCGAAAACAGCAAATGGCCTTCAATCAATCAATCAATCAATCAATAGCCTACATGCTTTTTAATTACACGAGGATTTTTGCTATTTGTAGGCTGCCCGGGTCCCTATCACCCGCAAATAGCAAGGGCACATTGTATAGGATATATATAGTGGTGATATTTATTTTTATTTTGTCATCATGAGCATACTCAATATTGGAGTAATCCAGTTACATTACATTAAAATTATGGTACTTGGATTACGTTACTAACTACATTTTTTAGCAGGTAATCTAACTAATGGATTACATTTTAAAAGTAATCCTCCCAACCCTGCATATGTACAGTACAATAGAGATAGTTCTTTAGGTAAGCAGTTGTACTAATATGGTACAGTATGTAGTCATGAATGAGTGAATTTTTATCTTTGTTGTTGTTGTGATTACCACTTGTAGGCATACTGGCACACTTTCTAGTTCTATTGTCATCAATCCGTCCAATTGTAAGATGCTCATCCACTGTCGCGTTATCTTTACAAACGCTACGGATCTTCCAGTAATCCAACTTTTTTTCCATCATAAAGTCATTGGAACTTTTAGCTAAAAGCGAAGACCACTGCGAACGCACTGGAAGTTGCTCAAAAAACTCTCTTTTGAAATGAAGATATCGCAGGATTGCAAGCACCTCATTTGCGACGTGGCACATCCAAACTCTCATCTGGGTGGAGAAATGAAACTTTAAAGGGGGACGAAGTAGCGCTGTGCTGTCTGTCTTTGGCTCACGGCTGGAGTCTGGCGCAGCTAAGCAAAGCGGCGGAACGGCTCAATTAACTTTGATTACACGTGACGAGAGCGGTGACATAAATAGCTCAGGAGGGGAAAAAAATAATAAATCTGAAGCAGAGTGGAGGAAAAAGCTCCTCACGGTGGCACGTAAGAGCCAGCGTTGGCTGTTTTGACTGGTGAAAAGATGCATTGCACTTAGCCAGCCCGCCCTTCTTACATCTTGACAAGAGAGCCGACGTTAAACCGAGATGCATTGTCACACGGGCACACGCGACGGCGACTCTCAGTTATTTCATTTCACCCCCTCGCGTAATCTGTCTGATTCTCGAGGTGAGAGACGAGCGGATTAGCGGGCCTCTAATCCATGCAGGTGCCGTCAAGGCCTCGGGCGTCCACTTTAACGGGAGCGTAATATGCAGCCCCGACTTGCTCGCTAGAAATGGAGCACGCCGCCGCTCTTGGGGGGAATTTCAGTCGCCGTAAATAGACCCCAAAATAACCCAGCTGGGATGACAAAGTGTTTTTGTGGCGATGACAACTTTGTGATTAAATCGGGAAAATAGGTGCTAAGCATTTTGTGATTTTTGTTTTGAAAGGATTTTTCGTGGCTATTAATCACTGTGTCTGGTGTCACTCCGTCTTCGTTCCCACCTCTCGGCCTTTCCGTTTTTCTAATAGCTTGCTTTTAATCAAATGCCCCACAGCAGTGACAGTAAAGCAATTAAAAGCCAAATGGAAACCGATAGTCCGAGCGAATGTTATTTTAGTGGCTCTGCCATAAAGTGTAATGGACAATTTAATGTGGTGCTTATATAAAAGAAGCCTTCGACCACTGGCGCTAATATGTGAGCTCAAATAAACTGTCAACTATTTATATTTAGTAGCGCTGTGCAAAAATGGCTGGCGACTCGGATTGATGCTGCATTCAAGGGAAGTGGGAAGTCGGAAATCCCACTTTCGAAGGACCTCGACTTCACCGACCGATTACAGTGTGACGTCACTTTACAATGGCGACCTCTTTAGAAGCACAGACCGTGAATGGTAAAACACAATTTACTCGAGTACACAACTAAATAGCTTTCTTTATTTATAAATATTCAAGATAACTTTATGTAACACAACGTACGTGGCAGTATGCCGCTAACTTCCTGCATGAAATTTTACGGTGAACTACTGAACTGTATGAAATGCTTATGAAATAAGGTAAATGCGTAAATGAAGCAAAATTGGGACAAGGCAAGTTTGCTGGAGGTCAAATGTGTGTTAACCAAAAAAACAGTTTATCACTATCCGCCATTTTGATGTACCGCACAGATGCTATTTTTAGACCGCAAGGTCACGTGACTTCAGCTTATGAAATAAGGTAAATGCATAAATGAAGCAAAATTGGGAGAAGGCAAGTTTGCTGGAGGTCAAATGTGTGTTAACCAAAAAAAACAGTTTATCACTATCCGCCATTTTGATGTACCGCACAGATGCTATTTTTAGACCGCAAGGTCACGTGACTTCAGCTTATGAAATAAGGTAAATGCATAAATGAAGCAAAATTGGGAGAAGGCAAGTTTGCTGGAGGTCAAATGTGTGTTAACCAAAAAAAACAGTTTATCACTATCCGCCATTTTGATGTACCGCACAGATGCTATTTTTAGACCGCAAGGTCACGTGACCTCAGCAGCTTGAAACCGGAAGGAGGTAAAAAAATGAAGCCGTCTCGTTGACGACCTATGCTAGTAGTGCTTGTTTGGTTCTCGTTTATTTCAATTTGAAACTTTTTGGGCTTGGCGTTCAAGTGCGTTTTTTGTTTTGTTTGTGGCAATTTGTGACAGAGCTCAGCCCCTTTTATTAATCTCCGGGTGATTTATTCCATAAATGGCAGTCTGACTGCGATTCGCCCTCCTCAAGCGTTTCACGAGGCGCCGCGTGTGCCGAGAAAACCAGGTGAGCAGGGACGTCGTGGAGCGAGCGGCTCTGTAATTAGGAAAATCACAGCTGCATTTACGGCGGGGGGCCGCCGTGTTTGCAACACGGCAGAGCGGAGCCATCCAAACAAGTAAACAGTGTCTTGGCGGATTGGCCCTGCAGGGGAACGCGACGACACTTTGACTGAAATGTACACGACAAACACGTCGTTTTGTTTCAACGTTAATAGACACGATTTGAATATTTCAAAGGTGACTACAGTCATCCCTCGCTATAGATGTGCTTCAGTGTATTGCAGATTATTATTATTTTTTATTCTACCTGGGTACTCAAGGGTTATACTATAATAGTTTGGGAAGTTTCATTATAGTGAATATTTTTTTTTATTTCGTTTTGAGTTCATTTTTTTAATATAGAATTTTCATAGTTTTCAGGGCAGGTTTGTTCGTTTTTATTGGTTTTAATTATTTCGAAAAGACTTTGCTCATCTTTTGTATTGGCTGCCGCTCGATGACATGGTAACGCAAAAGCACCAAAACTTCCAGATGACTTCTTTCTTCGTGCTGCCGAATTAAATATAAATTAGGGGTGTCAGGCGATTACATTTTTTTCAATCGTAATTAATCGCATTACTTCAATAGTTAACTCCCGATTAATCGCAAATTTCTCCCAGTACAGGCTTTCCGAGTAATAAGGGGTTGAACAAACTTTGAATTAACTCAAAATTAACTCACTCATTTTGACACCCCTAACACATTTAAAATCAAGCCCAAAGGCTCAAGTACGAAATGAATTGCCGAAAATGAAAACAAATGACATTTTTGCCATAATTATACTTCGTTTTTGTTAATTTTGTAAACGTAAAATGTTAGTTATTTTGTTCCTTGTTCCACACTGACTGTTAGTTTACAGATTAATTTATTGGTTGTTTGTTTTAAAAATACATGGGAAGAGGATCTTGAAAAAATAATTACGTTCGATCACAATTGCAATATCGAGGAGGAGGAAAAAAATTGCAATTAGCTTCTTTTTCAAATATGTTCAGCCCTAATGTAAAGCGTGATATCATATTTGTCTCACTTGAAAATAATCTTGACAGCACAAGTTTTTTCTTTTTTTTCTTTTTTAAGGAGCGTGATGGATGTTTGCATGCGTGCTAACAAGCTTGTTAGCGACTCCCACACGTGAGCGCTCGCAAACAAATACAAATGGTTGCGAGCGTGCTCACTGCTGTTCCCATTTATCATTTAACAGCTTGCTTATACATCAACGCAGACAAGAGATAATTCTTCACCACTTTGTGGGAGGGCAGTGTTTATATTTATATTGCATCAAATCCAACAACATCTGGCTGCTAATATGTTGCTAGCTGGGTGGGTTGTGCTAACGCTTAGAAGATGGTTGTTCACTGAATAATGTAATTAAACGAGGGGTGTCAAAATTAATGCGTTAATTTAAAGTTCTTTTAACACCACAAATTTTTTTTTTAACGTGTGATTAATGACTGAATGGGAATTCCAGTCGCAACGCAGCAGACACGTCCATGTCAAAATTTAGCAGTAATAAATTTAATAATAATGCATAGATTTGTGGAGACTGGGGTCAATTTTTTATTTTACTTTATTTTTACTATTTTAATTTAAAAAAATGTGCAGAATTTCAAAAGTTACTTCATGTTAAAGATTAAAGAGGAAAATGCACTGAGCAGTCACCAACATCTTACAAATGCAGTTATGCCATCTAGTGGCAGAATAATGACCAACACGAATCAATACCATACGTTTTTTTACAGTACATTTTACAATTTTAACTCAATTTTATAAATTATTATGAAATTACTGTATCAATGACTAGAAGATGCAGCAATATTTCTATTAGTTTAACATTTTTGTCCCACTTTTATGTTAACAAAAGTATGAAAACTTATATAAATAAGATATAGATATAAAAATATAGATATAAAAATTGCGATCGTAAGTTAACTATTGAAGTCATGCGATTAATTTTAATCGCTTGACACCCCTAAAAATAATTTCAGGCATTTGTGCCCATTCATCATCTGACAGAATGTGTTAATTTAAAAGGTAGTAAAAGTGAATCTCAAGCATATTATTGAAAATAAAATATTTTCCAAATTGCACTAAAGTACTTTTCAGGTGGTTTATGGAACTGTGTCAGATCTTTTTTTCCCCCCTCTTGACTCTGCTAATGATTCTGAACGTCCTTTGAGGTTTCTCGTGTATTTGAGCAAAGATCATTCTTCACTGTGTGCATTAGAACGATTTCTTTGTTTGCATTCTGTGGCTGTACTTCCATAGGGGGAGCTTGACTGCAAGTGAGAGCGAGAGCAAAAGATGAAAAACCTGAAAAAAAAGAGCCACATTTGCTGACAGAGCACTTTCTTGTTTACCTGGAGAAAAAATACATGAATTGAGCAGCAATAAAATGAGAGCGACATTGATTTATCTCCAAACAAGCTTATAAAACATAACAGCATCAATAAACAGACCCAGGCTGCCACTGTGAGACATAAGAAGATATAGATTTTAATATCTTTATAAATTTTTTTTCGGAGTCTTGGAATGACGCCACGCCTAACGCACTGGCAACATAAAGAATACACAAATGCAAAATCATAGAACAAGAGAAGATGCAGGTCGACAACTTTGTGCGTTAACAAATGAAGGTTCTGAAAAAAAATACCATGAAAAAAAAATGAGCTTGATAAAATAAAAACATCTCCCGATTTAAGGAGCCAGAACCCTGTTATCATAAATTGATGCCACTGATATTTTTTTCCCCTCATATTTTGACAGTAAATGTATAATATCAGCACTATTGTCCGTTCCATAGTTACATCATCAATACAAACACCATTGAAGTCCAACAGAGGGAGGCACATAAGCTCCAGAAGCTTGCCGGCACATCACAAACATGTCAGTCAGTCAGTGTGTGCTTTGCAGAATTCCGTCAATTGTCCTGGATCGCGACCGATCCCAGAAAGAGGGCAAAAGTCTTTCCCTGTTTGCCATGCTCCTTCCAAATTGTTTGTATTGGGTTGAAATCACACAAGTCCGTTCAGATGTGCAAATGTTTTTTTTTTTTTTTGCCTCGAGTCTTGTATGCCACTGACCAAGTAATTCAGGAAAAACATGTCTTCCTCAGTAAGTGAACCCGACACAGCCCTATTTGACATGTCCTGCTGGCCATGCAGCACGGGATCATCGCTAGCTAGGTCCACTCTGTGTCTTGGAAAGTAAAAAAAACATACGAGCACGACGTACAGACACGCTCGCGGTTTCGTCTGAAGACGGAAGCGACAGTTCCAGCACATGGCAGTCCACAGGATCCCGACACAATTAGCAGCTTCACATCCAGTGGGTTCAGGAGCGAAAGTGTAAATGAGAAGGCAGGCTCGCATGTTGGAGAGGGGCGATTGCTAGCTTACTGTGTGGCGTTAGTTGTAGCGGTTTCTTGCCGTAAATAAGCTTGTTATCCGTGCTATTTATGGCCTTGAATCAACAGTGGCTATAAATTCCATTTTGTCGGAGGAATATTTACATTCCCAGGTCTGTTAATGAATATTTTGGCTCTTTTTTGGATCTGCTGCTAGCAAGAGATTAACTGGAGCGTGACGGTCAGTCAGTTAAACTCTCTCGCGATAGAACATGTTCAAGAAGACCAAATTTATGCTTACATGTTCGCCTCTGCTCAATATTTGGTTTGTTGGGGGTCCAGAGCTGAAGATAAAGACACATGAACATGAAACCTGGCTTTAGCTGGCAGTGCACGCTTGGTCTGCATGAACCTTTTGAGTCGGGGGGGGGGGGACTCCCTGCAAGTCCTTCTGATGTTTTGTGCTCATCGGAATGGTTACGGTTCCTGTACAACACTTACACATAATCACACTCACACACATAAAAGACACAGGGGCCAGGAGCGATAGTGTGTTGAGGACTGTGTTCTTTTCAATTTCACCAGAGCTGCCGCAGATCAGCGCAGAATAACATTAGTGTTTGTTGTCGTCAAGGCAACCACAAGGACGTAGACGTATGATAAAGGTCGGAATAAGTTTGCCCTGTTGTTGGCTTGCTGAACCCCACTCGGGGGTCGAACAGTGGTCCGCGGAACACACTTGTGCTTCCTTCTCGTGACGGTGCCGTCTGGGGACGTGTGATCGTGTTTCCCTCCGTCGGAGAAATCCGGAGAGGAATCCTCCTTGTCCGCCATGACCTCCTTGGAGTGGTGGACCTCGTTGTCACCCTTCCCCTTGCTCCCCCGACTGCGGTTCTTCGAGCAGTTACGAGGCCGGCCGGCCCTGGAGGGGTTCACCACGTTGCTCTGGCCCCCAGAGCCCGCCACAACCCCGCGATTCATGGACGGCGGGCTGACCGTGCCAGATAAGTTGTTGGTCTGGGCTCTGGATTCAGAATTTGGAGAACAGTTGGCGAAGTCCTCCTTGCGCAGTTCCTTCAGGTCTTTGCCAACCATGTCCACAGGCGCCTGGCAGCCCACAGTGGACGTTGAGCCCCTAAAGCGTTTCAACCACTCCCAGAGCGTGAGGGCCTTGCAGTCACATGACCAGGGGTTGTCATTGAGACGCAGGTATTCAAGAGCGGGCAGCGTGTCCAGGCTGTCCCCTGACAGTTGCACGAGGGAGTTGTTGAACAGATAGAGGGTGGTGAGACGTTTGAGGTCATGGAACGCCAGGTGGTGAACCCACTCGATCTGGTTTTGGTGCAGGAGGAGACGATCCAGGGCACGAAGACCTCGAAAAGTGTTCTGGTTGAGTCTCCACAGGTGATTTCCGTGCAGGAACAGGTGGCTCAGATTGTGGAGGTCAGCGAACGTGTCATCCTGCAGGAACTTCAGATGATTTTGCTGAGGAGACAAGATGACAAAGTAATGTTGTTAATTGCACTACGGCTGAAAGGTTACACTGGCTGTATAAAAATCTCTTACTGTTTTGGGAATATTTTCAACAATCTGAGAATGATTTTGAGGTCTGTGTTGTTGGATAAGGGACCTTGGTTTTCAGAGGTGGGCACTTCCGTCTCTTCGTTGGCCTTGTTGTTGACAGATGCCCACATTTTCGGCAAGTGCTTTATTAGGGATGGCTACCTTTCACGTTTAAACCGGTACTGTTCCAATTCACGGTACCTGGGAATCAATACCGGTACTCAGCGCCGGTACCAATTTTCGGTACTTTTGTACTCTCTCTCTTTAAAAAAAATTATATTATATTGGTAATAAATGTTCACTATTGTTTGTTTATTTAACAGTAAAATATTTTTAAAAATCAATTTAACAATCACTTTTCAATACATTGATACCTCGCTATAACGCGGTTCACTTTTTGCTGCCTCGCTGTATTGCGGATTTTTTTTTTTTACAGTATTGTACCTGTTTTATTAAATTTATGAAGGTTTGAACATTGAGAATGTTTAAACAAGAGAGGAATGTGAGAAAATATAAATGCCTCGATGAGATGAGTGTGTGGTGAGGGGTTTTAGAGCCTTAAAACATTTACTGTATAATAAATGTAAAACATAAAGCTAACTACTTCGCGGATTTCATTTATTGCGGGTATTTTTTGGAACCTAACCCCAGCGAAAAACAATGGAACAGTGTATATAAAACTTGACAAATAACAAAGATTTTGAATTTAAAATAAATGAGCCAGAGAGGAATAGTAAAAAATAAAGGTGTAACGTTTTACAATTACTTGAAGTATAATTAATTGAAGTGTAATAAGTGTGAAGCACAGTTTTGTGCAATGAACAACACAAAGAAGTTGTTTTGGACGTAAAGCCTGCCACGTGAGTTACAAATTCAAACCCACGTTGGACTCAAATATAGCAACAAAAGCAAAAAACGATTCAGTGGGGGAAGACAGACCTCTTAGCGGCTGTGGCGAGGGCCGCGGGCGCCGCTGACACCTCCCTCTCACTGATTGCGGGGAACCGGGGACATTGCCAGCCTGCGGCCGGCACGGAGGCTGTCGTATTTCATAAACTGTATTTGTTTGGATTGGTGCCGCAAAAGTCTCGTTCGTTTGCAAACCTGGAAATGTATTCTTAGCGTGTGAAATCCTGCGCGAGTGGGTGACGTAAGTACGTAAACGTTGCGTTCAAGTGCGCCATGGAAAATCGCTGACTGTTCTACTCCCGCACACACAACTTAAGAAGTGCGTGCTTCAGAACCGAAACATCGCACCGTTTAATTTTACGTGAATCGTTGCTCGGAAGTACCCAAATCGTTCCATACCACAAACAGTACCGTCATCGGTACCCATCCCTATACTTTATGATGCAAAAAAAAGTACACGGACTGAGAAGGACCATCTATACAACTACTGACCCAGATCGACGAACAAACCTGCTTAAATCAGTGCTCAGTCCATGTTTTTCTTCAAAGGTCATGTCACAAAGCACTCGCCGAAACTCTGTGGGCATCCTTCAACAACGGGGCAGACAGAAAGGTGTGCCCACCACTGTTGGTTTTCCCAAAGGTAATTGATTTGCTTAAGTCAGGGTTTCAGTCATGTCTGATTAACAAAAACAGCCTTGCCAAAACTGTTTCTCCATTCCCAGACTGGTTTAAAATGTTGTTTTTAAAGATTTAAGGGGTGGGCGAAGGTGACCAAGTCCATCCAAAATCTATTAGGTAAATAATTAAGAAGTGTGTCTTTAATATTCTCCCCATACGGTTTAAGTGTAACTGGTTGTTCTTGCCCTGTGCGGGTGACCCGTTGCATGCCCCGTTGGCCCCAATAAACCGGCTTTTGATCTTAACTCATGCAAAATGTAGAAAACTAATGAGCCGTGCCCGATGAATAATAATGACTCGTAGCCTGTCGGAGGGAGAAAAATCAGAGAAAACATCTTTGCCCAGGCGCCTTAAAACACGGGTGGAAATGTTGTGCTGACTTCGTAAAATGCCACCTCCTCACTTATGTTGTCTTGACCCTCAAGCAAAGAAGCGGAGGCACTGCAGATGAACCGATTTAAGATTATTTAAGGAAGTGGGTTGCATTTGAGTAAATTAATATGTTGTTTCCAATTAACTCAAAGTGTATATTAGGAAAGCCTTTGGATTACCTGCAAGTGCAGATACTGCAGGCTCTTTAGTCCTTGGAAGATGTTATTCGGAAGCGAACTAAGTCCACAGCGGTACAGGTGCAGAGCAGTGAGCCGGTTCAACCCGTGGAATGTGTCTTCAGCCAGGGAGCGCAGGTGGCGATTATCTCCCAAATCCAGCTCCTCCAGCAGCGTGAAGCCGTGGAAGGTTGATGGCTCGATGTATGTGATGTTGTTGGAGTATATCCAGAGGGTCACCGTATTGGAGCTGAAGTGACCTCGGAGTAGCCGGTGGATCTTGTTGTTCTGCAGGAAGATCCGTTCGCTGTCAGGCGGGATCCCTTCGGGGACCGTCAGGAAATTGTGCGCTTGGCAGGAGACGGTGCTGGGTGCCGTGTAGCAGATGCAGTGACGGGGGCAGGACCAGGAAAACTCCAAGCCGCAGAGAACCAGCAGGAACTCCAGCCCGCAGCCTGCCATGAACATGAAAGGAAGCACATTAGAATGAGACTTTCTTGTTGATAAAGTCGAAACTAAACGAGAATCAAGAGGGAATGCTTTCCAATTTGCCAATAATTTGTACACAAACATAAGGATTGTCTCCGTTGCCCCATACAGCCCGAAGCCACTGTGTTTAGGCCCATGGCACTGCGCAGAACAAACAACAACAACAAGCTCCCCATTGAGCAACACAAATGGAGCCATTTCATACAGCCGGTGTGGCACCTTATGAGGATGCTCCATTACGAGCCCATTGCCCTCTATTCCGTTGGCGCTACTTGTCAGCCAGAGTACGTAGGCTGTGATCGGCCCATTTGCCAGTTAAATTGGCCATGGAGCGCTTATTTAAACTTGTGGTAAGAAGCTCCGAGGCACTTCCTGATCGGTGACATGATTTGCTGTCTCCTGGGGGACCGGAGATGTGACTTCCCCACATTTCTTCGCGTCCTAAATGAGCCCGGCGCACGGCAAGCTCCATCTGACAAACCCCTGGCTGGTTTCTACTCAGTTTATTATTCACCGCACAGAAGAGGCCTGATTCACTGCCTCTAATCGATACGCCTCCGTTGCCTTTTAACTAACCCTATAATCCCGGGTTTTTTATGCCGGGATCTCTGTGCCAAAGAGACAAGCATATTTCTTCTGCACATTCTCAGCGAGCTGCGACCAAATTGTGACATTGAGCGTCCGATTTCACCGACCTTTAACAGTAATTCTGCACACTGTTGTGC
This sequence comes from Vanacampus margaritifer, assembly GCF_051991255.1. Classification (NCBI taxonomy): domain Eukaryota; kingdom Metazoa; phylum Chordata; class Actinopteri; order Syngnathiformes; family Syngnathidae; genus Vanacampus; species Vanacampus margaritifer. Next base: position 25,534,209 of record NC_135436.1, on the reverse strand, counting down.
CACTTGAACAGGCGTATGCTCTCCTGGGCCCGGCTCTAATCCGGGTTGCTAAACCCTGCCAGTGGGCAACACACCGCATGCAGGCATCCTCCTGAACCTGCAACATTTTTCACGCTGTTGAGCACTGTCGGAATGTGTCTACCAAAAATATTTTGACCTCTATCAAAACATGGATACCATGTTTTACCCGTTCTGTTTTTCTCAGTCATCCAGAAAGCAGCTTCCGCCTTGTTGACGCCCCGTTCTCAATCTCAATCTTTTGCCATTTCTGGAGAGACGTATCATGCCTCGGCTTCGGCTGACTGAGTAAATAGGTTTGCCTGGCTCTTGGGAAATAAAGGTTTGCTTTATTTATTCGACAAGAAACATTTTTATTCTCAGCTCTTGAGCTCAGTGTGGTAATTGAGATGGATCTTTCTCATCTTGGTCCGTTTAACATAAAACAAATACAACAAACATTGGTGCAAAGTTTTAGTTTTACATTTAAATAGTTGTCATTACAGTCTCCTGACTCTCCAACGAGTCATCCATCCAGGAGATCCCATTATTCAGAAAATGATCTCGCTCTCTTTTCACTAATTATATTTCTTTTATACTATTTCCATTAACGCTTTGCTTCATGCATGTCCTCGGTAGAATTAAATAGATGTCAAAGGGTGAGAATGATCTGAGCCGGCAGGAGGAAGACGGGCAGACGGCGATAAGCGTGATACAAAAGGAGTGTGAGGGAATGCGAATGTAGATGCGGTTGAAATTGTGACACACTTTTGAGTTGCTGACGTGCATCTCGTCTTACGCACGCAGGGAGGCACATACCCCACCCCCACCCCCACCCCCCCTTCCACTCCCCTCGCTCCACTGTCTCTTCAGAATCTCCTGACAGATGCCTTGTTTTTTCCTGGCCTCAAAAACATGATATAGCATTGTAGATCAAATAGCAACATGCTTTGTATGTCTAAATCCACCTATTCATACATTTTCAATAGCGCTTATTGTCATTTGGGTCACAAGTGAGCTGGAGCCTATCCCAGCTGACATTGGGTGAGAGTCAGGGTTGACCCTGAGCTGGCCATCAGCTAATCCCAGGGCAGCTTTTCAACATTTGGTTGATAACCAATCGGTAGGGAGTCAAACTGAGTAGCCAATTGGCAATTGAAAACATACGTCGAATCAGAATTTTCGGAATGACATCAGAACGGGTTAAAGCATATTGTTGCCAGAGAGGAGAGGACTCTTTAGATGGCCGTCAGTTAGTCAATAAAGTCTAACTGACCAGGGTTAGGGAACTCCGGCCCTCATGAGCGGTGTTCTGCCTGTTTTAGATGTTTCCCTTCTCCAATACACCCGATGATGATCAGGATCGTTACCAGACTTCTACAGAGCTTGCTGATGAGCTCATCATTAGAATCGGGTGTGTTGGAGGCGGGAGATATCTGAAACAGGAGGACAGCGGCTCTCGAAGACCGGAGTGCCTTACCCCTGAGCTTGGCAGTGTGCTTCGCTGTTGGCTTTCACACCGTCCTAGCAAGGAACGAAAAAGGAATTTGTAAAGTTAGGGTTGAGCCTGAGGGATGAACTAGCTTAGCGCTAGCTAGGACGAGGCAACAGGGACGGATTTAAAATGCAACCAAAGGAAAGAAAAAAACATCCTGGCCTGGGTTGTGACGTTGGCCAAGGCATGCGTAGGATCCTGGAGATTAAAGTAAGAAAGGAAAACCTTTCCATGGTTTGATGCGCTGCGATACTTTTGAATGAGGCAAGTGAATAGGACTGTAAACGTCTGATGAAGGTATAAGGTTTTAGGTACACTCCATTTGCCATTTAATTTTGATAGAATTGATTTTTTCTTTCTTTTTTTTCTTTGGAAAAGCGCAAAATGCAAATTGATTTGATCGTTATTCGCTGATATTAATACAAATGGCGAGTGGAGATTTTGGGTACAAAGCCAAGCGCTAATGAAAACAAAGTAACGGCCATCAGTTGAGATTTTGTGAGACAGTGTTGTGACTGATCAAAAGTATATAATGAATGGCCTAAAAAAAAGACAATTCTGGCAGCTATTGGGAATACTTAGTACATGAAGGAGAACACAGAGAATCTCATTACAGCTTGCAAGGTTATCATTTAACAATACTACACAAGTTCTGAAAGAAGATTATTGTTCCTGGGTTGTGTTAGCTCATTACAAGCCGTAACCTCTCCTTACTGGCCGGACATGATAGACACACTCGATTTCTTTTTACTCGCGGAAGGTTGTTTTATCCCCTTTCACCCCTTCATCATCAAGCTCCCCTTTTCCCTGCGAGGCCGAGCAATGGAAATAGATAAAGGAACCAAATGGGATGGATATAGTCCCTTGATAGACAATGAGAAGCTATTGTGCGGAATACAAATGCAACAAGGTTCACACCGGATTTGCCCTCATGAATAAAGCATGTGTGCTAATATGAGGGACCGCTGAGCTGCATGACTGTGGCACTCATTAGACGGGACAAACGCCATTTCCTGTTTCTCTCCAAAGACCACGACTGGACTGGACCCTTCCGTATTTCCACTGGTAGATGATTGGAAAGTGTCATACCACACCACTCGAGTGTTTAAAACCGTGCTGGATGATATCTGAGCAAAATGCTGCTTTATTCATCAAGCGCAGCGCGTGTCATGAAATAAGGCTTTCAAATTAGTGTTTAAATGAGGCTTCTTTATATTTAATAGAGTGGACTGTTGGGCTGCCAAGAAAAAAGTTACATGAATATGATCATACCCTCTGATGACTGGAAGTACAGAGTATTAGCGAGTAGCTTTGTTGAATTTGCAGAATCTTACAAAATGTCTAGACAGAATGTTCAATAAAAGACCATTTGACACGTATCTCGATACAATAGAGATCCTGATGTCACGTGACTTTCTCTGAACACGCCCCCCTGCGGCAGGAAAGTATGGGCGCAGCTTTAATGGGCTACAATGGAGTGGAGGCGCGAAAATTAGCATCTATGCTGCCAAAATGGTTGCGCTAACGGCCATTTTGGGACACGTGACGTCAACATCAGGATCCCTATTCAAGGGCGTTTCGATTTTAAAGTACAATGATTCGATTTGGTTACATTTACTTGGATTACAATTTGATTTGCTAGTACGGCTCAGGTCAAGATAAGGTGATGAAGAAAGTTTCTTGTTATCGTTTTACGTACTGTACATATGAATGAACTTGTCAGCAGGGCTGTAGTTTGGACTTGACTTGGACTCACTTGCGCCACAACTTAGACCTGCTTTTAGCTGGTTTAATGTTTAGTCTACTTCCTGTCACTAAGTTGTCAGGCGCATTCACGAAAATGACGATGTGCATGTTTTTACTGTATGAAATGTATTATAGGTAAAAGCAGACTTTAGAAAAGATTATATTCTCCCTCAAAAATGCCACTTGTACACGATGCAAATCTCGCTGTGTGTCTGCAGAGGAGATTGCGGTAGTGTTGGCATCTCCTATGAATGACAAGGAAACAATCAGCGCGCAGGGATCAGATGGCTTTGTGTGTCAACATCATACAACATGCATGAACACACTGTTGTTGATCCTACTGTTGTAAACACAAGGCCTCGTCATACATAATGGCTTATGGAAAATTCTGCCTGGCACGCTGAATTAAGGCCGGAATCTGTGCGCCATCACTACCTTATCTAGCAAGCTTGTTTACATGTAGCTTATTTGGCTTTCTGTTCCCTGTGACAAACGAGCACAGGCACGCGGGCAGAATGCTAAAACAATTAGCGTAAGTGACATCAGATGATGTTGTAGTCTGTGTCAATGGAGGAATTGATGGAGGGCAGCTTAAGCATCTTAACATGTATTATTAATGGGACTTGTTCCCTTTGTGTCACAACACGCTATGCGAGTCTCTTCAAGTGCAATTAACTGTCACGGGCACAGACGCAAGTCGAGTTGGCAACTGACCCAACGCTTCGCATCAGCAGAATGAGCGTGGAGATAAAGAAGAGACCACAGTGGTGGAGCTCGGGACGCAGCTCTAGTGGGTCGTGCGTTTGATCAACAACTCTTGTCTGTTCCAGGGTTGTAATCGTGTGGATTTTTGTTTTTATTTCCTTTTGACTTTTGTTTTTTAAATTCAGTTTTTAGAGCAATTTTGTTAGTTTGTAATGTAGTATTATTATTATTATTATTCTTATTTTAAATGCTTCATTTTAGTTTACTTATTTATTTATTTATGTTAAATATATGGAGCATTAAAAAAAAAAAGTCTTGAGTATTGTGTGTTCTTTTTTTAGTTAGTTTTATAAACAGAAGATGTAGTTTCGGTTAGTTTTCATTCTTAATGCATTTTCCTTTTATTACATTTTGTTTGTTGTGTTATGTTGATTTTAGTTAGTTAGTTAATTTGTTAATTTTCATTAATTTAAATAACCTTGGTCTGTTCTGGACGAAGAAAATACAGCTGTGCCATATTGTATATGGTAAAAAAAAAATCTAGAGCAGTTAAACACCAACCGACCAACCACCAGTACCAATCTTACCATCAAAGTGTGCAGTTTGAGTGTAAACAAACAACTGCAATTGTTTTTTTTTGTTTTTGTTTTTCTGGAGAGCTCAGTAGTGTTCATTTGGTAATTTTACCGATTTGACATGTCATCATCATTGCTCTCTTTTTATTTATTTTATTTTTTTAAATTAATTTTTATTTTGTATGTGTGTGTGCGTGCGTGAGTGTGTATTCATTAGTTCACCTAACACCTATTAAAAATCCCATACCGTTCACCTAAACCGAATACTTCAGAATCCAGCTAGAGTCGTGAGGTTGCAGTTTTCTAACAGCTGATAGTTCGTACTAGTTGTAGTTTTCACCTGCCATCTTAATGAGGACAAGTGGTATAAACAATGGATAGATGGATGATGTTCCATTGCGCCGTTTTGTTGAACACAAACTGAATGATAATTCCCAAAAATGGTCAACAAAATTCTGTGTCCGCACTATTAGCATAGAGCATTTGCATCAACATTATTCGAGTTCTACTTTGTCCCATAGCACACCAACCTGAAAAAAAAAGGCATAATAATGAAAATGCAGCATGACCTGGCTCAAATTACATGACCTTATATGGCCATGGATTGAATCAAGGTGTTCCCATGGGTACGTAGAGCTTAGATTCTGCCCCACCTTGTACAATGAGAGTGCACAATTCAACAGTGGTCATTTTGGATCCTCAAGCTGTGGCTTGCATCATCTCATTTTATTGCGTTTGGAAGGTAAAATTGGACCAAGAGGATAATAAGATGCGACATCTATAAGGTTTACATAGAAACACGCTCTAAATATATGAGTTTATATAAGCCGGCGCTTCCCAGCGGGGAATACGCTCCTGAATAAAACATCCTCTTCTAAGGTTTTCCAGTGTGAGTCAGTGATTGCATATTTATTCTAATTAAGCAGCGCGCAACAGAAGAAGGGCGACCATTTGCTCGCAGGGCTTCGAAAACACCAATCATCATTTCACGTTGACATTTCCAAATGTTTATGATGATGTTAGAAGTGCTGATTGCCGCCATTAAGCTCGAGCCCGCATACGGGCACGGTGGAGACACTTGCCCCCGACGCCATATTTGTCTGCGCGATAGTGTGGATTTTTCTCTCATTTGTCATTGGCGGGGGCACAAAGACGTTTCAGATTTGAAGACTGCTCGTCCGTACACAGAAGTGAGGGAAGTGAAAGGGAAATGGCAGCCATCGGTGACACTGTGCAGCAATGGAACGAACATTCTAGAAAAGTATAATTGTGTTTTTGTTGCAAAGGCATTGACATAGCAAGTGGCTGCCTTCAATTAAACGCGCGGCCGTCAATTGTTGTTGTCTGCTTTTGCCAACGCTTAAACAGCCTCATTAGGGACCCTTTTCCCGATAACAAGTAAAAGACCCATTAAAAAAAAATTGCCTTAGCTTTGTCAAACAATGTCTCATTTTGTGTATCCCCCCCCCCCCCCCCCCCCCTATGGTTGTTGTTGTGGTCGAGCAGCGAGCTCCTCTGTGATTGCGTCAGCTTCGCTTGCAAATGATATGCTCAGAAACGCGGCATTAGAAGCCTAATGGTGTTGTGCTGCTTTTCAATTTAATCAGTCCCTGCGGTGGGAGGACGCAGGCCCCGCCCACGTCTACATCGTACCATGGATTTCTTGTCAGTCACTGGGAGCCTATTGAAAACCTGCGAAGGTGATGGCCATATCAACACATTAACGCTCAAATGTCATTTGTATTAGTACGTTCCTTGTCACTTCTCTACCCAATCACGATTTAGATTATATTGATGGCTAAAATGCAAAACCTCCTTCCTTTATATGCAGGAATTTCTGATTGGTGGATTTCATTTTAGATGATAAGAATGAGGAAGGATTTTCATGTTGAGTCTGTCTACATTGTTTGAAAAGTCACCTGACCAGAGCCTCCAATCAGGTACGCTGGAAAATGGCTATTTTGTCAACCTTGTTTTTTTTTTATTAAAAAGAAGAAGAGTTAAACTGTGTAAAAACATACAGGAGTTATAACGTGATTAAATATAATGTAAAGAATTAAGCCGTTGTAAAATTATTGGTTTAATTTAATAGACGTTTGGCTGCACCTTCTGGTTTGTGCACTTTGGCCACCAGGGGTCAGTATCGCTACACTTTCACCAGAGCCTAATCTAGAGAGAACTCAACCAACTCAGCAGTTGACCAACCACAGCGTGTTGGTCAACTGCTGGTCACATGACATCGGATACCATCTTTAAGTTTTTACCCTGCTGAAACTGAGTTGGCCAAACTCTCTCTATATACGGCTCTGACTTTCACATTTTAAAATATTAGTTCTTCAAAGGTTTCTAACTACTGCAATATTGATTTATAGTTTGGTGGGCCCATCTATGGTTTTTGGCATTACGTTAGCATTAAGTTGACAGACTTTCGTAAGAAAGTTGTGCGGTTTCATTGAATACCTATTGTTCAATTCTCTTCATCATCACGGTAGACTTTAACTGTAAGTGGCAATTAACAACTGGAAGCAAGCACACTTGGCCTCTTTTTTGCCAAACTGAACATGTCATGCTCAGAGAGAGCAGAATAGACAGCTGACTTTGAAAACCAACCCAAACTTGTCAATTGGTGCACTCATAAATCAAGGTACGACTATAAAATGTTTGAGTTAATCTAAAAAAAGATGAATGGATAAGGCCAGTCACCAAGTCACGATTAAAAGAGACAAATATTAAACAACATACCAAACAGTAAAAAAAAAAAAAAAAAAAAGTACACTTTTTTTTTTCATTTACTGTGATTTTAAATTTGTAAAAAATAAATGCCTTTTCCTCTATGGAAATGAGTAAACAATCACTGCCCCCCATTCGGCTGTCTTGTTCTTGTTGTTCCCTTTTGCAAGGAGAGATGGGTGATAAAGTAAGAGTAACATTGTTTGTGCGTGGGAAAACAATAAGAGTCAGCTGAAGGGTGCAGCCACACAGATGAAGATCTAATTTGTTCAAAGTACTTATCAACAAACACTAAACAAAAGCAAGCAAGATAAAACCAGAGGGATGCTGAACGTTAAAAAAGATAAGAAAAGTGGCTCAGGCGAGTGACAGCCAAATTTTTCAGAAAATAAGCTAAAAATACGCGCGGAACGATGGCGCTTTCAAAGGCGGAATTGAGGGAAGTTTATTATGCACATTGGATTAAATGACGACATCGTCGCTAATTCACCTGCCCACTTTGACAGGCGCTTCTTCGCTCTCCAGGCTCTCGTGTTCTCTTCATAGAAAAGTCTCTGCGGCCAAATCAGCAGCGCCGAAGGCAATCACTTTCACTCATCACGGAAACAAACTGGAAAAACGATGCACAAACATTGCGGGGCCCTCGGTGCGGTATGGCGCCGCGCTGGTGCGAGCCCCACTAATGGCTTCTTTCAACTAACATAAATCATCCAAAGTGTGCCTATAGTTCACATGCTGTAGTGCCATTACATTGATGGAAAGCATTCCAAATGCAATTGTCGCCACTTCAAAAGCCGATAAACAACTGTTGAGGCTTGTAATATGTGGTAATGTGCGCCCTAACTCAAAACCTTAACTCTGCAAATACGTCGTTTACGACCGAGTTCCGTTCGCTGCGGTCAATCACTAACCCACGCAAACAGGGTAGTGAAGTCATAATTACAGGAACTAATAAAACACACTCACATAAGCCAAAAATTGAAAATAATCCAATGGAAAAAAGAAAAGAAAAGAGTACAACTCAGTTCATGGCTGCGCAAACTAGGTCTTTGTGCATAATTTGTACATTTTAAAGTGGAAGTCAACGTTCTTGACAATAATATGCTACATGTGACCTCACTAGTCGAAACATGACATTCTGATTAATATTAAATTCAGGGAATATGATTTATGCAGTAAAATCCAGTCGTTTTTATCCATCTCAGGGGGCGGCCATTTTGCCACTTGCTGTTGAGTGAAATTGACATCACAGTTGCTCGGGGCTTAGGCAATGACCAATCACAAATCTGAGCAACTGTGATGTCAATTTCACTCAACAGCAAGTGGCAAAATGGCCGCCTTCTGATACTGATAAAAACTGCTGGATTTTGCTAACGCACTATTAACGGAAATACCACTTTAGACTAGTAGGACTGCATATAACATATTATCAAGAATTTTTTATTTTTTTGGGGGCTTACCTTTTAAGTTGTAATAACACCATTCACCACTAGATGGCAGACATCACTTAATAGCACTTCTACATCTTCATTAGAGAAGAAAAACATAGAAATGCTGTCAGCCATGAATGATTGAGGCATTCTTGAGTCACTCAAGTTAATGGAGATTCTCTCAAAAACAGAAAAGGGTTTCAATAGAATTAATCGGGATTTCATGCTAACGTGTGAACTAAATTTAACGCAACGTTTAACACAAACTCATTTTAAACTATGATGATTAAATGACCTTATGGTGGAAGAAGTCAGGTACAAAAGTACACAAACCGTTGACAGTTCGTAGTAAAGTGTGTTAAATTGTCCATCCCTAGCTTATATTACTGCTAATACCACTACTACTACTACTACTGTTCATTTCTTTAAACTGTATTCCTTATAATAGTGGGCCCTTTTAAAAGCATTCAACAGTCTGCACCCTTACATGTAAACAAAAACGTACGGATATACCTTTGCTAGCCACAACCACTGCTTATTTGCACCTAAGGGTTCAGTTTTGAACACTGTAGGATACATCGCAAAGTCTTATCTTGTAAAATGAAATCTTGTACGTTGGGACCATCGTAAAGTGATGAGTGCCTGTACTGTAGTTCATTGACTTGAAAGGACGAAAAGGTAAGATCTAGTGTGCTTGCGGTCTGTAGCAGCAGCAGCAGCAGCAGCACTGTGATCTTTCCATTATGAGTAAGTGGACCTGCACTTACTTTGAGCGCCGGATTTCAAACCTGCCAGCATATGTTTGATAAAGCTGTTGAATGCTTACCGGCGGTAAGGTCAAACTCAAGGGTTTAAGTATGAGAATGTGTCCGAAGGGGGTTTCCATTAGCGTAACACGGAGCAAGCAAGGTTCTGAAATCTCTTTCCTAACATTAGTCTTCCTGTAGGATACAACATTCTGTGGCCCCTTAATCGGCTGTAACATGATCTTTGTAATGGCCTAGTGCTTTGTCAATGTGAACGCAGTCGTTTCAAGGTACACGACAAATGTCACATTTCTCCATATGTTGCTGCCACACTATGAACAAGAACATGTTCATTCCCATTGTCGCTATTTTCCCGGCGTGGCCTTTTTAAGAAGTCCACAACCCCGAGGTGACGCAACGTGACGCTCTTGAGCCTCGAAGACAAGCGCTCAGATCGCATTCTCCGCGACAGTGAATGCCGCTAAAAGCTTTTCGTGGTTTAATATTTAGCACTGGCACGGTTGCACTTTGGGACCATCAGGTCTGTGTGAAACTGTACCTGCTTGAAAAATAAAGTGGGAGGGTGTTTCCACTTGAGCAACCCCCCCCTTCCCCCCCCCCTCCACCAGCTCGTTGCTCTAAAACAAACAGTAAGGCATCTCCCTGCTGCAGCTGCTGCCTCCTTGCATATGAAGCGCACTAGTTTCAAACATCAATTATTCATAGCAGGTGAGAGACGGACATGCACTGAGTTACGACAGTCTTGAGTAATGGCTTCAAAGAGGCAAGAAGAAACAGGAAATCAAGCAGAAAAGTGAGCGCGTGAGGCAGCGGTTATGTGTTGTGACTCATTAGTTTGAGCCATGGTCGGATGACCCGGCGACCAAGAGCACGCTCGCTCGAGTTGAAAGACGGACCTTGAAGGAGGTGCCAATGACGCACAAGTACAGCAACGCCCCCTCAATCGCGGGTTTTAGCGGATTTTTTTGCACATTTTGTAACTATTGTTTTGACACCTGTATATTTTGGGTGTAACTCCTCTATAGGCCACTCGATGGCAACACTCTGTTTTGTTTGAAAGAAGAAGAAATAAAACAGGAAGTATTTCAGCTCAGCCTGTTGTTGCTGAGGATTATTGAATATCGAATCGTCGTCAAGCAACGGCTGTAAGGTCTTTTTTATAACGTACGGCTTTCGGCATGATGATTGTTTTATATTGTTAGATGATATATTTGTTAGTTTGGGGAAAAATAAAATATTTTTGTATTATTTATTGCTTTTTCTCTGTTGATAGATTATGTGTTTAACTGTGTTTAACCATTATTTTAATGGTGTGTTTAAAGACCTTAACTCTTTGACTGCCAGACGTTTTCAGAAACGGGTTGTCGCCAGTGCCAGCCGATTTAAGCATTTTGACTGATCTTTCAAGGTCCACAGAAAATGTTGTGTTTGGACTATGGAAACACACATACTACCAAATGAAAGATTGGACTCTCATCTTTCATCAGAAAAAAAGTTTGTTTCTACCTTATTTCGTTCACCGAAATTCTCTGTTTTGAAACAAAAAGCGGAGAAAAAGAGCTTTTTGTGAAACGATGTTATTTCATGCACTCTAGTGAATTGTACACTTCTTTTTGTCCATGAATGATGCCACAAACACCTAAATAGTGCTTTACTTCTGTAAAACGCTTTCACCAACAATGAAAAAGTGTTTTTAGTTTGCAAAATACGTTTATTTCCATTCAACTGTGTAACAATTTGACAAAACAATTTCGCAAACTATTTACAAATGTGTGCAACTGTGGTACTACTTACAATTATGTGGATGTTTCAAATACAGTTTTTCTTTTTATAACGCTCTCCTGCGTGCAAGGAGAGGGAGCAGGATTCGCACAACAGATTAGTTTCACTTTCGCTTTGTCCGTTTCGCGTGCAGACGTTACACTTTCTTGACGGCCTTTTTTTCCGGGGAATAAATAGCAGACTGTACACACTCCTCCGATGAATATGCGTTGGACTCGGGGCACTCTTCGTCGTCCGATTGAACGTCCGCCTGAGCGTTGTGCTCCGTGTTTTCCGGTGTCAGCATCGCTCGCCCGTGAACCTTTATAACGTCGTCATAGCCGCCGCGTCAGCGCTTCCAACTTCGGCGTCAACCTCGGAGTCACCATCATCATCATCGATGATGATCATCGTCGTCATCAATGTGCTCTTTATCGTTGGTCGATGTCTTTGAAAAAAACGGCTCGACCGTGAGCTGCTTGCAAGCGGCCGCCATTATGGCTTCTTCAGCCAATGTCCCCTCAACACTCTAGCCCCGCCTCACGTCTTCTACTGACGCCCACCCAATCTTGTCAAAAGAGAGTCATCGCTGCCCTCTAGGGGCCAAAAATAGTCATTAGGCACAACAGACTTGCTGGAAACTTTCACCACAGATGCGGAAGGGTTCCCTCTACCCGTTTCAAAAAAAAAAAAAAATAAATAAAAAAATGGGTGGAAGTCTTTTAACGTCTTTGGCGCTCCTCCGTAGGTTTTTGCAGAACGTCATTTAACGTCTTTGGCAGTAAAAGAGTTAAAAGTGTCATAAATGCTATAAAAACATTTCTGGAATATTTAAAAGGGATATTTCTATATTGTGGATTTCACTTATTGCAGGGGTGTTCTGGAACACCAACGATGGAGAAAATGTTTTTATGAAAGGATATGACTGACTGTCATCTGGTCTTTCAGTATATAAATTAAACGTTTGGGCACGGGATGCATTCTGACATGAATGATCGGAGTGGAAAGCTGCCCAGAAGGTTAGCTAACCCTAACCCTAACCCTAACCCAACATTATCCACCCATAGATGTTCTGCTTGCAGTTCCATGTTCGATATTTTACATGGACTCCAGTGAGTCTATACTTGACAAGTTGCCCCATTCATTCGGAGACTCCTGAATTTCAACCCTATCTGTAATTGTTATTTCAATTATCAGGCCGGTAACCAGTTCAGGTGTAGTGCATTAACAGCATTTAGGCTGTATGGACCATGTTCCTGTTAGACGAGTCACTCGCATGATTTGTCTGGCACAGTTTTGCCCTTCCTGAAGCAAGCTACCCAAGAACCTGTGCAGTCTGCATGAAATGCAGCATCACGTACGACTACACTACAGTGCACTTGGAATATAAACACATAGAAGCACTTGTTTGGGGATTTTAGGGTCTGTAGTCTAAGTCCAGTGATACCCAGCCAATGTGTGAGAGCAAAAGGTGTCCAAAGCTGATTGCTTTCTGATAGGCAGAACAATGAAAGGCCTTTCACTAGTTCGTAGAAGGTACAGAGTATTTGGATATGTTTTGTAACGTTTTTATTTGGTAGAGTGTCGTGTGTTTTTTCCGATGTGTAAAATATGTGTTTGAGACACACTAGTCAAGTCTGTCCAGAGGCATCAGCTCTTTGGCACTATGAAGTTTGAGGGTACTATCAGCGTGACGGAATGGCACCTGGGAATTCTGCAATGCAGAGGCAGGGGTGTGAAGTTTAAGACCCGACACTCACTCTTTCTGCCCTGTTGATGCTGTCAACAAGTATTTATAGGTCACATGACAAACCGGCAAAGGCTGGTAAAGGCCGTGTCTTTAGTTATGTCTCTGATGAGTCCAATTTTATAATATTTTTTTCTACTTTGCCCTTTATGATTGTCTTTTCAGAACATAAAACTTGGCAGTGATTGAAAATTCCATTCAGGGCAATTCCTTCTGCCTTTCCAATCATCTGTTTGGTTAAACGGAATAAAAAGATGAAGTGTCATTTCTTTTATAAGACCGTTAGAACTCCACAGTGCGCTCTAGCAGTCTGCGCTCGCTCTCAAAGACACTCCACACTTGGCCTCCTGCTCACAATGAAACGACAGACTTTACATTCAATTCATTATCTCGCCACATCCTGAATGGATACCATCTTGAGATGTTTTATTTCATCGTTCCATCTCCATCTCGGGTTTCATGGAGTCCATCTTGCCAGGAGGATGACGTCATTTCATTTTGTGCAGTATATGAAATGTACCCTTCAGACATTTTGCAAACGTTTATACCTGCACATGCTTATTGAATGCGGTGCCTCCATTACGGATTTTTTTTCAATTTTCTGGTAACTAGGCCTTCAGTGGGGATTCGCTTCCTGATAATAGAACTATTTTATAGTACTTGTATATTATTTATTCATTTACAAATTTTCCAAACCGCTTAATGTATTTTTAAGCTTATAGGCCACTCCTCTTGTCTGACGTATGGCCTAGCGTAGCGTAATTCATTTCCATTTCCAGTTCTGTTTACTAAGTAGATTTTAGCTCTGTAGTCCAAACACTTAATAATTTGCCTGCTTTTTTTTTTCTTGTGCAAAAATGAATGTTCGTTTCTTTAAAGCGGTTCCAGCCAGATGTCTGTTAAAAGTGGATTTAATGATGCCACAAAGCACTTAATGTCAGTGTCCGTTTCAGTCTTGGGTTAGCTTAGCAATTAGCATGGCTTCTCCATCTTTACGTTAACACTATACTATTATACATTTTCAATATACCCGTATGCAACTGCTCCATGTGCATCTGAAACCGTTCAGAATCAATATTTAACTGAGATGCTGATTATTAAATGTTTTAATGTGTTCAGATTGCGACAGATGTGTTTTGCTCGTCGAAACTGTCTTGTTCTAACCAACCCAATGGAAGAGGATGGAAAAATGATGATGTCACTGTGGGCCAGCCAGCAATCTCATTGCTCAAATAGTTGACTGGATTCACATGAGCTTGACATGGCAGAAGATAGAGGCTAAAATCTGATTGGACAACAAAATTAAACATGCCCTGACATGGACGCAGTGCAGCAAAGAGAAATGCTACAACATGAGGAGAATGGACCGTTGAGAGTCCTAGGTAGTGAATGTTAGATTTCTAAAATGGATAGACACTTTCAAATGGGTCCAGCCTGCACGTCTCCCTTTTGCCACTTTATCCTCGCACAATTTAATTGATTCCGTTGCTGTTTCCCAAAAATACAAAGCGCCATGCTTTGCTGCATGAGACGCGGTCGCTGTCTAGCGGCGATTAAAGGAAACACGGCCTGGCTGCGAGAGATACCGCGCCGGTTTACGGGATTTAGTGAGACGCGCACAAGGCACAATACGCCCAACCCAAGATTCACTTCAAAGGGCTCTATCTCAAAACCTTTCAACATCCGGGACACCTCTTCACGTTCTTTGGCCCGAGTGGCCGCGTCGGAGGATGATGACAAATCACTTGCTTTGTGGCGACAGCTGCAGGGCTGCCGTTTGCGAGTTTCTGTTTTGCATTTGTCACGACAAACCCTCTAAGGGACTCAGACGCGCCTCCTCCTCGTCTTCCCTCGACGACACTGCTCTCTCGGTGAGTGCTCCCAAACGCCAGGCTCCCATTCATAAGTGCTCGATTTTCTTCTTACGGTCTAATTGCGCTAGCCTGATTTGGACTTTTCTGGACCAAAAAGGACAACATCATGAGTCCTAAATGGCGTCCCGAGAGATGTCACGCTCCATCTTATTAGGCCACATGATGAAATATTGTTCTGTCTCAAAGCCCCTGGAGGCCAAATAATGAGACGAACAGTCAAAAATGGGAAGAGAGAGGTGGTTTGTTTATATATTGGTGTGTGTGTGTGTGTTTTTATATATATATATATATATATATATATATATATATATATATATATATATATATATATAATATAAATAAAACTGTTTCCACATTTTTTTTTTAAGTTCCAAAGCTTGTACTGAAATTGTGTTGTTTTTGTTTTGTCAAGAGGAAAAGCAAGCTCCACTCGGACATGCGCCGACAAAAGCGCAAAAATGTCAAGCCTCCTCTGCAGTGCTGGTTGACACCAATACGGGGATCCACAAATAACAAACCCACATTGGCTCTTTTCATTAACAAAACAACACTCGGCTGCCTCTGAGGCTCTTGACTGTATTCTCTGCCACACTGGCAGCGTTCAATATTGACTGGAGGAAGAAATGGCTGCGAAAACAGTATTAGATCAGGTCACCGCCTGAAGAGAAGAATATTATAGTGTTTTTTTTAAAGCGGCATTTGGCTTAAGATAAAAGTAAAGTATGTATTCTCCTGGCATCACTCAGAATGTCTTTGCGAGTACACCAGATTTGTTTTGAGAGATGTCGGGTCTTCAGTGCATATTGTGACAAAATAGAGAATTACACACACAGTTCCAGTCCGGAGTTATGTACTGTATATAATATATAATGTATGACATGATGAGACGGTGTTTAACTGCACAGGAAAAAAAGAGAAACCCAAAAAGTTTAACATCGTTGAGGTTGTACTATTTTGGGTTTCATCCATCATCGTTATGACATCTTGCAAAGCTTTGGCAAATCGCGTGAACCCCCCCCCCCCCCACCCCTAAAAACAAGTTAAAGTTGACTGTTTGTCTTTCAGCATGCAATTCAGAACTCCTTCACAGGAGAGCAGCCAAGCCTCCGATGTGGCGAGTGTTGCACTGCACGCGCCCCATCGGGACCATTATCTTCACACCTCTGTGCCTTCGGCACCGCACCCCGACTCACCGCCAACCTCCCATGGCCGTTGCTGGGGTCTTCTCAGAAGTCAAACGAGGCCCCAGTCAACCATGGGGGAGCCGTAATGGCCAAAAAGCCCAAACTCAAACATGCCGCGTTTGCAAATCTGATTCTTTCTGTTGAACTTGACAAATGGCACTTTTGCGTGTGTGTCATGAAGGGATCATGGTGAATGTACTTTCTGCTTAGCAAGTAAGTTCATTGATGAATAGCAAATAAATTCATTAATTGATTGAAATGCAACATGAAAAATGTACTACGGTAACTTACCATTGCAGCACAGTTGGGGCTGAATGGTTTGGGAAGATTGCAATCCCGCTCCCTCAATATTGTGATAGTGATTCTGTTCTTTTCTTTTTGTTTTGTCCTCTTTGCTTGCCAATTAATGTTGAATGTTGAGTTTTCTATACTGCCACTATGGCGATTATTTCCTTTTTTTTATTTTTTATTTTATTTTATTTTATTTTATTTTTTTCAGGAGAGCTCAGTATTGTTCATTCGATTTGACATCATCATTGCTCTCCTTTTTTTTTTTTTTTTTTTAAAAAAACAAACAAATCAATTAAAAAAAATTAATAAATGGTATGGCGATTATTTCCAAGGTCCTCTTCTCATTTACAGTATTTGAAAAAATAAACGAATACTTTATTTTGGTAAATTTAAAAAATTATTTTTATTGCTGAAACTTTACTCATGAGTATTGTTTTCTTTTGCTGCCCTGTATTCTTTGCAAATAGTTTTTTTTATGGCAATGTTTGTTTAACTGGTCCATCCAATTCTATTCAATAATATTTTTATTTATTTATCTATTTATTTATTTATTACAATATAGTTCAACTTGTACAGTTTAGTTGTTGTTGGGGGAGAGATCGAGGGGTAGCGAGGGGGAGAGGGAGGGAGGGAGAGAGTGAGTGAGTGAGAAGGAAAGAGAGAGAGGGAGACAGAGAGAAATGGTGCTAGAGAGAGAGATAGAGAGAGAGAGAGAGAGAGACAAGGGGGGGCAGAGAAAGAGAGATAGGGGTGAGAGGTGGGGGGGGGGTGCTTAGAAGTGAGAGAAGTCTTGTGTCCTGGTTAGGGCAGTTTCCCCCCCTAATTTCAATGAAGCATCTCATCCCTACTCAGTCGTGAGGTTTGTGATTCAAATCTCCAACATGCATCTCCACACAGTACAACCTGGGCTGAGATTCAAACCCAGAACCTCTTGACGGCGAGACTGCGCCACTAGCGCATTGTTACCCGCAATCAAGACATTGATTTTTCCATGACGTCCTCTTGACCGTTAAACTGTATGTCAATATGAAAATGATGCTGATGGCTGTTAATGCTAATTGCCATCTATTTAATGTTTAATTTACCGACAACAAATCCCATTAGACAATCCCAATCATCTCACTGTGATTCTCATAAAAAATGTAAATAAATCATTACATAAAGCCATTTTGCGGCTTATGCCGAACGCTGTGTTGCCCTTTGCAACACAATGCTGCTTTCTCAGCAGAGCACTAAACGCCCATTAATCCTCCGCCGTACGCAACAAGTCAACTGTATTCCGCGCTCCCCTGGACATTAAACAATCATTTCAAATACTTCTTTTGTTGGGTCCCTTGCAGATTTTCTGCTCTGCTCCAACCAGCCCACCAGTTTGTTTTGCCCACCGCCACAGAAAGAGGACGTGTGGGCGGCCGGGAGACGGTACGCAAAGGAAGAGGTGGGCGGTCCGTACGGTGGTAGTTCAGCCGGGGGCACGTTAATATGCGGTATGCAAGTTATCTCGTCTGGAGAAGCAAAGGGAGGGAGGGGGGCGGGGGGGGGGGGGGTAGTATCATGTTAATGATAATTAAGAGGTAAAGACAATGAGTGCATTTCATGGTGGGATAATGGAGCGAGAATATCATTCATGATGCAAACGCTTGGCTCGGCTTTTTATGCACGGTAAAGGCTTCACGTCAAGTTTTAAAGCCGAGAGTTTTTTGGAGGGTTTTTGCAAGGTGTTAAATAATTAAACAGCGGCGCTGAAGAAAACGGCGTAAATAATCAGGCTTATTCTTAAATCATTTCTATGATGTCTATACTACTAGTGTTATAATGATCATACATTCCAAAACTAACTTCAATTTTTTTTATGCACTAATGACTCCATTCGGCATAAAATTTGTTTTTTTCTTACCTTCCCATTCGTTACACTCAGGAGATGTGTCATACAAATTCAGCGTTGTCAGGCTGGCTTAGTACAATTCAAGACCATGTTTCAGTCATTCTAAAAAAAAAAACAACTAAATAATGTAAAATTAAATTAACTTAAAAAAAATCAGTCCGGCATATTTGTTTAGTACATTTCAGTTGCATTTAACTTAAGTACAATACATGTGCATTCAATCATTTAGAATTTGTTTTATTTTAGGTAATTTTTAGTGAGCATTCCAGTAGATTTAAGTGCATTTAGGTAACTTTTAGCAAGTATTGAGTATTTCTATGAGTATTTAGATTACATTTAGCCAATATTTTGTGTAATTTTCGGTAACTTTTAAGAAGTATTTGACTGTATCTGAGTATTTAAATTATATTTAGTATTTCAGTAGATTTAAGAGTGTTTTTGATAACTTTTAGGAAGTATCTTAGTACATTTATGAGTATTTAAATCACCCTTGGTGAGCATTTCAGTAGATTTAAAAGTATTTCAGTAACCTTTAGGAAGTATTTGAGTACATCTAGAGTATTTAGATTACTCTTGGTGGGCATTTCAGTAATTTTAAGAGTATTTTGGCAACTTTTAGGAAATATCTGAGTTAATTCATGAGTATTTAGATTACTCTTCATGGGCATTTCATTAGATTTGAATGAGTATAATCGTTTAAAAAGAAGCGTTTGACAAAGAACGCTCCGCTCTCCTCTCACTTTGCAAACACCTATGAGCCATCTGCATATCGGTTGTCGAGTTTGAAAAGATTGCATGCTGTTTTCTTCTTCAAATGGTTGATAAAATCAGAAAATGTTTACCGGTTGTCAGTTTCATAACGGTGTCACTGTTAGCCTCAGAAGAATACACGTGCAAACATAAACCGGGCTATATCGTGTGTGATGTGCTCGAAAAGCAAACACACGCACACATCTTGGGTATGTTTTAATTTGCACAATATTGCATCTTTTGTAGATTGTTTTCAAAGTATGAATGTGTGATAGTCAAGGCTTATTTCCACACTGGCAACCATGCGGTGCTGCGATATGATCATGTGCAGAGGAAAAAGACTAACAAGTGGCACAACAGTTGCAGTGTGGCAGCGCAATCACTCTATCGCCTCTTTTGCTTCACGCCAAATTTCCATGCGAGAGCCGGAACAAAAGATTCAGTATTTACCCACTTTTGCCTTGTCTGCACAACCCAACTAGTTGGGTATTGTTTCAACTGGCTGCAATCAGATCATGAGATGACATCAGCAGCACACACTTTCACACTACACCAGTGCTTCCTAACCTTGTTGGAGTTTCCGAACCGTACCAGTTTCTTTATTAAAAACGTTTTGTTGTTGTTTTTTTACATCCAAGACATAAGTATTGGTTTTAGTGGTGAACTTAATGAACAGGGAGAGTAACCTTTTCATTGAATCTGGCTCTCTTCACCTTGAATTCAGAAAGTGTTGTGTTCTTGTATTGTATGAAAACAGCAGAGGCCCCAGAATTGATCCCTGTGGAACACCATATGTTCTGTTACACTTGTGAATTCATATTGCACGTATTTGTCCAACCTTAAGCACCTGCCTGGAAGTTGCATGTCAGGTTGGTACAGGGGTATGTTTTTTATTTAGTAGAGTAGAATACAGATATACGGTATTGATATTGGTGCCAGAGCCTCCCTAGTTTTAAGGCGGTAGATAGGAAAGGTTGGGGTTAGGTTTAGAGTGGATCTAGAGGGCTTAGTATTTACTAGGCAGAGTTTGGTTAAAAAAATCTTGTAGAAGCTCAGGTTAAGGATTTGAGTTAGGAGGAATGCTAAAGTTTGGCAGTCCTCGGACCTTGCGGACTTGCGTACTTATGTCCTTCACTGTTTCACTTTTCTGGCAGTAGGGTTTTGACTTGCTCTATTTCCCCATTTTGGTGTACCAGATTTCCAATGTTACTGCAGCCATCTTTCGAAAGCTAGCTACAAAGCAATTTATCCTTTTTTTTCTTTTAACCTACATACTTTATAAACTAATGATGATGAACAGTGATGTAGTTACAGCCTCTCAATCAAGAATAATTATTTGTTTTATGAATATTAGATTTGGGACTTTTTTTTTTTTCCTCCGGGAGAAAGTTAGCTACTCTGGGAAGAACTCCATCCGATTGCCCCAGTTTGAAAATGACAAAATAGAAAATGAAAGCGTCTCTTTTTCTCATCAACAAAGAAAATGTGTCGGGTTTCACGATCCACCTGCCCCAAAGACATTATCGTATTAGCGCTGATGTGCACATTTGCTTTTCAGCAGCCATAAAAGCAGCGGGAGTGCTTTTATTCCACTCGTAGTTGGTGAAATAGAATCTGTGCGGAATCAATAATTTGATATTGCATGCTGTGTGTTTGTGTGAACGCCATACTTTTCATCAGGAAATCAATATTTTGAAGCATCAATAAGAATGGCAGGCAAAACCCAGAGGAAGCTTCACTTCAGAACAAGAGCTTTCATTTCTTATAGAGAAAAAAGGGGAGACATAGTAAACAGAAAGTTTTACTTCTAATCCTGGGCAAACTCAATAACACTTAACAGTGTTTATGTTTATGTTATGTTCAAGTTTATGATCACAATCGAATATGTCAACAGATTTCCCTTAAGTGTGCACTGATGATGGCAATTAGCTTATATGATGACTGGTGTCTTACTTCCTGGTTGGGTTCTTAAACCAGAAGCAATCCATTTTGTATTTGTTTAAATATTAACAGCAGTTAAAGACCCTGTGAAGTGTTTTTAGTAATTTGTGTGTAAATACAAAAATATGGTTGAGGATTAGTGCTGCAAACATGTGCAAAGACTGAAAACAATTTAGCACTGAATTGTGGAGATATAGCATTAAACTCTTCACCATTTCAATTGTTTATATATTCCACTATATAGTACTCAGCGCCTTCATTCTTTGTGGTGTGCCAAATTTATAATAGTCTTTATTTTCACTTTAAAACAACTTAAAATGATTTTTACTCATCTATGTCTTGTTAATTTATATGTATGTGCGTAGCGTGATTTCTTGGAGCCAGCGTATCATCACGAATCATTTGAGTCGGGTGTGTGTCTTGACCTCCGCCGAAGCCCTGAGAAAGACTAACTGAACCTCTGTGGTTCGATCATACCCTGAAATCTTATTATATTATTTGTTAAAAATTGTGCATTCTATAACGATTTGTTTACATCATTAGCAATTATTTTTGCATTCATGTATACGTTTTCAAATAAGCTACAATTAAACCAAGGCAAGCTGAACATTTGTAAATTGCAATTCCCTCTATTATACTTTATTTCATATCAATAATGCTTGTTGAAATGTTATCGTTAATTGCCATTGATGCTGCTCTCATAAAACATAAATTAGATTTAGAAGCCCACGTCTTCATTCTCTTTTAAAATTGCAGTTAGATAACAAAACAAAAAAAACAACAACCCCAAAACAATAGTTTTATTATGTCTGCTTGTTAAAGGCTGGATGATAAGAAGGCGGTGAGAAAACTAGGAAACCAGAGAAAATACATGCCAGAGTTTAGTCAACATTTTACTTTGACACTTATTAAAGCCCTCAACTTCAAGAATTCCATTTCGAAACGCTTGACAAGCTCAAATGTGATGGCCTAATGCAGTGAGAAATGCAATGCAATGCAAAGTTGCTACTGTGAGGGAGAACACCCTGCATGACATTGAGGTAATAAACTTGTAGCTGGAATTTAAATGTCCCATCTGATGCAATGTCATGCATGAGTTATTGCAGGTACTGGCTGCTGGGCTTGGACTAGAATTTTCCCCCGGTTACAAAGGCTCACCTCGCAGAGCTCGGCTATGCAAGCCAGCGGTCGGAGCTCTCGCCGAGTGACAGTGGAAGAATATTTATTTGAACGGCTGTTACGAAGAAAAGCGACCGTGCTTGAGGCCCATTCGCACACCAAACAATCTTCTCAATGGCTGTCCCAACATACGACAGGCGCTCATTATCTCAGGACAGCAGCTTTTCTTTTACCCAGCTAATGATTTTCCCTCCAGAAAAAACACAAAAAGCCCAAATGATTTTTTTTTTTCTCTCTCATTCCCGTGGCCTCGCACGAACTCCTAACGGCGTCTCATAGCTCTGATCTGGTGCCATAAATTAGACGTTTAATCGTATCATTAGTAATCAACACAAGACGCGTCTCTCCCGCGCTCTCTCTGGCGCGTGTGATGAAAGCCGACGAATGCAAAGCGCTGTGATGTTTCCTCTGCGAACCTACATTTGTATTTGCAACTGCAAATTAGGCTGTCGGAGCAAGAGAAGGTACGAACACAAATAGTTTAATACTTTCTTGCTTGCAGTGGAAGGGAAATAATGAAGCAGAGCACTCAGCTCATGCATGTACTCTAGGTACTTACTGATGTTCTAATCGGGTGATGAAGAAAGTTCGGCGAGGTTTCGGACTGGACCACGATACAGTAACGTGCTATTGAAAAAGTAATTAACATAATTATAATATTCATCAATTTCAAAACGTATTATTTACTACACAAATCTGACATTGTTCATTCAAAACAGCTTAATATATTGTTTATGTTAAAAAAAATTTGGGGATAAAACGTATAAATACGTTCTATTTTAAATATTACCATGGTCCCATTTATTTATTTTTTTATGCTAGAGCATACAGAAAGCTTTGATGTAGCCTCTGAACTGAAAAGAATGCTTGAAGCAATGGTAGTTATTACACAAACGCCCAGCAGGTGGCAGCAGAGTATAAGAGATCAAACAGGGCCATGTTGCAAAAAGCTCTTTCCCCCACTGTTTTAAACAGATTTGTGAATAATGATGAAACTTAGCTTTATTCTAATGCTAATTGCTGCAAAACGGAAACAGAAATATTTTTATTATTATTAGTTTTAAATGTATTCTTTAAATATTTATTTTTCTTGATGAAAGAAGTGAGTCTAATCTTTCTTTTGGTAGGTTCTATATTTTTTATAGCAATAGAACACAATATTCTGTGGGCCTTGCAAAATCAGTCAAAATCCAGTAAAACAGCCGGGAGCGAAGGGGGTTGCTTCAGTGAAAATGGCTAGAAGTGAATGAGTTAAAGCTATTGAATGCAGAATATTCGATATACATTTCATGCAAAACTGTTGATCGGCTGTTAATGTCTTAATTTGACTAATCAATCAATTACATCATTTATTACATCCATGAAATAAGACAATACATGAATTATGTACACTTTTTTCCCCATGCATTCCAATTGATGTCAATTATACATGGGTTTTCGCTATTTGTAGATCAGTCCCTACCCCCCTCAAGTGGCGGTCGACTGTAAAGTAAATATATATATATTTTTTTTTAATAGATACATTGCTCCATCTTCTAGTCGAATCAGTGATCGGTTATTTATTTATTTTTCAAACTTATTGATCGCTGATGGGCTGAAAAATCCTGATTTGTGTAAAGCCTAGAAAAAAAAGATGAATTTATATTGGTACGTGAGCCCCGTGCCTTTAAAACATCTTACATTAGATTGCTAATAGACAGACGAGACGAGAACATACTGTCTTGACAGGCAAGAAAACATTGATGAATCTGAGCCAGAATTAATGATAACGTACTCTCTCATGCATCTTTAACTTGATTTGCTGCAATGATGTTCCTTGATGATACCAATATTTTCATATGAGCTATGGCAGGCTGTCAAGCAATGTAAAGTTCTTAAATAGGGAGACAAGCAACAAAACAAAAAGTTGAAAGGGAATGTCTGTTGTTCAGTTGTTTGCACTAACTCGCTTAGAACTTGTAATTTTCTGACTGGGCCCATCTAAATCTTTTCTGAACCTGCCAGCCCGGCTTGCAAATCTCCTGCAAATAAATCTCCTTTTTTTTTTGGAGCGCATCTCCCCTGTTTAAGATCTAAGACAAGCAATCTGGCAACAGGCAGAACTTCTCCAGTGCCAGACATTAATGGAACCCCTTTAATAGCATCTTTACGGCACTGTTGGGAAATGTTCCACTTTGTTCTCATGTTCTTGTGGACCCATTTGTCATCTCGCCGATGAATTTTTAATAACGACCACGGGAGTTGAAGATCAAAACTCGGCGGCATACGCAACAACTAAGTTTCTTGGAAGATACATAGTGAGGGGGAAAAAAAAAAAATCATCTTAAGTCGAAGCGCTCTGCACTTTTCTCCTCCGAGGCTTGATTGACTGCTGGAGGATCTTCACGCTCCAACATCGCCAGTAATTACACGTTTCTTCAAGCATCCCCGTGTTAACACGTGTTGTGGCTTCATGCGAGCTCGCATCCTTCAATTACAGTTCTCCACTTATTGGGAAAAAAGGAGCTGTTAATATTCTTTGTTGTTAACTGCTATCTTATCTTTAACTCTTTTACTGCCAAAGACGTTAAATGACGTTCTGCAAAAACCTACGGAGGAGCGCCAAAGACGTTAAAAGACGTCCACCCATTTTATTTTTTTTTTGAAACGAGTGCAGGGAAGCCTTGCGGAGCTGTGCTGAAAGTTTCAAGCAGGTCTAGTGAGCCTAATGACTATTTTTGGCCCCTAGAGGGCAGCGATGACTTTTTTTTGACAAGATCGGGTGGGCGTCAGCAGAGGACGTGAGGCGGGGCTAGAGTGTTGAGGGGACAATGGCTGAAGAAGCCATAATGGCGGTTGCAAGCAGCTCACGCTAGAGCCGTTTTTTTCAAAGACGAAAAGCATTGACCAACGATAAAGAGCACATTGATGACGACGATGATCATCATCGATGATGATGATGATGGTGACTCCGTGGTTGGAAGCATTGACGCGGCAGCAGAATACGTTAGGCGGAGCTAGATGGAGGAGGAAGCGGACAATGTTGCAAGCAGCTCACAGGAATTTTCAACGCTAAAGAGCACATTGATGACGACGATGATCATCATCGATGATGATGATGGTGACTCCGACGTTGACGGCGAAGTTGGAAGCGTTGACGCGGCGGCTATGACGACGTTATAAAGGTTCACGGGCGAGCGATGCTGACACCGGAAAACGCGGAGCACAAGCGAGCACGCTCAGGCGGACGTTCAATCGGACGACGAAGAGTGCCCCGAGTCCAATGCATATTCATCGGAGGAGTGGGTACAGTCTGCTACTTGCTATTCCCCGGAAAAAAAGGCCGTCAAGAAAGTGTAACGTCTGCACGCGAAACGGACAATGAAAGTGAAAGTAATCTGTTGTGCAAATCCTGCTCCCTCTCCTTGCACGCAGGAGAGTGTTACAAAAAGAAAAACTGTATTTGAAACATCCACATAATTGTAAGTAGTACCACAGTTGCACACATTTGTAAATAGTTTGCGAAATTGTTTTGTCAAATTGTTACACTGTTGAATGGAAATAAACGTATTTTGCAATCAAAAAACACTTTTTCATTGTTGGTGAAAGCGTTTTACAGAAGTAAAGCACTATTTAGGTGTTTGTGGCATCATTCATGGACAAAAAGAAGTGTAGAATTCACTAGAGTGCATGAAATAACATTGTTTCACAAAAAAACTCTTTTTCTCCGATTTGTTTCAAAACAGAGCATTTGGGTGAAACTAACCATTTTCAATTGTTGATTACTGAAGAACGGAATAAGGTAGAAACAAACTTTTTTTTCTGATGAAAGATGAGCGTTCAATCTTTAATTTGGTAGTATGTGTGTTTCCATAGTCCAAACACAACATTTTCTGTGGACCTTGAAAGATCAGTCAAAATGCTTAAATCGGCTGGCACTGGCGACATACCGTTTCTGAAAACGTCTGGCAGTCAAAGAGTTAACACCCGTACCATCCATCCTAGCCATCTACAGTACATATGGTATAGCATATACTGTTTTTCGAAATAATATTTTTCACCATCCATACATCTATCCGTCCATCCATCCGTCCATCTGTCCATCCATCCATCCGTCCATCCATCCATCCCATTTCTCTTTTTAATAAGCGCACATAGTGTAGCTGACAGATCACTATGGCTGAAGGGGGACAGCCTTCGCAGGGCAGGACTTGCCGCTGAGTGGCAGCTCACACAGATGTGTTCACCCTGACTGACTGCTGGCTGAACTCCATGACAACTAGACTCACTCACTCATACCTGAAATGCAAGCACCTGCAGAATATTCCATATTCAGGGCAAAGCAGGGATTTTGCCCTGTAATACATGCGTAACCTTAAAAAGGGGTCAGTATGTAAACCTCAGCATATTGTCCAAAAAAAGCAGAAATTCCATCCAAAACGCCATCCAATTAAATTTTGCATCAAAAAATGGGACCCGAGTAATTTGTGACAACATTATTAGCAAAGGTCAGCAACCCTTATTACGCTCTCAAGCTCGCTGTTTATGCAAAGCAAGAAATGTTCATTCGTGTTTGAAATTATTTCTGGAGAGATTGTAGTCTCTCAAAGCGCAATTGCTTCCTTCCTAAATGTGTCGCTGCCATGATTAATACAGTATCTAGCACACATACAGTAGCTTTCACATCACATTTCACAGTCTTGATTCTGCCTGCCGGCACTGCAAAAAAACTAAACAGTAAACAGGCCGAAAGAGAGCTTTAAGAAAATCTATTGTACTGCAGCACAATACTGTATACTGCATAGTTGAACTGATGGCAGTGCAAGAAGCGTCTTCTATCCCCTACCACTTTAAATTTAAATAGCGTTGTAGATGATTGTTTTATGATCTTTCTGATTTGATGCTAAGTTTAGCATTGGTTGTTAGTGGAAGTTATGATAAGTACACAACTATGGTTACAACCATTTATATAGGCAGTTCTATAAAGTTTTTGGGGTGTGTCATTTGCTGACTATTTGCAGGAGGGTTCCGTCCCAATCTCCTCATCAATTGTGGGGTAATGCAAACTGAAGACCTGTTGTTTCCTCCAATGTTCTTGATTTCAGATTGTACTTTCAATGCACACACTCACATTTTGTTACACGTGATGAACACTTTCTAAGCTTCCGACACTCAACATACATCATCAGAAATAATAGCCATTTCATGGATTATTGTTTCACCTCCAATTGTCTTCCCCTCATTTCTCTTCAAGCCAACATTTTAATCATTTCTTAGTTGAACCACTCATGCGGTTTGTTTTATCTGAAGCGTAAAATGACGCTCATTTATTGACTGTGGAAAAGACATTTTAGGTTTTACGTCATAGTGATAGAAAGATGAGTTCTTCCAATGCTGTCTTATTTTCTGAATTCCTGTTCATTATTTTGTTCACCTGTGGCGTGTTTGTTTGTCTGCCCTCGTCCTGTTTCCGTTGATTGTTCCAGTTCACATTCTGGTTTTGAGGGTATTGAGTCTAGGTGCTCTTTTTTGTTGTTGTTGTTGTTGTTAGTTCACAAAACCAGGACAACAAACCATTACTATCATAAGACAAGGCTTGGCTCAATTAATGAGGTACACACAGGCCGATAAACAGAATGAATTTGGAGAATAGTTTAAACTCTGTTATCGTTGTTGAAGAAGAGGTGGGTAAAGGCCTTGATACTTCCTATGATAACAACACCCCCCCCCCCCCCCCCACACACACACACACACTTTTTTTTGTCTTGCTTATCGCTTCAAGCTGTTTTTAAGCTTTATACTGCATCACCCCCTGTGCACACCCGCTTATGTTTTCTGTCTCAGCACTGTCTGTTTCACTCGCCTCTAAATTGATTTGTTGGGGAGGGATTTAAGTCGGATATATCAGCGAGAGCCCCCCTCTGTCCCCTTCTCTCCCCCTCTGCCGGTGTGCATGACATGAATAGTCTCCCGAGGAAAAGAGTCGCCGGTGAGCTCAGCACTTTGTCATATAATGAGATTGTGAGTGATTTAAGCAGAAGATAATTATAGATTAAACATGTAATCCTAATGCTCCAAAGGCGGACAGAGATACTCGGCAAGATTAGCTTGTCGGTAGCAGGACGATTGGGGACACCTGTGCTGCTTTGTCTTCCATATCAACGTGACCGGGAGATTGGATATATACATTTTTTTTGTTTGCTATTGTTTTGGATGAATTGGAATGGTAGGCAAGGGGGGCAGGGGAAAAGGACCCATTGGAGGACAGGCTTTGTCTGAATTGTTGTTTAGTTCCTAATTTGACTGCTGTGAGTTTAGTTGATTGATGCTTGTGTATTTTCGCCAAGGATGGTTGTTTTGGGGTTTACCGATGAGAGCTCCCAATTATAAATGACCCTACTGAAGTAGACCGCATGCATTTCGCTTTGTTACATCGTAGAAATGGGATACAAAATAACATTGGGGTCCCTTTTTGGGGCTCCAACCACCGGTAGAAGACCGATGTCTGTGACAACAATACGTCTTTGTATAATATAATCGTCCGTTTTTGTTATCACTGCTTTCAATTTTCACCAAAAAAAGGCATAACTGGACCACAAAGATGTTTGAAAACTGCAAAATCACTGAGCAGAGGTGCCAAATATAGGTCCAGAAAGTCACAGTTTGGCTTTAGCCTCAGCTAATAGTTAGCTAGCTCGCTAGTTAGCTTACATGTTGTTCGTTTACCTGCTAGGGAGATAACTGACTGTGGCAGGGTTTTTACTTTTTGGACCTGGATTTGCCACCTTTCTCGCTGAGTAAACAGACCAGACCAAATTTGGAGTTCTAAAAATTTGAACAATAAATTACAACCTGGCCTGATAAGATTTAACAGTAACTAGATTTACAGTGTGATGTGCAAAAATGTCAGTTTCAGGATTAGGATATAAAGTTGGTTGCACTGAGAGAAAAGTAATAAAATGTACAATAATTTTTTCCCCCCTAAATTTTCATACTCTTAACATAAAAGTGTAAAAAATGTTAAATAGAAATATGGCTGCATCTTTTAGTCATTGATAAAGTAATTTTATAATTCATAACATTTTATTAAAATTAAAAATATGTACTGTACTGTAAAAAAACGAGTGTTGTATTGATTTGTGTTGAGGTCATTTTTCTGCCACTAGAGGGCATAATTGCATTTGTAAGACATTGGTGACAGCTCATTGCATTTTTCCTATTTTAAGAGCTATGTAATCTTTAACATGAAGTAGCTTGTGAATTCCTGCACATTTTTGAAATAGTAAAATACAACTTGACCCCAGCCTCCACAAATATATGCACATATATATATATATATATATATATATATATATATATATATATATATATATATATATATATATATATATATATATATATATGTTTTTCTGCTGCGTTGTGACTGGAATTTCCCCAGTACAGGCTTTCCAAGTAAGGGGCAGTCATTAATTGTGTGTTTAAAAAAATTGTTGCGTGAAAGGAACTTTAAATTAACACACTCATTTTGACACCCCTAGTTTAAATTTCATTCCACTTAACTCCTTAACCTTAAGGTTCATTTAAATGAGGCAATGTTTGACAAAAATACGATGTGGTTGATTGATGTTTCGTGTAGCGTCTGACTTTGGGCGAGACGTGAGGCACTCTCTGGACTGGTCTAAAAAACATAGCCAAGAAATTGTGCAAAAAAAAAAAAATGCAGATGACAACAAAAATACCCCCAAACCCTCAGAGGCGTTAGAAAATGTGCACCCCAACAACAACCACTGATGAGAAACAATCCCTCTGCCTTGTCAGCACGGTCCACGAGGAGCCGTTTGCGCCGAGGAGAGATACTCGGCCATCGTAAATATGCATTTGTTGTTGCGCTCTCACTTTTGATTGATTTTCTGGCAGCGTTCACGCTCTGTGCGGAGTCGCGCCGCCAGCTCGCGCTGCATTGATCAACACAAGTCCAGCTGCAATTCCATACAAATCCATCATGACACTTTGACTGCCGTACAAGCTGCCTGACAAAACAGGTAACGGCAATGCAAAACTGCAAATGCTAAATGACTGCCAGAGAGACTTTTGCCATCACGAATCATCTTCATTCTCTCTAGCTTTTTGTCGTAATTAGATTTGCGAGTAAGCTGGAGCCTACCACAGCTGTACTGCATTGTGGACTGAGCATAGGCAAATCATTCCCACCTATAAATTAAGAGTCCAAGGTGAACCTAACATTCATCGCCCTTTATAGTAGCAGTTAGAGGAACGCGTAAACAATGGTGAGAGATTAGCACCAATATGGACATAGTGGCAGTTTAATCAGAACGGGAGGTTCTTACAGTTAATGAAAATAAATTGAATAACTAAAATAGTTTTGTTAAAAAATAAAATGAAACTCTTTTAAAAAATGAAAACTAACTAAGACTACATCTTAGGTTTAGAAAACTAACTATAGTCATGTACAGTATATTTACATTATTACACAATACTTTAAAACTACTTAAAAAAAAAAAGTAAAACAATCTTGCAAGTACGCCATATACAATATATCGCTGGCGTCGGGCTAAACCTTGTACCTCCAAAATCGTCACTTTTCAGGAATTTTCAGTTTGCATTATCAAAGAGAGCAAGCCATTTTTTCTTTCTTTCTTTTTTTTTTTCTTTCTCAACACTTTAGATTGGTCAGTAATTCGGAAAAACAAGCCCCACACGTGCGGACTGACCATAAGTATAGATTTTTGAAAAAATATGAAGTTTGACTAACTGTGATTTGGCCCAACGCCAGCGATATAGAAAAAAAGAAATAAAACTAAAACTAATAAAAACTAAAATGAAGATTAAAAAAAAAGAAACAAACTTGGTAAATAAAAAATAATAATTCAAACAACAAAAGTCAAAATGAAATAAAAACAAACTACGGTATAATAAAAAAAAATCCAAAACCATAATAACTCTGAACTGGACACAAGGACACTAAGATGACATAAAGGATGAGCATGGTGTGATAGTGGTTCGCACGTCTGCCTCTCAGTTCTGGTTCAAATCTTGGTTCCGCTTTTTGTGTGCGGTGCGCTCCTCATGAATTTCTTACAGGGTCTCCAGCTTCGTTCCAAAATTGTGTTACAGGCATTACAGACTCTAAATAGTTTTTTGCCTATTTGTGTTCTTTGATTGGCTGGCGGTCAGTAGTGGCGTGCAAAAGGTGGGGCTAATGTGGGCGTCAATCCCCCCGCTTACCCCAACCGAGTCCTAAAAAATGTATTTTGCTGGGCAATACACCAGACAACCACAAAACCACAACCACAAAAATGATCCCACCGCAGCGCATCCATCATTCATTATCCATCAACTGTTTTAGCCCTCAAGCACAGCGAGCATGTCAGTTTTGTATCATTTGATGACCATCAAATGTTGGAGCAGTTGGATGTAATGCACTTACAGTACGAATGCATGCACGGGCTGTTTTTAAGCAGGGCAGTGCCAGTTCCTCACTGCGAGAGTGACGAGTCCACCGGGAGTGCAGAGATGGATCGAAATCCACTAATTGATCTGAGGGTGCAGCAGGGCTTTCAAAGGAGCCGGACTATTTTTGCTTGAGTTATGTAATGGATCCTCTTTGTGTGTGTGTGTGTCTGTGTGTGCATTTGCGCCCGTCTGCGCTAGCACATTTGTACGTTTATTAATGACACTGCAGTCTGTCAGGGCCGATGACAAAGCACTGGTGGAGGGGCGTGTGTTTTTCTTTTCGCAGCGAAGACAGAACGCCTTGATTGAGATTTCCCTTTGTTGCTGCCGATTGTTTTTGACAGGCCTCGCCTCGCCATTGACAGCTCCTACTTTTAGTCAGTGTATCATTACTTTGGCTGTTTATCATCCGCAGCAAATGCTGACTTTATGAGGTCTCTTACAGCAATCTGTCCACAAGAATATTTTCCTGACTCTTGAGGTAAAAACAAGAACTGAACAATCTTAAGGCTCACAAGTTAAAACACCAGGTGGCACTATAATACCTAACAATTACTGTAGGATCATTTTTAGATAATTAGAATCAGTAAGGAAGGAATTTCTGGAAAATGCACTAGCGCTGGACAATGAATCACTCTTAACCCCTTCAGACCCGCATTTTTTTTCTGCTGGACCAATTATTTCTTTATTTATTTTGCTGATTTGGACTCTTTTCCCACATAAGAACGAGGATTTTTTTCTTTGAGGTTATCTCATGTTTTTATTTGTTTTAGTGGACGCCATGATAATATGTCTGTAACGTGTTGTAAATTTACCAAGCTTATAAGCAACATTTTTAACATAAACATCATGCAAATCAACGATTCTGATTGGTTAGCTAGGATCCAATCATGAACCAGAAGTGTTGACATCATCCAAATTATGCATTTTATTGGTTTAGACACGTAAATAAGTAAAAAAAAAAAAATCTGACCCAACTTTGGGTTGTTTATTGGTCATTTGTAACAAAATGGGTTGTTTTTTCCAAAAGAATGCAATTTTGGTAATAAACTGGACCAACCTTGGGTCACAATCTGACATAATGTGTTCATAACCCCCCAAAATTGAGTTGTTTTGATACAAAACAACCCAAAGTAGCAAATCAATCCATTTTTGACCAACACCACCAGCCCGGGTCGGAATTTGTCATTTTTTTTTAGCTCTAAATATTTACGTTTTCTCAGTTTAGCCATGTGACTTACTCGTTCCTGCCTTATTATTTCTCCATAGTAGCCTTTTTAATTTGGTTTAAAAATCGAATTTCCCTTGACAAAAAAACTACTTATCTAATATTACTGCAGCTCACTGAGCAGATGTGACCGTCTTCTTTGTGTATATCCCTAGCGAGAATTCCAACACTCATACTGTAAGCAAGTTATATAGTACTTTGTGTAATATGTACCACTGAATTGGCCCACATAGCCGACTGCTATTCACAGATACAACTTTTCCCCCCACCCCCACCCACTACTGCAGTGCTTTGACAGGTTGATGAATCTTTTATGTGTTTATCCATTTTAACTCCATGGCTAGTGTATTATTCAAGTGCTGGTGTGCAGCGTGCATTAACCCTCTTAGACTGAGACCAGACAGGCTCGGACAGGGCAAAGCGCCCTCTATTTCCCCCCGCGCCTCGACCCCCCCCGTCTCCGTTCGCCGTATCAGGCCGTCCATCATCTATCATCATCTGTTCATGTGTCGCGCTCTGTTTACTCTGCTTTCTCGATGCATCCCGTCGCCACCGCCTCCATTTTCAGCACGCTGTCACCGTCCCCCCTTCTGCTTGTTCACCAGCTGTCAATCAACTTCAAACTGCCCGTCTGTCTTTCAGTTGCTCGTCCTTTTGTGTAGGCTTCGACTTTTGGACGGCAAAGGGCCGACCAGAGGCGGAGAGCTGCTTTGAATTCACGACGAGGATGCGAGAGGGATCTTCGGGGTGCCCGTCTGCAGAGACGCTTATGATCTGTGACGGTGGCGAAACAACACGGGCAAGGGATGAAAGAGCGCCCGTGTGCATATGCTCGCCCGTTTGCCGAGGGATAAAACAAATAGAAGGTGCCGTAGCTGTGAAAAAGACACGGCCGACTTCGCCTTGGAAATCCACCGTGTGCGCGAGTCAGCATGACAGGCGGTGCGGTCCGTGTGACAGGATACGCCGGACAAGAGCTGCCTCATTATAGCCTCGGCTGAACCTCCTTCCAATGCCGCTTCTTGTAATCTACCCTGCCTGGCGCGAGGCTTCTAGTTACAGCTCTGCCGTTCCACTTGGAGCACGGTATTCCCCCCACGGACAGGCCCTATTGATCGCTGGGTCACAGGCTATATTATCCCGTGGCCTGGCAGGACTGGCTGAGGTTTGGCTTGATGTGGCTCAGGCCTTTTTGTACGGCCAAATAATCATGGTCAGACGCTACGAAAGTAGACATGATGATGATTTTTTTTGCTGTATCGCCCAGCCTTACCCAATGCCCAAATCTGTGAGTACCTTATGCACCTTATGATACGACTCCAGCATATTTCATCTGCACTAAAATATACATGGAATGGAATCAAAGTTGTCTTTGCTTTCTTATACTCTGATGCCACCTGCTGGCCGTTTTTATAATAACTCCTATTGCTTTAAGCGACCTCTTCAGGTTAGAGGCTGCAGCAAAGCCTTCTGTTTGCTCTATCATAAAAAAAAAACATAAACGTATGAATATGCTTTTGGGACCATGGCAATATTTAAAATAGAATGTTTTTATATGTTTTTGGAAGCAAATGAGTTAACAAATGCACATCATTATGTGTTTCTAGTGCAACACATTTTTGGCAAAATACTACCATGTTACGAAAGCAGAATCCTCTTAATTATCAAAATATGCAAAACAAAAATATATGTTGTTGCTTATTAACCATATGACTGGAAATCCACCCTGTAATTAAGCTTTTCGGTGCGTCCTTCTGAGCCCTGTCCATCTTTTTGTAAGCGATACAGAAGCCAGGTCTAAAACGCTACTTTTTAGTTTTTGTACGATCCTGCTGACTGACAAACACAAACAGCAGAAGCTTTTACTGACTACCCCCAAAAAAGCACTTGATTTATCGTAGATGTGTTTTACACGGAACATAAAAGGTCATGATCGTGTTCACAAACCCCTGCTGGGCCTGGGTGGACCTTTTCAGCCAAAACACTTGACGGGCAATCCCTGGTGAACAAGCATGTCAGACGCTGACATGCTCGCCTCCACAGTCAAGTGCGCCTGCTCATTACAATCTCATTTACAGTAATAAAAAAAGAAAGAAATCAGCCGTTATCATCATGCGATAAATGGCCCATTTTAGACCGGACACTTTGTGAAAACAGAGAAGTGCAAGCTTTTTGGAAGGAAAGAACTCATCTGCTGTTAAAACTAATTGAGGTTGTGCGTGTAAATCAATTCATCACACTTAATTGGCAACATAAAATTAAGCAGGCATAATGATTTGATTTTAATTTGTGTAACTGTTGTTTTCCCTGGCTCATATTTGTCCATATATTAGTCACTGACCTTTCCGAATTGATTTTACTTGCTGCAGTTTTTCGGAATCATTCGCCCACACTTTCCTTTGTTCACGCTCAAGCAGCTTGTCCATATTTTCTTTCATCAAGGTACTTAAATCGAACACAGGCAAATGCTCCTCGTTTTGCCAGACATGCCGGTCGAAACCCCAGATTTGACAGATTCTAACATTTCTCTGTATACATTTAGAAGCAGTTCCATTTACACAACGTAGTGTTACGACACGGTTTATGCATATAATTATCCCTTTTGGACAAATTCACAGTGCGTCATGTTCTGTCACCTACAGGATTCCCACCGGGGTGTGTTTTGCACCTCCTATTCAACACCTCATAGGGAAGGTATTTTCTCGTCTTAGCAACACCTCAACGGACATCACCATGACAGTTTCAGCTACTTAAAAAGGGTTATACAATCCTTTTGAACACATACTTAACTTAATGACTCTGTAGGTGATGAAAGGGTCCTAAAGGCAAATGCAGAAGAGGTTTCTTATATACTGAACAACATATATTAATGAGGAACTTGTTTTTGTGTGTGTGTGTGTTGACCTCAGATATTAATCGAACCTAACAGTCGGCAAGACAATTCATGTTCACGCAGACATGCAAAAACAATAAAAGCTGCCATTTGCATTCCAGGCCAGTAGTTGGCGATGTTACAAACACAATGCCTATGTGCACCAATGACTTCTGTTACCAGGACTTTTTCAGAATCATCTTTGGAATTCCGTTTTCAAGTGTGTGTGGGGGGGAGAATTGTAAAACAGTAAAATACAATTCTTGAGATATGATTCCCAGCATGCTTCGCGGCACGCTTTTTTAAATAGATGCAGTAAATCATGCTAAATATTGCATCATTTTGTTATAATCGCCTGGCGATTGGATGAATGTGGATTCAGTTACCACACATGTAAATAAAGCAACGAGTAGAGCCTCAGTTACTGCTAACAGTTAGCATCAATAGTTGCAATAATAATCTAGTAATAGATATTTTTAACACACATAGTCGAAAAACACATATAGACATAATATCCTCTATGAAAACTAAATAATAATACAGTAACATATTGAGTTTATTTGTAGAAGTAGAAGACGTCCCTGATAGTAGCTTGCCTCCACCCAGAAATGTCCCGGACAGGCCAAAACAAATCCTTCTGACTACACATTTAATTGTTGGAATAAAAGCAATGAGCGTGATGCAGGATAGATGTTCAGTAAGTACAATAGAGGGAGATAGGCTCAATAGCGGACCAAACATTAGCCATCTGGAGACGGTCCTCACATCACCTTCAAGGGACGGGACATTAAAAGGAAGATGAACAGGATTCATGAATGGTGTAGCACTTCAGCTCTTCCTCGCCCAATCATGTCCCTCGCTAACCGAGCTGGGGGCTAATAAGCCGGCAGGAAAACGGATGGAGAAGAGAGAGGGTGCTAAATGAAAAAGCAGCTTCGGTTTAACATCATCTCTTTCTGGGGCACCGCTAAGCTTTATTGGATTCCAACTCTGGTCTCTTCGTCCTGCTTCCCTTCAAATCAGGCAGAATTTTCTCATAACCTTTAGCATACGCACAATGTCAAATGTAATCACCCTCCATTTTGAAGTACCGCTGTACATGATATTAGAATAAATGCAAAGACGGGGAGGCAAATTTAGCATTCCTCTAATGCGCTTCTGCATGCTACTTTTCATCACTAATGTCGTGAACAGTGGACAACCAGCATTGCATAGTTGGAGTAAGTTAGACTCAAGTCTGTAATACTGTTTAAGAAAGTTAGCTGGCCATATTTATCAACAAAACCAGACAAATTACCAGTTTTAAGGAAACTTATTATGCATTCCCCCCTACCCCCCAAAAATCCTAAAACACTGGCCAGGGCTTGACTATATAGGCAATTAGCCATTCCACATACTGCGATGCTAATAGCGAGTCCGGTTAATTGTTACCTTGAGGCTAAACAGAGAGCCCAGAATCTGAAGGATTCTGAAGCCATTTTCACTGAAGCAACCCACTTCGCTCCTGGTTGTTTTACTGGATTTTGACTGATTTTTGCAAGGCCCACGGAATATTGTGTTCTATTGCTATAAAAACATAGAATCTACCAAAAGAAAGATTAGAGTCTCTTCTTTCATCAGGAAAAAAGTATTTGTATCTGTTTTGCAGCAATTAGCATTAGAATACCACCGCTGGCCATTATTGTAATGATTACCATTGCTTTAAGTGTTCTCTTCAGGTCAGAGGCTGCATCAAAGCCTTGTGTATGCTCTTGCATAAAAAAAAACACATAGAAAACATATACAGTAAATATGTTTTTGGGACCATGGCAATATTTAAAATAGAATGTTTTAATACGTTTTTGGGAGCAAATTAGTTAAAGGGGAAGTCAACAACCCAAACAATTCTCAAAGATAATATGTTCTATGTAACCACACTAGTCTAAATCCAGTAATCTGGTTAATATTGTGTTAGTGGAATATGAGTTAAGCAGCAAAATCCAGCAGTTTTTATCCATATCTGAAGGTGGCCATTTTGCCATTTGCTGTCAAGTGAAAATGACATCACAGTTGCTCAGGTTTCAGGTCCAATCACAGCTCAGCTTTGGAAAACAGGTGAGATGTGATTGGTCGTTGCCTGAGCAACTGTGATGTCATCTTCAGTTGACAGCAAGTGGCAAAATGGCCGCCCCCTGAGATGGATTAAAAAACGGCTGGATTTTACTTCATAATTCATATTCCACCAATGTAATATTAATCGGATGTCATGTTTAGACTAGTGAAGTCACATTGAACACATTATTGTCAAGAAATGTTTAAGGTTGACTTGGCAAACCAGTGTTGAATTTCTAGCAGTTGAATTTCCCTCCCTAAACAACTTAGTCACTGAAATCAGTACAGTGCAAAAGGAGCTAGGTCGATCAGTTGTAAATGGCCGGGCCGAAGTGATTTGTGTGGATTAGGAAAAAACATGTTAAGCCGGTTGGGCACAATTTGCCTCCAGGTTGCATTTCACTGCTTCCGCTGTTGCCAACTCGCATTAAGTCAAACGTCTCGATAAATAAATAAAGAACTGACGACAAGAGTGGGGCCAACAAAATGCATTAGGCATGCACTCCACTTCTGTTCAGCGCTTTTGATGCAAAGATGCCTTTGAGTCCAGTTTTTATGTTCAGGCCTGTCTGTTGACCAACATATTAAACAGTGAAGGAGTGGATGCCTGAGAGAGAAAAAAAAGATGACACTCAGTGGCAAAGATAATTTATTCAGCTTGTTTTTTTCCATCTCAATTTGTTCCATAAACAGCATTTTTAACATTTGAGAAATTCTATAAGGAAAAAAAAGGAAAAAGAAATAGAGAAGTTTGGCCTATTTCTAAGCAACGTTTTGTCTTTGAGCATGTTTGAGATCTAAAAGCACAGCTGGAGCAAGTTGTCTATTGAGTGGAGGCTGTTATTTGTAAACACTTTAAAACAAAGTAAAAGTAAACAATATTACTGTTATACAGGGTTCCCCACTATATAATTTTCCCCCATGTGATCTGCACTTATCTAATTTGCTCCCAAAAACGTATAAATACATCCTATTTTAAATATTACCAAAAAAACGTATTTGTATGTTGTTAAAAAAAAGAAAAGTTTTTTATGCTCGTGCATACAGAAGGGCATTGATGCAGCCTCTGAACTGAAGAGAATGCTTGAAGCAATGGTAGTTATTACAAAAATGGCCAGCAGGTGACAACAGAGTATAAGAGATCAACCAGGGCCATGTTGCAGAAAGTTCTTTTTGCCAGTGTTTTAAACAGGTTCGTGAATAATGATGAAACTTAGCTATATTTTAATGCCAATTGCTGCAAAACGGAAATTGATAGAAATATATGTTTTTTTTCCTGATGAAAGAAGAGACTCTAATCTTTCTTTTGGTAGGTTCCATGTTTTTATAGCGATTGAACACAATATTATGTGAGCCTTGCAAAATCAGTCAAAATCCAGAGCAAAGGGGGTTGCTTCAGTGAAAATGAGTTTTCTAATGTGTACAAAGGCGAGTTGTACTAAATTTAGGTGTATTTTTAATGATATTTAAGTGTGTAAAGCATCCTCTGTAGGCGCTGCTGTTTTGGTTGGCCGCATTCAATTCAGAACTCTCTGATGTCCATGTGAACAATATCATCCAAGATTATTGCGGACCATGGTGGCCTAGTGGGTTAGCACTTGTGCTTCACAGTTCAAAGGCTTGGGTTTGAATTTCTCTGGGTATTCTGACTTCCTCCCTTTTAAAAACATGCATGTTATATTAATTGAAGATCTTTTTGTCTATAGGTGTAACTATGAGCGTTAGTGCTTGTTTATCTATATCGACCAGTCCAGGGGTGTACCTTGCCTTTCACCCGAAGTCAGCTGGCATAAACTCCAGCCACACTAACGAAGACCAGAAAAGGGAAGGACGGGGATGGTGTGCCCTGCGAGAGCATCTGTTAGAATTGTCTCTTTATGTGACATATCCGCTGCGGGCTGAAATCCAAGCCTAATCTTATCAGTGCATGAAAAGCAGAGCGGCCCTGCCTCTCACTGTATCTGTTTGACTGGCTTTGCCTGAGATTTTCCTCATTCAATTCCCTCCTAAAGTCTCTGCTACATGCATGAGAGAATGAAAGAGAGAGGCACACACAGGGAGGGATTTTGCAGATGCTTCCCAGCTCGCTAACCCTACTTTAAGTCAGGCCTCGTGTTGGTCCTTTCAGTAACTTAAAGGGGGTAGCGACTAACGGGCCAAATTTGAGCATTTGGCCCCACCCACCCCACCTTCCTCGTAAGATTACCCTTAGCGATTGTCCCGTGGTGTTTGGGTGCGTTAAGGGTGATTCCCCAGCTGGGAAAATGATTAGGCCGAGAAACGTATACGCCCCACTTCCGATCAAAGTCAGCATGCAGAAGCCCAATTATCAGATGGAAATAATCCGAGCGATTCTGCGGTGGAATGCGGTGCGTTAAAAGTGGCCGAACGGTTTTGAAAAATAGTCCAATAGCAATTTCTTTTCCCCTCCGTGTTGCAATTCTGATTTAATATGTGAATATTTTTTCAAGGTTCTATACTGCATCGAGTAGAC
This sequence comes from Vanacampus margaritifer, assembly GCF_051991255.1. Taxonomy (NCBI): domain Eukaryota; kingdom Metazoa; phylum Chordata; class Actinopteri; order Syngnathiformes; family Syngnathidae; genus Vanacampus; species Vanacampus margaritifer. The sequence goes on along the minus strand of NC_135436.1, from coordinate 25,494,014 downwards.
TACTAGACTCTTATTCTCTATTTTTCTCTACATTCTAAAATGAGAATTGTTGAACCAATTTAAGATTACAAATTGAATTGTTGACTAACTTAAAAAAAATGGCTTCAATTGGTAACGCGCGATTAAATTAAGTTAATCCAGAGTGAATATATTAAGTTTAATTCATTATGAGTTCATTAAACTTAATATATTCATTTTGAATTAATTTTGGTTTAATTTAATGGGGTCTGCCAAATTCCCAAACACAGTAAACTAGACTTGCCCCGGCACAAAAATGAAGATGTGCCATTTTTATGCCGTTTTGCACCTGTCTACAAAAATAGAGAATTAAGTACACTCTAAAAAGAGAATTGAATTGTTGACCAACTAAATTTTTTTCCCGCTTCAATCAGTAACACACAATTGAATTAAGTTAATCAAAAGGGAATGTATTAAGTTTATTTAATTATGAGTTCATTAAGCTTTATATATTCACTTTGGATTAATTTAATTCAATCGATTTTTTAAAAATTGTTCAACAATTCAATTTATAATCTTAAATTAGTTCAACAATTTTTTTTTTTTTAGAGTGTACTTTATTCTCTATTTTTGTAGACAGGCACAAAAATAGCGTAAAAATGGCATATCTTCATTGTCGTGCCAGCAAGTCTAGTGTACCGTGTTTGGGAATTTGGCAGAACACGCTGCGCAATGCTGGGTGTTCTGGCAGACCAATGGCGTTTTATTTTACACACCCCTAGCGCACCTGACAATTTTGGTGACAGAAAGTAGATTTTAGACCAGGTGAAACCAGGTCTAAGTTGTGGTGCATGTGGTGTAATGTGATTCTGAAAATGAGCGGAACCGCTTCCACTGATTGTGAAAGGAGCCGACTGTGTTCACTCCCACAATGGCGCCCGTCTACGAAAATACCAAAAGAAAGGAAACTCCATCCATGCATACAGTTAGATTGCACTTTAGGCTAGACTACATTGCAATATTGATTTTGAATTTGAGTAAATGTCCAGCTTTATCATCGATAAAAAGTCAGCAAAGGCCTAATTATCGGATGTCCCTAAAAGTTTATCGTGTGGTGTGCTCGTAAATTAGTCAGGGCTGACAACCGTAAATGTTAAACCTGTCCAATATTTCCGATTCCAAATCCACTAACACTGCTTTTGCTGAAGCCTGAAGGCGGAGTCATTTGGCTGGCCTGAGCCACAGTAAGGAGAAGTGATAAGTTCTGAGACGATACTCCGAGGGAGGAAACGTCCACCGTCCCTCGGACTAGCGCGATAAACATCGGGATTCTATCGTGCCGGAATGTTTCAATAGCGTGAAAGTTAAAATGGAATCACTGATATGCTGAACGAAGGGAATATGCTGACTTTGTGAAGTGCCAGCTCTTGCTCGTTGTAACTGTGAGTAAAGGACTTCCTCCCCTCCCACGGCGCCGCGGAAGATGTAAAAGGAAGATAGGTTGGCATTTTAAAATGTCTACACCTTAGTTCTGACTCCCCCCCCCCCCCCCCGTTCTCTTAGCTGCAACTTTTAAAATATGCATCCATGGATGTCTTATTCAGTAAGAGAGCACATTTCTTCTTCGCTGCAAATAAATAAATGACTGCCTTGATCTATTTTCAGAACGTTTATCCTAAACAATCGGTGATGAAAATCAATCAGTGGACCTCTGACAGAGCTTTCACGGGCAAACGTGAAGAGAAATGAAATATCATAAATGCAGTTGTATGGCAGCGCGCTGAGACTGATGAAAATTCATGGATTCATCTGCTTAATTCTTATTCCAGAAATGTAATATTAATCACAATACTGCGTTTAAACGAGTGAGGACACATAGCATGTATTAATGCAAATATTTTTTTTTGCCTTGAGTTTCCATTAGCCCGTATTATGTTAGCATTAAGCTAAAGAATATTTAAAAATTGTGTTTGTAATAATGATGCATCAGATTTATACAGCGCTTTTCTAGACACTTTTACAATACTCACATATTCACACTGCGGTGGCGGTAAGCTACTTAAGTAGCCACAGCTGCCCTGGGGCAGGCAGACGGAAGCGTGGCTGCCAGTGTGCTCCTACGGCCCCGCCGACCACCACCAAACTTTCGCACCTTCCATACACCAGTGTGATTGGCACTGGAGGCAATGTGTGTTAAGTGCCTTGCCAAAGGACACAACGACACATGACTTGGGGAGAGCGGGGATCGAACAGCCGAATTTTTATATATATATATATATATATATATATATATATATATATATATATATATATATATATATATATATATTTTAATAGGTGTAAATGCATTTAAACCCTTAAAAAAAAACATCTCTATATTATAGGTTATCACTTAACTCTTTGACTGCCAGACGTTTTCAGAAAAGGGATGCCGTGGGTGCCAGCCGATTTAAGCATTTTGACTGATATTTTGACTGATCTTTCAAGGTCCACAGAAAATTATGTGTTTGGACTATGGAAACACACATTCTACCAAATGAAAGATTGGACTGTCATCTTTCATCAGAAAAAAAAGTTTGTTTCTACCTTATTCCGTTTTTGAGTAATCAACAATAGAAAATGGTTTGTTTCACCTCTGTTTTGAAACAAACGTCTTTTAACGTCTTTGGCACTCCTCCATAGGATTTTACTAAACGTTATTTAACGTTTTTGGCAGTCAAAGAGTTAATGTGTCTGGAATATATCCTTTGCAACTCACTGTAATTAGCTTTACTACTTTGGTGCTAATGAGCTGTGAATGTACAACAACGCCTGTGCAAGAAAAGAACTACGCATCAAGGTTGCATTTGTTATTAAAACGCTAAAAAACAAACCGGGCCGACTCGCTGGCACAACCGTGACCTATCAAAGTGCTCACCTTTGAAGAATCAGAAACTATTTCCTTCCTCTTATCTTGTCCGCTAATGAAGATTTATGGCTGACGGTGTCAGATCAGCGATAATTTACATATCACAACCAGCAGCCTGCCGGCGGTTGGGGGCGGAGAAAAGGGGAACAGGGGGGAGGCCACTAACAGCTTGGAGGGTCTCTTGCGGGAACCATGAGCCACCATTAGTATGCATGCACGATATTAATACGCACGCACGTGTGCGTGGACTCATTTCAGGCAGGCGGTCATATCTGTCAGCACACGTGATTAGGAGGCATTCATTCAAATGGAATGAACTCGTAATTAATAATGACACAATTAATGGTGTGGCGGCTTGAAAATTGGCCTAAAAACGTCCTTGGTTCTCATTTGCATGTTTGCAGGTATAACGTGATAAGACTTGATCTAATTTCTTTTAGAGACAACCGTCAACAAGGCTGACTTTGATCTCAAGAAACGAAAATGCTTAAATTTGGACCGATTGTTGGTATGCGTTTAGCTAGGGAGCAAAGTTAGCTTTTGCTAAGTTATAGCTAGCAAGATATAACTTATTGAACAGAATATGCTGATAGATATAACTAACCCTGGCTTCACGTGCTGTGGGAATTGGACCTTACCAAACCTCACAAGCTCCTAATTACGGCTGAGTTCTGTTCATGTGCTTTAAAAATACACATAGCAGCTGATGTACTCTTTGCTCGTAAATCCGAACAATTAGGCAAATAATGAGTTGTAAAGGACAGGACATTGAATTGTGTATGCTACATAATTGTGTAGATTCTACAACAACCTGTTAGCGGGTGTTAACACCCTTATAAGTGTTAATATTTCTTGCCATTCACAAATCCTTTGGCGCTTTCCATCATGTTGAAACATGAAAATGTCTCTGTTCGGAGACTTGGGTATCAAAAAAATTCCCTAGTTGTCCAGTAGAAAATACGACATGAGGGGGCCTTCACGTTCAATTTTCTACTCAACATGTGGTATTTAGTATAATTTCGATACCACATGGAGGCAGCTTAAGTTATAGCTACATAGCGAGCTAGCTATATCCAGCTACCTAGCTAGCTAGCAAGCTATATCTAGCTAGTGAGCTAGCTATCACTACTTAAAATTATACTGACTGCGAAGATATGCCACTATATGACGTTATTCAGTTAAATGTATGAAATGCTTATAAGATCAATCTTAATTACGTAGCATTTTTATTTTAATATTTAATTATTTTGCACTTGTTTGACAGTTAAAACGGTTAAAAGTGTGACCCAGTATTACAAATCCCTTTCATTTTTTACGGGTAAAAATTCAATACAATTATGAAGAAATCGGAAGTCGGCACTGCAACAGTCTTAAATGTAAATGAAATTACAGTTAAGACACATGATCACTATTAAACATGATAATAAAGTAAAGCCCTTGGCTTGTATACAAAATCCTCATGTCGTTTTCAAAAGACTGCCGAGTATTCCATAGGCTAATGCTCGGAGGATAAATCGTGTGCGTTGTGCTTTTGCTCAGGTTAGCTTTAATCACAGCTGATCCCCACAGCTACCATTCACAAGCCGGCTGCGCCTCATCCTGCCCTGAGAGCTTTTGAAATGGATCGGTGTAAAACGCAGCACCACCAGCACATTCGTCATCCAAGTCATTCAGGTGGCAGTCTTCCTTTTGTGCGCCGAATGCTATGCCTCTTTTGCGCTTTTATTTGTTGTCTAGGTAGTATTTTTTTGGTTCCGTCTTCTGACGTAAACAAGCTGCCATTAAATCAATTGATCATATTTGGGCATTACTTGAAAGTGTCTTATCTCATGGATGTTAGGAAAATGACAACACAATTATTCCCATAGGAAATACAAAAAAAAAATCATGAAACCTTTGGTAAACATACAGGCAATAATCATTTTAACATTCTTAACTGTCAAAAATAATGCGGTAAATGTGTGGCTCAACAGTCTTCATTGTTGCAAGCAGGGGGCGGGTTCTAAGATCCGAAGTTTTGGGGTGCTGCCAATTTTGACACCTTGCCTAACAACACATTAGCATGCCAAAATATGCTTCTCTCATTGCAATTGCAGTGGGTCTGAGCACCTGGAATGTTTCTTGGCTCAAAAAATTGTCAGCCAACTCTGACCTTGCAACATAAAGAGTGACCTGTGGACACACGTGGCAGAAATTAGGCCTGTTAATAATAACAGCAATGTGTTGAAATTTGAGTGGATGAAGTTCTGAAATTTGCCTCTTGGCTGCCGACACGCACGATTTGGAGTACCAAATCATTTTGAAGGCAACTGGAATGGGAGGTATTTTTGTTGATAAAGTATTAAGTATTACCTAGAATGTATGGTTTTAACACTTTGAGCTTGACAAAAAAGGACATACAGTAAATAAAATTTTGGGAGCTCTCAAATTTTGGGGGGTGCTTGGATTTACCTTAAAGGGCTTGACAACCAATTTAATCAATGTGAAACTTCCCGTTACATTTGCTTCATTGGATCAGCAAAAGCATTTGGTCTGCAGTTTCAGAAATAGTAAAAAAAAAATACAAATAAAAAAATGAAACAAATTGTATCCATATCGCATGATTAACTATCACTAACTAACCATGTCACTGAAAATATTTTAAACCATTTGTATTAATATGTTGTTTTGGTCGGTATGCACTTTTTTCTGCTTTAAATTATTATTATTTTTAATGATAAACAAACCCTAGTTGTTCAACAGCAACCCTAAATCTGTGTGAGGTGACAGCTGTGTACAGTATTGCGAGTACAAGGTACAGTCCTGGGGTGTTTATTTATCACACTCAGTCTCCAGTGGGCCATTCCGGCGCGGTGCTCATCCTGCCTCTAGGGGCGAGCGCTGTGCTACAGGTGCAAGGTCACATTAGTGAAGTGTATATCAGCATGATCTGCACTCTATCGCACTGTGATGATACGTCGAGATGACATCTCTTGTGGCTTCCTAGCGTTTTTTATTATTATTATTATTTTCCCCTACCGTTTGGAGTTGGAAGAGAGCTATGAATAATTATGTCGATGTGACAAAAGTTGCAGCATTGCTTTTAATGTGTGTGTGTTTTTACTTCACCACCATCAACTGTCAAGACGTCTGCCTCCTCCATCCCCACCCCTGCCCCGTCTAGACAGGCGGTTCACCGATCCATGGATCACCCGCGGTGACACGCGCCGCGCAGAGGGGAGCCGTTGGCAAACACAAAGCAAGCAAACGAGCGCAGCCCTCGATGGAGCCGACTTGCTTCCAGTCACGGGTCACAACATTAGGTACGCTGCACGCCGAGCGTCGCCGCTGAGCACCGCTGAACAGTCCAGTCACGTCGTGCCGAATGCCTGCAACTACTTGAGCTGTGATTCCAAATGTCAAATTGCGAGTGACAGATAATCAAAATGCCAAGTTATATCACATGATCTTTGACACTAAAAATGACGCTTGAGTGCCATATATATATATATATATATATATATATATATATATATACTGTGTATTTATATATATATATATATATATATATATATACTGTGTATTTATATATATATATATATATATATATATATATATATTAGGGGTGTTAGAAAAAATCGATTAGGCAATATATTGCGATATTACAGCACGCAATTCTCAAATCGATTCAATATGCGACCGAATCGATATTTTAACATAAATTTTTTATGAGAATATTCAACAAAACGTCTTGCTTGGGGTTAGGATTTACACATTAAGCATGGAAGAATGTTCTATTAATGGAACGTTAAGCCTTAATATTTGATTTCAGTGCTGTTCAAACATGAAACAGACTGCAACCTGAATTTTCATATAAATAAATACATTTTCATACAAATCTTACAGTACATGTACAAGTTTACTGATTAGTAGTTTCTAAATTTGAGTTAAAAAAAATCTAAATGATCAATTCATAGATTCGTATCGGGATTAATCGGTATCGAATCGTGACCTATGAATCGTGATACGAATCGCCAGGTACTAGGCAATTCACACCCCTAATATATATATATATATATATATATATATATATATATATATATATATATATATATATATATATATATATATAATAGTGGTGTCAAAATAAGTGCGTTAATTTTAAGTTCCTTTAACGCCACAAATTTTTTTAACGAGCTATTAATGACCGCCCCTTACATGGAAAGCCTGTACTGGAGGGAGTTCCAGTCGCAATGCAGCAAACACGTCCACGTCAAAAAGCAGTAATAAATGTAATAATAGTGCATATATTTGTGATGACTGGGGTCAAGTTGTATTTTACAATTTTAAAAACGTGCAGAATTTCACAAGTACTACATGTTAAAGATTCGATAGCTCTTAATATGAAAAGAAACATTTACTGAGCTTTCACCAACATCTTACAAATGCAATTATTCCATTTAGTGGCAGAAAGAAGACCAACAAAAATCAATATCACACTAAATTTTTACAGTACATCTTTAATTTTAACTCGATTTTATGAATTATTATGACATTACTATATCAATGACTAAAAGATGCAGCCATATTTCTATTAGTTTTCCACTTTTATGTTAAGAGTATGATTGATGACTTAGAAAAAAACATTTTATTATACTTTTTATTGTACAGTTAGAACAGATTAATTGTGAGTTAACTATTGATTCATTATTTAATTTAATTCCGATTTAAAAAATTTAATCGCCTGTCACCCCCATATATATATATATATATAAACAAGTGCCGTTTCAAACATTACCCAGCAGCTGCACAGCAGGTTCAAATCTAGCAAACAAGGCACGTGATTGGAGAGCCGCCCAGGCTGCAATCAACTGTTGGTTCAAAAGGGCCCCTGCCCTTCCTCTGACCAATCCCGTGGTTGTAATCAGGCAGAGCCAATCAATCAGCACGTCAAAACACTGACACGGTGTCACAACATACACGGGGCAAACAAATATGCGTTATTTAAGCCCTTAGGCATTTACACACAATAATAAGTAACGGCAAAATAGATTACACTGACTTTTAATATCTGAATTGGAAGGGAAGCAAACAAAACGGGACATCTCACATGCAGAAAAAAAACCACCATCTTTGATTTAAAGCCAACAACATTAATAGAAAAATGCCACACAAGATGTGTTTGTGCGAATTGGATACACAAATGTTGACGTTACGCTTTCACTGGTGTTATCATACATTTGATTGAATCTCATTCAGTGGTGTATCTAATGAAGTGAGCACAGTGCAAATGAATGTACTGTACGACATCCCTGTAGGTGTGCCTGCTCTTTAATCAAAGCACATACGGCACATTCCTTCTTGTGAAGAGCAAGGACGGCATTCCAAGGAAAAAGAAAAAAGGGCACTCGAAGGGCAGCCATGTCCCAAGAGATACAAAGACAACACATGAATTAGTGATAGTGTAGACACACACACACATATGCCCAACCTCTCTCGCCGCCGCGTGTGTGTGTGTGTGTGTTGTCACATGACCCCAGACACACTTCAGTCTCAATTCGGGGGGTGGGGTGTCTTGGCTGAGCGCAGACACATGTTGGCACGCAATTAAAACTGGAAACAGAGATGTCGTTTTAAATTTTTCATTTTGCCGCGTGGTTGGGAAGAGGTTTGGTGGTGCGTGTGATGCACAAACACATGTTTTTGTGTGTGCAGGGAGGGGATGTAATGTGAGGATGATCTCGCAGATGCGTACAATAGAGCGTGAATACAAGGAGCATGTCGATATGTTTTGATTTTTCTCAAGCCGGATGGACAAAACATGCCTGGAGGAACACTGTCAGAAAAAAAATAAATACTGTAGGAGTGAATTTTTCTTCTCCAAATGCACTCCACTAAGATCTGCTGTTACCTGGTGTCTCCCCCAGTACATGTCAGTGTGCCCTTCCTGGTAATTAATTACATGATAGACCCGCTTTTACCTCTGTTGGAAGAGTCTCCATTAACCTGATCCTGTCGCAGTGAGATGCCATTGGGACCCTTCAAAGTATAACTTACGCACCTTTTTTTTTCCCTGACAGTGTAGATAGAAAGAAACTGTTTTGTTGGATGTGTGACTGCAGCTGCTGTCTTGTTCCCATTGAAATATTTAGGAAGAAAAACACAATTCACAGATGGAATTGCTCAAGGTCATAACATTGCACCTTGCGTCATGCGCTGTTGAATCAAAGCTATCTCCCTCACGCTAGCCTCGCATGATGATGATGATGATGCTGTTGTCGTGATTTTTGCACAAATGCCAAACATTCCTTCAAAAAATCAATAGCGCTCCTGACATCAAATAGATTCTCCTGATTTACCAACACGGCCAATCGACAGTTCCGTGATCATACCCTGAGTGCTCAAGTTAGATGGCTGCCATATTTGCAAGGGTCCTCTTTGCCTTCTTTTTTTGACTTAGGGCATGTACTACATACATTATGTCTGCCATAATGTGCTGCGTACACTCACAATAAATTATACAGTACGTTTGGGTAGTATTCACGGTCTCCATGATTGCAATGTGAAACAGAATAATGGCTATTTAGGAAGCAAACTGACATCTGCATTATTTTAATTGTTAAGTTTGAATTTCCAACTCCGACTATATGTTTTAATTGTCCGAGATGTCGTGTTTTTTTGAGCATTGGCTGTCTCCTCTTGGCCGATTTCATTGTTTTTGTTGTTGTTGTTTTCCTGGAGAGCTCAGTATTATTAATTCGGTAATTTTACCGATTTGACATGTCATCATCATTGCGTTCTCTTTTTTTTTTATTATTTTTTTTTTTTGTATGTGGATGAGTATGTGTATGTGCATGTGCGTGCGTGTGAGTGTGTTATTCATTAGTTCACCTAAAACCTATTCAAAAATCCCATACCGTTCACCTAAACCGAACACCAACCCCGGAAACATCCAAATTCCAACAACTCAGGGAGACATTGTTTTGTTACGCAGGTCCCGTCCTGCATGGCATCCCTTTTCTTTGCCATGTATATGCCAATTTATATGATAAACCCATCTCAAAAGAGAATTTAACTGTGAGATTCCTTTCTATTTACTTCCAAATTGAATGTTTGCGTTCTCATTCGAATCCGCATCGAATTGGTAGGAGGCGTGTTTTCGTTATGACGGAACTAGCAATACTTCCTGCTTCTGTGTCAAAGAATCATGGGAAATGAAGTCCTACTGCTGCAGTAGTGGGTGCTTGCCTGGCGATATATTTTCAATGTGGGACCGGCGCGATATAAACTACACAGCCAGCTTACAATAGCTGTCGAGACCAAGGTTATGTTTAGTTAACTAAAGCTAACGAAATAAAAAAACTAAAACTCAAAAAACGCTTACGTTGAAATAAAATAAAACCCAAAATGCTTTTAAAAAAAACTAACTGAAACTACATTTACAATACTAACCAAAAATAACGATAATTATAGTGAAAATGTCCTTAGTTTTTGTCTTTGGTAATTTATTTAATACATAAGCCTTTGAGGTTGATTTTAAATGTGATTTAAGTAAATTTATTTCAATATTGACTAGGATAATGACGTTCGAAAGTGTGTCACACAGAAGTGACGTCATCTAGCAGCAGCCAAAAGAAAAGCACCTTCAGATGACATTGCTTCAAGGTGACAATTTTGCGTGTTTGACTTTTGGCTTTTTTTTTTCATTTAATTCAGCCGGAATGCAACGCTATAGGTAAGAAGTGTAGAAGTAATACACATTTTTTTAAACAAAAAAATCATCCTAAAACTAAGCATTTTTGAAACAACTAAAACTAATAAAAACTAACAGCAAAACTAATTAAAAAACAACTCAAAACGAAATAAAAACTAACTATAATGAAATTTCCACTACTATAATAACCCTGGTTGAGACCGAGCGAAATAGGTTGCATAACGGTGACTGCCTTTTAGCACTGTTGAGCAGTCAACTAAGATAGCATTTAGCATTAGCTTAAGTAATAATATCCCACCTCCCCCAATCCTCACGTCGACAAAGATTGACTAGCGAGTAGCGATTAGATTATAATTGGTGAGAAACGATTGTATATTTGATTTTCACTTAAACTGTAGCGTCCCATTTTCATTTTTAAAATCAGTGCTTTGAGATTTCCTCCAAATATTAAAAAAAAAAAAACATGAACAAAGCAATATGCTTCTCTTAATTTTGCCAAAAGCTCAAAGGAGGGGATACAGCCACATAACACCATTCGTAGCTACTACAAATAGGCCAATGCTACAACGTAGCATGAGTTTAGCTATCTGTTGACTTTGGGAATATTAGGAAAATCAGTCGCAACTCTGCTCCAAATGTTATGTGAATGAGGTTTTCGGTAGACGTTGAACTTCCTCCAAATCGACGCCAGCATAACGATTTCCTCCGTGTTTTGTAATCTCATGTTATTTTTAGCCCATTCCTCACAACGCTGCCAGCCGTTGCGTAAGCGCACCTTGAAAGGCAGAACAGAACTACCCGATTCAGATCAACTTTCCTTTTGGATGTCTTTGATCGCTCACTTTTTTTTTTGGGTGGTTCCATAAAAAAAAAGAAAAAAAAGTCATTATTAATAATTGCTGGAGCGCTCAGGTTTCTCAGGAGTAGCTTTGAGCATAAAGCAATGCAATAAGATGGGCTCTGCACACACAGTCTACATTTCCTCCTCTCTTGTGCTGTGACGGCTTGGCCCAATTCAACCTAGTGCGGATAACCAGTCAAAACCCAGCTCAATGAAGCAATAGTTTTTACTACAAAACATTAAAATGCCACAAGCTTAAGAAATGACCAGATTGGAGTATTTACACCCCCCCACCCCCACAGCACTACTGGAAGATAGCATCCCCCTCTTGACCTTGCCTGAAGAGCAAGCGCTCAAGAGCTCTGTAATCATGCTCATATTCTTCGGAGTGATCAAGCTGGATGGGTCAAGAGTCCTGTGTGTGCTTTTCTTCGCTCAGAACTGGACTATTGGCTCATCTCCTCGCCATCTGCTACCTCAGGTATAACATCGCTACGCAGTATTTCTAAAGTTCACTACTGCTAAAAAGTGGGACAGCGCCGCTGTCAGACCCAAGCAGCTCATCCTGCAGCACTGCGTGTTTTATTAAAAGGTCAAGAAGCGAGATAGATACATAAATATTCACATATTTCCATACATGCGACACGTCACTGAGAATTCTACACAAATATGTGTCTGGATGAGTTTTAAAATAGAGCTAGAGATTCTTGACAATATGTTCTATCCAGCCCTACTTGTGAGGTCACACATAACATATTATTGCCAAGAAATATCAGCGCTTGTTTGTCTACATGTGCCTTCGATTGACTCCAGCTCATTCGGGACAAACTCAATAAAAAAAATAGATACATTTGTGCCTAGTTTGTCACAAAACATTACTGCTTGTAAATTCTCACAAATTCCGAGCATGTCTGCAAGGACGGGAGTCAATACTGAGCAAATAACATGCAGGTAAATACAGTGTAAACATATTGCAGTGTGTTCGTGTGGCTGACTGACTTGAGATGTGGCGACAAAAGCTCATTTTCAAGCATTGACTCACCGCCATCAAAAGGCTGAGCTCACGCAATCACTGGCTGTCAACACAGGGCCAGTCGATTGTTGCGGAATAAAATTAGCTGGTAAAGCAGCCCCGCAGTGACAAATGTTCACTTTTTTTCTCCTCCCTTCTCCCTCTGCCACACAGTGTTTTGTTGAGCTCTTTATATCTACAAGGCTTTTTGCTGCTAAATAAAGATCAAGACAAAACAAAAGATCCATGCAGATACAAGGACTCGGGGACGGTCACTCTTGTAAACCATTGCTGTCTTGTGGAAAGCATGTGGTACGTTTTGGGGGTGTCTGAGACTGAGGGGCTCTAAAAATGTTTTTATTATTTTTTTACAAAGACCAAACACCAAAAATGACTTATTTTTTTAATTTTTTTATTTATTTTATTATTATTTTTTATTTTTTTATTATTATTTATTATTTTTTTTATTTTATTTTATTTTAAAAAAAATAATAATAATAATTATTTTTTTTACACATTGTCACTAGAAACATACAGCTATTGTATTTTTCACTGGGTTACTTCTGGCTGGTGCAAATATGTCTCTATGATGAACAGATGCTTATTATTATTACATCAATGCTCGTCTTCTGCTAATGACAATGTGTAGTAAAGTCAAATGTTGCCTATGAATTTTTGAAGATGTGTAATTTTACCTGGCAGTGTTTCAATCTAAAATAATATTCAGATTAAAATTGTGGAATGCGAGTGAGGCAACAAAATCCACGTTTTCATCCATCTCAGACGGTGACAATTTTGCCACTTGCTGTCGAGTGAAAATGACATCACTATTGCTCAGGGCTCAGGTAATGACCAATCACAGCTCAGCTTCAGAAATGAGGTGAGCCGTGATTGGTCGAATCGTTAAGTGGCAAAATGACGCATACATACACTATATTGTCAAGAATTTTTTTGGGCTTGACTTCAACTTTAAAGCGGAAGTCAACCTTAAACATTTCTTGACAATAATATGTTATATGTGACCTCACTAGTCTAAAAATTACATTCTGATTAATATTACATTTGTGGAATATGAGTTATGACGCAAAATCCAGCTGTTTTTATCCATCTCAGGGGGCGGCCATTTTGCCACTTGCTGTTTTCTGAAGCTGAGCTGTGATTGGTCGTTACCTGAGACCTGAGCAACTGTGATGTCATTTTCACTTTCAAGTGGCAAAATGGCCGCCTAACTTCACGATCACCACACAGCAACAGGTAGGTCACATAAAACACTTGTAACAAAATATTGTGGTGAAAACAGACTACGGCTAATGCTAACAAAGCGCTAATGATGACTTGTCTTGATTAAGATATTGCTAAACAAACTCACGAAAGTTCACGCTACCCTCAGACGTTTGACGTAGTTGTAACGAGAAGGGTGATATCACAGCCAGGACTATTGAAGGCATTTTCTTTGTAGGAAGGCCGTAAAAATTGGATTTACGGGCAGGAATAGCATTCCATAAACCAGGCCGGTTAACTGAGAATTTTCCCAGAGCTCCAGATTGGCCATTCCGGGCTTCAGTCCACTTCACTTGTAACCCTAATATATATAAAAATGGATGGCTGGATGCGTTTAAGGACAGTTATGCCAGCCAGTGGGGTTCATGTTGTAAAATGGTGTTACTTAATAAAGCTTGTTCTCATTGGTTGATGGGCCACATTTAGAGAGCATGCAGGAGAGGAAAAGGGAATCTCATTGTTAAAAAGTCGCAATCATCATAAACTGGCTCTACTGGGTAAGGCTCCCATTCCACCCCTTAACAATTGTGCTTTACATCTGCTGCTTTTCTGCTGACTGCGCCTTGCGTAGCATGTGCTAGCATTTGACTTTATCACCCCTCCTCTGTGGACCAGCTAATTGAATTAATTGGTTTTCACCTTTTTTTATTTCCTGCTTAAATGAGCGCCTTTGCGTCGTTTCCATTTATTTCCCCGCTCGTCTTTGTCCAAGTAAATAACCAGACAACTGCTTGCTCTGCATGTGCGAAATGGTGACAAAGCGAAAGAAGGGTTCCAGTTAATCACACTTTATCAACTGCCGGCGTTGCCTCCTGCCGCGCCCGTTCCCCAATCACCCCATCACAGCCACCGAGCTGCTGCTAATAGCGTGGCACGTACAAACAAAATTAAACTTGAAAGGAACGGCACACGCATCACGGTGGAGGGATGCACATAATCGATTTAACGCTGAAAAAGCGCACCCAGGCACAAAGCAATATTCAGCATTAAGATGATCGTCACCAACATGATCCGATTATGTCGATTGTGCGGGCGCCATCTTGGATTCTGAATCCCAAAATGGCCGTAATGTCCAAGCTCTTTGGTTCATGCAGAAGCATTGTGATGTGCACACAATAGATCGCGATTGTGCCAAAGCTTTTTTTGGGACGGAGAGATTTTCTTTTGAATTACACGAGCCAGCCAGTATGGTGGAATAGTGATTTGCCTCGCAGTTCAGAAGTTCTTTGTTTGAATCGCAATTCTGTTGTGGGGTTTGCATGTGTGTGATTTTGTCATTCACATAATGAACGGTTGTAGCCCACCTCTAGTACACTGTTAGCTGGGATATGCTCGAGCTGACCCGTGACCCCAATCAGGGGCGATGACCACCGACCATAACAAACCATGTCTTTAAAATATGCATTATACTTATTTAGGGATAAACTAGGTCATTATTACACCTGCTAGCGTGTCTCTACGAACGCTATGATTTGGTTATGTGCCTCAATAGTGACCTTTCAACTATTCCAGATTTTTTTTTTTTAAAGCATCGTCTTTACCGAATTTATGTTTGCGATTTAAAGTGATTTTAAAAAAGAACTTCCACAAAAAAAATTATACGTTGCGTATACGTCATTGGGAGCTATCTAGAATTTGCTTCTTTTTTTTTTTGCACCCTTTCCTGGGGTCGCCCTCTGGACTGGCCTTACAATTGAGCTCACTCTTTCTATCTGGAACACTATTTGTTTCAAGTTTTCCATCTCATTGTACCTCTGCAATTTTGAAGGTAAGTTTGCTAACGCTGGTTGGTTAGCTAGCGGCTAGCTTCTAGCGCTATCCGACAGTCTTGTTTACTTTACATTCACACAGTCAGAGTTATTGTTGTACCAATATTTTTTAGCTGTTTGTGTGCTTATTTTAAACCTTGTAATAGCCTTGTAAATTTGTCAGCAAGGGTAAATACGACGACATATTAGGGCCACATATAAATATCTATATTTTTTAGAGAGAGGTGTAATATTCAGAGAAAAAACACACACATTTGCCAGAATAAACTAAAATATTTGCGACATTATAAAGTGGCAAATTTGCAAGACAATAACTCACAAATTTACGAGAAAAAGTAAAATATTTGCAACATTATAAAGTGACAAATTTGCAAGTAAAAAACCTCCTAAATTTACGAGAAAAAGTCAAATATTTATGACATTATAGAGTGGCAAATTTGTGAGAAAAAAACTCGTCCAGACTACTGTGATTTTTCCTCCGAAAAAGGCCAAGGTTCTTGCAGTACCTTTTCAAAATGTGAATGCTTTATATGATAAGGTTAATCTCTGTTCAAAAAATTACAATCTTTTTATTTGTAAACCTGACCGAAAAGTATCATTTAATGAGTTTTTCCACCAAAGGCATTTTGCAAACTTGGGAATTGTGACTTGGCACAAAGATCTGAGTAGGCTACGTGTATTTCTTGCAGGTTTCTGAATTTTATTTCTCGTAAATTGGTGAGTTTTTCCTTGCAAATTTGCCACTTTATAACATCACAAATATTAAAAGTTTTTTCTAGTAAATGTGTGAGTTTTTTCTCGGAATATTAGCTTCCCTAAAAAATTTTTTATGTATTTATACGGGGCCCTAATACGTCGTCGTAGGTAAATAACAGTGGTAGAGCAGAGAAATGCCTTTCAGAAATTAAATGTCAGATAATAATTTCTCTAAACGATATATAAATAATGAAACTGGGGGTGAGGGGATGCCATCAAGGGATCTCACGCCTGGCGCTATTCAAGCTCGCACCGCTACGGACTCTATGAGGGCAAGCGTTTTACAAAATGGATGGATTGTCAATACTGGCCTGACACACAGATAGACTACGCACACACACACTGTGATTTTAGTGTTCTGATTCTTTTGTCCTAGCGCTTGTGTACCAGTTAGCTTGCTGGGACTTTTCACAAATGCCTGGCATCAATGCAACGGTAATCCAGTCAAGTTATTCGAGGCACCCTGAGGATCTGTTTACTAGTGATACCATTGGTTAAAAATGGATTCAAACGTGACTAAACCCCCCCGCAAATCTCAAAAGGTTCAATACTCCCTTTGACAACCGATGCAGGTTTTAGCAGGCAAGGTAGGAGCTTTTATAGATTTAAACCGGGACATGCCTGCGCAAAGCGTTTCCTCTTCTCAACAGGTACGCAAACGTGAGGCGTGAAATGGTCTTACTGGTCGATATCAATGAGCTGTCCTGGATGATAAAGGCTTATAGCAGCAACTTTTCAATTTGAAGGCTTCCTCTACGGCTGGATGGAGCTTCCAGGCAGCTCTAATAAAATAAACTGCATCAGATGAGCGCGACAATAGAAATGCAGAAACCAGCCGCTTATCCCGATTGGTTGATGTCAGGTGGAGTTCTTTCATGGCCGACGTTGTAGAATAAATGCCCTACATTCACCAAATGTGTTCTTAAATCCTACTTTTGCGCTTTTATAAGACAGCTGTGGCATTCACGATATTCCACTGGGGATTTGGGAATTCTACAAACAGTGGCGCTGTGGAGCGTTCTCCGCATAGTGACATCAGAAGGGCCGTTTACCGTTTTGAACTGAAAAAGGCTTCAAATCGGGGTCGTTTTGAGTGAATGAAAATGGTGTTTACCACATACAAATGCAAAGATATGGGAAATGAAATGGGTTTCAAAGCTGTGTTACCTTTGCCATGTAAATACTAAAAACGGTGCATGTTGAAAAAAAACCCCCCCACCAACAATAACAGAGCACGGCGCTGTTGTATTGCCTTATTTCAATAAAACGATCATCCAGCAAGTGGGTACAATTGCTGCCCTGCTATTGTGTGCAACAAAGGGTATCCAAAAGATAGTTTCGTCTAGGACATTATTCTTTCATATCTTTGTGACTTGGTGAAATGTCATCAGTCTCGGCCTTAGTACTGTTACAATGGGAAGTACGTAAACAGTAAGAACGCATGGCATACCCGGATGTTGTCGCTTTCAAACGTTAAACTCGCTAACCAGCTAGCTCAAACCAAGAATGCATCAATTGAAGTATCACACTTAGGAAGAACGTTGTCGACTTTTCATACAGAGAAACGGCAAATAGCTAGGCTGTGCTGAAATACATCCTGTTTTGTTCTTTCGAATTTGGCGCCTCAAACTAAGTGTCCCGCCATCTAGTGGTAAAAAGTGGAATTACAGTGCACCCAATTACAGGAGAGTTTGACCAAAAGTTCATGTTAAATGTACCCACAAAAAAAAAAAATCTGTGAAATACCTGTGATAGAGTGGGGCTTGCTATATTTAAATGGATACAAAAAAGCTATAATTTTCACCATTGCTTGAAAAGTCTTCTCAGAATACACTTGAAACAAGCAAAGTACTCTGCAATCTCAATCTTATGCAGCTTTCTCTTGTTTTGAAGCATTTTTTTTCTTACTGATATTACACTCTTATGTAGTGAATGTTCCTAAAAATGAAAAACACAAAATACCATTGCAAAAAATCCCGCCTAAGGAATTGTAAGTGTGGACTCAGCACTGATATTCAATCAGCACCAGGGGGGAGACGTATGGATGGGGCTAAGCCAGTGGGGGGGGGTCAGTTGGGTCATAACTATTGATTGATATACGCAAGCGGGTACACAATGCAAACACATAAACCCGTCTTCCTCTCCATGGGATAGACGCTAGGTTTTGAGAAATGAGTCATTCCACAGACACAGCCAAGTCAGGTCATTACGTCTGACGACTTGTGTCGGGCTCCTCAGCGAAAGTGGCGCTATCTCGAGAAAAGCGAGAAGCACATCAAGCGAGTCAATCCCATGTTTGCCTCTGACGTGCCCATAAAAAGGCGAACGGCGTCTGCAGGATGGTTACTGTGGCGATAAAGAGATGAAGGGGCCCCCATTAGGCGTAACGCCGCCCCCCCTTCACTACAAGTTGAAAGCAATGACCGCAATGGCTTGCATTCACAACCGTGGGTGGCGGTCCGTCTTCATTTACATCCGTGATAAAAATGAACTTTAACTGCGTGGAGAGTGGAGACCATTTTATTTTACATCAAGAATAATAGACAGTGGCTTTAAAGGCAGAAGGTTTGACATATCCCCCGAGGTGGCAAAGGCCAGAAGGAGCAGCACAATGTCCATTGAACTGAAGCAAACAATTGTTCAATTCTTTATATTCTTAATTGTGTCATTATTGTGTTTTTTATGAAGTATGGAGTACAATATTATAGAGTGTTATTTTGATTATTAAAATGCACATTACAACATTTTTGTTGGCATTATTTTTCAGAGGTTGAGGGTTTTCCATTCCACATTTGTTCAGCATAATTTTGTGAAGTCGGTGAATGCTTAAATGACTTTAAGTGTTTGGTAAGTTAACAACTGTAATTCAAGATAAATAGACTGTCTTTCATATTAATTCTTGACGCATTTGCTTTTATTCTTATGTAAACGTAACCTACCTAAGACATTTATGCATAATAACTGAATTTATTGCTTAAAAAATACATTGGTAGAGAACCTTGAAAAAAGAATTGCATATTAACTCTTTTACTGCCAAAGACGTTAAATGACGTTCTGCAAAAACCTACGGAGGAGCGCCAAAGACGTTAAAAGACGTCCTCCCATTTTTTTTTTTTTTTTTTTGAAACGGGTGCTGGGAAGGCTTGCGGAGCTCTCCTGAAAGTTTTAAGCAGGTTTTTTGAGCCTAATGACTATTTTTGGCCCCTAGAGGGCAGCGATGACTCTCTTTTGACAAGATCGGGTGGGCGTCAGTAGAGGCGGAGCTAGAGCGTTGAGCAGGAGATCAGAATGGAAAACAAAGGAAAAATGGCGGCCGGTCGCGAGGAGCTAACGCCAGAGCCGTTTTTTTCAAAGACCAAAAGCATCGCTAAAAAAGCACATTGTTGATGACGATCATCATCATCGATAATGAAGATGATGGTGACTCCGTGGTTGGAAAGCATTGACGCGGCAGTAGAAGACGTTAGATGGAGCTAGATGGAGGAGGGAACGGGCAATGGCGAGCGTTTGCAAGCAGCTCTACACTTACAAGACGAAAGGCATCGACCAACGCTAAAATAGTACATTGATATCCATGATGATGAAGGTGAATCCGAGCTTGACGGCGAAATTGGAACCGCTGACGCGGCGGCTATGACGGTGTCGTAACGCGGAGCGCAGCCGAGCACGCACAGGCGGACGTTCGATCGGACGACGGAGAGTGCCCCGAGTCCAATGCATATTCATCGGAGGAAGTGTGTACAGTCTGCTACTTGCTTTTTATTCCCCGGAAAAAAAGGCCGTCAAGAAAGTGTAATGTTTGCACGCAAAAGGGACCAATGTGAAAGTGAAAGTAAACTGTTGTGCGAGTCCTGGCGTCTCCTTGCACGCAGGAGAGCGTTACAAAAAGAAAAACTGTATTTGAAACATCCACATAATTGTAAGTAGTACCACAGTTGCACACATTTGTAAATAGTTTGTGAAATTGTTTTGTCAAATTGTTACACTGTTGAATGGAAATAAACATATCTTGCAATCAAAAAACACTTTTTCATTGTTGGTGAAAGCGTTTTACAGAAGTAAAGCACTATTTAGGTGTTTGTGGCATCATTCATGGACAAAAAGAAGTGTACAATTCACTAGAGTGCATGAAATAACATCGTTTCACAAAAAGCTCTTTTTCTCCGTTTTTTGTTTCAAAAGAGAGAATTTCGGTGAAAGTAACCATTTTCTATTGTTGATTACTGAAGAACGGAATAAGGTAGAAACAAACTTTTTTTTCTGATGAAAGCTGAGAGTCCAATCTTTCATTTGGTAGTATGTGTGTTTCCATAGTCTAAACACAACATTTTCTGTGGACCTTGAAAGATCACTCAAAATGCTTAAATCGGCTGGCACTGGCGACATCCCGTTTTTGAAAACGTCTGGCAGTCAAAGAGTTAAATTGAAATCACTAATATATATATATATATATATATATATATATATATATATATATATAAATATAGATGACATTTAAATAATTTTTCAAATCTCTCACCCCTAATTCTTCATTATTTTGGTAGTTCGACAAAAGACCCTTTAAATTGTTTTAAAAAAAAACACTTAAAAGAGGAATATTTTTTAATAGTAGTCAGCATTTAACTGTTGGATAATCAATTAAAAAGATAAACCTTGGAAAATATGTTTAATAGCTACATCAAGTATTTCATCTCGACCTCAACAAAGACGTAAAAGAAACGATCTGGCGGTGTTCTGGTTCCATTCCCACTTGGCTTCTGCATGCAAATAACGTCTTTCTCTGGGCCCAATTAACGTCTATTTATTGAACAACGACTTCTGGATTGGAGTCCAGTACGTTCTCAGTAATGAGTCACGGCTGTAATTAGGTCAATGAATAATTCATACGTTGGTTGGTTTGTCCAAATAAAATGCACGTGACACATGCGTGGTTGGTCCTCGCGCTGCGTTTAAACGATAAGAGAAATGATGAATGAGTGATGAAGCGAGAGTGCTAATCGTCAGCTTTTGAACGGGACCACATGGAGAGAACAACTCTTTCCTGGTTTCCTTCTTGTTTTTCTGAGATGATGAAAAACGCAGTTGTAGAACTGCAGTACAGTTGGCTGGTACAAACAAGCTTCTTGTTTGAGGACCAAATGCGGTTTATATAAACAACCTTAAAAGTTGTTAAGTCACTCACTCCCAGCCATTTTCACTGAAGCAACCCCATTCGCTCCCGGCTGTTTTACTTGATTTTGTTTGATTTTGCAAGGCCCACATAAAATTGTGTTCTATTGCTATAAAAACTTAGAACCTACCAAAAGAACGATTAGACTCTCTACAAGTATATTTGTATATGTTTCGCAGCAATTAGTATTAGACTATAGCTAAGTTTTATCATTATTCACAAACCTATTCAAAACAATGGGGAAAAGAGCTTGTTGCCACCTGGTTGATCTCTTATACTCTACTGCCACCTGCTGGCTGTTTTGTAATAACTACCATTGCTTTAAAGCGACCTTCATGTCAGAAGCTGTATCAAAGCCTTCTGTATGCTCTAGCATAAAAAAAACCCCATAAATACGTTATTGGGAGTGCAGGACAAAGTATTAAAAAACATATTTGTACATTTTTGGGTTTGAATGAGTTAATGAGAATTTTTGTTGTCACGATTTGTCTGTGAAATGCTTTCAGTAAAAAAAAATCAATTGTTATACCTTTTGAAATGACTGTTTTTATTTTAGTCTCACAAAAGTGGCCATATAATTCGCCCCTTATCCTATTGGGCCATTGGTGGGTCTAGTTTTTGTTGCCATGACGACGGGGTTTATACTTGCCAAAGTCCAGATTGGGGGTAATAAAAATAATTTCTACTTGTGGAGCCAGTGTGTGTATGTGGTGCATCATCTAGTATGCTGCACTGGCAACCTCACAGAGTAATCAACTTTTTTGGTTTGACTTGCGAGCGCAGACTTGAGATACGAGCGTTGTATGCTGGCAGTGACTCAATGACTTTCAATAAAGCAACACTGGAGTGATCCAGTTCAGCGGTCCAAGAGACCTCGCAAACAACACGAAACATGCACGGGCGGAACTTCTTGTCTCGTGTGCCCTTTGCTCCCCTCATTTTGCAGCTGTCTCTGATCCATGCGCCTCTTTTACATTTCCATCCGCCGCCAGTCTGCTCGTCCTGACGGGAGAGAGAGAGCGAGTCGGGGAGTCGTCCCCTTTGAGTAGTGAAGCGATTAACGTTTGAAAGATCCAATCCCTTGCATCACACCTCGCAAAACCTCCTCCGTGGGAACCCGCCCCTCCTCATCCGCCGCCCTGCGCTCCTCGCTTTTTCCTTATCCTTTCATTCTGCTCGCACGTTGCCGCCCTCAATCCGGCCACAATGAGACGTTCAATGCATGCGCGGCGGTTACTTGGAATAGACATTTCCTCGATTGCTCATGAAGGATCAATACAGTTTTTATTCCAAGAATAAATTCAAATCCAAATGTATTCAGATCAAACTTTGTTTATAGAAAAGAAACCCATTGTGTGCTGAATAAATTCCTTGAGCGACAGTTTTGGAATTTTCAATGTAGTTATTGTTCATTTTGTTTAGGGTTTAAAATTTTTTTTTATTTAGTTATTTTTAATTAGTTTTAAGAGCAGCTTTATTAGTGTTTATTAGTTTTTATTTATTTGTTTATTTTGAAAAGGCTTAATTTTACAATTAGTGTTTATTAGTTTTAGTATTAGTTTTAGTTTTTAAAAATGTATATTTCCTGTGCGCATGATTACGAAAATATCATTTAAAACAACAAACTTTATAAATGAACCAAAAAGGAGATTTGTTACCTTGTGTCCCATTTCGGGCTGATCTAGTGGCACTTTTTTATTGGCTGCCCCAAATGCTCATGTATGAATTAATTGCCAACAAAGGTGGCAAATTCAGGTCCAGAAAGCAAAAACCCTGCCACAGTTTGGCTTTAGCCCCAAGTGCTAGCTAGCTAGCCTCCTTGCTAGCTCCCTTGGTGCTCATTTACCTGTTAGGGAGCTAGCTAGCTAGCATCAGGGGCTAAAGCCAAACTGTGGCATGATTTTTACTTTCAGGTGCTAGCTAACTAGCTCCCAAGCTAGCTCCCATCGTGCTCGTTTACCTGTTAGGGAGCCAAAGCCAAACTGTGGAAGGGTTTTTACTTTCTGGACCTGGATTTGCCACCTCTGATTGCCAAAGTCAAAAACTAAAGAAATTCTGGTCATAATAATAGATTTATATATTTTTTTTTATTTAACTAGATTTTATTTTATTTTGTGAACAATAAATATAATTTCAGTTAGTTTTCATTTATTTTTTAAAGCATTTTCAGTATTATTTTACTGCATTGATAAAAATGTTTTCCCACTTTTAATTATTTAGCAATTTTTCGATAAGTAAACCTAACCTTGTTCGGAGTTCTCCTCACAATGTTTCCATTAACTTCAAAAGTCCGCTTTGGAAATACATTTTTAATCATGTCATCTTCTGTTCAGTCACCTATTCATACAGTCATGATCAACCAATCAGAGGTCGGGAAAAAAGTGACGCTATGAGTAGTGAATCTGAAATCTGAGAAACACGGCGATTTCCATCTAGAAGAAGAATACATTTGCATGGCAACACATAGAAACTGAAATCTGATTGGACCTTAAAAAAAAATGATAGTGTTTAGAGCGGTAGAGAAGGGACTGACCGCCCGCCACTGCTGTGTGTTCACAAGAGCATATAGCATGTTATGCTAGCATCGTGCTTCGAAAGCTTCCTCTTCCAGTCTTATCAGGCTAAGGGTTCGACTGGTCCCAAAGCACAAGTAGAGCCCGGCGCTTAAGTGGCAAAGGACTAATCCGCCTTGTCCAAGTCCACTCCAGTAAACAACCTGCACATCCGAGCCGATATGTGCAGGCCACGTGCAACATAGGTTACGTCCACACTGTGTGTGTGTGTGTGTGTGTGTGTTTGTGGGAGGATTTATTGTTGACTTGCTGTCATTAAAGAGTGGAGGGGAGAAAAGAGGCTTTCTCACATATCAGCACAGCGCAGGAGAATTTGAGAGTAGGTAGAGTCCGCGTGCACTTACTGCATGAATACAAAAAAAGATAAGAAAGATGGCACAAAGATGTCATTATCCTTCATCTCCCAGATGAAGGGAGAGCGATACTGTGCTGCAATTCGAACCGCAGGCGGAAGCTCCAGAATCTGCAGCCATCAACAGTTGGAAAAGAGGAATGACGGTCATTGGGTTTGTTTTTTACTCCCCCATTTCAATCTGCATTCTATCTTTTTAGCCCGATTCAATTTCTTTTAAAAGACATTTTCTTAAATTACATCTGGAATTAAATTTTTTTTATTTTATTTACCACCAAATTAGAATTAGATGAAAGACAATTAAAGGGATGCCATTAGTGCTGGCTTGATCATAATGGGTTTTTATCTGGTTAAATTGACCACAATATTAGGTACACCTTCAAAATGTAATGAGGTCCATTACAAGAGCTCAGCAATTTAAGAAGGTCAAACAGCATCTACTGTAGAGACATGTTTGTCAAGGATATTCCAAGATGTTTGGGGAAAAAAGTCACGATCAAGTTATTCCAATACAAGTTTTTTTTTGGCAGCGTGGAGACGTTTTTTTGAGTCATAAAAGTGCCCCGAGTAGCGCATTAATTAGCATTAGCGAGTCAGACTGGTTAGATCATTACGATTCCTTGAACATCTATAAATTGAAGCAAAAATCATTTTAAATCAAAAATCTGTCTTAATCGAAAATCGACTGAATCGAATCGCGCACCAACAAATCGGAATCGAATCGAATCATGACATATTTAAAGATTCCCACCCCTAATAATCAGTCTTCTTTCATCAAGGGCTACAGAAATCAGTGAACAATCACTTTTGATATGCTTATATCAGGAGATTTGGACAATTTAAAAAAAAAAAAAAAAGATTACTCGATTATAACATATACATCTCTAGTTGGGTCGACGCAAAAATGCATGTGTCGAAACTATTTTAACTCTTTCACTGCCACTGACGTTAAAAGACGTCAAGTAAAAACCTACGGAGGGCTGCCAATGACGTTAAATGACGTCATCCAATTATTTATTTATTTATTTATTTTTTGAAACGGGTCCAGGCAAGCCTTCCAGAGCTGTGGTGAAAGTTTCAATTAGGTCTGTTGTGCCTAATGACTATTTTTGGCCCCTAGAGGGCAGCGATGACTCTCTTTTGACAAGATTGGGTGGGCGTCGGTAGAAGACGTGAGGCGGGGCTAGAGTGTTGAGGGGACATTGGCTGAAGAAGCCATAATGGCGGCCGCTTACAAGCAGCTCACGGTCGAGCCGTTTTTTTCAAAGACATCGACCAACGATAAAGAGCACATTGATGACGACGATGATCATCATCGATGATGATGATGATGACTCCGAGGTTGACGCCGAAGTTGGAAGCGCTGACGCGGCGGCTATGACGACATTATAAAGGTTCACGGGCGAGCGATGCTGACACCGGAAAACACGGAGCACAACCGAGCACGCTCAGGCGGACGGACGTTCAATCGGACGACGAAGAGTGCTCCGAGTCCAATGCATATTCATCGGAGGAGTGTGTACAGTCTGCTACTTGCTATTTATTCCACGGAAAAAAGGCCGTCAAGAAAGTGTAACGTTTGCACGCGAAACAGACAAATGCGAAAGTGAAAGTAAACTGTTGTGCGAGTCCAGCGGCGTCTCCTTGCACGTAGGAGAGCGTTACAAAAAGAAAAACTGTATTTGAAACATCCACATAATTGTAAGTAGTACCACAGTTGCACACATTTGTAAATAGTTTGCGAAATTGTTTTGTCAAATTGTTACACTGTTGAATGGAAATAAACGTATTTTGCAAACTAAAAACACTTTTTCATTGTTGGTGAAAGCGTTTTACAGAAGTAAAGCACTATTTAGGTGTTTGTGGCATCATTCATGGACAAAAAGAAGTGTACAATTCACTAGAGTGCATGAAATAACATTGTTTCACAAAAAGCTCTTTTTCTCCGCTTTTTGTTTCAAAACAGAGAATTTCAGTGAAAGTAACCATTTTCTATTGGCGACAACCCGTTTCTGAAAACGTCTGGCAGTCAAAGAGTTAATAATAATTAAAAAAAAAAACATATTTGCGGCACCTGGAAGTTGCCGGAACCTATACTTCATGTTTCCGCACGGACACGTATTGCTGACGGACTCCGACTGGCCATCACCAATACAACTACTAAGACGCTTCCTAGGGTTTGTGGTCCTTTTAGATCGATAAGGGAGAAAATGATCACCGCTACATGTCTGATGTTTGTAACAAAACAATCCGTGTCAAAATCGCTAAAGAAATAAAAGAGTTGTGATGAATTTATTGGAGACAAACACACGTAAGACGGCGGCCCTAAGTGCGTCAGCAACAAGACAAGGCGCTATCTACTATATATGTTAAACATAGAGCAAGACTCACTCTTCCAAGTAGCATGCAGGCTAAGCCATCCAGATTAATCGATGCAATAATCAATAGTCGATATTAATATCGATTTTCTTTTTTTTTTAGTGACAGTACTATTCGTCACATTGTCATCCCTTTTCCAGGTAGATGCTTTATTAAAATTCCACTTCCACGCCGCATTCCTTCATGTGCGCCGGCAAGTGACCCGCATCATCCATTTCTTCTCATGTAACGTAGTATGTGTCACCCTTTACGTTAAGGTCAACGTGTCGTTATAGAGCAACTATTCTGCTATCGTGGTGTGAAAATGTGCTCGTTACTGAAGGACATCGCTAGCAGAGGCTCAGGTTTTTGATGCTTTGCTTTGCCGTGTTAATTCGTTTTTTTACTCCCCACATCCAAAGTATTTCAACAGGTGTGAAGTCAGCATGACTGAATTCCGTTCCTTGTAAAGACGGACCAATGTGACATCAGCTATGTAGGAAGAGAGAATATAAACACTTTGAATCACATTATTGAGCAAATGGTCATCAATTATAGTAAACACAAGCACATTCTTAAATGACAATCAACACGCATTCAGAGGTGGCAAATCCAGGAACAGAAAGTAAAAACCCTGCCACAGCTTGGCTTTAGCCCGATGCTAGCTAGCTAGCTCCCTAATCGGTAAACGAGCACCATGAGAGCTAGCTAGGGAGCTAGTTAGCTAGCACCTGAAAGTAAAAATCATTCCACAGTTTGGCTTTAGACCCTGATGCTAGCTAGCTCCCGAATAGGTAAACGAGCACCAAGGGAGCTAGCAAGGAAGCTAGCTAGCTAGCTAGCACCTGGGGCTAAAGCCAAACTGTGGCAGAATTTTTACTTTCTGGACTTGGATTTGCCACCTCTGCACGCATTCAATGTCACAGATACTACAGTTTACAACATGATGACCACCTTAAGTGGGCAAAAATAATAATAAAATAACACCTAACACGCATATCGTCGGTGTCCTGTGAAAAAGACTTATGTCCATTAAAAAAAAAAGTGTTCTTTACAGGACAGTGACGATATATTTTTGTATTATATGCATGACGATTTTAAACATAATTAAATAGTAAAACAAGTACACAATCTGATCATTGGATCGAGATTGGGCGATATTTAGAATTTCATGCAAAATCGGTGATCGGCTGATCGATCAATGACATCAAAAGAGCTTGTGGCAACATGGCCATGGCTGATCACTTATACTCTGCTGCCACCTGCTGGCCGTTTTTGTAATAACTAACATTGCTTTAAACCACCTCTTCAGGTCAGTAGCTGCATCAAAGCCTTCTGTATGCTCAAAAACCCATTAAAAAACATATAAATACGTTTTTGGGAGTGAAGAACAAATGATTAAAAAAAACTTTGTACCAGTGTCGGTGACTACTCAAGAGTTGTATGATGTGTAAAAAAAAATAAATTGGTATGGAACATCCCCATTCAAATTTCCAAAGTGAGCATACAAGACTAACATTGCCAATCATTTCCCGTGTCAACAATTCACAGGAGAGATCAGCAAAAAATTTCTGCAAGTCTCTTCTCAAAGCCCTCCGTGGTGACCTTTCTCCGCTTGAATTAGGGTTAATCAAAGTTTAAACCTGTTCACATCCCTCAAGGAGTCACTGGGGGGAGACGGGATCAAAGTTGGAATAATGATGTGAGACGAGGAGATGCTGCCAGAGGACGAAAAGAGAGACGATGCATTGAATCTCAGACGGACAAAAGTATTGGGAGACAGGGTCACTACGTCGAGTAAAATAAAAAAGTGAAGGACTTAAGTATGTTCCGTTTTTTTTTTTTTGTGTGGAATACTTTATTGACCCTGAGAGAGGTCCCGTTTTTTTCCGCACCAAACTTACTCAATGTCTTTGTAAGGCTAGACAAAGTGCAATTTCTGCAGAAATTTCGTGGGAATGCTAAAAAGCTCAATGCTAAGATTTGGATGTGTGTTCTTATGAAGTAAATTAAAAGATAAATTATGTGAAAATTACACATTTTTAATTGTAGTTAAATGACAAATGAATAAAAAAGAAAACTTGAACTGGAATCTGTCTAAAATGGGATTTAATCATTTCATAGAAATTATAATCAATTTCTTAACCTGATAGTCAGTTGGTATCGAACCATCAAATGTACTAAAATGTGGTCCAAGCGAGGTTTGAACCCAGGTTCTCCGTGGTGGAAGGCAATTAGCACTGACCTAACTTGACTTGTTCAAATCCGTGGCTAATGGCGTATTTTTGGGGAAAAGTGTCATCCGATGTCCAATTTCAATGTCTTAAAAAATGAATTGAGAAAAATTTAACATTGAATTGTGCGAATATTGTAAGTAATGTGGAATCAGACGGTAGGCGTGAATTTTCAAAGCAAATGGAAATTTGAGCGGAGTCAATGTTGTTACACAGCAAAAGAGTGCGGAGGAGTAAAAATCACCGTAACATATGCGTGAATGCTGAAGCATTCACACTGTGCAGAATTAAAAGCTCAGGAGTTGGGAAACTTTTTGTCTATATCGTGTACATCTGTTGAGTCAGGAGTCTGGCTGTTCCATTAGCAGTTCCTGCACTTTTCAAGACCTCTTCACACCGCCTGCCTGCTCATCCATATTTTATAACTCAGAGGGGGGAGGGGCTCCGGAGCTGCCTTGCTCATATTCTTCTGTCCTAACGCGGAATATGAAACCTCCCGTCAACTGTGAACAAGACCGTTTCATACCGCTTATCCAAACTATTCCTGTTATTTTTGTTCCAAGGAGTTCCAAATTCAAGACTATACTTCCCATAGGAAATAATGGAAAGGGAATTAATCTGTTCCAGCCTCTTCATTGGTAACCATGATAAAACCTTTTTAGCTGTGCGATTTTAACATTCCTAATTATTGTACAGCTTTAAAGGGGAGTAAACTACTACATAATACATTTAAAAGCCACTTCCCATTAAAGGACGGCACAAAACTACTAAACAGCAAACCAACATTAAGTGCAAGATCTTAATCAACTCACATTCAAATATTTATTCCCGTATGTTTGTCCTGCATGTCATTCAACGTCCTCCAATATAATCGCTTGACTCGCTCACCTGTATAACACTTACTATAAGGTAGTAAAGTTTGTCCCCATCGCTTTGCAGGC
The DNA here is from genome assembly GCF_051991255.1 of Vanacampus margaritifer. Taxonomy (NCBI): domain Eukaryota; kingdom Metazoa; phylum Chordata; class Actinopteri; order Syngnathiformes; family Syngnathidae; genus Vanacampus; species Vanacampus margaritifer. Next base: position 25,464,168 of record NC_135436.1, on the reverse strand, counting down.
ACACCATCTGTCACGACAGCCGCTTGTCCAATTAAGCCACCGTTGTTTGTAAACCTGTTTAGCGTTGAATAAATCCATGTTTTTAGGAACTCCTTTTGCACCACACGAACTGTCAACGGTTCTTGCTTTTTGTAGGCTGTTTTGTTATATCGTGATTTTTTTTAATGGCTCATAGCACCTCTAAGCCAACTAACCAGACAGGCTTTTGTTGAAATTCGGTTTTACTTCTTATTTTAGCTGAAGGACAACTTTTTCTCGATTTTTTTTTTTTTTTAATTTTTTTTCAGACACGCTTCCTTCCGTCTTGGATTTGGAGGTTCTTCAGCAATTTCTGCTAGTGCCTTAATGTAGGGCTGTGCAATGAATCGAAATTCAATTACAATTTCAATTATTACACTCCACAATTACAAAATCAGCATAATCGTAAACAAAAATAAAATATTATTAATACTAATTTTGAGTTGTTGTTATTCATTTATTTTGCACCTTTTTTATTTTAAAATGACAAATTTAATGAATCTTGCTTAATTATAGTGATTCAAATAAATGTATTTGTATTAATAATTTTTTTTACATGTTTAAACATTTCCTTGTTTTGTACCAAAAAACATGTCAATTATTACCAAATAAATCATGGTTAACATTTTCTTCACAATCAAGCAACCCTGGGCTAATGTTCCTAAAACTTAAAAACTGTTTATATTTTCCTTACTTGAAAACTTTGAGGCAGAGTTCTCCACGATTTCCAAAAGTAGCTCACCAGCATTGTGATTTTCTAGGAATGTTGTATAAGTGGTTTGAAAATGTCAACAATGAAAGAGATTTATAGAAATAACGGGTTGCTAATATGGTATTTATCTGTTTTCTAATTATTGTGATAATTAACATGTTCCGTGTCTTCAAATAAAAGAATATAATTAATTATTAATAATAACTGTGACTCTCACTAATATTTTTAGAATTTATTATCCTATCAACAATTATTTGATCAATTATTAAGTAATCTCCACACCTCTATTTCAAGGTCTAAATATTTGTGTCGAGCAATTTTTCGCCCCCAGCCCTAATAATCACATATAATAAAAACAACATATGATTAAACATAATTTGAGCAAATTTGTCATTTCAGAAGTGCGTATCAAATTGGTAGCTCTTTGCGCTAATCAATAGCCAAGAAGTAGCTCTCAGCTTCAAAAAAGTTAGCCACCCTTAAGTACATGTGCTTGTTTGATAACCGTGCCACACTCGTCGCAACATAGGATAAGCGCTCAGGATCATCTTTTCGAGACATCCCACAGGCTTGTGCCTACGCATGCTTGGATGACTTTAAGTTGAAGAACGCCATCAAACCGCTTCGGAATGAGCGTCCTGTCATTTTCACTTCCAAGCCCCTTTTTTCACTCAAAAATGCTTTGAAGTGTTCATCGATGGCGTTCATCAGGTTTAGATCTAATTTACAATTCCAAACACTCGCTTAGAAATAAAGTAGTGCATAAACTGTAGCTGTAAAAGCCCAATTAGAGATTTGGGAGGCAGACAAAAACAAATACAACCTCAAGAGAAATGCAACGGAGTCACTTTAGAAACACTATCAATGTAAATAATTGGCTCTTCTCTTCCTTTTGGGCGCAGTTAAAAACAAGTTGTTTGTTCTAAGTGAAGCTGACGTTTAAATTGGTGTTGCAGGCTGACTACAATCATGTCATCATCAAGAGAAGCGCCCGCCGTACTGACAGGTGCAGACCACCACCGTTGCGAGAGCAGGAATGCGGACGCCTGTTTTGGGGCCAACCATGGCAATGTTTTCCCGTCTTTTTAAAATAATACAAAAGGAGGTCAATCACAACAGGCAAACACGCAAGCTATGCTCCCTTTTCTCAGTGGTGTATGTATTGACAAATGATGTTAATTTGTTCCTTAAGTACCTGGGGAACAACAGCGTATTAGGGCCACGTATAAATATAATTTTTTAGAGGGTAGGGGCAATATTCAGAGAAAAAATAAAGTGGCAGATTTGTGAGAAAAAAAACTAAAACTTACGAGAAACTTACACGTAGCATAGCTATAGTTTAATCATTTGAGGATTTGTTGGTGGTTAATGGTGGGACACTGTTTATAAAATGAAAAGGCAGGATGGAGGCGGATTCATTCTTTGACTGCCAAAAACGTTAAATAACGTTTCGTAAAATCCTATGGAGGAGTGCCAAAGACGTTTTTTTCAAAACAGGTGAAACTAACCATTTTCTATTGTTGATTACTCAAAAACGGAATAAGGTAGAAACAAACTTCTTTTTTTCTGATGGAAGATGAGAGTCCAATCTTGTTTTGGCAGTATGTGTGTTTCCATAGTCCAAACACATAATTTTCTATGGACCTTGAAAGATCAGTCAAAATGCTTAAAATCGGCTGGCACCCACGGCATCCCTTTTCTGAAAACGTCTGGCAGTCAAAGAGTTAATTGAAACTTTACTCGTCATACACGGCAGCTAGAGCGACAACACTTCCTGATCCCCTTATCAGCTGACTAACACTAACCAATCAGAAGCTTGCATACTTTTGGTAAATGCAAGTGAATGACGCAGAGCAGCAGATTCGACACATCTACTTGTACAAAAAAAAATACCAAAATGTATGAATGTGTAAATAATAATTCTGGAAACATAAATGTACAAGCAAATATTTATTTTAACCCATTCACTGCCATTGACGGCTATTGGCGTCAAAAATTCATTTGAACTATTTCTATTAGTTTTAATTTTTTGTATGAAAACCTTTATTGTACATTTTGAACAGATATAAAATGTATGATTAATCGTGAGTTAACTATTGAAGTCATGTGATTAATTATAATTCAAAATTAGCAGCGTCGGGCACTTAAAATCGTAATTAATTGCATGAGTTAACTCACGATTAATCACACATTTGTTATATTTTCTAAATGTTCAATAAAAAAAATTCTAGGTTTTCATACTCTAAAAAATGTTAAACTAATAGAAATAGTTCAAATGAATTTTTGACGTCTTTAACCGTCAATGGCAGTGAATTAGTTAATTTAAATGCTTGATCAAAACTTATAACTCATTCTCCAGTACTGGATTAGGCATTGTATATAAAGAATAAAAGTGAAAATATCTCTGGCATCTAATTCCCTCAATTTTCTTTTAAACCGATTAAGTATCAAAATATGAACATACCGTGGTGAACGCCATTATCCTGGTCACGTGATTGTGATGACGTATCTCGTTATAAAGTCTTAGATTTGCCACTTTATTAAGTCGCAAATTTACGATTTTTTTCTAATAAATTTGACACTTTATAAAGTAAAAAAACTATATTTATACACGGCCCTAATACGCTGTCGTTAAAACTAGTGCTGAATATTTTTTAGAATCGATTAATCAATCGATTAATTGGATTCATTTTAATTTACAAAAGCATTTTTCCCTGATTACCGTTTATTTACCAGTGATTGGTGTTTATTTCATACTTTGTATTCATATAGTGATAAAATAAGAAGGGGAACTGATGTGCTATGTTAGCCGGTCGGTCATTGTAGTAAAAACATGTTTGCAAATGTCTTATTTTGATTAAACACAGAAGATAATCAGTCTTCTTTCATTAATGACTACAGAAATCAGTGAACGATTACTGTTGATATACTGAAATCAGAAGATTTGGCCAATTTTAAATTAAAAAAATGGCTCCAAACGATTACTCGACTATTAAAATAATGAATTTGATAATCGATTACTTGTCAATCAATCGATTCATTTTGACAACTCTATTTAAAACAAATGCAAATTGGCCAAGACAGACATGCGAATATACTGTACTGGAGCCAAAGTAAGGCAAACATTGAGATGAAACTTGAAAGAATTGACAGCAAAGGTCGAATCTAACTATGATGAATCATCAGGAGAAAACCATTTAAAACCAGCCAGCAAAGCAGAAGAATGTCACTAATGGTGTGTGGCGGTATCAATTAAAGGCGTCAAGTGGATACGGAGGAGTGCAGGAAGGTGTGCCAGGGCACAGAAGGATAAAAAAAGAAAGAAAAAAAAAAGTGGTGAAAAATGACGAGAGGACGTTTAGAATTTTAAACTCCGCTTGAACCCAAAGGTGGGCTGTTTAAAGAAACATTATGCATTCATTTTTCCTCACTAGTGAAAACAGTTCCCGGGTGTCATCAAAAAGATGTGAATTCATGATTCATGAAACAATGATATGTAAACAAGTAAATAAAGAACGGTAGGGAGTTATAATGCAGCCCTTTGAACTCTACCTAGCAACAAGTGGCCGTGCAGGACAATTAGCTAGGCTAAAAAAAAACAAAAAACTAATCTAATTAATTAAGCAAAGAAAACTAATTTCCCTATTGTAGTGCTTCCTAAAGTTAAGGGCCCACAGCTACAGTTTGTGCGTGCGTGCCAGGTTTGATTCCCCTAATCTCTTTATCTCCTTTTGCAGTGTTAATGCGCAATGAGCTGCTGAATTAATTTTCACACCATCAGCGACAGAACTGGGCGGCGAGTGGCAGCAGACGGCCATCTTTAAAGAGGGTGGGTGAGGGGGCGACTGGTCCAGCTGCAGCTAAGTGCTGGGAAAAGTGAATGTGTGTGTGTGTGTGTGAATGTGTGTTAATGCAGTAGCCTGTCACATGGCTTGTATTATAAATGAGCGCGGCCCACAGAGGGCAGCTGGACCGAGCCAGGGGCAGCTGGATAATTTAGAGAGTTCTGCGGGCCGCTTTGTCGCTCCCGCTGTGTTAGCTGAGCTGGCAAAGTGACTCTGTGTCGCATGATAACGCGCGTGGGTGCAAACACGGGGCGTGTGCTCACATGTGTTTGCACACTCCCGCAAAAATAAATAATATAGCGTCCTGTCCTGCATGAGGGAACAGATCGTCGCGACGGAGACGACACGTGTCGATAAGACTTTATTTCTGATAGTTTGCCGAGTTGGAAAGTTTTGCATAATGCATCGTGACGGCCTCGGTGTTGACGCCTCATCTTATAGGATGCTATTATGTTGAATAAATAAAGAGAAACGTAGAGGGGGGATGTGGCAGCGGACCGCAAACAAATACATTATTCAACCTGCAATCAAACACATTATAGGTGGCCAGTTGAGTCCGGGATAAAATGGTAGCGATCGTTCTTCCTTCCTCTTTTCAAGAGTATACGTTACTTTAGGTAAACTTTTGGATGTTGTTCAATGCTGGTAATAGATAGATAGATAGAATTTTGTACAGTATTTACATCTATAATCGATCTACTTAGCTAGCTAGCTAACTAACTAGACAGATAGAGTAGTTAGCTAACTTGACAGAGTAGTTAGCTAGCTAGGTAACTGAATAAACAGAGATAGTAGATAGTAGCTAGCTAACTAGCTAAGTAGATAGACAGGCTCACTAGCTAGATAGTGTAGCTAGCTAGCTAACTAGACAGTAGCTAGTTAGCTAGCTAACTAGACAAAAAGTAGCTAGCTAGCTAACAAACTAGACAGATAGAGTGGTTAGCTAGCTAGGTAACTGAATAGATAGAGTAGTTAGCTAGCTAGGTAACTGAATAGATAGATAGAGTAGGTAGCTAACTGGCTAAGTAGATAGACTGGCTCACTAGCTAGATAGTGTAGCTAGCTAGCTAACTAGACAGACAGAGTAGCTAGTTAGCTAGCTAACTAAGTAGATAGATGTAATACTGTACAAAATTCTGAGACACCTATTGAAGCAAGTTACTTTTAGGAGACATTTTATCTCCTCATACATATACTGTATATATATATAAAAAAAGGCTTTCATAATAACTAGAACTACAGTATATCCATTTAATATACTGATGTAATGGCATAATTCATGTGGTTGTGCTTTTCTTATAGATCATCACATTTTAATGTGTACAACTGATTCACCATTTAATGATTTTTTTTCACAACTCTAGGTTAAGTTACCAATAATATTCCGCACCCAACAGCTACCACAATAAGTGTATAACCCATGATCCATCTGACTCTGAGGTTTTCTGTAGATGTCCCCCCTTTACAAGGAGTAAAATTTCATAGTACAGTCATATCATGTAGTCAGTTATGCTGAAATGCTTTATCACTGTGTCATTGTCAAAATCATTACACTGACTGTGTGCTTATTACTGTGTCTGCAGATGCTGATAGAAGACATCCCTATTGGCCACCTCCGCCGTTCTCCGGGGTGATCTCCATCTGTGGGCGTACCCGTGTGCCACTTTATACTGCAATTCGTGTCAAAATCTCTTATGTCCTCCAGAAATAAAAAAGTTTCCCTTCTGCCAGGGAATTAAGACCCTTGGAAAAGACAGAGGCATTCTTTAATATTTATTTTTAACTCTCTGCCTGTCACGACTCATGAGTCAAGACAATATGAGCGGAATGTTAATACCAGGCTGCGAGGAAGGAGCAGACGAGACGGGAGGGTGTCCCGCAATCTGAGCCCACACAGCGCCGCCACCGCCGCCAGTAAAGGTAAACGGGTCTTAATCTAGAAAGATGGGGGCGATGATAAGTGGGAATGTGTAAAAGTGACAGCTGGGCTGACATGCAGTTAATAAAAAGGTAATTTTAAAGTGATTCTGTGTGCAAAAAGCATCAACAAGCTCAATCAAAATGCAAATGTGGGAGCTAAGTGCAATGTAAGTAATGACTTTTGAACACACGTAATTACAATGGCTCTGCATACTTCTGATTTGATTGAACCTATCCTCTGTTATTTGCTTTAAAAAATAATTGGTGTTATTTTATTAAAGCCTTTCACAGTCTGAGGGGGATGCATTCATCCATCAGATGAAATTGGCTCCTGTTGAGGTATTGAAACACAATTCAAATAAAACTAAAACTCCACTGTATTGTGATGAGATACAATGAATCAGGGATCTTTTGCCTTTTTATTTTTTGATCGTTAGGAACAAAACAGCACAGTCCCATTCCTTAAAAAAAAATCCCATTTTCATTTTGTGGCTCTCACTGCAGAGCGAGAAGAAATGGCGCAACGATGATATGACGTGATTGATGATTTGGATGAAGCCCAGACGAGGAGAAGGCCAATCCTCTGCAGATTCATTTAAGCAGAGAATGTCAGTGGCGACGTGACGATCAACAGAGTTGAAAAGAGAGAAAATTATTCCTGAAAATTGGAAGACGGAGATCATGCGGAACTTGTGAGTGCTCAACTTTGACTGTCTTTTCGCCGATAACTTTGGAAAATTGGATATTGTTAATTCTGACTTTTAGAACTCAATTAGGATGGATTTACACTACAGGTCCAAGTGTTCCATTTTGGTATAATGCCTCTTTATGTATCTAATTAGCATAACCTTTAAGGAACTGAACACAAACCATGCAACAACACATACAAAAAGACAATATAACAGTACTCAGTCATATATCCTTTATCCTCTGCGAAGAATAACTAATATTAGTGCTGTGCTGATGGACTAGAGGAGTAGAGACATCACAAACAACAGTATATCTGGTGCCCGAGATGCACTTTTTTTTTTAAAAGTGAAGGCTGGAACCGATTAATAGCATTTCCATTTATTTCAATGGGAAAACGTGATTTGAGATGTGCATGTTCACAGAACAAATGTAGTTCTTATCTCAAAGTACCGCTGTAGCTGAATTTGTGATTAGTGAACGGCAAGCGCATTCAATCTGTTTGTTTATTCTTACGTGTATGTTGTTTATCGGGTATTTATCCTCATTTGTGAAAAAGGTCTGATTCCCATCTGGAGAAATCCGATTCCATGTGTTATTTTCTGCCAACACTGGCGTTACGCATATTCCAATTGAGAGCAAAAACATTGCAATTGTATTATTTCAGGCATGCAGTGTAATTCCAGCCTGCGTGAAGCCTCACCGTTTAACTTTCATCAGTGCCTCTTTGCTCTTTAGGTTAAACATGACCAAGATCCTATTTAAATTAATGAGCAGATTGTTAACTTATCTTAAGTACAGTAGTCCGGCCGCATCTCCTCTGTGTTTAACAGCACAATTAGCTTAATGCAATACGAGGTTGCAAGAGAATAGACAGGATTGTTTGGAGGATTATCCGCCTGCGGTAAAAAAGAACATGATGATTTTTCAGTTGGGTGTCATTTTGAGCCGCTGTTGGGTTGAATTGGAATGTAATATAGGCCACACAGAGTGACAACTCAAGTGTCAAGTGTGCCCCTTTCAAAACCATGAAGGAGAATATTACAGCGCTCCCGTTTGAAGCCTTTCAAAAAATGTTGAGACTTACTAAAAAGTGGGGCTACTAAATCAAATAACTCGGGATTGTAACTTTGCTACTATGTGACAGCTCGTCAAATGATGGGTGATGTTGTTCCACTCCGAGCCTCTAGGTAGCCATACTAGCGCCTCAACGATCGGTTGGTTGATTTAATCGGACGATATTCACTCTTTTAAAAAAAAGTACGTGTACCGATGCCTTACAGTAAAGAAATCCTGTTGTTTTTCATACAAACACATTTAACTTATCATCTCACAATATACAGTACATTTACTCATTTGCTCCCAAAAACATATTAAAATGTTCTATTTTAAATATTGCCATAGTCCCAAAAACAAATGTATGCGTTTTAAATTTTTTAATTTTATACTAGAGCATACAGAAGGCTTTGATGCAGCCTCTGACCTGAAGAGGTCGCTTAAAGCAATGGCAGTTATTACAAAAAACGACCAGCAGGTGGCAGCAGAGTATAAGAGATCAACCAGGGCTATGTTGCAAAGAAAGCTCCCCCCCCCCATTGTTTTAACAGATTTCATTCATTGTTCATTTATTTCAGGCAGCAATCAAAATCAACAATTTATCAGTTTCTCCAGACAATACTCAACTAAACCTAGTCTGAAAAGGAGTAGGAGGAAGAAAAACTTCAAAAACAACAACTTACATTTGTGAATAATGGATGAATAATGAAATGATAAAACTTAGCTATATTCTAATGCTAATTGATGCAAAACGGAAACAGGTAGAAAAATACTTTTTTTTTTCCTGATGAAAGAAGAGGCTCTAATCTTTCTTTTGCTAGGTTCCATGTTTCTATAGCAATAGAACACAATATTCTGTGGCCTTGAAAAATCTGTCAAAATCCAGTAAAACACCTGTGAGCGAAGGGGGTTGCTTCAGTGAAAATGGCTAGGAGTGAATGAGTTAATAATCTTGCCCCAACATGAACATTACAAAATAAATCCACTTTCTGTAGGCGGTAAAAGCAGGATGACAGCACATGACATTCAATAATTCCTGTCCGTTCTAATGTTCTTGTCATCTTGTGAAATGTCATCCATTGCGGACCAAGTACTGTAACAAAAACAAAACCGCAAAAAAAACAACTAGACTGTGCTGAAATACTTCCTGTTTTGTTCTTCTTCTTTCAAATGTACACCATCTCAAACTAAATAACCGTGCTGCCATCTAGTGGTACACAGTGGAATTACGCCAAATATAAACGAGTTATTAATTTGAAACCCCAAAAAATCTGCGAATTAGCAGGATCAGTTTAGTGTGTAGTCTTAGTTTTGAAAGGTCATATAGTATCACATTACATGGGTGTGATTTAAATGGTCCTCCAATTCACTTTTGAGCAAAATTAAATATATTGCACCACTGTTTAAAAAGCAGAACGAGAGTGTGACTCTCAACAATGCTCTTTTTCAAAAGGCTCGTGAACTCCTCAACTTCGCTCACGTGCCGTTGACAGAAATCCATTTGAAATCCCAAAACAAGAAGGTATTAAGTATGAAATCAGAGCAGTTCAGCTGTTGGTTAATTACTCCTCTCGTGTTTCTATGACGTTAAGAGCGCGGGGAGGGGGGGTGGGGGGGCATCAAATATTCAGAGCTTTTTCAAACCGTCTCGCCGCGATCTGCAGGGACAGGCCCTCCTTAAAAAGTGAGGTCATCCATCAGCGATCCGCCTGACACCTGTCCCAACAATTTTGATTCATTAATACACAACTTTGAACTTCCTGTCTGGCCATGCGCTATACATGATAAAAACGACAACGCTGTAAGAATTATGTAACCGATTTTTTAATGTCAGAGTATCCATTATAGGTTGCCGACCGTGCATGCATTTTAATTCCACAAGGCGATATGTAATGTTAGGCTGGTAAAATGGAACGCGGTCACATTTTCGTCAGCATCCTGTCTGTAAAAAAAATTGTCATAAAGATTCATTGTGAATAATCCATCCGATTCAATAACAGTTATTAAATTCCATAACAATCGAGACATAATAACAAGAAGGTTGGTGGTGATTGGACTCCCAAATGAAAGATTTGAAGATCAAGACCCCTATAATGAGACTTAGTCAGAAATGGAGGAATAAATTTCTTAAGGAAAATAAGTTTTCTTTTGTTGCCTTTATACGAAGAAAAAGATAGAAGTGGAACCCTGTTTGAGTTCAAGCAGGAGAATTTATACAACATATTGTTTATGTGAAGGCTTTGTGTGATGTGTCATGTGTACTTTGTCAAGGAGTCAGAAGTTAATGTGTTGTCATAACAACAAGACACCTGAGTACACGGCCTTGTGGATTTTAGCAATGGAACCTTTATCTTAAAACGTGAAATGAATACAGTGTATAGTAAATAATATAACAAATACAATCATCTCTGTAGCCACTAAATAACCTGACAATAATGATTTCGATAAATAAATAAACACGGGTGCGATTAAGTGCATGTGTGGTGACGGCAGTAATCCAGTTTGATGGGGCGCACGTCACAAAGACACAAGGCATGTTTTTTAATAAGGCAAGCAATTAAGGATGTGATTTCGGGGGTCCGTGAGTAAGAGATGGTTCATTTTAATTACACCAACAGCAGACACCTCGCTGTCATCTGAGAGGGAAGTCAAAATTGTTCCAGCGGAAAAATTGTTTCCTGGATGGTAGGTCCATGCACGAGTGTACTTTTCATGCTCACTAGTAATCCAATTCAATGTACTAATTGTGGAAAAAAAAGGGAAATGTAATTATAAAAAAAAAGAGAATGGATTAAATAGATTGTATACTAATAGACAAATTATATTTTAATAAGACCATATGAGTTTTTAAGGTATGTGTGAGTTTTGTGAAATTACATATCGTACCGCCAAAACTTTTCAGGAGACCCCAAAACGACATATTTTGTTATTGTTTAATGTTAGGACATTAACATTGCATCATCAAAGAGAGAGCAAGCCATTTTTAATATTTTTTTGATTAGTCAATAAATTGTAAAAATAACACGGTGGACTGACCAACAATATAGATTTTTTTATTTTATTTTAAATTTACCAAATTGTGACTTATGAGGTTCAGTCCCGACGTCAGTGATATATTTTTTTAATGCTGATTTTTCCTTTTTTTTGTCCCAACATTAAATTTTTGAACATATGGAAATAGCTTGAAGTGAATTTGGATATAGTCGCTGTGAATGAATGAATAAATCACATTTGGTCTTTCTCCTGCCCCCTTAAATAAATAAACAAACAAATAAATAAATAACAAGAATACTTACATAATTGCATCATTTGATGCTGTTAGATTACTTTGTCTTCAGTAGTTGTGACAGGAAATTATTTTTTCAGACTTATGGGCTCGACACACGGCAGGTGACAAACGACAGCGAAATACGTCCCTCGTCGCCTCCCAGTAAACACACGCCACAGCGACAAAAGTTGACCATTTTTCAACTTTCTAGTATCGCGTCACGGGCCTACGCGCGCACGTCTACTTGTACGAGCGTGAATTTTCACACGCACGAGTGTCGCGAGGGGGAGGGCGAGAAGGCGTTTTTCGTCTTGTCGCCCTGCTTCCATAGGAAATGAATTGAGAGCGAGCGGCATCGCCTCCTGTGTGCACAGCCCTTTATGCTGCATTCGAGGATGGTCGGAAGACTTTTCTCAGTTCAAACCAGGAAGTGTGTACGGGAACTCGGAAATTCCACTTGCGAAGTCGGAATAAAAAAAAAAAAAGGACCCCGACTTCAGGAAGTGACATGTGACGTCACTCTACAATGGCGACCCCTTTGGGGAAACAGACCGTGATTTACAATTTACTTCATTCTTAAATATTTGACATAACTCCACGCAACACAACGTATGTGACAGTATGCATGCATGAAATTATACGGTGAAATACCGAACTGTATGGAATGCTTATGAAATCAAATAAAAACAATAAATGAAGCAAAATTGCGAGAAGGTAGGTTCGCTGGAGGTCAACATGAGTTTTGAGGACCAAAATAAAAAACAATTGATCATTATGTGCCATTTTAGTTGTTTACTTTCGCCTCGAACGCTTTCAGGTCGAAACTGGGGAAAAAACAAGTTGGATATATCCGATTTCCGACCATCCTCGAATGCAGCATTAGTCTTTTTCAACATCCCTTGTGAAGGTGAAGGCAACTGTGTCTCAAATCAACTGTAATTTGGAATTGAAACTGTAATTTGAAAACTGTAATTTGTAATTTCTTTTTCAACATCCCTTGTAAAGGTGAAGGCAAGTGTGTCTCAAATCAAGTGTAATTTGGAATTGAAACTGTAATTTGAAAACTGTAATTTGTAATTTCTTTTTCAACATCCCTTGTAAAGGTGAAGGCAAGTGTGTCTCAAATCAAGTGTAATTTGCTGGGCTGGCCAATAACAAACATTAAGTAGACATTACATGTAAGTAGTAAAAACATTTTATTTCCGCCTCTATAAGTTTGTTTTGTCTATTCATGTTGGCAGCCATTTTGTGAAGCTGTTAGCATTTTAGCATAGCCTTGTATTGAAGAATTTTCTTAGAATCTTTATTGTCATAATCGCTGCACAGTGTGATTTAGTGTTTCGATCACAATTTTTCTTCCACACTTGTGGTGTTACGTACGTCATTATATGCACTTTCTTGTGCTAGCCTGTGTGCTTTTACTATCCTTGAACTGGATGCAGTTAGTGTTAAGTGCCGTGTTGACTTCATGGCTCATCATCGCTTATGTCCACTGGGCTCCATTACAAGCATCGACGGTGAGTTTCTAAGCGGCGACATCATGAAAATGTGCACTTTTCTGCTCCCTCCATGCGTTTCCAAAGCGATAAGAAGAAGGATCACGTGGTCAACGCTACACTTATTGCAGCTTTTGATACCGTAGTTGGAGAGATATTGTTTGGCTTTATGTACGTTGTCAGATTTTGTTTTGGAGCGAAAAATTGAAATGGTAGTAACAGTGTGAGGTCAGTGCGAATGAAAAGATAAGCAAATCAGCGGGAAGGACTCCAGCAGAGTTCTCGAAGGGAAGTACACACGCCGCACTGCCGCACAACAATTCTGAACCAGATAAGTGGATACAAGGATGTAAATAGCTGATGCTGCCTGTAAAGACACATCCACAGGAAGACACAGTACAAAGAAATGCACTTAAAAGCCCCATGGCGCTAATGCCTTAAAAAAAGAGGTAAGAAATAACTTTTCCCCCCCACCCTCGTCAGAGAATTTTGGTTGGTGGTATATTTTATACTATAGAAAAACTGCACAGAGCTTTGAACAGTAAAATGAGTGCCAATGCCAAAACTGGTGTCCTGGCTGGTCCACCATCATAATTAGGGTTAGGCTAAGTATGGCCTAGGGTTCACATATGGCCCGGTTTTAAATCCGGCCCACTGAGCATTTATATGATCTAAAGTAGGGGTGGGAATCTTTGTCTCATGATTCGATTCAATTTCGATTTTAGGGTCTGCGATACGATTCAGAATCGATTTTTGATTCAGAACGAGTTTTGATTCAAAATGATTTGATTGACAATGATTTCTGCTTCAATTTATAAATGTGCAAAGTATTGTCATGATCCAGTCCAGTCTGACTCGCTAATGCTAATAAGCATGCTACTCGTGGAACTTTTATCACTCAAAATGACGGCTATCCATACAAAACGCTTTCAAGAATGTACACAGAGAAGGCATTTGCTCTTCTTACGCAGCAAACAAAACAACTTTTATTGGCATAACTTGATCGTGACTTTTTCCTTCTACTCTCTAATATGGCTACAACTTAACTGTGTATCAGAACACGCGGAACCACACTGCCCCTAAGTGGCCAAATCGTGTACAACATGAACGACAAAGGCACACACAAACAAGGGCAAGACAGTATAAAATAATTTTAATAATATAAATTCAGAATTGTACTAAATGAGAATGGTGATTCTTATGAGAATCAATTTTTTTTTTGTACACTTAAGTCCTTTGATATTTGTGGCATTTTACTCCTTTTCTCTGAAGTTGGTCAGTTAAAATTTGTTTATATATATAAATATATATATATATATATAGTCTGATTTAATAATTGGTTAATTCATTGATTTATTGTAAAGAAGAATAAAACAACAGTAAAAATAGAGTTGTGCAATTATAATAATTTTGTATATAGTATATAGTATTAAAATAAAGTTGACAGATCAAAATATTAATTCTGAAAATATTCACATTTATTTATTTGTTTGTAATCTTAACAGAAATGAATGCACATTTTTTACATGAAATTAATTGCAGCCAAATTTAAAAAAATGCAGTTTATGTTCTATCCTCACGGACCAAATTGGACCCCTGGTGGCCCATTTCTGGCCCACGGGTTGTATGTTTGGGACCCTTGGTATAAAGAACTTAAAATAATCAAGAAATCACACTACGTACCATCACACCAGCCCAGCAGACCATGAATGGTGTTATTTTGATGTTTTCTCAGTCGTGCCAATGCTGGTGTGTCTTGGCCGGTCTACCAATGTCGTAAACCGCTGAAACAGGTGACCTGCAGGCGTCACACTAACAACGTTTGTAATACTGTTATTATTGCCGGCACGGTGTCAGCTCCAAAGCCACGATACGGCACATCAGTGTGTTTACATTCAGACGGGGCACGAGCGAGAGGGAAACAGAAATTAATCTAACGAGCTTTGGCTTGTTAAGTACGCCGTCTGTCTCCGGCTGAATGACAATGACGAGCATCCGCTTACCGCACAACGTATTCCATTGTGACTTCATGACGAGGCGAGCGGCGGGCAAAACAAAAGGATGGGGGAATTAATTCAATGACATGAAAAGCCTGCTTTGTCGGATAAGCCAAGGATGCGTCACAGACGAGGTATGAAATATGATGTGGATTGGTCGAGGTCCACTGTTGCGGCTTTGTTGCTTCCCGCATCAATAATTCAGCATCTCCCCAGCGTTGTGTTTTTGGATAAGCGCAATGTAAATGCCAGGACTTTTGAAAGGTCAGAGAGCAGCCTGAACAGGAGACAAATTAAAAAATTGATCTCCGTCTTGCAGCGTCTAGTGCGGATGATACAGCAGTGATTCATTAAGACTAGTGGTAATCAAGCTCCCACTAGTGGTGTGTGAGAGAATCACTGAATTGACCGAAACGTTTTTTTCAAAATGTCTTAAAAGATTTTTCATCGACAACAAGCACGAACGAGAAGCATGCTGGTCTAAATAAAGATTATACAATTTATCTGCATGTCCTACAAAATAATTGAGTTGCAGTTTTCCCAGTTAATCTTTCATTACACTATTTTGTAAAGTAAATTTTACTCTGAAAAAGATTTTGATTTGATTGAAATCTTTTGAAAGATTTTGTCCCAGTCTACACAGAGTAAACTGTATATTTGCAGGGAGTAATATATATATATATATATATATATATATATATAGCAAGTGGCAGCATAGAGTATAAGAGATCAGCCAGGGCTATGTTGCAAAACGCACTTTTTGCCAGTGTTTTCAACAGTATCTGCAAAATGGAAAACAGTTAGAAATATACTTTTTTTCCTGATGAAAGAAGAGACTCAAATTTTTCTTTTGGTAGGTTTCATGTTTTTATAGCAATAGAACATAATACTCTGTGGGCCTTGCAAAATCAGTCCAAATCCAGTAAAACAGCTGGGAGCGAAGGGGGTTACTTCAGTGAAAATGGCTGAGAGTGAATGAGTTAAAAAAAAAAAAAAGGGGTGGGGATTGATGTTGTACTATGTTACTAGTTCGGTCATTGTTTTCCAAAGTAAAAAGTGATGTTTGCATTGTCCTATTTTCATAAACACATAGCATAATGAGTCTTCTTTAATGAAGGACTAGAGAAATATGTGAACAATTAGAAGATTTAGACAATTTTAAATAAAAAAAAAAGAGTCCAAAACGATTACTTGATCATTACAGTAGTGGTAGATTAATTTGATCATCGATTGATTTAAACAGTCTCTAAAATTTACTGTGTAACGTCCTATCTTCCCTCTAAAATGTCCGAGGCCACCCTCGAAGCCCGGATTATAGCTCTGGGGTTTGGTGTTTGGGGGGGGGGGGGGGGGTAAGAGTTTGTGGCTGCATGTCCAGCTCCAATGAGGCCACCGGGCTATCAGGGCAGCTAAAACAGGCTTCTTTGGCAGCCGGCCCGCCTGAGCCGGCAGGCGCGCTTGTATTTGATGAGGATGTGATAAAGACGGAGCTCCGCGTTGCCAACTTCCTCTGAGTCATGAGGCGTGGACCTAGGCTAGCGCTCGCTATGTGGCCTCAAGGAAAGAAAAAAAAAACAAACAAGAAACAAATAAAATGGCAGCAAAACAGGAGATATGTGATGCTTTGAGCTGCGATCGCTGGCTGGGATGAATGAGAGGAGAGCTTTTAATGAGCGTGAGGCTATTCTGGTCACAGCTGGGGGAAAATATCATACAGCGCCGCACTCAAGTCGTTTCCCACTCCAACTATATTCCGCTGCGGATGATGAGCAGGGCAGTAGGGCGGCATCTCTGCCGTATTTTCATATTGTAACTTCCAGGGGGGGATGCGTTATGCTTTCGCGTGGGGTCCGCTGCGTGACCTTGACACTTCGGAGGCACGAAAATAGATGCACTCAGCTGACAGGAAGTGAAGAGAGAGATGAGTAATGACTGTAAAAGGTATTTGTTGTAAGGACACTTGCTGGCCTCCATAACTATGCGTACTCCTGCACAATCAAATGGTTCAAAGAGTTACGGCACATCCGCTACTCTGCTTTTATGACATAATGTCAACAAGAGACGCCTTCATCTACAGTTTTATAGCGCGTGGCTAAAAATAGGACGCTGTACGTTAGGAAAAAAAAAATGTCAGTAGGCTGCAGTGTAGTAAAACCACAATTCACCAATACACAAAAAGGACAGTCATGTTTATGGGTGCACGTGAATAATTAATAGGATAATGGAGAAACTGGAATTTACATTCCTTGTACATGAAATGTGCATGCTAAGTAACAATATGCGAATTCAAATTGACATCTCAGTGTGTCTCTGCTTTCATTTTGATCAGTCGGTAGGCTTTATTTATATATATATATATATATATATATATATATATATATATATATATATATATATATATACCGTATTTTTGGGGTTATAAGTCGCTAACCACTAAAAGAAAATGGAACAAGAAACTAAAGAGATAGAAGTAGTAGTAGTAGTTGTCATGGCAACTAATGTTTTGCTAGTTTAGCATGCAGCTTTCGCCACAACAAAGAATTACTATTACAGCACAAAAAGGCCCAATAACCAACCAGGATTCTACCTTTAGTCCAAATACGACACAGGATTCTAGTTAAGATAAGCCATTTTAAACTAAAAACAAAAACTTTACTGCAGTTATAAACGCAAGGTTCGAATCCAACCCGGAACTCGTTCACTAAGGAACAGGAATTGTAGGTGCTCGTCCGATCGATAATTTGTCATTTTTTTTAAACATTTTTATGTTATTGGGATATAACGGAATGCTGACACGCCAAAAACGTAACAATGTTAAAAATGGGGGGGATTTATGGAAAAAACTTACCCTATAGTCAGGTGTGACTTGCATATCGTCGGTGCTATGTGAAAAAACACTTATGGTATGTCTATTTATTTTTATTTATTTATTTATTTCCATTTTTATGGTTTTGGGATGAAACTGAATGTTGACACCCCAAAAACTTAAAAATGTAACAAATGAGAAAAAAAAAGAAAAGGAAAATGTTTTACCCTTTAGTCAGGTGCTATTTGAAAAACACTTATGTCCAATTTTGTCTTTTTTTTGTCAAACTGAATGCAGACATCCCAAAAACATATAATATAAAATGTAAAAAATGGACACATAAGCATCACATAGCAGTGATGATATGCAACTCACACCTGACTATAGGGTCATTTTTTTTTTAAATTTTGTTTTTACATATTAAGTTTTTGCGATGTCTGCATTAAATGTTTACATTTTCTAATAAATGTGTATGTTTTTGTGATGAAACTGAATGCAGACATCCCCAAAACGTTAAAAAAAAAAAAAGGACATAAGTATTTTTCACATAGCTGTGTCGATATGCAAGTTGCACCTGACTGTAGGGTAAGTTGCAGGACCAACCAAACTATTGGGGAAGGAAGGGGGGGTGTGTGTGACTTAGTTTTAAAATACAGTACAGACCAAAAAATATTTTGGGTCAAAACATGACTTCAGACATGATTTTAAGAGGGTGACAAAATGACTTCAAGCCTTGTGTGGCTAATACTTGAAGTCAACTGCAATATGGAGCGGCTGCCCCGTGCCCTCTTCGAGTGCCTGCCTAATAAAGGCGACTTGTGTAGGCAAGTTATTTCAGCACGTCGGTGGAGACGGAATTAGTAAAAGCCCAAGAATACGGCTGTCAAAAATCCCTTCTGCCCGCGGGCCACCTTGAATGCTGTAAATAAATGGATGAACACGTGCTGCGGGCGATAGAAATATTTACATTCAGATGCACACAAAAGCGTCTCGAGTGTTTCACAATCTCGTGTGATGAACAAAATCTTTTCAAGGGATGTTTCCGTCTAGCAAAGGTTTCAGAAATAATTCAGCGAGACGTTTTTCAATGATTAATTCACAAAGGAGATTTTTTTTATTTTTTTTTGGGCTAGGTATTCTGACACCTCTTGATTCTGAAACCACCCACTTAAAGTGGGGAGATGTCTAGACTTGGTTGCCGTGGTGACAACATAAAAAAAAAAGACATTCTTTTCTCCTTCCCTGTTACATGGTATTAAAAAAACACTCAAGTTGCAGTCGTGTCAAACAAAGACGCAATGAGTCATAAAGTTCCCGCGATTATTGATGCGCTTCCATGTGGGGACGTCCCCAAAAATAGCTTTTCGTTTGTTGTTGTTTTAATAAAGTTACGTGTTTTTGTGTTGAACACAAAAGACACTGATGCTTTATTATTTATTATGTTCTATTGCTATAAAAATATGTAACCTAGCAAAAGAAAGGTTAGAGTTTCTTCTTTCATCAGGAAAAAAGTACATTTATATCTGTTGCCGATTTGCAGCAATTAGCATCAATATTCACAAACCTGTTGAAAACACTGCGGAAAAAATGATAGTTTTATCCTGTCCATACGGAGCCGGTAAAGTGACATGGGGGAGGGAAAAAAAAGTGACATGTCTCTCATCCTAATGAGAAATGAGAAAATTCTCTCATTTGATTGAGAAATGTTCTCGTTAGTATGATAAACATCTTGACCTGCGTGCGCTAGCTTATTTAGCAGGCTACTTTTAACTCATTCACTGTAAAAAATAATCTTTGACGTCTAAAGCCGTCTATGGCAGTGAATGTGTGAAAGGGGACATTCAGTGATACCTAGCACCATCTAGTGGTCAAAGAATAGCATTAGAAGCACGCAGAAGCATGCAAACGAGCATCTCGGCGAGCGATGGCGACTTGGCAGCCGTCGTGAAGCCCGGCGAGCGAGCCGGAATTAGCCGGAGCAGCTAACAAGGGCGGCTAGCGGGAGTTTAATCAGAGCCATAAGCTGGAGCGGCTAACGAGAGCGGCTAGTGGGAGGAGCTAGTAATTATTTTTATTTTTTTAAAAAAAGCTTGCAAGAGCAAAGCAGGAAGTGACAAGCGACCGGCACGAATCACTGGAGTTAGTGACGACCACCTGCAGGCCCCAGCTGCGGAAGATTAGCGGCGGTCGACCCATTGGGTCCCACACGCGATGCAATACCACCCGGGCCAACTACATTCGCGAAGTTGTCCTTTGGACTACCGTAGCAGGAAGATGGCGGCTCTAGTAAGGTAAGACTACGGCCATGTAAAATAATTCATCATTGCTAGACCTACGATTCTATTTTAGAAAAATACCTTAATGCGGCACAAAATATATTTTTTTGGACACTTATTAACGTCTGTTTTTAAAAATGACTAAATTATTAGCTGACCACTAGATGGCGGTAGGGATCACTTTAAATGTCTCTCAGACAACATAATGGCGCCGACTTGAAAGTCAACTCCGCAGCCCGAGTCAAAGCTGCACTAGATCACATTCTTGTCACTATTTCACTTTGAGTGCAGCAGTCGCCCGAGTCGTCTTTGTCCACAGGCCGGAACATCATGTCTCCATTATGGATGTCTTGAATTTACCCCGACGCCGCCTCGCATCGGGGCGAGCCAGAGTGGAAGGACATGGAGGGAGGGGGAGCGGGTACGATATATATAAGCTGTGTGACTTGGATCCAGTGTGAAGCCGCAGATCACAAGTGATGTCGACTGGCCTACTTCTTTTTCTGGCCATCCATCACTGATGTGTGGCCACGCTGCATGATTTATGTTGTCTGCACAACACTGCAGAGAGGAGCATGGCAGGCCACACCCCCCCACACCCCCCCCCTGTTCCACCCTGCTCTAATGCAACGTATCCGTTTTCATTTAGAGAACAAAGAAGGGAGATTGGATGCCTTGCATTTTGTTTCTTTTGTTTTGTTTCCCATCCATTTAATGAGGTTAAATATGATCACGACGCCCAGAAAATCTGACAAAGCAACGCCTTCTTTGTATGGAAATAACAAAAATGCTTTCCAATATTAGGCTCATCTACAAAAGCTGGGCTGTTAGGCAAAATAATTGGTGCTGAAATGGGAGTTGAGCAAAGTAAGGCCTGGGGGGCTACAGATGGCCCACTCTGTTCTTTAATCTGGCCCACATTTATTTACTTATCAAGAGTCCCGTAATGTTTAAATTAATTTAGCTATTTTACCCCTCAAGTGTTAAAATAAAATTTTGGTTTTATTTATTTTTTTAAAAATCACATTTTTTAAATTTTAATTCATGACTGATACAATTAAAACTATTAGACTAAACAATATACATCAATGTAAATAAACATGTTTTTTTAGAGGTGCAACAATTAACTAATTGAGTACCAAATTAATTCATAATTATTTTTGCTAAGCGATGAATGGTTTAGACATCTTTGAAATCATACTGTTTTAGCAGGTGGTTCTATCTTGTGCAAATGTCAAATATGACTTTCATGACCAAACAAGCTCAGTGTTGACAACCCCCCCCCCCCCAAAAAAAAATAAATAAATAAAAAATAAATAAAATAAAAACAAAACAAAAAAAACATCGAGCATCAAATCTAGTGACATTTTTTGAGCTATTGAATCCTTCTTGGGACTCTGAACAGTTGATGCTCACCTCTCCATGTCCAAACTGCAAACGAATGGCGCTTGCTCAAAAAGATTAACTTGCTCATTTAACTCGTTCACTACCAGCCATTTTCTCTGAAGCAACCTCCTTCGCTCCCGGCTGTTTGACTGATTTTGCAAGGGCCAGAATATTGTGTTTTATTGCTATAAAAACATGGAACATACCAAAAGAAAGATGACAGTCTCTTCTTTCATCAGGAAAAAAACGACTACCTGTGTTTGTTTTTGCAGCAATTAGCATTAGAATATAGCTACGTTTCATCATTATTCACAACCTGCTGAAAACACTGGGGAAAATAAGTTGTTGCAACATGGCCCTTCCTGATCTCTTATACTCTGTGGCCACCTGTTGGCCATTTTTGTAATCCCTACCATTGCTTTAAGCCACCTCTTCGGGTCAGAAGCTGCATCTAAGCCTTCTGTATGCTCTAGCACACCCCCCCCCCCCCCATAAAAAACATATAAAAACATTTTGGGAGTGAAGAACAAAATATATAAAAAAAACCTTATTTATACAATTTGGGGTTTGAATTTGTTAATTTTGTTGGATTATGGCTCTTAATAATTCAATAGCTGACTTGAGCTAGGCCGTTGTGTCACTATGATCTGACCTGGCTTGGCGCCTTTCTATCTATCTGCATGCACTCTGGCACACTTATCCAGTTGAAACCAGTTAAGACCATCAGGTCACACATTTTCACATGGGCTAGGCTGAGCCGTCCTCTGTGTGGGTGGGCGGCCAAGACAGTATACGAGTAGGGACTATTTTGAATAGATTAGACCTTCTTCCATATTCAGTAGATAAGGCTCCACAGCTGTGTACTCGATATTTCTGTCATCCAGTAAATAGTTCAACTGAGAATATGCAGTCTTCTGGTTGTTGTTATTAGTTTAGCGAGCATTTTAGATAAAAGAACCGATATTTCATATGTGATAGTTGGAAGGCACTCTAGAGACTCAGCTGTTTGTGTATAAGCAATTGAAAAGTCAATTTTCATTATGTCCCCTTTTCTGGCCTTGTCCAAACAGTTTGAATGGGCTCTGTTGCTAAATGTGGAGCATTAAGGTTAACGTCCCAAAACTCCCGCGTTCAAATATAAATTTAAACAATTTTTGCTCGTCAACACCTCGGTGTGAAATTACAGATCCCAACTGCATTTGCAATGTGTTCATCTAATCAGAGTTGTGTATTTTGTATACTCCAAACACAATCAAAGTTCAGTTACCAACATTTACTTTGTGTCACGTATACAATTAACAAGACGACAGAACACGAGTTTGATATCAATGAGATTGCAGTGAAGACGTGTTACAATCTTTCTTTTCTTTTAGTCTTATACTGCACACAGTCAAAGACTTTTATCATTAGCGGAACAATCTGTGTGTGCGTTCCAAGATGGAGGCGAGCTGTTGATGACAGAGAGCGGGCGAAAGGGAGAAAAAACAAAACCCCGACAGAGGTGCATGTCTCCATGACCTCTTCACACAATCCTGTGCATTGATTGATTCCCAAGACCTCAACCCACAGCCAAGGACACGCACACACACACGCACACGCACACATAGATATGCTTTCTCCCCACAAAATGTCTCTGAAGTCAACTTAAATAAGAAAAGGAATGTGCCATTCATTTGGATGTTTCGTGGTTCTTTTCTCCGTTGTTATTATTTGCACAAGTGATACAAATCAAACATAATCGGAGTGAGGAGCTGCTGCCGTGTTTGTATACTCACTCGCTTAGATGCAAACACAAGTCAAACGGAAATCATGTCACAGTCTCATTTTGACCTATTTTATACATAAAAAAAACATTGGGGGAAAATGGATTTTGGATGGCATGGGAGCCTTCAGAGAACAATGGAAATTCCATGCAGTCCCCATTTTGTTCCTCCTGTACAGTGCACCTTTGTACTCCCCTTAACTCTTTTACTGCCACACGCTATCCAAAGAACAACCCCAACAGTGCCTGCAGAATTCGAGCATTTTAACACATCTTTCAAGGCAAAACAGACTTTTGTGTGCTATGACTACATAAACATGGCAGGTACCACATGAAAGATCGCGTTCCATTCTTTCATTAGAAAAAAAAAAGTATGTTTCTACCTTATTCCGTTCTTTAGTAATGAACATTAGAAAATAGGTAATTTTGAGTGACATTGAGCGAAAATTGAAAAAATAAGGAGAAAACAAGCTTTTTGTGACATTGACTTTGACTTTGGCACTAATATTTTGGTTTAGTGACGCTCTGTGAATTAGATTTAATGTGACAAAGGCTTTAATCATTCACGTCATCTTTGAAAACGTTCTATTTCATCAGATTTGTCATGTTTCATTGTAATTTCATACTACCGGGAGCCCATTGAAAAGAGATGCAATGCTGCCATCTGCTGGCCATAGTTAGTGGGTGTTTTTGATTTCACAAGCCTATTGACTAGGCAGCGCTGCGCAACAAGTTGCAATAACCACTGAGAACCCCCCCCCCTAGTAAACGTCAATTAACGTTTTTGGCAGCATTCATTTGGATTTTAGTACAGTATGTCATAAAACGTTTTCGGCGGTAAAAGTAAAAGGCAGTGGTTCTTAACCTGGGTTCGATTGAACCTCAAGTCAATCACAACCGAGCCGCACTGCTTGCAAGTGGCGCACATGCAGTCATCGGGGTTGGAATAACAGGGCAAACGGCATCAGGGGACGAGCGAAGGGTGATGCTGGCGGTGAGTCAGGATGCCACCGAGCAGCTGTGCTCTGAACATGATGTGAAGTAGGTCAGCATTTCTCTGACTGTCACCTCAATGTGTAGGCAGGTAACGGTTTCCAGTAGTAGTGTGTCACACTCGTTATCATTTTTTCGTTCCAGAGCAAGCCTAGTTACTAATGATACTGAAGATGTGAGTATCGGTATCGGTGTCAAAAAAAAGTCTCATCGAACATCACTATCGAAAATACTTTAATAGCAACCCGTTGACCGCGCATCACAACTAAGGGTGCAGACAGAGGGGACATAAAGATCCACAATTAGGGTGCAAGGCGGTCTGCAACTACCCACTTAACGTGCATGTGTGCGATTCCACCACCCTGATTTTTGGGAATGAAAGGAGCTGCTTCAATTGGCCGGGAGTCGGCTGCATTCCATCCCAAAACTGCGCATTCACCCCTCGCGCACAATTCTACTTGTGCAAAGTCGAGGAAAATACCAAAAGAAAGAAAACTCCACCCATGTGCACAGTTTATAAGATGCAAAAAAGCACCAGTACAGACTCTGAAGTGTTAAGTTAGTTAAGTACAAAATGCATTACCCACAATTATCCAAGATCCATTTTGAGAACCCAGCTCAATGAAAAAAGAAATCAAAACTTCAAATGCATTTCCTGCTGAGTCATCAGCCTTCGCTCGAACAACTGCATGTTCTTGACTTTTTTTTTTTTTTTTTTTTAAACATTTCAATGTCTCTCTTGGGCTCAGTCACAATTGCCATGTTGATGGCTGCAGCAGCGGCGGCGGGGCCTGGGGCTTTATTCACACAGCCTGGTTGCTAGGATACCACATTTCGATGCAATGAAAAAAGTACCTGTGTGTGGGGACTTGCACCTGCCACATGAATGAAGGCGACGCCAGCATCCCTCTGTGAAATCCCACTCGCGATTTGATGGACAGTCTTGTCACTCTCGGAGCTGCTTCATTTGAATTCCTACGGCCTCACTCGGGGGGGAAAAGCCAGAATCTTCGTCTTTCTATTCAAACGCACTTGCGCCGAATTTAAGTCACTGCAACAATTCTCTCGCAGCTGTTTGTTTTTCAGAAATGTCTTCTTTTTACAGGCCCTCCCCTTCTCGGTAATAAGCCTCACTTTCTGCTCATTTACTTTCCCACCCACAGGCCTTCCTTCCGCACAATGCAATACTTGCACATCGGCCTCGAGGAGGGAATAGAACCTTTGAGAGATGAAAGGTAGCAGCGCTCAATATCAACAACAGTTGACTGGAAAAATGGCTACGAGGAGCGAGAAATGTCACCGATGCCGCATTCCTCGAATGTAAGAGATCCATCCATCCATCCATCCATCCATCATTACGGTCACAGGTGAGCTGGAGCCCCAATAGGTTAATATTAAGCATATGAAGCATTATATTGCATTGTTTTTAATGGCCTACTACAGTATACTGTAGTACTGTATATGTTGTAATTTGGGGAAAAAAATACAGAAAAAAAAACACGAAAAAAAAGCTGTAACATTACAATCATATCTTTATATGTTAAATGATCACATCTCAATTCACACAAAACTCAACTCTAAACTTGACTTATACAAAATAATGTCACTTTTGAGCTCCAACTAATTCATACTGTGCTGAAATTCTACCTGAAAACTGAATAGCCCAACTTTATCTGAGTAGTGTACAATGAATATAAAAAGTCTACACACCCATGTTCAAAGGCCATTTTGCAGCATTTAGCATAAGAATATAGATAAGTTTCAACATGATTCACATTCCTGGTGAAAAAAAAAACGACCAAAAAAGCTTGTTGCAACATTGCCCTGGCTGATCGCTTATACTCTTATACTGCCACCTGCTGGCTGTTTTTTTGTAATAACTACCATTGCTTTAAGCCACCTCTTTGTCAGAAGCTGCATCAAAGCCTTATGTTCTGCTCTTGCATAAAAAAAAAAAACACGAAAAAAAAGCTGTAACATTACAATCATATCTTTATATGTTAAATGATCACATCTCAATTCACACAAAACTCAACTCTAAACTTGACTTATACAAAATAATGTCACTTTTGAGCTCCAACTAATTCATACTGTGCTGAAATTCTACCTGAAAACCGAATAGCTCAACTTTATGTGAGTAGTGTACAATGAATATAAAAAGTCTACACACCCATGTTCAAAGGCCATTTTGCAGCACTTAGCATAAGAATATAGATAAGTTTCAACATGATTCACATTCCTGGTGAAAAAAAAAAACGACCAAAAAAGCTTGTTGCAACATTGCCCTGGCTGATCGCTTATACTCTTATACTGCCACCTGCTGGCTGTTTTTTTGTAATAACTACCATTGCTTTAAGCCACCTCTTTGTCAGAAGCTGCATCAAAGCCTTATGTTCTGCTCTTGCATAAAAAAAAAAAACACATAAAAAAACTGTGAAAATTGTGTAAACGAAACATAAAAACTGTGTAAATACGTTTTGGGCGAGTAAAGGACAAAGTATTAAAAAACATGTTTACACGTCTTTGGGTTTGAATGAATTAAAGAGAGTAAATAAAATAAAAATCAGCAAATAGTGTGGTTGCACAAGTGTGCACACCCACTTGCTAGTGGGATTTGTATGTAACCAATCACATTCGAAGTGCCTGATTAACCCCAAAGAAATTTCAGATGTTTCAGTTGGCTTTTTCTGCCATTTTTTCTTCTTTCTAGCTGAAGCTTAAAGGTTTGGTACTAACACTGACTCCTATTTCAGTATTCATAATTCCTTCCACCTTGGAAGCTTTTGTTACAATGCAAAACAAAGTCAGTTATAGCCTACGAAGAGATAACAAAAAAATAATCATCCATTTTTGGATGAAAAAAAAAAAATGGGGCATCTAGCCTAAAAGCTGGCGACTATATAGCGGACAGGAAGCCGTCTTTTGCTAAATGCAATGGAATCTTAATTACTGACACCGCCAGCAAGGGTGCAATATAGCTCTAACTGACAACAAAGCTGACACTTGTGCACAACACTCTATATACGTACATCATGTATCCAGTATTTATCTGATTTATTCTTTTACGGTTTGTCAGCATGACAGTGAGTCCATGGAGCAAAATGAAAAGCAATAGTGTAGTAAAGACCTAGTGGAGCTGCAGGGAGCACATGAATGCCAGCGACAGAAGCACAAAGCGCGGCACTCGTGTGACGCCCGTCCCATTGGACCGACACTCCTCGCTGACATTTACTTACTGGGTGGATGTGCAACCTCCTCCTCCTCCTCCTCCTCCTCCTCCTCTCATAAGAAGACATGCCCATCTGTCACTTTCTTCATCTTTCTTCATCTCCTAAAGGATTTTTTTTTTTTTTTTATAACCTTGAGTTGTTGTTGCTTTGTGTCTTGTATTTCCTGTCATAATATTTATGACACCACACTTGAGCGTTGTTTCTTTTCTCATAGGACTCTTTTGGCCACCGAGCTAATGATATAATAGTGTTTGAATCAAGGTTATTTAAGTTAACGAAAACTAGCGGAAAAACTAAAACAACAATTCAAAACACAATTTCGCTAAGGAAATTAAATAAAAACAAAAATTAACAAACTGAAACTACATTTTATGTTTACAAAACTAAAACTAAAAATGTCATTTGTTTTAGTCTTTGGTCATTAATTTAATGCATGAGCCTTTGGGGATGATTTTAAGTGTGTTTATTTAACCGGAATGAGGACGTTTGAAAGTGTATCACACTGTAGTGACGTCATCGAGCAGCTGCCAATAGAAAAGCACCTTCAGATGACGTTTCATTTAACTCAGCCGAATTGCAACGCTCGGTAAAAATTAGTTAATAAAACAATAAAAAAAAGAAGAAAGAAAACTAAATACGAAAAATACTGAAATTAAAACTAAGCATTTTTTAAAATAACTAAAACTAATCAAAACTAACAGAACCAGCCTGAAAACTAATTAAAACTAACTAAATTAAAAAAACAAAACAAAACAAAATAAAAACTAAAATGAAAATTCCAAAACTATAATAACCCTGATTTGAATAGATTATTATTTTTTTTTTCATATTTCAATTAATGGGAGGTACAGTAATTCAATTAAATGTTTAATAAATTAATGTCTTTATGAAGCTTTGCAGAATTTATGATATTATGAGTAGTAATTAATTTATTTTATATTTCGTTTTTTTATATTTTTTCAACTTTTATTTATTTATTTATTTTTTAAAGAGGCTTCAAATTATTGATTGCCACTCTTAGCTGAAGGTTACTGTCAAACTTAAACGTAAAGGAGAATCACACGTTGAGTATTTAAATATAACATCCGCTAGCTTAATGCTAGCATCAATGGGCACATCGGCTAACAATTAGCATCCACGTGGCAGTGTTGTTAGGAATGCTTATCAGAAAATAAAGCGCAGCAACACGGGCAGACGGATAATCTAATAATAGTCACAGGTTATACTCTGTGAAGAATAATTTACTGCTTACTGTACGTAGTACAGTACAGTATACCTTTGTGTCTATGCTGTTCCCAGGGGCTAATATATGCTAATATCATGCTAATATACTGTATTAGCTGCACCAGCTAGGCAAAATATTACAAATGGCACTCAGTGTGATATATACATACAGTAGAGTAACATATTGTGAAAGTATTCTTCATGCAGTACTTTGTGAAGAGGAATCACATTTCCCTCTTCTTAAACCCACTGACCGCACGTGCACGTGCACACGCAGCGTTACATATAGAACGCCACGCTTGTCTCTATTCAGTACCATGGACCGCTCCCCCGAGACGTTCCCTGCCTCCTTTTGCAGTCGCGAATCCGCGTTTGCGAAGCTTCCGTCTTCGTTTCCCTACGCCGGCGACGAAGCGGAGATGACAGAAGTATGAGCGCACAAAAGGGCGAAACCAGCTGTGGCCTGAATGTGTCACGTTCAAACGTCACTTTGTGCACCGGCTGCGGGATTGAACATAAGCGGGGAAGAGCACCGGAACGCTTTACGGGGGCGCCATCAGCCTTAATGGAGTCTGAGAGGCAGCTCGAGAATCCATGCTTCTTCTGTTTTCTTCCCAACATTTGAGTCCAAAAACATTTTTTTAGCTGTTGGAAAACAACGTTTGGGCCCCAAAAATATTTCTACTTGACACATCCACGACGCTTGCTACCATTTTCCATGCTGTCAACATTAGAGTGATTTCAGTTTTGCTGTATATTCATTGTGGATGTTTACCCCTTTGGGTGTTTCATGACTTGTAGCGCAATCCTTAATATGTTTTCTAAAGTTTGGTTGTTCTTTCAAACTTCCTCCAACCTTCATTTTACCTCCACGAAAATTCCTAACATTTATGGACTGTAAAGGGCGACATTTGTAACTGTTGTAGTCAGAAATTGAAATGAAAGAAAAGTTAAGTCAAACATTTTATTTCAGGGTATTGTGATTAATATTGCCTTTGTGGATTATGAATTAAGCAGAAAAATCCACCCAGGGGGGCGGCCATTTTATCTTGTACTGACACTTGCTGTCGACTGAAAATAGCATCACATTTGCGCAAGGCTCAAGTAATGACCAATCACGGCTCAGCTTGTAAATGTCACATGACCAAACTCAGAAATCAAGTTGTGATGTTATTTTCAGTCGACAGCAAGTGCGCAGGACAAAATGGCCGCCTCTGAAATGGGGGCCCATTTGTGCTAATTCCCTAGGAGGCGTCACTGATCTGAATATATGACTGGATAGTCGATTGCCCCTACACGCCCGTTAAAGTCACAGGGCGGCCATCTTGCTCCTCCCATCTTGCGAGCAGACTACTGTATAAACTATATGGTATACGTAAAGATTAGACATATAGTAGGCAGTTAGTATAGGGACGGGGTGGTCACAATTTTTTAACAATTTATATATTTTTATAAATTAACAAGTGGACGGTATGTGCTGCTTTGAAGACCTCCTTTTTCTTTTATCGCTCAGTTCCTTAACTCTTTGACTGCCAGACGTTTTCAGAAAAGGGATGCCGTGGGTGCCAGCTGATTTAAGCATTTTGACTGATCTTTCAAGGTCCACAGAAAATTATGTGTTTGGACTATGGAAACACACATACTACCAAATGAAAGATTGGACTCTCATCTTTCATCAGAAAAAAAAGTTTGTTTCTACCTTATTCCGTTTTTCAGTAATCAACAATAGAAAATGGTTAGTTTCGCCTCTGTTTTGAAACAAACGTCTTTTAACGTCTTTGGTACTCCATAGTATTTTACTAAACGTTATTTAACGTTTTTGGCAGTCAAAGAGTTAAGCACCAATATTAGATTTGGCAGAGGCTACTGTCTCAAATGTTCTCCAATTTCAATACCGTAAATGTAAAGGATCGTATGCTGAGAAACGTTTCTTGGGAGGAGCAATATGGCGGCCTCGCGACTTCAAAAGTCTTGGCCTATCGGCAATCCAGTCGAACATTCAGATCAGTGGTAGGAGTTCAACAAAGTACGAACCCTGGAATTACTCTAAAATGGCTGCTTCAACTCAAAATGGCTGACACAATTATTTTAAAAAAATTTGTGCGCATGCTGACACCATGGGTTAAACAGTTGCCGGGGCTAATACTTTATAACTTTCTAGAGGGCGCTACAGAGTAAGCTTTGAGGGGGTTCGAATTTTAAAATGAACACTTTTTTTTTCACATTTTGTAAATATTTGTGACATTTTAGGACCACAATTATTTAGTTATTTGGAGAAGAATAAACAGCAATTCTGAAAGGAATCCAATTTTTTTTTTTAAATAAGCTTTTTTGATATGCCAAAGCAGCTGTCCTTCCTGGCCCAAAATAGTTTGTCTATCTCGGTGTGTCGGTGTCTGTGTGAGTGGACAATAATAAAAAGAAAATAAGCTCATCCTTAAGCAGTTGAACCATGCGTCACCCCCTGCGTCACAAAAATAGTAGTCCCCTGCACATTGTTGATAGCCGTACAAATCTGCATGGCATGCAGTCACTTCCTTACAAATGCCACTGAGCTTAATATAAAGTACACACAAAATGGAAAACATGCAAAGTTTTTTTTTTTTTTTTTTGGGGGGGGGTGGTGGTGAACAAATGCCATTGCTGCCTTGGAGGCATTTCAAGAGAGCAAAGTGTGAAATTAACAATGGAAAAAGCAAAAACAAACACGGGCGACAGTGAAGGAATTTATCGCCGACGCTGTCCAGCGACAGGAACATTTTTGGCAGCGCTTGCGTCAGCTCGGTGCAGTTATAAAGAACCCAGGAATATTTCTAAAGAATAAAATGAATATACAATCCGGAGTGCTTTGAGGATATAGTGCCTTTGATGCGTTCAGGGTTGATGCAAATGAGAATAGATCATTGCCGGCGCCATTTTTTTTTTTTTTTTCTGCTCCCGTCTCGTGAAAGTGATGAGTTCAGACAGACGGGAAGACGAGCGAGCGTCGGTTCCAAAAAGAGCTTGGAAACAATATTGGCTTCAGTCAATGTAAGCAGCGTGACGCTTATTAGAAGCTTATCTGAATACTCTGCACAGGACGCCGAGTAGAAAAATAGGATGTGCTCAAATTACGTGCGGCAACGTCTGCTGCAAATATCACCGCGAAATGCAGTCGAACCTGCAATTTACGCTGGGAAAGTAGAAGTTACACTTTTATTTCCTGCAAGGTCGGGATAATAAAAAAAAAGCATACAATTGTTTGCAGTTTCTTGGAACAGTTGTAGACGAATGGGAAAGAGCCGCATGCTGCTTCATGTCTCGTAAATTCCCAAAGAAAAGAGGAGAAATTGCATAGAGCATCTGGAATGCAGTATACGCGGTCTTCATAATAACAAGTGAGCTACCTCGTGATCACGGACATACAATTGCTTACTTGAACTAGAACATATAAGAATCAATTTGGACAATTAGCCACATGCTGCGTCACTTCACTGAATGCAACTTTTGCACTTTTCTGAATGCAACTTTTGATGAACAAACGCAAAAGTGTGCGTTTGTGTGCGCGCTTGTGAATTGCAACAAAAAGGGCAAAGGTGGAGCCAGATGGAAGATGACCTGATGAGCCATGTGGACTTAACTCGCTCATCTGTTGCCACCTACGACGGCTCCCTCGTGGGCCGCTTTCACTCCTAAAACTGCCAAAATGCTAAAATGCTAAAATCCAAAATGGTGCATTGGACTTCAAATTCGATTATCGGTCAGAAGTGTGAAGTAAAGTCTTATCGCATTTACTTATGAGATTGTGCCCAGGTCTTAATTAGACGAGGGGGGGGGGGGGATGAGGTTAGCTACTTGAGATTAGCAATGGTGAGGTGCTGCGATACTGGACATCCCAATTGGATATGACGCATGTCTCAATGCTAAAGAGGGCTCATAAGAGTCAAAATGTATGTGAGGGGATTCTTTCATGTCCACACGTCACGGTAAGAAACTGAAAAGTTACTTTCAGAAAAACTGTCCTTGGTGAAGTCTAACTGGATAAGTCCAGAGGTGGGCAATCTCGGTCCTCGAGGGCCGGAGTCCTGCAGGTTTTGGAGGTTTCTCGCTTCCAACACAAGCTGATTCCAATCAACAGGATCGTTATCGGGCTTATGCAGAGCTTGCTGATGAGTTGATCATATATCAGCTGTGTTGGAGAAGGGCAACATGCAAAACCTGCAGTACTCCGGTCCTCGATGCCCACCTCTGGGATAGACTATCAACCTATAGCCTAATGGTGAGCTAATGCTAAATGCTATCTCGGTTGGCAGTTCAACAGCGCTAAAACAAGTCGATTCACCATTGTCCAACCTTTTCTTCTTCTTTGTCCTGACAGCTTTTGGAAGTTAGCTGCGCCGTTTACCTCACTCATTGTAACATTGGAAATAAACCGCTACGAGGCTCAGCTTGCGTTGTCTGATCAGCGAAGGGCAACTGCAGTGGATAGCGGGACTACATTTCGCATTAAAAGCAGGAAGTAGTTGTAGTTCCGGTCAATGCCCGCAACCGATTAGATTGCGGATGAGAGCGCAAATGTGAATTTGGAAGTCCATTTAACAGTTAAATTCCCTAAATGGGTTGATCGTATGAATCTCAATCTCTATGATTTACATACGCGACGGAGACTCCGAATAAATGTAGCTAGCCGACCGCGTAAAAGCTTCCTAGTAGTATGCATGCCTTCCATCATTTGACCTCTGAGCGGTCCGAGCCGCTATCCGCTACAGATGGCCAGCGAGTCCGTTTGCTGCTCATTGCTCACCCAGGTACCGTTGCAGTCACCTTGCACGCACAGGCACACACATGCACACACAGACGAGTGGCGCTGGCAGCTGACATTGCTCGGAGAGTGCCAAAGGGCCTCGGGCGCGTCCCAGTGCTGCCGGCCAAGATCTCGCACAACTCACTAGAGAGAGCTCTCGTTGTGTAAACTAATGCCCTCCTCGAGAGCTAACTAGCGTCACTCAATGTTTATTATTCATGAGATGGGCACAGCAGTGGTGAAAAAATTTGGCCTGTGACCAACGACGGGTTCAATACCGATGAACGGCGCTGTTGCTGCTTGTAGTTACATCCGCTAACCGGTGGGCCAGTTGGCTAACTAGGTTCAGTATTAAACCTTTTGAACTTTGTGAGCCAATGAAGTCAAAGCCCAAAATAAGTCAGTAGCCCCTTTCACACAAATTGCAAATTGACGCAGAGCAAGTGTGCATTTACATACAGAGCCACAGTGGCTGATGTCTCGAACCACGGTGACGTCAAGGCCAGAGTCTGAGACTGCGAAAGTGGACTGAATCTCAGGTGTTAAACTATTGTATGTCAAAGAAAACCACCAATCAACAAAAACTTGGGTGGACAAAAGTCTCAAGGAACCATGCACCAAATTGAACAGGAGGTCAGCCATTTTGGTTTGGCAGCCATTTTGGGGGAATTCCAGGGTTCATACATTCATACCATCTTAATTTTGTACTTACTCTTACTAGGGAATTTGCCGAAATTAGACCTAATCAGAAGCAGGTATCGTAGACAGATGGCCGACGTTATCCAAATAGCTCCAAAGTCTTTCACGCAATACCGTAATCTGAGATTATACTAAATTGTGGGTGCTCGTGTCTATGTTCGATTTTACCGGAGCATCACTCAGTGGCACTGCCTGGAATGTTGGAAAAACTCCTTGAGACCAGTTTCACCGATCAACAAGAAATTGTGTGGAAATGTCTGTTATGACACAAACAAACCAGGCACAAAATAGAAGTCCGCCATTTTGGTTTGACGTAGCCATTTTGGGTGAATTTCAGGGCTCCTACTTTCATACAAACATACTTACTTTCCTACCTGCATAGAAATTCCTCCTAGGGATTCTGCCTAAATGATTCCTAATCAAAAACTGGGATCCTAGACAGATGGCCGACACTTGCTTATTGGCCTATGGCGCCATCTATTGTGGGCAGAGGGTATCTTCAAAGTCTCTCTCTCGCAGTACCGTAATCTGGGGGTAATAAGGGATGATAATGAATTGGGTGGACATGTCTCATGCCTGAAATTGCATTGGTTTGAAGCAGTCATTTTGGGTGAATTCCAGGGCTCGTGTCTTGACGAACTTCAGTTTTACCAGAGCATAGCGTCAAAGTCTCTCACTCCGTAGTTTAAAAAAAGAGAGAGAAAAAAAGTCGCCCCTATCACCAATTTCACAATCGACACAAAATTAGTTAGACGTGTCTATCATAACAGGATGCATGGGAAAAAGCACCCATGCCTGAAATTAAACAGGAAGTTGGTCGTTTTAATAGGAAGCATTAATTTCTGGACAATTCCAGGCCTGATCAAGCCCAAACGAGCCCCCGATCGGAAGCAGGTATCCAACACAGATGGGCGACGCTAATTTGCCAAGATTTTTTATTTTTTTTTGTGCCTACGCCAAACGTTGGTAGACCATGGCGTCCAAGTTTGATGATCTTTTCAAGGACTTTCCAATAAAAATGTGGCATTTAATTTTGCTTGAGTCACACTTGCCCTTCACGAGCCAAGCCATCAATAACATGACGAGACAACACGAGAGCCGCCGACATGTTTTGCCAGCTGTCGTTTCAAGGCTTGTAAACACGCTCCACCTGTACGAGCACATGCGTGCCGTGTCAGTTATTAACAGCGTCCTTGTTGACATTGTGCCACGCAAAGGGCACTTTGCGTGTTTGCACAGGGTGTGTGCGCTTTTCAGATCTTTTGACTTGCCGCGTTAAGAGTGTTAATGCGTTCCGAGTGCTGCGCGTTCTCTTTGAAGACTTTGAAGTAGTCAGACAGATGAAAGCGTTTTCGCTCACGGATGCCCCCCCCCCCCGACCCCCACCACCACCACCGCACCCTCGTCCTATAACCCCCACTCTCCACCTCGCTTTCCCACCGTAATCCGACGGCGTGCCAGGCAGGCTCCGCCTTCCGCCCTCGCCGTCACGTTGACGCGCGCCACGCTGCTCATTTTCTTTTTGAAGGGAAATGGATTTAAGAGAAGCGCTTCGGAGCACTTTTGTCAGGTGAATGTCCCTCGGAGGAGTGCACGGATGGCTACATCCTTGCTAAGAGCTGGTAGAAAGAAAAGACACCACACTTTTTAAAGCTTCCCATCGGATCCACTTCCTACCTTAAATATTTGCAAAATAGGGTACCAGTTAAAATGATGAGTAATGACCATATAAACGGAAATACAACCATGAATAAAAGCAGATGTGGGCATTCCATCAATATTGACGGAAGGACCGTCAATGCGTCAATAACTGATGCCCATTTTGTTGATGACTGACGGGAAACTTTGAAATATTGACGAACTTAGCATTGACGGAAAAGAATTTTCGTCCATCAATATAATCGTCAATTTGTCAATAAATTCAATGACGGGCATCCCATTTTGCTGATGGATTGATGGAACATTGACAAATGCCCACTTTGAATGATGGAATAATTGAAGGACGGAATCATTTTGCTGAACAAATGATGAATGACGGATTGATGGTTCGGCTTGAAATATTGACGGATTGACGATGATAGAAGCGTGTCCCGACTGTTGACGATTGCCAAATGATGGACGCTCAAAATTCATTGACACACCCACCTCTGAATAAAAGTAGCATAGACTGTACATGTCTCTATCCTGGCTGCTTAGTACAATACAGCAAAAAAATCAGCTTCATTTTTAGTCTTGATAAGAAAATACTTGACTCCCGTACACATTGCGAGTTGTCAA
Source organism: Vanacampus margaritifer (assembly GCF_051991255.1). Lineage (NCBI taxonomy): Eukaryota > Metazoa > Chordata > Actinopteri > Syngnathiformes > Syngnathidae > Vanacampus > Vanacampus margaritifer. The sequence goes on along the minus strand of NC_135436.1, from coordinate 25,427,733 downwards.
ATCACAGGTTTTCCTTTTAAGTTTAAAATGGCTTACCTTAACTCATTCACTGCCATTGACGGCTATAGACGTCAAAAATCATTATAACTATTTCTACTAATTCAAAAAAAAAAAAACAAGTGTATGAAAACCTAGAAAAAAAATTCTTGTAAATTTAGAACGGATATAAAATTTGTAATTAATCGTGAGTTAACTAGTAAAGTCATGTGATTAATTACAATTTAAAAAAATTAATCACCTGACGGGCCTAATTAAAAATATATATATTAAAAATAAGGGGCGTTTAATCATAATTAATCGCATGATAATTTTATATCTGTTATTAATGTACATAAAAAAAGTATTTTCATTAAAAATGAAATGAAAAATTGTTAAACTAATAGAAATAGTTCACATGAATTTTTGACGTCTATAGTCGTCAATGGCAGTGAATGAGTTAACTAGAATCCCACGTCACATTGTGGCCAAAAGTAGAATCCTGGTCGTTTATTGTGCCTTTCGTTGCTTTAAATCCTTGTTGTGGCGTAAGGAAGTCGCATGCAAAACTAGCGATATGTCACACATGAGTTGCCATGAGTACTGCTTCTTTTTCTACTTTCCTCTGGTGGTTGAGGTTTCTCCTTCTGCTTTCTTTCGACATTTGGCAAATATATTTGGTACCTTATTGCGACTTTCTGGCCACCAAAGGTATTTGGCGACCACCAGTACAATTCGGGAACGGGGATTGTGTGCGCCAGTCCAAGTTATAATTTCAATATAAACAAGTGGCATGATCAGCCAAATTAAGAAAATACAATAGCTACAATGTTGACCTTAGATCAATCTGGTATTGACCAAAACCGTCTTTTTCCATCTAATTCCTGAAGGATTGATCAAATAAAGCCCTTAAAAGAAACCTCTGCAGATTAAGGACTGAGAACCAATCTTATGTTATACTACCAGGTAGGGTTTTTAAGGATTCTTACCCTGTTCCTGTACGTGAAAAATTTGATTATAAAAGCTTGGAGTAAGCACACAAACATTTATTCACAGAGCTCATGATCGCCTTGCTAACATGCTAACGTCTGTGCAGCCACACGTGATAATTTGTTCAAATTAGTGCTGATAACGCTGAGCCAAGTGAAGATCGAAGCGCTCCTCCCGAGTGCGTCATTGAAATATGCACTTTTCATAGTTAGTTGACTGCCTAATTTGCTGCTACCTAGCGCTTAGGTCAATCTACTCCCAGCAAGTCCTGTGCAACGACGGAGACAGCAGACGGCATTAGAAAGTGGAATGAGAAGTTACGTGTGCGTGGGGGCGGGGGAGGGGGTTGAAGATGGGCCATGGCGTCCCGCATTCATCAGCGTGAATGTCAGACGTTAGAGATTAGCGTGCCGACGAACTTGGTGGAGGTTAATTCGAGAGCGGGCCAAGCATTTGTAACCCGGGAAAAAAAGGGAGATTAATTACTGTGACGGCGTCCGCGCGTGGAGCTCGCCGCTCCTGTTTGCACTCGTTTTCATGCTTGGAAATGTACGCGGTGGTACGGAACAACCCTTGCTTAGCTCATGTTCGCTTCAAAGCAGCTTTTGTTCCTGTTAGAAAGGGCAGGACAATTTATTGAAGAGAAAAAAGGTTGTGAAATGTATGTTGTTAAAGACACCATGAGGACAATGTGCGAGAGGAGAACTGGAGGACAACAAAATTCAAACCAGTAGTGACAAGCATATGGAAGCTAGCCAGTAGACCAACAGTCCACTTCTTCACTCGGTGCCTCTTCTTGTCAAACGGATGGACGATACAAGTTACTGGCGATTCAAATCAAAGTCCTTTGTTTACAAAATGTTCTGACCAAGAGTCATGAACGTGTCTTATTAATTCATATGACAATTGAAGTAAATATTCTGTTTCAATTTAATTATAACTGTTTTGATTTAGTTATAACTATTTAGAATTGGACAAAATTGCTTTGATTTACTCAGTATAGTTTTGTGTGAGAATTCAAATGATGTGAGGGGCTTGATTTTCTCTTTGTTCTCTCCTGAGAACATATGGTGGGGGCAAGCGAAAGTGTAAATTAGACCCCCTTTGTTTATAAGACGGCTCCTCAGAGTCTCTCAGTCTCTTCTGTAAACAACGTCAACCCTTATCTGATTGTCTGTGTTCCATCATGTGACTATGAGTGGGAAGAAAAGAAGGAGGTACCATGTGACTCTGGGAGGGACTTTTGTAGGACAAAGGATACTACCCACAAGCGGAGCGGGAAACGACACAGTTGAGAATCAAAGATGGCGCGAGTGGCGGCTATTCTCATCTGTCCACAAATTTGTGTAATAAAATCCTTAGGTAATGCCTGAATTCACTGATCTCATTGTATGTTTTGATAATCAACATCATGAACACGGAAGAGTAAGTATTCATCTTACTACACAATATAGCAATTCACCACTCTGTGGCTACCCCGAGAAGCTAACCGAGCAGAATATGTTTTCACCCGGCACTCCTGGTCAAAACATCACAAGTGGATGATTTCAGAGAACAAAAACCCTCCAACAAGTTTTAGCAAGCACATTGGCATTTTTTCTTCTTCATATATTTGGTCTCATTAAGTTGAGTATGACTTGGGCAGTTATGCTATTAAGCTAACTATAGGGCAGCTTGCCAGTCACTGGCTAGCTCGATAAGCTAACTTCGATAAGCTAAGTCAAATATGGACTCCATGCTCAATCTTCTCAATGCATAACAAGCAGATCAAGTCAGATGCTATTTGAAACCTTTAAGTCCTCAGTGGGGCGCTTAAGCATTTGACAGATGATGTCATGATTTTGAATATATATAAAAAAAAAAATCATTTTGGAAAGAAGGACGTTATTATTATTACTGCTCTCTCACAGACACACAAAAAAGTGTGAACTGGCATTACAAATGCATATTGCTGCAAATGTTGTTTTTGGCAGGATGCTTTCAGTTTGCATGTCACCCTTTTATCTCCCCTGTGAACGAGCACATGATGGACAAATCCAAATTCAAGCATATTAAGATGTGCAAAAACGTTCCAGCAGGAAATCCGCAACACAGGATCATCATAAAAGGCATAATAATGATTGGTTTTGAGTGTAATGTTGCTTGTTTTGACTTTACACTGTACTACTTTTTTATCATCAAATGCTGCATTTCAGTAAATAATAATCCCTTTTTTCAATAAAATATTGATTCCCCAATTGGCAAAGGTCATTTAAAAAACACTAAAACAACTGCAAAGTGGCTACTAAATTGGCAAAAGGAAAATGTTTTTCTTTCACCACAGTACAATCACGGTAGCTCCATTCGTCCATTTTCTTTCACTCGAAACTTGGACTACCCTTAATGATAACTTCTTCCCTAGATTCTGGTGACTCATCGTGCTATTTTCACACACAAATTGGTCATCAAAACGAGCCTCAAAGTGGTTGAATAAGTCTGTTAGAATGTGGCGTGGCGCGGTCCTAATTCAAGCTCAGCGAGGAAGGATCCCAGGCCTCAAAGACAACAAAACAAATGTTCACGGGTTATTCCTCACCATCGGAAGCCTCCCAGCCAAGTGAGCAAATATCAGCCGTCTAATTGAGGGAATGACTTTTCACTGGCTGGCTGATGACAGGCAGGCTACAGGCCATTTTCAATTACCCGCAGAGCAAAGCTGTGTTTGAATGCCATTGAATTGAGCAATGGGCCGGCTTTGGGCTTTGCTGATGTGCGTTAACCTCTTTATTCTCGGGGAAATGGAGTGCGTAGTTGAAGTGAACTTTTCAGAAAGTGTGATAACTTGCGGATGAGTAATGAAGAAGAAAGGAGGAGGAGCAAGAATAGAAATGTAGAGGTTGTGGCAAGGGGAGGAATACTTTGGAATTTGATTTAATGGATTTATGTCAACGCTTTTGGCATGTCGATCATTAAATTAGTCACCTCGCCCCAACTTTTTTTTTTTTATCTAGTTTCATGAAATCTCAAAAAGATTTCCCTCAGGTCTTGTTTTCACAGCAGTATGACATATTTGAGCTCATCTCAAACAATTTCTTTTTGCGCGCGCTGCAGGAATGTTTTGAAACCTGACACTCAAATGAGTACCATCCAATTATTTATTTTTTTGCTATAAAAGATTTGAAGATCAATAAAAACGCTTGTCTTCAATGTCAGAAGCAGGCACCGCAGTTTCTTTAGTTGAAGCCAATTCTACACTTTAAATAATACAGGAGAGGATTAGGGCCAGTGAAGAGAGAGAACAAAAAGTTTTATTCTCAGTATTCACACTTTAAAGTCAAAATTATGTTGCATTTTTTTTTTTACTATCGAGGGATAAGCCCCTAGAGATGCAACATCTCGTTTGCAAGGGGGTCGCCACACAAAAAAATACAACAAGGCAATCATGATGACACAGCAGACATAAAAGAAGGAAAAATAATACAATAACAGTTAACAACTTTATTCTCAGAATTCTGACTTTAAAGTGAGAATAATAATAGCATTCTGAGAATGAAATCAGATTTTTTTTTAGATTTAAGTCAGAATCTTGCCAACCTTTTTTTCCCCTCCCTCTTCACTGGTCCTAATCCTCTTCCGTGAAATAATAATAATAATAAAAAACGAATAAAACCTTTTTCCCGCAGGAACAAAAACAGCGGCGTTCAAACAGAGATATTGAAAAGACCACTACGTTGCTAACCAAAACAGCAGCACATACGGCGTAAGCTGAACAATTATGAAATAATAAATAATAATAATAATAATAAAAGACTCAAATTTGCCTTCAGATATTAACAGGGTAAGAATAGGGCAACCGCCATCCGCATTTGCAACCTTCCGCTGAGCTTCATCCCACTTCCACAGCAGCTCCTAAAAAGCAATTTACCTTATTAGCGCTGCTACTGTAAAACGCACCTGAGTGGGATTGTCAACGTGCACAATGGGCTTTAAATCCAAGCGTTCCCCGCGGACACAGAGGCGGCTTAAGAAAAAAAAAAGAGAGAAAAAAAAAAAAACGCGCCAGCCCGAGGCTCGGATTTGTCTATGTCGCTCTTAAAAAATACACCTAAAGAGCATTAAGGGAAAAGCAATGTGCACAGTCACCCTTCAGGAGGGAGAAATACAGCTCAATATTCTAAACGAAGAACTCATTTGCATACATCAGCGTTTTTTTTTTTTTTTTTCATTTTTTGTTGCATGCGCTGTGGGGAGTGTTTACTTCATTATCTCGCAAAGACGGCCAGTGTTTCTGTTCCTTGATAGCTCACAATGGAGGATGAAGGGAGGGAAAAAAAACAGAATGTAGAGCGTGGAGCTTTGGAAGGAGAACACGGGAGCGAGGAGGTCCGATCCTCTGGGGGGAAAGCGTTCCCGTCACACGGACGTGGATCGGGAACGCTCTCCGTGCGAAATTAATTGACTTTCCTCTTCTCTTAATTACTTTTTTTTTTTTTTTTTGGACAAAAAAAAAAGAGCAAAGTGAAAAGGGGAGAGAGTTCATTTTTTTTCCAATTTGTCACAAGGGATGGATGGATCGTTGGGAGGGAATGGTGATGAATCCTGGAAAAGCGGCTGAATCACACGCCAGGGAACAAGCAGGGGAATAAAAGGCCGCTCTATCTGAGACTGTAATCACTGTATTGCGGCGCTCCAGGCGAAGCCAACTCTGATCCGTCATGATAAGATCGCGGCAATGTCAACCTGTAAACTCATTCAAAAGATGCTCGCGTGGGCCTACCATTTCTTATCCGGTTCAAGTTCAATTAATCAAAAAGGAAACGGCCGTGTCAAATATTTGCCGTGGTGTTATCGACGCCTCTCACAAAGGATGCTGGATTTGCCTCTGGTTCCGCTTGGTCACATTATAACACTACTAACAAAGTGATTTACAGCAAGTGCGTGGTCATGTGACCAAACCCGGTTAGCGGACTTCCTGTGCATGCTGCCATAACTAGCCTAACTTGAGGTGGGTAGTAATGAGTTGCATTTACTCCATTACATTTATGTGAGTATTTTTTCTAAGAGTAGTTGTACCACACAATACTTTTTACTTTTACTTAGTAGATGTATGAAGAAGAAATGCTACTCTTACGGAGCTATTTTGGGCTACACTAGAGTCATTACCGCTATTCCATACGTTAGATTTACCGTATTTTTACGGCCATAAGGCGCACTTAACTCTTTGACTGCCAGACGTTTTCAGAAACGGGATGTCGCCAGTGCCAGCCGATTTAAGCATTTTGACTGATCTTTCAAGGTCCACAGAAAATGTTGTGTTTGGACTATGGAAACACACATACTACCAAATGAAAGATTGGACTCTCAGCTTTCATCAAAAAAAAAAGTTTGTTTCTACCTTATTCCGTTCTTCAGTAATCAACAATAGAAAATGGTTACTTTCACCGAAATTCTCTCTTTTGAAACAAAAAACGGAGAAAAAGAGCTTTTTGTGAAACGATGTTATTTCATGCTCTCTATTGAATTCTACACTTCTTTTTGTCCATGAATGATGCCACAAACACCTAAATAGTGCTTTACTTCTGTAAAACGCTTTCACCAACAATGAAAAAGTGTTTTTAGTTTGCAAAATACGTTTATTTCCATTCAACAGTGTAACAATTTGACAAAAGAATTTCGCAAACTATTTACAAATGTGTGCAACTGTGGTACTACTTACAATTATGTGGATGTTTCAAATACAGTTTTTCTTTTTGTAACGCTCCCATGCGTGCAAGGAGAGGGAGCAGGATTTGCACAACAGATTACTTTCACTTTCCATTGTCCGTTTCGCGTACAGACGTTACACTTTCTTGACGGCCTTTTTTTCCGGGGAATAGCAAGTAGCAGACACACTCCTCCGATGAATATGCATTGGACTCGGGGCACTCTTCGTCGTCCGATTGAACGTCCGCCTGAGCGTTGTGCTCCGTGTTTTCCGGTGTCAGTATCGCTCGCCCGTGAACCTTTATGACGTCGTCATAGCCGCCGCGTCAGCGCTTCCAACTTCGCCGTCAACCTCGGAGTCACCATCATCATCATCGATGATGATCATCGTCGTCATCAATGTGCTCTTTATCGTTGGTCGATGTCTTTGAAAAAAACGGCTCGACCGTGAGCTGCTTGCAAGCGGCCGCCATTATGGCTTCTTCAGCCAATGTCCCCTCAACACTCTAGCCCCGCCTCACGTCTTCTACTGACGCCCACCCAATCTTGTCAAAAGAGAGTCATCGCTGCCCTCTAGGGGCCAAAAATAGTCATTAGGCTCAATAGACCTGCTTGAAACTTTCACCACAGCTGCGGAAGGCTTGCCTGCACCCGTTTAAAAAAAAAATAAAAAATAAATTGGATGACGTCTTTTAACGTCATTGGCGGCCCTCCGAAGGTTTTTACTTGACGTATTTTAACGTCAGTGGCAGTGAAAGTGTTAAAAGTCTTAAATTTTCTCAAAAATCGACGACACACCTAATAATAAATGCACCTCTTGTGTGCACCAAGTTCCAAAATCTGTAAATGTTCCGCTTGACTGCCTGTGAGATCATTCCCGCGTACACATTGCTTATATACAGGAAATGTGGCCCTGGTTGAGGACTGGCAGGCATGATGAAACTGCCACCTGTGGTGATTAGACTGGGAGGCAGCGCAAAGGGAGTTACGCCACAATTTGTGAATGGATTGCGCAAGCTTGGGCTAATGTGTCTGCCTGCACTGTTGTTCGAGCTCCAAATTATTATTTTTTTTTTAGTAATTTGAAGATGCCAGAATTTGCACATTGTATGAATTTTATATATTTGTCCGTCTGATGACATTGTTTTTAAAAATAAATCAGACTTTTACTTGAGTAATATCGTTTTGAAATAACCCTACTTGAGTACAATTTTTGGCTACTCTACCCACCTCTGATTGTAACGAACCCAGGATTCACCAACCTTTCAGAAACAGAGCTACTTCTTGGTAGGGCTGAACGATTTTGAAAAATTGTTATTTTCCTCAAGATTGGGATTGCGAGTTAATATGCGATTATCTTTGTTTAAGGTTCTCTTCCGGTGTATTTTTAACAAGCACAAGAATCAGTCAATCACTTTTCGCAAGTGTTACGCTCCACGCCCACTACGGTGAATTCCCGCCAAGTAGAGGACATAAAATTTAAAAAAGTAGAAAAAAAATTGGGAGCTTTTTGGGGGCGAGTCACCACTGAGCCACCACACAGTTCGCACCCTTCAAAACACGTGTCAACTTTGTAAATTTAACTCTTTGACTGCCAAAAACGTTAAATAACGTTTAGTAAAATCCTACGGAGGAGCGCCAAAGACGTTAAAAGACGTTCACCAAGTTTTTTTGGGGGGGAAACGGGTGGAGGAAAGCCTTGGCCAGCTGTGCTGAAAGTATCAAGCGGATCTAGTTAGTATAGTTAGCATCGCTAGCCGGTGAGGCTTTATGACGAGTCCAATGCATATTCATCGGAGGAGTGGGTACAGTCTGATCACGGAGAAGACACGGGTTCTGGACTACGATGCCACCATGAATGGAGCGGATAAGATGGATCAGAACATCTCTTACCACCCGGTATAGGAACTAAGAAAACTAGCAGCATAAATAAAGAATACAGTAAATCCGGAACGGGTGGGGTTGTATGAATTTTGGACCCAAATACAAAACTGCGATAAAGTGAATCCGTGGGAAGTGAACCACTGTATAAGTATATACAGTAAATGTTTTGTTCTTATAGGTTAGATCAACACAAAAATAAAGGCAAATGAATATGAAAGAGAAATACATGTATATTGTATATTGCTCCCTAAAGAGGTATCACTCATTGCCGCTGAAGTTTGTCAGTGAAACTTGAACCCTGAGAATCGAACAAGGCTCAGACTTTCGAAAGAAATGCGGCATCAGCAGTTTTTTCGAAATCCTAGGAAGGCAACATTTCATCCAAAACAACATCAAAACCGAGGTATAGATTGTCACATTGATTAGCGTTAGCCAAAAGTACAGCAAGCGAGGGAGAGGTTACCGTATTTGTGTTGATCTTTTCAGATTAGAAAAACGCTTATTGGCTGGAATTCGCGTCGGTGCTGCACCGCCGCCATCCGCAGTTAGCGTTAGCCGCGATTGCTTTGCTTCCCCCTCCCCCGACAGTCTGACAAGCCGCCACTCACAACCTTAGCCCCGTTTGCACTTCCAAACCAATTAGTCCGCCCTCGGTCGCGAGAGGCCACGCTCCGCTCGCGCCCCCGCACGCGGCACCACGCAGTCGGCTGAATCTGCTAGCATAAGTTCATTTCATTTCTGCGCTGACAATGTCGCATACACAAACACACACAAAGCCCAGAATGGGAAAAGGATATGGAGCCATAATGGATCAGCCCCGACGGGGTGGCCTTTTTTCACGAGCTTGTTGTGAGACCGCACTGGCCACATTTCTTTACAGCTGATATTTTTCCTCCCGGAATGACTCGGATGTTACAATAAATCAGCAGAAACTGCAGGGAAGGAGAGGCAAAAAAAAAAAAAAAAAAGAAGACAGAGCGCCCTTGTGTCGTTTCCGAGCTGTCACGCAGCAAAAGTCGGAGTGGAGATGTGAGGCGTTTTGAAGTTCATTAGTGCACAAGCAAGTCTGGATTGTGGCGAGAACAGCGGCGCATCGGGGATTTTTGTGTTTCCTGCTCCTCCTCGCAGGGCTTCTAATTCGCCTTCAATCGCACGTTGTCAGAGTGCGCAGGGCAGGCCAAGCAAAATGCGGGATATTTATAGAATGTTTTATGACATGGCACACACAATGTTTGCCTATTCTTAGGAAGTCTACATCCTTCGGAACCATCTTCCAGTCTCCTATCCGAGGCTCTTACAGACTGAGCCGTTGCCGCTCAAATGTTACAATTTATCCATCAATATCAACCAAAAGTCGTTTAACTTTTATCCAGCCCTGTGGCTTTCGGTTTGATCCAGCTTTTATAATGCTCAATGGACTATAAAAAGAAGTGTCCTCAGTCCTCGTGCTTTATGGTGGTCAGCGGGGGCCCGTGCTGCAATATTTGCTACAGCATTTTCCTTATGAGCTTATAAACCTGAATTACTGTTCCACTTTTTGGCAATTTGATGACTTGTTCAGTCAATTACGGCATTGAGCAGATAAAACTTTAATTTGCAAGTCCTGTTACCACAGCAACCTGTCCATCACTTCAATGCATCCGGAATGCTGAAGTCAAGGAAATAGAGGGTCACCTATAGAAAATTAATTACGTTTTATCTGAAGAATTTGCTGTGGGCCATTAACAAACAGCAAGACGTTGGGACATCCTTGAAAGCGTCAACATTTTTATTCCGCAGACCTGTTCTCTGCGTCCATATCCACCTCCCTGTAGGTTTGTATGCGGTTCACTACATCTATATTTAATCTATAGGTGTGCCATTTTTTTTAAAATTTCATTTAGTACGATCCAAAATCGATTTTAAATGTCCCAAAATCGATTATATTGAAATTATTTCATACTATCTTCCCTTTGTTTGTGTGTGCCTTTATTGGGAGCGCTGTTCATGTTGTACCCGATTTGACCACTTAGGGGCAGTGTGGTTCCACGCGGTCTGATACACTGTTAAGTTGTAGCCACATTAGAGAGTAGAAGGTAAAAGTCACGATCATCGATTGGGTTTTTTTTGCAGTGTGGAGCCGTTCTTTTGAGTGATAAAAGTGCCGCGAGTAGCGCGCTAATTAGCATCAGCGATTCAGACTGGAGTAGATCATTACCATTCCTTGAACATCTATAAATTGAAGCAAAAATCATTGTCAATCAAATCATTTTTAATTAAAAATCGTTCTTAATTGGAAATCAATTCTTAATCGAATCGCACACCTACAAATTGGAATCGAATCCAATCGTGAGACATTCAAAGATTCCCACCCCTAATTTAATCCACTATTTACTTTGTTTTGGACCACTAAAAGGAAAATAAAAACATGGAGAATCTTGGAGATTCAGTACAGAACACATTATTTTTTACATCAAATAACAATGATGTATTCCCTGTGGAATCAAGAGTCTCAATCATTTCACAGTTTATCTTGGCTACAGGTGCCCCGTTTTATGGCCGACTTCCATCTAGCTTGTCTATGCAAACGCTTCCTCTTAGTAACCAGTTTGTTTTTCTGCTGCGTTTCCACTTTGACCCTCTGTGGTTTTTACAACCAGACATGGAGTTGGCCACTGCTGAATCCCATCTGGTCCTATTGGAGCCTCAAGCTTGATAATGGACCTCAGACATGTTGGTTAGTTGTTAGAACCACACATGAATGGATCCAATTGAAAGACCCATGAGATTCAGCAACGCTTTAAAAATAGAAAAAATGCTGTGTGCACTCAAAATATGGCCCACATTCAGTAAATGCAGAGAATTAGAAGATTTGAATTATTTTTAGAAAGTAGTCAGCCCAGAAATTTCATATAAAAATACATACAAACACGATCGGCGATTAATTGACTTCAAACTGTTACCATCAATGCGGAAGGGTAAAGTCGATGCATTGACTCGCTACTTTCAGTCTCAGTTTGTATTATTCCGTTTTTCAAGCGTAAAACCGGTGAAAATAAGACCTTAAGTCATTTGCGCCCAAAAACGTGTAAATATTTTCTATTTTAAATATTACCATGCTCCCTAAGACATTTTTTTTAATGTTTTTTTTTTTTGTAATGCTAGAGCAGTTCAGAGGCTTTGATGCAGCCTCTGAACTGAAGAGAATGGTAGTTATAACAAAAACGGCCAGCAGCTAGCAGCAGAGTATAAGAGATCAACCAGGGCCATGTTGGAAGAAAAAAACCCTCTTTCCACACTGTTTTAAACAAATTTGCGAATAATGATGAAACTTTGCTATATTCTAATGCTAATTGCTGCAAAACGGAAACCAATAGAAATACACATATTTCCCTGGTAAAAAAAAAAAGAGATTTTAATCTTTCTTTTGGTAGGCTCCATGTTTTTATAGCAATAGAACACAATATCCCGTGGGCCATGCAAAATCAGTCAAAATCCAGTAAAACAGCCGGGAGCGAAGGGGGTTGCTTCAGTGAAAATGACTGTGAATAAATAATTAATAATAATAATAATAATTAATAAACAAGACCTGGGTCGTTGGCCAATGTAAGAAAGAACACAGCGATTGTGGAAATTCACACTGCAGCATCTAGAGTGAAGGCATGTTAGTATGTATGTGTATTAGGGTCATTTGTAGCCACGCATCCTCACAATGTTAATTTTGCAGTGATTAGACCCCCACCAGTGTGTAGTAATGGTTAAGGTCATACAGTTCTGTATGCGCTTGGAATGGTTTGAACCCCAGCTGACACTATTTCTAGCATCTGATCAGTCAAGTAGCTACTAAAAATAGTAAGTAATAGTAAGTTGAACTTAACATGGTATACGGAATGGGTTGCCCATAACCGGGTAAATTGGCGACCCAAAAACATCAAACATCATTTGTCTTGTATTGACAACTGCTCGCTAATGATACACTGCAAACGGGCCATCGTGTCGGTAAACACTTGTTATAACCGCCACCAACGGACAAAATATCTCATTTGCAGATTGTCGTGTTGATAAACTGCAGCCCTTGACTACTTTACAGTTGCAAATCAGTTACTAATGGAATGGAAGAGACCTCACCTCAGAGAGAGAGAGAGAGAGAGAGAGGAAAAAAAAAAAACAACCTTCAGCGTGACCATTGTTCAATATTTATAGACCTCGGCCTTAGACGAGTTTGTTTAAATCACGCTGTGACCTTCACAGGTGGCGCAGGGAATTAGGAACGTACAGTTGACGACCAGGTAACGCTTTTGTGACGGCTTCCAAGTAATGAATGTGCCCCGATACAATATCTCCGCTGTATCAAAGGCTGGCTTCTCCGTCTGTTTGTGTGTGCGCGCGTGTCGACGCGAGCGACTCTTCAAGGACCATTTGCTTTTCACTTCCATCTTCCCTCCCTGCATGCCAGCTCGTTATGTGGTCTTAGTTTTATGGCCGTAAAATACAACCGAATACCGCCGTCACGAGGTGAGTGAATCGAAAGAAGACTTAGTGCAGTAATTAGTGCTAAATCGGATCGCTATTTTTTTACATCTTACCATCAGGTTGCCATTCGGTATATATTAGGGAAGCAGTATGTTAACTCTTTCACTGCCACTGACGTTAAAAGACGTCAAGTAAAAACCTACGGAGGGCCGCCAATGACGTTAAAAGACATCATCCAATTTTTTTTATTTTATTTTTTTTGAAACAGGTGGAGGAAAGCCTTCCCCAGCTGTGTTGAAAGTTTCAAGCAGGTCTAGTGAGCCTAATGACTATTTTTGGCCCCTAGATGGCAGCAATGACTCTCTTTTGACAAGATTGGGTAGACGTCAGCAGAAGACGTGAGGCGGGGCTAGAGTGTTGAGACACTGGCTGAAGAAGACATAATGGCGACCGGTTTGCAAGCAGCTCACGGTCGAGCCGTTTTTTTCAAAGACGAAAAGCATCGACCAACGCTATAAAGAGCACATTGATGACGACGATGATCATCATCGATGATGATGATGGTGACTCCGAGGTTGACGGCGAAGTTGGAAGCGTTGACGCGGCGGCTATGACGACGTCATAAAAGGTTCACGGGCTAGCGATGCCAACACCGGAAAACGCGGAGCACAACCGAGCACGCTCAGCGCGACGTTCAATCGGACGACGAAGAGTGCCCCGAGTCCAACGCATATTCATCGGAGGAGTGGGTACAGTCTGCTACTTGCTATTCCCCGGAAAAAAAGGCCGTCTGCACCCGAAACGGACAATGGAAAGTGAAACTAATCTGTTGTGCAAATCCTGCTGCGTCTCCTTGCACGCATGGGAGCGTTACAAAAAGAAAAACTGTATTTGAAACAGCCACATAATTGTAAGTAGTACCACAGTTGCACACATTTGTAAATAGTTTGCGAAATTGTTTTGTCAAATTGTTACACTGTTGAATGGAAAAAAACGTATTTTGCAATCTAAAAACACTTTTTCATTGTTGGTGGTGGTGTATTACAGAAGTAAAGCACTGTTTAGGTGTTTGTGGCATCATTCATGGACAAAAATAAGTGTAGAATTCACTAGAGTGCATGAAATAACATTGTTTCACAAAAAGCTCTTTTTTTCCGCTTTTTGTTTCAAAACAGAGCATTTCAACGAAAGTAACCATTTTCAATTGTTGATTACTGAAAAACGGAATAAGGTAGAAACAAACTTTTTTTTCTGATGAAAGATGAGAGTCCAATCTTTCATTTGGTAGTATGTGTGTTTCCATAGTCCAAACACAACATTTTCTGTGGACCTTGAAAGATCAGTCAAAATGCTTAAATCGGCTGGCACTGGCGACATCCCGTTTCTGAAAACGTCTGGCAGTCAAAGAGTTAACTAGTGGATTTAAAAAAAATTTTTTTAAAAAAAAGAGCAATGATGATGACATGTCAAATCGGTAAAATTACCGAATGAACAATACCGAGCTCTCCAGAATAAGAAAAAAAAAATAGTGTTTTTTTTTAATGTCACTAGTCACGAGGACTGGATTGTCTTACTAGTGAGGAGAGAGCGTACTAGCCACTTTCTGACGAGCAGATGACACGACGACGCAAAAGTGATGGTGTTTATGGCAACAGGCATTTAGTGAGTGAATAATGCATCGCGTTTGTCTTTCCTGTTTAACTCCCGTGGGACGTGTACGCAAGAGGGTGCATTTTAAACAGCTATTATCCACGTACAGGAGGAAGTTTGACTTTGTAGCGCTTGTGATGGAGTGCTTTTTTATTATTATCAGTTTTTTACTCTTGCCATAGTTTTGAATAGAAGAATACATTTAAGGAAGCAGAGAGGGAGCAAGTGGGTGAGGAAATTGGCATGTATGGGAAAAATTCAAAAAGATGACCTCATGTGTTTTGGGATTCTTATCTACATCACTACCAGTCATTTAAATGTAAAAATAGGTCGACACTGATCAGCCATCCATTTTGGATAGCACTTGCTGAGCTGGAAACGCAACCCTGTGTGACCGTTTTATTGTTTTGGATTATTATTTTTATTTGTCTATTCCACTGCACTAGACACTTTAAAGCGCTGGGTTTGGTTCGACAGCACTAATGGTACCCATGCATTACGCAAAGACTTATTTGGTATCATGTCTTTGTCATAGATGCTCGTTACCGTAATATTAGCTCACTAGCTAGCGCTAGGACAAATTCCTTGCGTTTTTACATACGCTGCCAATGAAGATGGTTCTGATTCTGAATACACCTGATAAACAACCGTTCACACCTATGGATATTTAGTTTTAAATGAACATAGCATGCATGTTAGCATGGGTCAAAAATAAACCAAATTTTGGTGAAGTAGCTAACCCAGCGCTGGGTTATTTATACCCAGCAAATTGGGTTGACGGGTCACCAAATTATCAGCAGAGTTGGGCACTTGCGTCGGCCCGTCGTTGACGGATGCCCACCTTTTCGGTGAACTGCTTTATTGCGCAAAGCCTGAAAGAGGCTAATTATTTGTCCTCTTTTGCGTGTTCCAAAAATTTGAAGACAGATTTCTTGTAAGAAAAAAACACCTTGCAAGGATGATTTATTAAACAGAGAATTCTCCGGTCACCGGCAACAATTTACATCACGTAAAAAGGTGGAATTAAAGAGTGCCCAATGTGCCCCCTCCCTTGGGGAATCCAGCTTTTAAAGAATCGAGTTTTGAAAGTAAACGCCCCTTCTCCTCCTCTCATGGTTAAGTAAATATGTTATATAAGAGACGAAAACAGATTACAAAAACAGAATTCTCAGTTGCACCTGTGTTCATTCTTTTTAGACAAAATATACTTTCAGGGCACTTCTCGTACTTCTTCCCATAACAAAATCTCACAAACAAGTTGAACTGGACAGCTCCTAATGTAGTAGAGTTGTGGGAGTGCGCGCGCTCTCTCACGAAAGAATGTGTTTTCGCACAGAACGCTGAGAAGGAACTTCTAGACCAAACAATGTGTACCAGCTTAGTTTAAGGTCAAATTATACTGAGTTCAAACACTATTTTACCTACTTCACATCTATAAAACATTTCAACATGGTTAATATATAAAATAAAGAATTAAAACGTTAATAATGTCTAACAAGCCTCGTAAAAATATACAGAATCAGAAGAACCAAATCTGGTGACCAACTTCAGATCTTCAGCCTGCCCAAATCTTCTTAGTCAAAATGAAGCCAGTCTGCTCAAAATCCACTACCACTACCCAGCAAGTGTGTTACGAAAACAATCCAGCATTTTATTTATTTTTTTATTGTGTAAAGGGGGTTATCCCATAATGACAACGTGGAAAGCAAGTTTAAGGACTGGTGCAAAATGTTCAATATGATTATGAAAATAGAATAGAATAACCTTAGTACAATTTATTAATATAATAATTTAACTTTTTCAATATTCTGCTACAATTCCTTGACGACTGAGTAGTGGAGTTTTCATCCACCCATTTTTATTAGAATTTTCCAGAAATGCAAAAATAAAACTGAATGGAAATGCTAGAAATTCGAAAAAAAAGGGCCCAAAATTTGCCCCAAAAATTTTACACTTGAAGGGGGTGGATTTGGAAGCATATCGAAAGAAGGAAAATGCTAATTTTGGCTATGGAAACTGGTTTTGCCAATAAACACTGACAAGATCGGATACACGGCGCACGTTTTGACCAGATATTACGTCACACGTGCGTTTGTAGTCACAAAGCAATGGCGGACGATAAAGAAGGTATGTTTTGGGGGGACGACCAAACAGAAATATTTTGGGATTTAATTAAAGAAGCAAATATTAATGCAATTTTAGATGGAAAAGAGCAAAGAAATGCTACATTTTATCGAGAATTACAAAAGCAAACTCATTTGACGCCATTGCATGGCACAGTCGCTTCCTGTTTTTCTTCTTTTCAATTACTGGTGGATCACATCTCTTAATGGTGTATAGCGCCACCTACAGCAGCGGAGTCCCCTCTCAATATTCGCAAAATAGAGCAGATGGAAACTGGCGAAAGTTTCCAGTAAATTCCCTTAAAATAATTTAAGACAACTGGATGGAAACCTGATGAGTGATTCCGATGAGGACGTCAAAGGAAATTCCGTGATATAAACCCATGTATGTTTTCGGAATGTGGAACGAAGCTGGCCTACTCTTAAAAACCAAGAAAAGAACTTCACACGCCACTAAGGGCGGGAGCAGCGTGTATCAGGAAAATAAAATTCCACACCTGACACAGCCCCTCTTGTCGATGTATGACATGTTGTCAGTTTCACCCGTCAAAACAAGTGTTTTCTCCCCAAAGTGCAGTATCTTAGGGAAGTGGTGGATAGAATGCTAATGGCTAACTGGAATCGCATTGAAAAAACCAACAAGCTTCTTGGCGCTCTCCGGTTTCTCTTGAGCGAGGCTGATCACAAGGTGCCTCCACTGCGGACACATGAGGCCCTTAGACACGCCCCTGGGGAGGAGAGGGAGATCTTATTCCAGCGTCCCATTCTCGCGCTCCAAATTGCAGTTCCTGCGGGGGTGTGATTGGCTGCAATTAGGCAGCCTGTATTTACCCAACACGCCGTTGGCAAGCCAGCGCGGACAGATAATATCGCGACCAGCCGTGTCTGAGAGCCTCGTGAACAAAAAGCCAAACAAGGCTCCTTATGTCGTCAAGTGCGGTTGGTCGGCTAACCGCGGCGGCAGCGCAGGTGATATGCACGGGTGGCACGTACACTCTGGCCTTAAAGTAAAAAATGGGGGGAAAATGACTAGCAAAAATACAAGTACTGATTCAACTACTTTCGGAAAAAAAGTAGTGTTCATTTCAATGAAAAAATAAAAAATATATTTTGTCAACACACATTTTTCACCGGACTAAAAGTAGATTAGACTAAAACCCTCATTAATGAACAATATACTGGGACTAAATCAGTCTGTATTTTTGTCGACTAATGAAAACGAGACGAAAATGTACTTCACTTAAATAAAAACTGGACTAAAATCTATGGACCTTTTAGTTAATTGGCAAAAACTAGACGTAAATTATATGATTTTGTAAAATCTTGTCATGTGACACACACCCTTTCAAATCTGCAGCTAGCGAGTGCAACATGCATAAAAACATGGGACAGACAACAGGTAGATTCAAAGTGAACGGTTAAAAAAAAAAGAACTAAATTATAGTTATAATGTAACATTAATCCAATGGTTTTAACGTTCCGTCAATAATGTTAATTCAACCGCTAACTAATGCTGGCTAATTTACTAGCTTATAGCATGGAGCCATAGTAGCCACTTGTTGATGTACTATAATTGTGTGTCGAGTTGTTTTTCATAAATCAATAAAAAAAATTGTTTTAATGGGAAATAGTTTTAGCTCTGAAATGTTCAACATTATCTGCTGACAAAAAATATACGCGGGTAAAATGATTGTGCTGACTAAAACGTTGGCAGTTTTCCGTTGACTAAAAGTAGACGAATAAAATTATGTTTTCTTAGACTAAAATAAAGACTAAAATGTTAGATTTATAGTCGACTAAATAAAAAAAAAATTAAAAAAAGTTGACTGACTGTTAAAAACTAACATGCCTGATTGAAACTGGACTGTCTAAAACAGACTCAATTTTAAAACGGCTGGTAAAATGAACACTAAAAACAAGTACAAATGTATAAAGGATTTTTGTCATTTATCTCCAATGGACAGCCGATCAAAATTCACGAGCTTCCACGCGCATGTTTCTAGGTTTTAAGCTAGCAAGACCCAGCTAGCCTCTGCGCTACCGACAAGCCATACAAATACATTTTGTACACCATATTATCATTTACAGCAATACTTAACTCTATAATTTCATACCGTATGCACCTGCGGAGGTTGCAGTTTTCCGTCGCAGTGTGTCGACAGATCAAATAAAACAAAGTTAAAACGTCATAATGGAATACTCAAAAGTGCATATATAATCGACCTGAAATATTACAAAGCCTACTTGGTTACTTTCCACCACTGTTAAAAAGCAGCACTACAAGGAGAGTCGCCTTCTTCCCTTCAACAGCGTTAGTGTGCCGTCCCATTTCTGAAGCCCTTTTAACTCAAAACACACACACACAAAAAAAATCCAATGTTCTCATTTTCCGTCCCCCCTCTCTTCGGACAATCCCTACCGCTCGCTCATTAGCACACATTGATCCTAATAAAAGGACTCCACACCAAGACTCTCCGGGCGTCACGGTCCCACGACATCCACCTCCTCGTTTTTAATTAAAGCGCAATACATCCTCCCTACGGGCTGTCAGTACAAATCCATGGCTTCTGTGTTTTTTTTGGGGAATCTACTCTTCATTAACGACAATTGAGTAAGATAACCAAATGTGATTTTCACGGTTGTGATGGCTCAATCTCTTCGCATTTGAGTTTCGGAGTTTCAGGCCCTGAAATAACCGTATCTCTAATCATAACGAAAACATTTGAGTCGGGTGTGTGTCTTTGCAGCACACTTTGAATGACGTGCTTCAGAACCGAAACATGGCACCGTTTGATTTGGTCTCAATTTAAATAGTCAAATATTTTGTGTACGAAATAATGTTTTTGGTTTCCTTTTGGTGGAAGTAGAACAGTAGAAGTGACATAGCTCAGGTAGAGTGGGCCCTCTCCCAAGATGAAGGTTTTGTGAGTCTGTTCCTCAACACTTCTGTAACTTAAAAATGAATAAATAAAACTAATAAAATGAATAAAAGCGTATTGCATTCATTTAAAAAATAATAATAATAATTGAATTTTTATTGAATATTTTTTCCCTGTTTTTTTGAGTATTTTTTTGTAATTTTCTGAATATTTTTTTCTGTTTTACTTAATATTTTATTTCTGTCAAAAAAATATAATCAATTATTCAGAAAAACAGAAAAAAAACTTTTTTCAAAAAACTGAAAAAAAAATATTCCAAAAAACTGAAAAAAAATATTTAAAAAAAAAAAAGGGGAAAAATATTTAATAAATAAAATACATAAAACAATTTTTTTTTTTTTACATCTGAACTCCAAGTGACACGCTAATAGCGGAAGCGGACACTTTATTATTCAGAAACACAGAGGAAAATATATATTTTTTAAAAACAGAAAAAAATTACTCCGAAAAATGGAAACAAATATTCAATAAAACTGAAAAAAACAAAAAAAACAAAGCGCCCCAGAAAAACAGAACTTCTGTAAAAATGTACTCCAAAAAATCCTTATAAAATTTACTTAGATTTTCTGAGGGAAAAAAAAAACTTCACTAGGTTTTTGTCATTGGATAGGCCAATCTTCTCATACACAGTAAAAATACTTTGAGTAAAAATATTTCACTCTCTCCCAAGTGTAATTTTTACTCTTCTTAGAGTAGGACCAAATAGACTCTTTTTAGAGTCAAATGTACTCTACAAAATCTACTGTGACAATAAAAAATTAAATCAACCTGCACATAAACTGTCGAAAAATTCAATCAAACACACTCTTTCCGATGGATTACTCCAACTGATTATTGAGCTTTATGTAACCTAAATGACGTTCAAAGGCTCATTATGAAAGCAACAGTGGACATTTATTATGTATTCGGCGCCTGCAAAATAACATGCGAGTTTGAAGTGCTTGAAGAAGTACGGCTCGGCAAGCTACAGAGACCTTGCGAGTCATCGTGTCTTCTTCAATCACGCTCTCCGTGGATGCAGCTCATGTTTTCCTCACTGGCTTATTAGAGTGTACATTCAGCCAGGGCCATATTCAAATCCCTACTAGCTCTTTTTTTTTTTTTTTTTACAGAGTAGTTTTATCCAGCTCCAACATCACTGCACTACATTAATATTCACCCACAGATCATAGACAAAAGAGCCTCGGACCGTTATTTGTTGCACTGACCGGTTTGTTGCGCATTAACCAGAGAGGCACGGAGGAGGAGCATAAATGCTGGATGCATGAATTTTTCATCTGCCAGCAGCTGTTTTTGTAACCTTTTCACAGGACGGCCATTGCTGGCGCATCAACGTTGGCATCACTGGGTTGTTTTCTTTTGGCCATTTGGGGAGAGTGAGAGTGGGAGGACTCCCTCTTTCAAGTATTTGCTTAAAGTTGCACTAAGGAACTTTTCAACCATAATATTTTCAAAACTCTTCTGATGACACATTGACTTCAAACTAATTGAATGGTACCTTTGCCGTGGCCTGAGGGGGTCTGTCTCATTTTTACTGGCACTAAGCAACTTTGAGGAGGAACACTGGCCACACAAAAAACTACAAATGTGCTGACTGCTTTATGGCATACGTCACTTCCCCCTTTCCCCAATCGTTACAAAGACGGAAGTCAATCTGAATGTTGATGCACAATTATTGCTTTTCTGGCAAAAGCTGCAAAACAACGGAAAGAAAAAAGAGAGAAAAAAGAAAAAGGAAAGCTATCTGGATAAAGGACCATGGTAATATTTAAAATAAAACGTATTTATATGTTTTTGGGAGCAAACGACTGAAATCACTTTTTTTTTTTTTTTCACACTCTAGCAGTGTATTTCCATAATTTTATTTGGCCAAAACTGCAACTGTGATCAAGCGAGATTTGGACGAGCATCCCGAAGCGGGTTTGGTGCGACCTTGGAGATTCCACTGCATGTTTGGGAAGGAAAGCAAGCATGTGTGTTGTGTTGAACGGCCGCCGCTGGCAGCTTTTCCCTCTTGGGGGAGGCAGCGGGGGCGTCTGGGGCTCCGAGACAGGAAGCGTATCCCCTAAGAAACCGCCCGAGCCTTCGTGTGTGCCAATTTGGGTCCCACTGGTGCAGGTGCATGATGGGAAAAATGAAAAATATCCACCCGCTCTTACCTCCTTGTCCCCTTGTGGAAAGTACTCTGACCTGAATACAGATCCAAATGAATAATATTCACACTTAAGAGTTTTTTTTATTTATTTATTTTTTTTAAGTCCTAATCATTCTGCTTTTGGACGTTTGGCGGTTGCGGAGGACTGCTGCATCCTGGCTTGAGGTGAATGGAATAAGGAGTGATGGGCAAAGAACGGCGTGAATAGAAGAAAAACAAGCATTCCAAAAAAAAAAAAAAAAAGTTAAGAGCCCCAGATTCACAATCATACTGGGATTCACAACATGTTTTAATAATTCAAGATGAAGAGCCAAAGTCTGCAGCGAGCGAGGGAAGCCAGAGAAATGAGAGTTTGGGAGGAGAAAAAAAAAGAATCCAACAAACAACGGCGTGTGCCAAATCTCTCGTATGTGGGGCCTGTCGGAGCCGCGTGCTACAAGGCTAAGCTATTCGTCAGTTCACGTTGGAGCGCGGAGAATCCATCTGCTTCTTGTTGTTTACGACCTTGACTTGCTCAAACGCTTTTGAGCGGCGAGTCCGCATCACTTCCATGTCATCATCTTCCCATGATGCTTTTAACCAAATGGACACATCTTGCATCATGTCCTGCCACTTTGGTGTAAATTTGGCACGGTTAAGCGCAAGCAGCAAACTCCATTTTAGAGAGCTCGGCTTCGTTTGTTAAGCTTTGGGGAACTGGCATGCCTTTGAAGGTGATCATATTAAGGTGACATAATGAAATCCAGATTGAGATAACTCAATAATCAATGCAACTGTTCATTTTGTATAGCGGTGACGGGTATTGCGTTTGGCACCTGCATGGTTCTGACTTAATCCAACACTTGATACCACCAATATCACATCTAATTATAGAAACTAGGATCCCAATATGGATTTTTTGAACACATTTCTAATATATGGCAGAGGAGAATTCCAATAGGCAATTAATTAAAAATATATATATCATGAATAAAATAACTTTGTTGATTTTACAACAAAAATGATATAAATTACAGGTAGAACATTTGACTCTTCTCCAACACTCTGTCCTTTAGTATTTTTGTAAAATTTTACAACAGAAAAGAGAAAAGTTATTTTTTATTTGGTGGGCGTAATATTTAGATGTCATTATGTTTAATGCGTTAAAAAATATTACCAACATTTTGAAAATGCTAATATTGTGTGAAAAAATCAGCAAAAATTGGCCAATTTTTTTCAGATTTTTTTTTTTTTATGTGGCCATCATATTTGGATGTCATTATCTTAAATGTGTTAAAAAAAATACCAAAATTTAGAAAATGCTAACATTGTATGAAAAAATCGGGAAAAAATTGCCAATTTTTTTCAGAAAATTTCTTTTTTTTTTTGAGGTGGGCGTCATAGTATTTGGTTGTCATTACCTTAAATGCGTTAAAAAAAATTACCAACATTTTGAAAATGCTAATATTGTATGAAAAAATCGGCAAAATATTTGCCAATTATTTTCTGAATAATTTTTTTTTTTTGAGGTGGGCGTCATATTTGGATGTCATTATCTTAAATGTGTTTAAAAAAAATACAAAAAATTTGAAAATGCTAACATTGTATGAAAAAATCGGCAAAAATTTGCCAATTTTTTTCTGAATAATTTTTTTTTTTGAGGAGGGTGTCATATTTGGATGTCATTATCTTAAATGTGTTAAAAAAAATTACCAACATTTTGAAAATGCTAATATTGTATGAAAATGATCTACTCCAGTCTGACTCGCTAATGCTAATTAGCGCGCTACTCTCTGCACTTTTATCACTCAAAACAACGGCTCCACACTGCAAAAAAACAACTTTTATTGGAATAACTTGATTGTGACTTTTTCCTTCTACTCTCTACAACTTAACAGTGTATTAGACCACGTGGAACCACACTGCCCCTAAGTGGCCAAATTGGGTACAACATGAACAGCGCTCCAAATAAAGGCACACACAAACAAAGGCAAGACTGTATAAAATAATTTAAATAAAATCGATTCTGAATCGTATTAAATGAGAATCGATTTTTTTGGCACACCCCTAGTAGTTAGCATGTTGAATTGCATTCTAACTGAATCGACGGTCTTCTATTAACTTGGTTGCTCCACTTCATCCCAATTCTGGCCTAAACTTCATCTCATTATGTTGCACTAATTTTCATTTCTTACCACAGGCAACAAGGTATGAGCAGAAGTGAGGAAAATAACACCACCCCCCCGTCCTCCCAAAAAAAAAAAACATTTGTCAATTAGCATGAGTCCTTGCGATTTCTCCTCTCTTGCCAACACTTCCAATTTACATGAATTATTCATTATTTGCGATTGAGTGTCTGCCAGGGAGGCTTGAAAGAGCGGAAGCTGCTGAGGTGAGATCTTTGCGTTGTTATTACACCACTTGACATCCCATCTTTCTTATCTTTTTGTTTGTTCCGTGTGACTAATGCGTGCATCATGCTCAAATCGGTGATGTTTTGTTTCTAATTGCATTAGCGCGCAGCCGGCTAATTGCCGGATGATTCTTTTTCTGTCGGCACGACAGGCTCACGGGTTTCGATGATGTCGCCGCGGGTCACAACGTCAGGGACGCCTAATTGCACCAATCAGGTGGCTCAATATGAGAAACCGATTTTAGTGGGGTGTAGTGCAGATGTACGCCACGTGAAAGTAACACTTACAGCCGAGAAAAGGACAAAAAAATCATCACCATTACAATTGTTATTATCGTCACGATTATCAGCATTGGCATTATCATTATTTTCATTATTATCATTTTTTTGACTATTTTTGTATTTTCATCCAGATCTTGTATTAGATGTCATTAAATTGCCCCTTGGAAATATGATCTTGCACTTCTCTACAAAATATTGGATGATGTTCAGTAGGTGAATTTCTATAAATTTTGTAGTTTTTTTTTTTTTGTTACATATTCTATTCATATATATATTTTTTATATTTAAATATGTTGGCCAAAATTGAGTTTTCACATCCAATATAATATTCCCCATAGCGTGTAAACTTGTACGTTTAATTTACAGTAATGTTATAATAACAATAATAATAATAATATTTATTATTATTATTATTATACATAAGAAAGTCTTGTGACTTCTTCCCACTCCCTTTTGAACATAGAAAATCCATGTTAGGTGCACTTTGTTGACTTTTGTTTGTTTTGTAGCATTTTTTATTTTATTTTTGTTGTTGTATATTTATTACTGTTATTTATTTTTTTTTTTTACGTTTCATGTTCCAAATAAACTCAAACTCAATAATAATAATAACAATAGCAATAACAATCACAAAACTAATAATAACAATAATAATAATAAATAATAATAATAATAATAATAAAAATTGTATTTGTAATGCACTTTACACGTCAAGTGCTACAGTGGCAAATTAATTATGATTTTGTTGCTATTACGTTTCGGTGTTGACAAAGCCGCCATTTTGGCAAATGTAGAAACATCGAAATAAGTATAATTTGGAACTGAAATCAATCCCCTCCAATTAAAACTTGCCATTAAGTTTAAAGGGAAAAAGGAAACTTCAATGTAAAAACCATAAAGTATTTTTTTTCTTTTTGAAAAATCTATGCCATTAGAAAAAAAAAAAAAAAAAAGCACCGTCAATGAAAAATGACGAAGACATCTGAAGACTGACATTGAGAAAGACATCAGCATGAAAACAAATCTGCGTAGCACATTTTTGAATGTCTGTTTTACTTTTCAGCGCGATCTGTTTCACCGTCAATATATCTTTTCTCAAACGCCAACATTTATTTTCCGCGGCAAAACTCAACAGCTCCGTTCTGTAACCTCACGTTGCTTGTAAATAAATGGCCTTCAGTCGCCGGCAAGTTTTTCCTTACAAACCAGCGTTCACACTAACACAAAGCGATCACCTACTGTATATCTGCTTTCCACAATGCGCCCGCGAGATAAAACGGAGCCCCTGCAAATGTTTACAACGCGGCGGGGACCCAACGCGCTGACCCGCGGCGCCACCGTCTTTGTGATGAACACATAAACGGAAACCTGTGGCTTTTGAGCAGCGCAAACCACGAGCGCACTCCCAAGGATACACGCAGCATGTCGTGTCGATTAGGGCCTGACTGATTTGGAATTTTGAGGCCCATTCTGATATTTTGCAGAAAAAATGACCATGCACTGTAAAGTGGACGATTATTTAAAATATTTTTTAAAAAAAACAACATTCAATTAGATTTGATGTTACCTGCAGAAACTTGTACTTGTAGTGGCATCGCTCTGAAAACAAAAAAAAGTGGTCTCAAACATCCCTACCATTAAATCACATGCCAAACAAAAGTGGCGAGAGTTTGCATATATAGGGCTGCTAGATTATGGGAAAAAAAAAATAAGCACGATTATTTTGGCAAAGATTGAAATCACGATTATTCAAACGATTGTTTATTTTTTGGTACCAAACAAGAAAATGTTTAAACATTTAAAAATATTAAGACCAACTAAAAAAATTGAAAGTTCCTTTTGGATCAAACTGGATTTTATTTATTCATTTATTTATTATTTTATTTATTTATCTATTTATAATGAAGTTGGAGTGCAGCTTGTGCACTGTGCAGTAGGACGATCGTTTATTTTTTGGGCACAAAACAAAAAAAATGTTTAAACGTTAAAAAAAAAAATGAAGGCAAATAAAACAATTTGAAACACTATAATTTTCTAAGTTCCTTTTGGATGAAACAAAATTGATCAAATATGTTATTTTAAAATTATAAAACTGAAAATTAAAAAAAATGTAAACACAAAAATTTGTTTTAACTCTTTGACTGCCAGACGTTTTCAGAAAAGGGATGCCGTGGGTGCCAGCCGATTTTAAGCATTTTGACTGATCTTTCAAGGTCCACAGAAAATTATGTGTTTGGACTATGGAAACACACATACTACCAAATGAAAGATTGGACTCTCATCTTTCATCAGAAAAAAAGTTTGTTTCTACCTTATTCCGTTTTTCAGTAATCAACAATAGAAAATGGTTAGTTTCACCTCTGTTTTGAAACAAACGTCTTTTAACGTCTTTGGCACTCCTCCATAGGATTTTACTAAACGTTATTTAACGTTTTTGGCAGTCAAAGAGTTAATAATCTTTTTTTTTTTTTTTTTTTTTTTACCATTATGCTGATTTTGTAAATGTGGAGTGTAGTAATTGAATTTCAATGAAATTGCACAGCCTTATGCAGCTGTGATGCCGAATAGAAAAAGAACCCGTGACCGTGACTAAGCATTATAATGCACTGAAGCCGCATTGATGATTGACTGCTCCTCTTCAATGGTGACCAATTGGACGAAACAACAGTGGAAAAGGTCTGCGGGTTCATTAGGGAGAATTGGAAACTCTGAGTCAGAACCCCAAACTCAATTCGTTTAATTTATTAACTCACTAAAGGTTGTCACTCTCACTCTGGACTAATCCTGAGTTTTTGTGAGGACTGAATGAAGGTTAAATGGAGTGTATGACATAGCCGCTACTAGCAAGGCGCTATTCACATTCATTTCAATGACTTAACTCATTCACTCTTAGACATTTTCACTGAAGTAATCCCCCTTCACTCCCGGCTGTTTGACTGGATTTTGACTGATTTTGCAAAGCCCTCAGAATATTGTGTTCTATTGCTATAAAAACATGAAACCTACCAAAACAAAGATAAGAGTCTCTTCTTCCATCAGGAAAAAAAAAAAGTATATTTTTTTCTGTTTCCGTTTTGCAGCAATTAGCATATTGCTAAGTTTCATCATTATTCACAAATCTATTTAGAAATGTGAGTAAATGAGCTTTTTTTCAACATGGCTCTGGTTGATCTTTTTTGCTCTGCTGCCACCTGCTGGCCGTAAAAACTACAATTTCTTCAACTGTCCTTTTCAGTTGAGAGGCTGCATCAAAGCAAAACGTTTAAAATAGAACGTATTTATACGTTTTTGGGAGCAAATGCGATCATTGAGACCACAAAGCAAATTCATACAAGCTCCTGAAAAGTAATTTCGCCCCAATATGTCTCCGAAAACGATAGCGCTCAAAGACAACTTGCCAGTGGCCACAAACTCATCGGAGGGTACGAGAGTCGTTTGTTTCATTTAGCCGGCGGTTCTTAACGTGGGCTCACTGCTGCCGGCAAACGTTTTAAAGTTTTCATTTGGACTCATCAGCACCTTCAAAGTTGTAGAAAGAAGCTAACTGGAGCCGTTTTGATCAAGAAGGAAGACAACAAATGTCAAAGTAAATTAAGTGTACGGCTTCTCAGGTCAATAGTTTGTGATTATTGCTCACTTTAGCTCCCATCACCATCCAATTCCCATCCCCCCCCCCATTTGCTTTTAATGAAGTCAGAAAATCGATTGACCTCCCTCTGACCATACGTGAACCTTTTGCCTGCTTTTAATGGGAATCTTACAAAAGACTCCGATGCCTTTATTTGAATTTGGACGGCTGCGTTCGCCGTCAACACGGCAGACATTTTGCACGCCACGCTGTAAACAACATTTCATTTTGTTGATCACACTGATTGGTTTGCAGCTCGTTGGCAGCGGTGGGCGGGGCTCTGCCTGACAATCTCGAGACAAAAACATTGAAACAAAACAAAAAAAAAATATCATTCTTCCATTAGAGCCCTGACATATTGTGTCCTTGGACGCTCTCTCTCTCTGGCCTCGTACCGCACGATGTTACAATGATGAAGTCCTCTGCCTCCATTTGTGCTCTACTAGGCGAGGCACTAAACATTATTATTATTTTTTTTATATTTTTTTTTATTATTGCCCCCAACCAAATGCCCTTGGATGAGAAATGAGGACAGCGGTAGTAGTAATATTTTAACTTCTTGCGCATACAATGTGAATGCGATGATGTCCTTCAAAGACCAATCTCACGTTAAGATCACCCGGAGGACTCATTTATCGTATTATCCTTTCTGCAGGGTCAAAAAAAAAAAGTACAGGTTGGGAGGAAAAGAGAAGTAGCATGGATGCGAGCGCCTGACCGATTAATCAGACAATATTGGCTCTTTTAAAATCAGCCGATTTCTTTATTATTATTTTTAAACTCATTTAATTACAACATAAGAAAAAATTATGAAATTCAAACATCCACCTCACCCAAAAAAAATCTGTTTATTTTTACTGATTTTCCCACCTGTTGTAAAGTTAGCAGTCAAATGTTCTTTCTGCCTATAATTCATAGCTTTTCTTTTTTTTGTAACCTTATTTTATTCATTATAGCTATTTTTTAATGAATCCGCCGATTAATCGGTTATTGGAATTTTGTATAAAAAAAAAATGTAGAATTGGCATCGGCCTAAAAAAAATAAATCCAAATGGGTCAGGCGCTAATAAATACAGTTTCGTATCCCACTGAGGGATGAATGTTTGCGATGCTATCGAATGTTGATTTCACGTCAGGTTTCGCTCATGATTGCAATATTTCCTAAACGTTCTCTAACATTCCCTAAACAGTTTTAATGGTTCTCTAAACAGTCTTAACTCATTCACTCCCAGCCATTTTCACTGAAGCAACCCCCTTCGCTCCGGGCTGTTTTACTGGATTTTGACTGATTTTTGCATGGCCCACAGAATATTGTGTTCAATTGCTATAAAAACATGGAACCTACCAAAAGAAAGATTAGAGTCTCTTCTTTCATCAGGAAATTTTTTTTTGTTGTTGCAGAAATTAGCATTACAATATAGCAGAGTTTCATCATTATTCACAAATCTGTTTAAAACAGTGGTGAAAAAAAAAGCTTTTTGCAACATGGCCCTGGTTGATCTCTTATACTCTGCTGGCCGTTTTTGTAATAACTACCATTGCTTCAACTATTTTCATCAGTTCAGAGGCTGCATCAAAGCCTTCTGTATGCTCATATGCGATTAAAAAAGAAGAAAAACACAATAAAAAACATAAATACGTCTTTGGGAGCATGGTGATATTTAAAATAGAACATATTTATACGTTTTTGGGAGCAAATTATTTAATGGTCTTTCTTGTTGCAAGGACATTTTTAACTTTTTTTTTTAAACACAATTTCCATTAAAAACCATTAAGATCGATCAAATTTAGGAAACACTATGACCTTGAATGTACCCTGACGCGAACTTAACATTTGTTAGCATCGCAAATGATCGGCCTTACCATATTGTAGGTCATCGTTGAGCACAGAACGAATGCCTAACCCGGTTCTTTGGCTACATACGCAGCAGAGGTGGGCACGTTAATGAATTTTGCGCATCCGTTAATCGTCTACAATCGGGACACGCTTCCACCATCGTCACTCCGTCAATATTTCAAGCCAAACCGCAATGTAGTCGTCAATCCGAAATGGGCGTTCCATCATTGACGAATTTGTACTGTCTCGGTTATTGATGATTACGTTGACAAACAAGAGGCCACTTTAGGCAATGCTTTAGTTTATCGTCAACAAAATGGACATTAGTGTGCCTTGAGAAATCAATTCCCACTTGTCGCTGTTACAGTCCATTTGCATTGGGGTCAAGTTAATTTGAGGATACGACCAACGAAAGCTACAATCCAGTGATGTGATGATCTTTTTCGCGTAGCATCAGTGAGCACATAATCGCCATTTTAGGACTGAAAGGAAAAAAACGAACTGGCTTGTGGCGCTGTTTTAAATAATTGACAGAGCTGCTCCGGTGGAGACGGGGACAAATCGGTCCGAGTTAGCGTCTCAGTCCGGAAGGGATTTAGCACCGAGGCTCTATCAATCCCGCCTCCCGCAACGGTTTATAAATCTTATTTAACCCCAGCTCGGCCATATATATAACAAGTCAATAATCCGCCGGCGTGTACTGTTTATTGTTTGACAGGAGAGCCGGCAGTGGACGACATCCGCTTTTTTACCCTCTAGATGACTTTCCGCTCCCGAGCATTCTTTGAACATGGAGCGGCGCGACTGCATGGAGTTGGGGACGTATTAGCGCCGTTGCTGGAGGCAAACTGACTGTCGGGTCCGGGCTGTCTGGGGAAGGGGAAAAGTATTGATATGGGGGGGGGGGGGGGGTGCGCACACTGTGATTGGGCGGTCCTTCCTTTCAGCGCCGACCGCCTGCGGGAATTGAACTGCGCTAGATTGAGGCCTTGAGAGGAGCAGCCACAATGCACGACCGCTTATCTATTCACTCTGCGCATTTATTTATATTATATTCACTCTCTCGCGCTCCCGGACTGCAGGCGAGGCAAGATGCGGCTTTCTCTTCAAGGTTCCTCGCCAAAGCAAAGCAGATGGAAATCTCTCGTTGGAATGAAAACAGCTCAAAGCTTTTTTTCTTTTGCTCACTATTGAAATCATGACCCCTTAAAAGACATCATCCAATTTTTTTTGTATTTTTTTTTAAACGGGTGGAGGAAAGCCTTGGCCAGCTGTGGTGAAAGTTTCAAGCAGATCTAGTTAGCCTAATGACTATTTTTGGCCCCTAGATGGCAGCAATGACTCTCTTTTGACAAGATTGGGTGGGCGTCAGTAGAAGACGTGGGGCGGAGCTAGATGGCTGAAGAAGCGAACAATGGCGACTGGCTGCAAGCAGCTCACACTTGGGAATTTTTTTCAAAGACGAACGGCATCGACCAACGCTAAAGAGCACATTGATGACGACGATGATCATCATCGAATGGTGACTCCCGTTTCTGAAAACGTCTTGCAGTCAAAGAGTTACCAAAGTTTTTTTTTTCTCTCTGTACTTGTGTATGATACAGTCACCCGATTTGTTGGTCTCCTTTATTATCAGAAAACAGGGTTCCCTTGTTTTCCGCTGGGGTTAGGTTTAGGGGTGTGCCCCAAAAAAATCGATTCTCATAATAATCTCGATTCTCATTTAGTACGATTCAGAATCAATTTTAAATGTCACAAAATTGATTTTATTTCAATTATTTTTTTTCTTAATTTTGTTTTTTTTTAATGTGTGCCTTTATTGGGAGCGCTGTTCATGTTGTACCCAATTTGGCCACTTAGGGGCAGTGTGGTTCCACGCGGTCTGATACACTGTTTTGTCGTAGCCACATTAGAGAGTAGAAGGTAAAAGTCACGATCAAGTTATTCCAATAAAAGTTTTTTTTTTTTTTGCAGCGTGCAGCCGTTCTTTTGAGTGATACAAGTGTAGTGCGCTAATTAGCATTAGCGGGTCAGACTGGAGTAGATCATTACGATTCCTTGAATATCTTTAAATTGAAGCAAAAATCAGTCAATCAAATCCTTCTTAATCGAAAATCGATTCTGAATCGAATCGCACACCCAAAAATCGGAATCGAATCCAATCGTGAGACATTCAAAGATTCCCACCCCTAAGTTAGGTTCCAAAAAATACCCGCGAAAAATGAAATCCGCAAAGTGTTTTACATTTATTTTAAATGTTTTAAGGCTCTAAAACCCCTCACCACACTTTTCTCATCAATGCATTTGCTTTTTCTCACATTTCTCTCTCGTTTAAACATTCTCAATGTTCAAACCTTCATAAATGTTATAAAATAGATACATTACTGTAAAAAAAAAAATAATACATGCAAAATTGCACACACAAAAATCCGCAATAGAGCGCAAAGAGGACACAGTTTTCCTACCCGCACTCGACGAATAACTGTCAGCGGCAGTGAATGAGTTAACAACGTTTTTGGGATGGCTTCGGCGTGACCCTGCAACAAATGATCAAACTTTTCTCGTGAAAGACAAATGACCTTCCAGAGGTTCCGCTGCAATCTTTCTTCAAAGTACTTTCCGAGCATGGACGCGTGGATTTTAAGCTGAGCCAGGTGGGAGGAGAAGCCTGTCATTGGGATGCAAGCGCCAATCCCTGCAGGGGCGAAGCTGGATGGAATGTAAAGCAAGCAGCTGCCGGCTTCGCTGCCCCTCACTTACGCGTTCCGCCCCGGAATCGGAGGACAGGATCCTCCCCCCCCCCCCCCACCGCCGCCGCTGTAACAGCCAGGATGCGAGCGACGCGGCAAAAACGCGTTGACGTCGTTCCCTCGTCTTGTTAAAAACGGCGAGGCCGCCATGTTGTTGATCAATTAGCGCCGTTATCTCCGGAAACGACACCTTGCGCGTCAGGAAAGTCTTTAAGATGCAAGGACTTCAATACTTCCTACATGCGCTTCCTTGGTGGGGAGGGAGGGAGGGGGGGAGGGTGTTTTTCAAGGACTTTAGCCATCGGCGAGCGCACGAGAGGTGTAGATCTGCTGTTTGCGGGAAAATAGATTCCAATTACCACAAAGGCGGCGACCTTGCGCACAGCGGCGTTTTTCTACCTCAAATTTCATTAGAAAAATGACGGAGGGTGAATTAAAAAAGGGCTAATTCCACTTATCCGTATTCTTATCCGCCTCATACAAAGCCTTAATAAGGTCAAAACATGCGTCTGCCGCTGTAAATAAGTGGCTTTAAAAGCCTTCTAAGACAATTGAGAGGGATTTGCATAAACCGTGTGACTGGGGAAAGGATCTTGGCCCGCATTCCGTAATTACTGCATCCCCATCTGTCTGCGGGTTCTGCATTTTGAAATAATAGTCGCCCACTCCAAAATGAAAAATCCTCTTATGCGTGATACACACATGCCAGATTTTAAAAATGCGAAGGGGACGAGGGGGGGGGGGGGAAATCGGAAGTGTATCAATCACACTTTTTTCATTGTTTGGCTGTTTAAGATTACGAATGGAATTGTTGACCAATTCTCAAACTCTGAATATCGACGAATGGTCTAACCTCCTCATAAATCACATTTTAATGGAAAAAATATCTGCCTCAAATAAAAACCAAATACCAAAATTTATAGAAACATGGTCTACGTATATAGAATTTTTTTAACCTAATTCTGGTTACTTAATTCTGTCTGTTAGCGAGAGCCACCACATCGTGATAACTTAAATTGATGTTTCTGCATTTGGCAATTTATAATTATATATATATTAATATATATGTATATGTATATATATATATATATATATATATATGTGTGTATATGTATATATATGTATATATATTTAAAAAAAAGAAAAAAAAACATTTTTATTAATTTTTTTTAAATTTATTTGTTTTTTAAAAAAAGGAGAGCAATGATGATGTCAAATCGAATGAACAATACTGAGCTCTCCTGAAAAAAAAAAAAGGAATTGTTGACCAATTAAAAAATAAATCACTAAAATCGCTTCGACACGATTGAATTAAGTTACTCCGAAATGAATATATTAAGTTTAATTAATTACGAGTTCATTTAGGTTAATACTTTGGATTAACGTATAATTCAGGTGAATAAATTAAGTTTAATGAGCTCATGATTCATTCAATTTAACATATTCACTTTGGACTCACTTCATTCAATCGTGTTGCCAATTGAAGCGATTCTTCAAAGTTGGTCAACAAATTCAATTTGTAATCTTAAATCGGTTCAACAATGATCTTTTTAGAGTGTACGACTTGCTTGGTCTCATCAGACCATAAAAACTTTATCCCAAAACTTTTGTGGCTCATTTCTGTAAATCTTTGTAGAATCCAATCCGACCTTCTGATGAGCGGCGTGCGTGTTTCTTCTTTCCAATTCTTTATTGATGATGTAACTCACGAAGGCCGCACACACAAAACCATTGTGTCTGACAATTTACAGAAAGACGCATCCAAGCTAATCGAGAAAAGCTTCTTCGTGCAAGCGGATAATGAGCCGAAACACAACTGCCAATAAAAGACTTCATCTGGGGAGAAATGGCCAAGTCAGTCACTAGACCTAAACCCAATAGTGCATGCATTTTACCTTCCGGAAGAGGATAGTAAAGGGCGAAACTCCCAGAAACAAACAAGAACTGAAAGAGGCTGCAGTAAAGGCCTGTAATTATTTTTTTTTTAATGAAGAATGCCACCAAAATTTTAAATGTTATTCACTTGAAATTAACTAAATAATATCCGTTGCTCACTTGAAAAGTGGGTGGCTTCAAAAACTATCTTGAAGTCTCATATTCAATATTGATCCTTTTGATCTGAAACCAAATCTCTTCAGTGAACAACAAAAACACAGGAAGTGACCTTTCCGTTCCAATACTTTTGGAAAGGACTGCATATTAACATTCCGGAACACGCCGGTTAAGCAATTACCGTGAATGTGATTGCTGCTGAACCTCGGCGCGAGTCGCAGAAGACGCACGCGGGTCGCCGAAAACGCCGCAGATGCTACCGGCTCAGGTGACAGCAGGATGGCTCATTAAAGTGTGAGCGGGGAGGACCACTTTGACGGCGAGGAGACCTCGGATAGCGGATCGGCGATGATTACCCGCCACGCGCGTACAAAGCCAGAGGGATTTGATTGACGGCTGAGATCGGGATGAAAGTGCAGGTCAAGGAATTCCTTTCCCCTTGACAGCTGGCATCGGGTCCCAGTGGGGAGGAGCTGTGGTGGGAAAAGATGCGCTTTCTAATGCGCATTACCTCCACCTACTGGACAGGAATGGAACACGACTTATTTGAAAGACTATTTTTAATCCCCAAAAACGTGTCAAATGTTTTTCAATACTTTTTCCAAAAACGTGTTTACATGTTTGTTTGTTTTTTATGCAAGAGCATACAGATGGCTTTGATGCAGCTTCTGACATGAAGTGGTGGCTTAAGGCAATGGTAGTTATTAGAAAAACAGACAGCAGGTGGCAACAGAGTGTAAGAGATCAACCAGGGCCATGTTGCAAAAAGCTCTTTTTCTTAAGTGTTTTCAGCAGGAATGTGAATGATGATGAAACTTAGCTATATTCTAATGGCAATTGCTGCAAAACGTAAACAGATACAAATATATATTTTTTTCCTAATGAAAGAAGAGACTCTAATCTTTCTTTTGGTAGGTTCCACGTTTTTATAGCAATAGAACACAATATTCTGTGGACCTTGCAAAATCGGTCAAAATCCAGTAAAACAGCCGGGAGCGAAGGCGGTTGCTTCAGTGAAAATGGCTGTGCGTGAATGAATTATAAATATGGTTGATTTAAAATGTATATATATCAAATCATCTGTTAACCTTTTTGTCTAATTTAGTATTTTTAAGATGGTCACTTTATCTTTGCTCTCAGCTCACCATGCATACCACTACCCGCACTCTCCATTCCAGCAGTTCTATTAACCTCTCCATTCCCAAAGTCCACCTTTGGCATACTATTTGCTTATGTTTTGACTCTTGCCTATTGATAAAGACAATATTGTAAATATTTGTAGGACGTTGTCGACCCTGTGCAAATGTTTTCCCCGCCTTTCACGGTAGTGCAATTTTGTATTGTTAATTCAAACATGGTCCTCAACTGAGCCTCCACAGTCGTCCGAGTGTATTTCACACCCTTGAGATAATATAGCGTGAAGTGAGATCAACTTCCGAGATGAACCCGTGTTGTTGTTTTCCAACAGTGTGTTTTCATTTCCAGCCCACTGGAAAACTTTCATTTCGGAATCCTCCATAAATCCGCACGTACTCTCGGGAGCGAATTAGCCGCCGTCGGAATGAGTTCTTCTGACTCGGACGTGAATGGAGTGCGGGATTAATGGGATGCCAGATAAACAAGCGCAATCGGCGGCACGCGCCGTGGAGGATGTCTCACGGAATACCCGGGAAAACTTGGGATGATTATGAGCAGCGTGGATGACCGCGCCTCACGTTCCTTTCGCTCCGGAATGTCAATCGTCGCCCTGGAGGACACTCTTAAGTTTCAATGGCAAAAGGGCAGACGTCCAGGTGTTGGTGCCGCTGAATTGCTTTGCTCAGCACACTGAAGACATTGTCTCCGTGGACGGCTCGGGAAGGGGGACGGTGGCGGGAGAGTAACAGGATAGCATCTGGGATTCCTGTCAACTTCTGGATGCTCACTTCCCAACCACGCCATTGATCTTTGCCTTTAAACTCCAATTAGCCACTTCATCAGAAATTCATTATGAACTCATTTGCGCCCAAAAACGTATAAAAAGTTCTATTTAAAATATTGCCATCGTCCCAAAAACGTTTTTATACGTTTTTTTAATGTGTGTGTGTTTTTTTTTTTATTTATGCTAGAGCACACCGAACGCCTGAAGAGGTTGCTTAAAGCAATGGTAGTTATTACAAAAAAAAACGGCCAGCAGGTGGCAGCAGGGTATAAGAGATCAGCCAGTGCCATGTTGCAAAAAGCTCTTTTCCCCACTGTTTTAAACAGATTTGTAAATAATGATGAAACTTAGCTATATTCTAATGCTGCAAAACAAAAACAGATACAAATATACTGACTCCGTGTTTTATCAATTGAGCACAGTATTCTGCGGGCCTTGCAAAGTCAGTCGAAATCCAGTAAGACGGTCGGGAGCGGAGGGGGTTGCTTCAGTGAAAATGGCTGGGAGTGAATGAGTTAATAATCATAAGAATAAAGAAACACAAAGCTCATAGGTTGTTTGTCGCTTTCACCTCATTATCGTCTGCTAATGACAGGCCTTGCACATGATTTCCACAACAATGGCAGATGTAGGCGGCAAGAAAATGGCGGTAAAAAATGGTCAAAAGGGCACATATACAACACAGGTGCTTCCTTTGTCCACATATAAAGTAAACCCAAAATATTAACAGAGGAAAATGACAAATAGCAAAAAAAAGTGAGTAATTGAGCAGCATCACTGAACGGCTTTTGCTCAAAGGATCCACAAGCCACAAAATAAATGCGGTTTGCTTTTGAATCTCTTATGCGCAAATACGATGTTTGTGATGCGCAAACACGCCTCACCGTGTATTATGTGTAAGCAATAGCAAAAGCAATGTGTTTTTTTCTTTTCTTTTCTCCAGCATGAGTAAATGTCAGACATCCAATTATGGGAGATGCTCTTCAGTAAATTACTGTTGACGCCACACGCACCAGGTGAGATCTTCAGACTACCAATACATCAATTTGGTTACACTTTTTCATCGCTTCCTTGTTCTAGTAAGAACATATTCCCTCCAGTTGGCTTTTTTCTTGGCTCTTTTGATTGGCCTAATCTTTCTAAACGGACACATTTGGTAACAAGGCAGGAAACGCATCCCCCCTCCCGTCCTGATTTGCTTCTCATTTTTTCAGTCGGCTTATAGACAGCTTTAGCAGATTGCTTTGGGGGTTTATATTTTTGCTCCGCTCTCTACATTATCCTCCTCTTCCGAGCCCTCTGTCACCGGTCCGAAACACAAGTCCGACAATGGCGAGTTGACATGGAGTGACACTGAGAGGATTAGACAAGCCGGGAATCCATTCTCTTTAAATAGGAGGCTCGCTGGGCCTCGACGGCGGCTGAGAGCTTGCGACATAGTTAAGTGACAGATGGACATTTATTGCTCTCGTGCAAATTCATGTCATCGTACTTAATCGCGCGCCTGCTCGGGGCTCGCGTTCCGCTTCTCCGGCAAAGCGGCTGTTTGTCCTTTGTTAATGAGCACAGACCTGCTGCTTTTATTGCCGCCATCTTTTACCGTGTTCTCGTAAACATTTGACGTCTGCGAGTCATATCCGCAACCTGGAGGAAGAAGAGAGAACTCCCGGTGGGGGCGCTCGCCTCAGGCATCCACCTGACGTGCTCGGGGCATTCAATCCAAATTTCCAATGAGGTCAATTGTTCCAAATAAAAACTAAGTCGAAAATTAAATGATGTTAAGCTGGTGTTAGTATGGTAATCAAAATGCTAACCATATAATACATAGCTTAGCTGGCTAAGCTATAAAGGCCAGCTACGAGGCCCTGATTACAACGTTAAGCCCGTATCCCACTGAGGGACAAACATTTGCAATGCTAACCAATGTCAATTTCACGTCAGTGTTTGTTAAAGGTCGCATCGTTTCCTAAACATTCTCTAATCAGTCTTAATGGTTCGCTAAGGTTCTCTAAACAATCTTAATGGTCTTTCTTGATGCAAGGAACAAAATTTCCTTGTGACAAGAAAGACCATTAAGAATGTTTAGAGAGGCCCGTATCCCACTGAGGGACAAACATGTGCAATGCTAACCAATGTCAATTTCACGTCAGTGTTCGTTAAAGGTCGCAGCGTTTCCTAAACACTCTCTAATCAGTCTTAATGGTTCTCTAAGGTTCTCTAAACAATCTTAATGGTCTTTCTTGATGCAAGGAACAACATTTCCTTGTGACAAGAAAGACCATTAAGAATGTTTAGAGAGGCCCGTATCCCACTGAGGGACAAACATTTGCAATGCTAACGAATGTCAATTTCACGTCAGTGTTTGTTAAAGGTCGCATCGTTTCCTAAACATTCTCTAATCAGTCTTAAAGGTTCTCTAAACAATCTTAATGGTTACAAGAAAGACCATTAAGACTGTTTAGAGAACCTTTAAGATTGTTTCTTTCAAGTTGGAGCATTTCCTAAATGTTCTCCAAAGAGTCTTAATGGCTCTCTAAGGTTCTCTATACTTTCTTAAAGGTCTTTCTTGTCACAAGGACATTGTTAACATGTTTGAAAGAACCATTAAGTCTGCTTACGACACAATCTTGACCGAATTCTGACGAACCACAACATGAAATCACATTTGCTAGCGTCAGCATCCCTCAGTGGGATACGGGCTTCAGAAAAACGGAGCCTCACAATAACAAAGTAGCACCACATAACCTTTTTTTTTCTGTCTCAGAATCCTTGAAATGGTCATCAAACTTTAACGCCACGCTTTTCCCGCATTAAATTATATAGGCAAAAAAAAATGTCAACATATGAGCCCTGACATGGGTGCTTCAAACCAAAATGTCCCACTTCCTGTTTGTGGTAAACTATTCACTCATTGATAGAAAAACACACAATTTCAGAAATTTTGAAGCATGTTGAGTCTCCCAAAGAGGTGATTTCGTCATTAAAAGAATACACACCGCCTTGTGCTCGGTTCATTATAATAATGATGACAATAATATTTTGATTCTGTAAGTAGTAACTTGATGGGGTACCCGAACTATTTTCTCCTTTATGAAGCAGTGCAATTCACGTCAACACTCAAATGACTCCTTTGACCAAATGTAGTTTATGTTACAATTAGGTTACATTCATGGAGATTGTAGAGAGTAATTCTAAATTAATTATAATTTAATTGGCATTCACAGGCAAAGTCAAGCATACGATGCAGCCTGCAAAAACTTAATAACAACAAGACAAGGCTGTAGTTTTTTTTTGTTTTTTTTTTGTAACACTGCTTTGTTGTCTTTCTTGAAGATCACACTCATAGAAGCTCTCACATGCATTTCCAATTAGTAGAATACTGAAAAGCTCAGTTTGTGAACATTTTCTATGGCTTGGTGCATGGTTTAGTGTTTACTGCAACTCATCTCCAATCTGACAGCAAACGTGTTTTTATTGTCTATTAAGTTTTTTTTTTTTTTGCTACAGATTTGGATGTATTGTGGGCTATGACGTTTGTGGTCCGTTTATCGGTTGTTGAAAATTCCGGATGTTGTCGGGATCCAGTTTTATTTTTATACCGAGCTTGTGTCTGAGGAATTCCAAAACGGTGCGCGCCCCCAAACTTTTTCTGCGTCCCATCTTATAGGGCTGGCGAATTACTTCTTAATTAATCAATATGTGAAAATATCCGCTTACGCCACAGAACCTCAGTCCATCAATCTTCACTTTGTAGTTTTTGTATTAATATGAAGGACAGTTTATTTACTTCAATCAAAGTTAACTTACTAAACACTGACTTAAAGTCTTTTACGCGTTCACTACGACTACTTGACAAAATTCTACCAAACAAGTTTGGTGTACATGTAAATCAGGAAGTCATAAATTAGATTACACCAGTAATGCAAACAAACGTGTGGCTTTACCACTTAAACTTGTTTCATGAATCATTAACTCATTCACTGCCATTGACGACTATAGACGTCAAAAATTCATGTGAACTATTTCTATTAGTTTAACATTTTTTTCATTTCATTTTTTATGAAAACCTAAAAAAATAAAATTATTGTACATTTATAACAGATATAAAATTTGTGATTAATCGTGGGTCAACTATTGAAGTGATGCGATTAATTAAAAAATCGAATCGTCTGACGCCCTTTTTTTTAAATTAGGGGCGTCAGGCGATTACATTTTTTTAATTGTAACTAATCACATTACTTCACTAGTTAACTAACGATTAATCATACATCTTATATCTGTTCTAAATTTACAATAAAATAATCTAGGTTTTTGTACTCTTGTTAGCAAAAGTGGAAAAAAATGTTAAACTAATAGAAATAGTTCAAATGAATTTTTGACGTCTATAGTTTAACATTTTTTTCGTTAATTTTTTTATGAAAACCTAAAAAAAATGTTTTATTGTACATTTATAACAGATATAAAATGTGTGATTAATTGTGGGTCAACTATTGAAGTGATGCGATTAATTATGATTAAAAATTGTAATCGTCTGACGCCCCTTTTTTTAAAATAGGGGCGTCAGGCGATTACATTTTTTTAATTGTAACTAATCACATTACTTCACTAGTTAACTAACGATTAATGATACATCTTATATCGTCTGACGCCCCTTTTTTCAAATTACGGGTGTCAGGCGCTTACATTTTTTTTAATTGTAACTAAGAACATGACTTCACTAGTAAACGATTAATCATAAATTTTATATCTGTTCTAAATTTACAATAAAAAAAATTCTAAGTTTTCGTACTCTTGTTAGCAAAAGTAGAAAAAAATGTGAAACTAATAGAAATAGTTCAAATGAATTTTTGACGTCTATAGTCGTCATTGGCAGTGAATGAGTTAATATGTAAGTCGTGGACTGCACTTCTTAAGCACTGATATTATGGTATACTGGTGATGTACAGAATTCATAAAAGCCTTTATCGACCAGTTCTCACAAGGCTAAGGGGCATTTCGCAGGAACGAAAGCCTTCACTGACCCCGCCTCCATTTATCCTACAGAACACGTCGCCGGAATTACAGCGTGTGTGGCTTCATGGTACCGTACATACAAACGCTGGACATCTTGTACTTTGTGCTGCTGTCAGATCCTCCCATGTGCTTTCTTTACGGATCGCTGCTCTTAAGAGGAATGTGTGTGGTTGTGAAAAAGGATCTGATGGAGTTAAGCCGACATTCATGCTTGCATGGTTGCAAACCCCTCATGAACATGTTATAAGGTGTACATACAGACAGTATATATAGTACATGCTTGTATAAGCTATATTTGTACAGTGGAACCTCTGAAGTCGAAGGAATCGGGATTCAACGACACACTAAACTTTGGAGTTCGAAAACCTCACGAAACCTCAAATAAGGGAACGTCCAGGAATTAACTTTGCATGTTTTGCTTTTTCTTTGGCTTTTTTTGTTTTTGGTTTTGCAACAGTCATTCTAAAAGCAGCAACATTAGCAAAAACAATGTGAGAACGCTGGAAAATACCACTGTATGGAGGACCAAAACTGCCAAAATTAAAAATAAATAAATTACTAAATAAATGAATAAAAATGAAAATAAAAACTGATCTAAAAAAAAATTTATACAAAAAATATATAAATAAAATAAAAACAACCATATATATATCCCTAAATAAATAAAAGTACAAATAAATTAAAAAATATATAAATAAATGTAAAAAGCGAAAATGTATGCATAAATAGAATAAAATATCAATCTATAAATAAAAACGCTCTGCTCTCACATTTATTTATTTCATGCCGCAGACGCTCGGTCAGTTCGAAATGTTATTCAAATGAGGGGGCGGTCCTAAAACTGCCTTTCATTGGTCGAGTGAGCCGTCTTGCATGGAGAGAGCTCCAGCAGTGGACGACTGTCTTTATCTTGTCCACTGTCACCACAACAAGTCGTACATTACACATTGGTTTGCTTCTTGAAATACTTGCGCGATAATCAAGTGTGCTAAAAATGAACCTAATCTAATAGAAGGATGATTGACTGCTGACCAGTAATATTAAATTGCCTGTACAGGTCATGCTGATTCGATTGTGGCACTAATTGTTTCCACTTTCATTAGTTTCCCAGGGGAACCAATCAAAACATCCAAATCAGAGGTGGACCAGCGTTCCAAAGTCTCAAGTACGAGATCTCACCCACCTTGTCACAGCCGTGATCCGCCACCAATGAACAAAACCAGTGAGCAGTCCGACGTCATGCGAAGGCAAAATCGACTTTTTTTTTCCCACTTGATTAGCATGATAATTAGCCACAAGCAGCCTCCATGAAAAGTCACACTGAGCGCCGCCGCCGCCGCCACGCATGAATCATGGAAGACATTTCTTTTTTTTCCCCCTTTCCAATGTATGCGTTTGTGAATGGTGGATGTGTCACAGGACAGCGCCGG
The DNA here is from genome assembly GCF_051991255.1 of Vanacampus margaritifer. NCBI lineage: Eukaryota > Metazoa > Chordata > Actinopteri > Syngnathiformes > Syngnathidae > Vanacampus > Vanacampus margaritifer. The sequence continues at coordinate 25,384,577 of NC_135436.1, read as the reverse complement.
GCCCTCATGCATTAACCAGTCTCCCTGCAATGTGTTATTCTAGGTGCAAAGTCATTCACATTCATCACACAACTTGTTCGATGTTCCTGCCAAAGCTGACACATCTCTGCCTCGCCGCCGACTCAAGACATGCTGCAGTACGCTTGCGTTTTTGGCACGGGAGTGAATTCTCCTCAAATTAATTTGTCTCAAATTAAGTGGGATTTTTTTTTTTTTTTTTTTTTTGCCCCTTCCTGCATCTAGCAATGGCATAAAAATGGTAGGGCTGAATGACTTTCAAAAATAAATAGTTGCAATTCAATGAACTCATTCACTGCCATTGACGGCTATAGACATCAAAAATTCATTTAAACTATTTCTATTAGCTATAACATTTTTTCCACTTTGGTTAACAAGAGTGTGAAAACCTATAAAAAAATATTGTACATTTAGAACGGATATAAAATTTGTGATTAATCGTGAGTTAACTAGTGAAGTCATGCGATTAATTAAGATTACAAATTTTAATCACCTGACGCCCCTAATTTTCAATAATCTTTCCCTTTTTTTTAAATCGTGAGTTAACGAGTGAAGTCACACGATTAGTTACAATTAAAAATTGTAATCACCTGACGCCCCCTAATTTTTAATAATCTTTTTCTTCTTTTTTTTTTTTTAAAGAAAAGATTCAAAGGCGTCAGGCGATTATATTTATAATTATAATCATAATTAATCGCATGACTTCACTCGTCAAATGTTATATCTGTTCTAAATGTACAATAAAAAAAATTCTAGGTTTTAATAGAAATAGTTCAAATGCATTTTTGACGTTTATAGCCGTCAATGGCAGTGAATGAATTAAAAAGAAAAAATTTAGAGCATCAGGCGATTAAAATTCTAATCGTAATTAATCGCATGACTTCAATAGTTAACTCACAATGAATCACAAATTTTATATCTGTTCTAAATGTACAATAAAAAAAAATCTAGGTTTTCATACTCTTGATAACAAAAGTGGGAAAAAAATTAAACTAATAGAAATGATGTCATCTTCAGTCGACAGCAAGTGGACAAGTTTGTATTTTAATGTATTAATTGTACATAAAAACAAATTAAGTTACCAAATCAATTCTGGACAAAATATTGACTTTTTGCTGCTGAAAACGGCTCAATGAGTCAAGTTTCCCTCGAAAAAGATATTGCAGCTGATCACTGATTTTGCATTAAACGCAAAGCAAAATATCGGCCAATCAGATTGATGTCAAAAACGTTGGCATATTTTTGCTCCCGCGATGCAACCACCCCTGCTTCCAACCCCAGCCAGTCAAATGTGAAATGAATGACTGTTGCGGGGCATGTTTACACCCCCCCATGATAGTTTTTTTTACAGCGTGTCCATTAGTATGACAGGACATGCATGCTTGCTTGCGCATCAAACTCCAAAGAGAAAGAGCGCGTTCCTATATATGCATCGTGACTCACGTCGGTTCCGGCAGACAATTGGGAACCTTGTGCCGCTTCTTTTTAAACGATATGGCAGCACTTCTTGCACTAAGCTGTCAGAAGGCAGTTTTCCCGACAATGGTCCTCCCCTCCAAGCTGTTCCGGCTATAAGCGCTCATCGCCGCGGTGTGTTTCATCTCGACTCTTGGAACGGCAATAATCGATGTGGTGGCAAAGGAAAACAGGCTGTTTCTCTCGCCGCCCCTGAGGCGCACTACACACACGCGCATCCAAAACAGATTGGGTCTGACAAAGCAGACTTAAAGCGGCGAGCAGTGGTATCTATCTATACAGTGTTCTGGTGCCAGCGTGACCCGCGGCGGAGAGAAGAGACGGCGCCGTGTGTAAAAGGCCACCAGTAGATGCCTTGTTGTGGCGATGCTATAATGAGCGTTTATAACGACTCCTCAGACGACTCTTTGCATAATTCGCCCGACGTGGCAGGCTAGTTGTCAATTCTGCGGCCGGCGATTGGTGCATGTCAGAAGATCGTTTCTGCCCCGTGTTTGCTCGTGTTACAAGAATCAGGATGGCTCGTGTTAGGGGTGTGAATTGCGATTCGATTCGATTAATCCCGATACGAATCTATGAATTGATTATTGCGATTTTTTTTTTTGTTTTACACAAATTTAGAAAATACTAATCAGTAAACTTGTACATGTACACTGTAAGATTTGTATGAAAATGTATTTATTTATCTGAAAATTCAGGTTGCAGTCTGTTTCATGTTTGAACAGCACTGAAATCAAATATTAAGGCTTAATGTTCCATTAACATAACATTCTTCCATGCTTAATGTGCGAATCCAAACCCTAAGTAAGACATTTTGTTGAATGTTCCCCCCAAAAATGGATGTTTAAAAATTGAATCGATTTGAGAATTGCGCGCTGTAACATCGCGTTATATTGCCGAATCGATTTTTTCTAACACCCCTAGATTGTGTTGATACGATTGGAGAAGTCGGCGCCGCTCACATAAAAGGCGCCGAGACAACTCCGAACAGTATCTTGACATTCATTGCAAGATATCACGTCTGAATGTGAATATCCACTATGTGCCAAATATTTGATATTACTTTTTTTTTTTTATACTACCCTCATGCTAGTCAACCACAGACTTATATATGACTGGACTGTCAATAGGACCCTCGCGGCTAAAGCTCGAGGGCAGCCATCTTACGTTGCCACTTTTAGTGACAATCGGTTCTTTTTTGGGGGGCTGAAAACACTGTTATCAGAGTGTGTTTTGCGCTAGGATCCCTGTACGGCGTCACGAGAGCCTCGCAAAGAGCGAACTTCACTATTCGGAGAATATTATCTCAATATTGTGACTCACAAAAATTGGGTTTACATTTCGCAGCAGTTTTTTTTTTTTTTTTCCTGACGGGCTTTACTTTCACTTAGTTGTCGATGTCTCTGGACAACATGATGCAACCGAATCTTTGTTATTATTTTTCTTAGCAATGAAATGGGCATGTAGTGCTTCTTCCAGACTTATTGGTACAACTTTGTGTCATACACGGATTAATTTTCTCCTGAGAGGCAAAAAAAATAAATAACGCGATAACCCCGCAGAGAAACCCATGTATTCAAGTTAGGGAATGTCAACGTAAGATGGCCGCCAGTGGCGTCACTTCGGCATTGACTGTATAGTCAACAGCACGCTTGGGTTGTCAGCCATGTTGGCGTGCTAAGTCGTGAGGTGAGCTTGTTATCTTGAATCTGCGCACCAAAACAAGGAAGGATTCACATGTGTTTTTTTGTTTTGTAATCGATGTAAGGCTATCTCTTCATTAGTAAAATTACAAGGGGGAAAAAAACAGCTTAAAAGCTTATTATGTGGTAGCTACTTTTAGTATGACCTCAATGAAATCTGCATAATTAATTGTATTGCTAATCCCTGCATCTGTATACTGTTTACAGCATAATGTTGGAATATTTTGAAAACGTCGTTAGAAGAACTCAGCTAGTGGTCGCCTGTAGTTGTGCAATGATTCCTCAAGTGGGGGGGAAAAAGGGGGCGGGGGGGGGGGGGGTGGAGGGGTCTAGTTGAATTAATTCCCTTTTTGTTTAGCATCAGCATGGATTCCACTGACCGATAGACAGATGAGAGGACATATGGGTATTAATGTCTTGCTGCTGTCATCCATCTTCTGCAGACAAGCCCTTTAAGTGACTCGACAAGCACTTGCCCCCCAAAATAAAACAATAAAACAGGCATATTTTTCTACCCCACAGAAACTTGATATTAAAGTATTGTTTTGGTTGGGCTTGGTCACATATGAGGTCTTATATGAGGCCCATCATTTCGTGTGTGTGTGTGTGGGGGGGGGGGGGGGGTGACTCACCTTGTGGACCACCAAGCCCAATAATAATCACGATAACAACAATTCTTAAGCCTTGCGATCCGGCCACAGGTCATATAAACTGCAGTGCGGCATCAGTTGTGTTACAACAAGCACAGATTGTCGCGCAAAGACATGAATATTGCACTCGAACCGAGCCAGGCGGGCAGGACAGCGTCACTTGCGAAATGAAAAGGAACACGCATCGACTGCACGCGTGTGCACGTGCGCGTCAGGCATTTAGCACGATCCGGACATGAAATAAGCAAAATATGCTCATTAAAAGTTCAATGCCACTCACCCCTTTTGAACATGTTGCCGATTAAGTGAATCTGCTGCTCTGCCCGCTGGAAATCATCGATTCAAATATTCCAGACTTTCGGAAGTTGATCCGGTGACTCTCCTTGTTTTTTTTCTCTCTTCTTTCTCTAAGAGTCACTTAATTGTCACTCCCGTTGCGCAAGTGTTGCTATTTTCCGCAGAGTTCAACATTGGCAGCTTTGACACCGGGTGGCGACCATCGCGAAACGCGCAGAAATCCCTTCAGTCAGAAACAATGCTGATAACTCCAGGGAAGAGGTTTGGCGACTGAATGCTTCTCCAAATAAAAAAATGAAAAAAAAAAATCAAATCAATCCTCCTTCCGACCAGTCAGAGTCGCTCCAACTGCATCTCCCTCCAAAAATGAATAATTAATTGTTGGGAGTAAAAGCAGCCAAATTCCATGGATGCATCCTTAAAATAAAAAAATTAAAAACATACTCTGATGACATTTAGCCGTTGTGTGTGTGTGTGTGTGTGTGTGTGTGCAGAAGTCTGTGGTCTGTGCGGGTGCATTAGCGCAGCACGCCGTGGCGCTCAAGGAGGGAGAAAGTGATGTTGTGCCACCTCCTCCTCCTCCTCCTCCTCCGCCTCCTCCCCCCTCCTCCTCCGGGCACAGCCTCTCTCACTGGAGAGAGCCAGACAGACACACCAGCAGGGAAACCCACTCATGCGTGGCGCAAAAACTATATTTAAACATCAGCAGAGCGATAATAAGACACCAAGAAAGACACTTAAGGTGTCACGGAAACGGCAAGAAAACTTTTCCAAAAGCAATTACAAATCGATCGGATTTGGAATATGGAATGATTGGTTATTAAAAGCAATATTTGTTTTGTATTTTGTATATTTACAGCTAAATTAATATGGTAATGTTGATGAATTAGGGTAACCGTTGTGTCTATTCAACCGTAGATTTTCTCTTCGCTGGCCGCTTCTGCTCATCGATGCTCGACTCAGTCCAATCCGATGCTCTGTCATCGATTGCTTTGGCCTGGCTGTTTCCTGTTTTGGATTGTAGAGAAAACATGGCGGCGCCCGCGTGTGACGTGCAGCTTGCTCCTGTCAAAAAGACCCCAGCAGGTAATTGCCAAGTTTTTCTTTTGACATTAATAACACGAATGGCGGATACATGTTTAGGGTGTTTAAAGTGCCTCGTATGTAGACGACGGAGTTTACGCAAAACCGATACATGACGTAACGCAAGGTAAACATTCGACTCTGGAGTGTTTAAAATGTATCTGGGAGGTAATTGTGAATAACTGTTTCTTTTTAAAAGATGAGTATACCGTTGGAGACATATATGAGCGTTGGCTGGCATTTAGTTCTAAGCGCTCCAAAATAGCTTTTGTTAACGAGACATTGACAAAAAGGAAACTCGGCGGATTTTAACGTCACACTTTGGTTTCATACCATGTAGAAATAAACAAAATAGGAATGTCTCAAAGTCACGATTTGTTTTAGTTCCCGAGTTCTTGTCATTTGGAGCATCTGCTGATGCTGCTGTAGTTAAGAAAAAAAAGCTCTACGTCCAAAATGTCTCAGTTGTCTTGTTGTGAAACCAAATAAACAGCATTTTTTTTAATAGCACACCAATGGTGAAGCACAAAGTAGTGACACAAACAAATTACATTTTAATTTCCTGTGTTGAATGAACAGTCTTAAATATAAAATTACAGAAACGCCACTATAGTGTAGTAACCAAATACAAATCTTAAACGGTCAATAAAATCATTTTCACACAGTGTGCCAGTGTGACATATCAAAATAAAAGTAGCTCCTTAATTCCACTATTTTCACATAAAGTCACAAGTTAAACCATCCCATCTCAGGGTAGTATGCAATAAAATATATAAACCAACCTCGTCAAGTATTAAAATGAACAACAGATATTTCACATCCACGCAAAATGCCCGATGTAAGACATTACAAGTCGCTGTTGTCACTGTCCCCGTGAACAAGTAGGTGCACGACAAACTGCTTAATAAATAGTAGCTTGAATAAATTAAAACAAATTCATCATAATAATAAGTAATAAACATTTTTGTGGAATCCCAGCATCCGTGTGTTTGTAGTTCTCTTTTTCACTCCACCACACAAACTCAAAACTTTGCATTGTGTAATATAAAACTTCCCGACATTCCATTTGGCCATATATCTGAGTACCTCAAGATTTTGTCGGTTTCGAACCTTTAAAATGAAAAGAAACCCCGACTGTCATGACAAGTTTGCTCTATATTATCTATTTGCTTGTTACTAACATAACATTGAGATTCATTTTTCAAAAATCATTTCCAGTTTAATACATTTTGTAAAAACTTTATTTGGATGTACGCCGCGTAGTGACGTAGAATGGCGTTCCTAATGTAAACAACATGCGATCGGTAGAGTCACCCCCCCCCCCCCCCACCGTGCTCTGTCATTCAACAGACGCATTCAAGAGTTTTGATCGTTTCTTTAGGAACGCTACAGACTTGCTTTTTTAAATTTATTTTTTAAATTTTTTTTATTTGTTTTTATTTTTTTATTTGTATTTATTTTTTATAGCCATTCTACACACATATATATATATATATATATATATATTTTATTTATTTAATTTTTATTTCTTTTAACTAGAAACTTGTTCGTACCTATTGCGTGTATACTGTGGTGTGTGTTTATTCTTTTTGGTAGGACTAATTGAGGCTACTGCGCACAAAGATTACCTCGGGGATCAATAACTTGTTCTGTTTTTTAAACTGTGCTTTTCATGCATTGGGCTACACATCTTTCTCAAGTCAATTAAACACGCAGGCAATTAACAATAACTGTTCAGTGAACAGATGGAAAGACACACAAAGCATTTGATCTGAACAAAACGGCAGCAGCGGGCTTATCAGAAACAGCAATAATCATTCTTTAACTTTTAGCATACGTATAATCAGGTGAAAATTATGAAAGATTTTATTAGTGGCGAGGGTTTGTAAGCTCATACATGAAACTTGAGACACATTTTGTTTTTGTTTTTTCACCAGATTGACTGTTCTTGTAATGAAATGTTCTTTAGTGCGAGGACCTCGGCGGGTAGCCAATCAGATTCCAGATGAAATCCTGCAGGATCCTGAGCTGCAGGAAGCCATGAAAGCCTTACCTGCCAACTACAACTTTGAAATCCCCAAGACGGTGTGGCGAGTGAGACAAGCCAAGGCGACCAGAGGTGAGCTCAGCTGCACTGACGCCATCCTTAACGCTTGGCATGTATTGTGCCCGTTACAAGCTTGTTGTGATGGGACAAGTCACAAGCCGCTACAGTAAACTTGCCGATTTGAAACCAGCCATTCAAAAACTCACCTGCTTCAAGTTTGTCACTTTTTTTTTTTTTTTTAGTTTTCAGTTCACCTTGCATGCCTGTTTTGAGGATGTGGGAGGAAGCTGGAATTGCACAGATGGCAATGCAGTTGCTTTCAAAAGGCTGCTACCCCGTAACCGCTTTTGCTGTGTGTCTTGTTTTTTTTCTCTTTAAATCAAACTTCAACTTCCCTCTCTGAAGCAAGACAACTCGTCACCTCTGTTTCCTTCTGTTCCTCTTTACGTCCATCTGTTCCTCTGGCAGCCGTGGAGATAAACCCCCATACTGTTCTTTTCAAGTGGCAAAAGACCACAAGTGACTTTTATTTTGGCTTTCACCTTACTGTATGTGTATAATAACCACGGGCAGGATAAAGTCAAGCCTGTGAATCACATTTTATTTTAATTGTGTCTTGTTTTATCACCTCTGACCGGGTTTTCATTTTCAATTTCCTGGTTGCTTTTAGAGCCTGCCTTTTGGGTGAGAGGTGAGGTACACCCTGGACTGGTCACCCGTCAATCGCAGGGCTCACATAAGCAAAAACCATCGACACTAGGGCTGCACAATATATCGGAAAAAATATCGATATCGCGATATTGGAACATGTAATATGCATATCGCAAAGAAATGAAACACGTTTCATATGGAACTTTATGCTTTTATCTGAATTTGACCAGTCAGCCACTAACTAAAATGTCCACCGCAATCCAATAGTTAAACATTATCGAGAGGTAATTACAACTAATTAAACAAGATTATATTGAGTTTGCTTATTTTGCTGCATGGAAAAAACATTTTTTCCATTAGATAATAAAAATGTCATTTCTTTAGGCACATGTTAAATATCGCAATAATATCAATATCACTATATTCAGCAACTATATCGTATGATTTTCCAATATCATGCAGCCCTAATCGACACTCATGTTCGCACCAATTGGCAATTCACTTGAGGCTTCAGTAGGGCTGTCTCTATATTCAATATTTTTAAAATCGACTACTGTAGCCATTATTCCATCAAATAATCATACACAAATACATTTTTAGGGATAACTATTTACTAGCCAATTAGTGTTGTTTATTTAGTATCGTTTACTCACTAATAGTGTTGTTCCGATACCATTTTTTTGGCCCCCCAATACCAATTCCAATACCCAGCTTTACTGTATCGGCCGATACCGTATCGATGCCTTGGGGTTTTTTTCAACGTGAAAAAGCTGCCCTGCCATTGGTTCAGAGCATTCAAGGGCCAATAGGATATCTTGGCTCGGCATGCAGTGAACACGTCACACATGCTGCATCCAAAGTCCTATATTAGCGTCGAAAATAGTGGTATCGGCATGCTACTTGTTAGCACTTGCCGATGCCGATACCACTGTTTTAATGCAGTATCGGGTACGGTATCAGAACAACACCACTGATTAAACAAAACCAAATAAACAATGAGTAAGCAAGAGGAGAGGGAATGATATCTCGAGCGCCACTTGGGGGCGGATTCATGCAAAGTTTCTGAGGCTGCATGTTAAACAGGTTATTCATAATGCGGTTGCAAATAAAGTTTTATTTTTTCATAATAGATTAAACTGATGATTCAGTTACTGGTTTGGTCCAATAAATGTCAGAAAGTAGGGAAAAATGTTGATCTTTGTTTTCCAAAGTTAACCTTTTCTGATTAAAAACAAAATACTATATAAATATTTATTTAATAAATATTTACTTTTTAGAGGCCGAAATAGTAGGATTTGGACAATTTTAAGTTAAACAATGGCTCTAAATGTCAAAATTATTGTAATTAGATCATCAATTACAGTCATTTCCGGACTATAAGCCGCTACTTTTTTTTTTTACTTGCATCGACCCTGCGGCTAATACAAAGGTGGGGCTTATTCCATCAGATCACAAGGGGGAGCACTATAAAGGAAGCGCAAGAGCGTCAGGCAGAGCAAAACAAACCAAGTGAGCAGCAGGAGAGACAGAACGAGAGCGAGACAATTTGCGCCCTCATTATGGAAAAGAAAGTAGCGGGAACCATCGGTGCGGTCACATTAAAACAAATGCGGCTTCCAGTTGGGGTGCGCCTTATAGTCCAGAAATTACTGTAGTTGTCTATTAATCTGTTGATCGTTGCAGCTCTTCCTGTGAGCATAATGAGGATTAGTGCCTTTGAAAATGGATGACTGTGTGTCACAAAAATATATTTCCATGGCCCTGCTGTGCTTAAGAATAAGAAAATAACCGAGCAGAAATATCATAATTTACTTGATGTGTAGAGGCAATATTGCAGCTAAATCAATATAGGAGAGGAGTGATTGCCTATTTGAGAATTTTTTTTGCTGGCGGACCCTGTAATAGCTATTTGCATTGCCGCAGGTTTCCAAGGGACGAAATCTTTCATAAAATTGTTATGTTCTTCCAAAAATCCCATCCGACCTTTCCATTTTAGTGTTAGATATATAAACCGTTACCACCACGTTATGGACATCTATTATTGAAGGTGTCTTGGTTTTGGGGTATCTAGCAGATCACAGTTTTATTTGGATTTTGTAATATTAACATTTGTGTCTTTTATGGCCGTTTGGATCTAAAACGGATTCAGGGTTGAGTGAGCAAAAATGTCATCGTGCTTCATGCATGCGAAACATCGAGTGTGCCTTAAAAAATAGGACTATCAAATCAGACAGGCAGAGAAAAAACAATGAACTCATCTAAAAAAGACATGGGTGGGGCCCAAAGATGGCCAAAAAGCGGAAGCGGCCCTGAAGTGTCTCGGCATCCTTGAAAACCTGCCGTCTTTCCCAGGGAGACTTGTGGAACGCGCTGGGAGTTGCTCACTTTTCCAAGGTCCTCGCGTGCGCTACTCAGGCAGCCAAAATGATAAGCTCGCTTGGCAGTCTGGTCTTAAATCATTCCTAAGGCTAAAACACAAGCAGTGTGATGTGGAGTTGTTTTTTTTTTGGGGGGGTGCTTTTTAGTTGCTTTTCTTTTCCTTTCTGTGATACATTTACTTTCATGCTCCGTTGGGCAAAACATGGCAGGAAAGAATAGCTGCGATGATGAGATTGTTTTCATCTTAAAATGTTTCCGACGACGTTTGAATGTGGGCAGCAAAAATCCCAAAGGCTGTTTTTACAGATTTTCTTAAGATTTCCCAGCCTATTAAACAAAAACATGTTTTGAATCTCGATTGGCATTTTGGCATGTCACATTTGTGAGTTCTCTCTGTGTGATGTTCATTTAGTCACGCATGCTGCAAAAATGGCACAATCAAGCAGTGTCTCCATGTTGTTTATGTTTCTTTTTTTTTTTCTACTCACCATGCTCTTGTGTTACATACCATAGTTTCATTTGTTGTGCGAGAAATTCGAGAATATAGTCAAACTTGGTCTCTTATATGTGATTCCATATTATTATTTATTAGATATTTAGCCACTTAGCTTTGAACTATGGGTTGTGTAAGTGGAAGGGCACCAGCGACCTCTCATCCAGTATGTACAATAGATGTGACACAACGTCTCCCCCCCCCCCCCCACCACAGAGAATCCTCAAAACAACCATCAACTTTGACTTTGACACAGGTTTTTTTAGTTTGTCCTTCACTCCCCATAACGTATTTATACATTTTTTTAAATGTTTTTTTTTATGCAGCCTCTGACCTGAAGAGGTCGCTTAAAGCAATGGTAGTCATTAAAATGATGGCCAACGGGTGGCAGCAGAGTATAAGAGATCAGCCACGGCCATGTTGCAACAAGCTCTTTTCTCACCAGGAATGTGAATATTGATGAAACTTAGCTATATTCTAATGCTAATTGTTGCAAAACGGAAACAGATACAAATATACTTTTTTTTCCTTTTGAAAGAAGAGGCTCTAATCTTCCTTTTGCTAGGTTCCATGTTTTATAGCAATCGAACATAATATTCTGTGGGCCTTGCAAAATCTGTCAAAATCCAGTAAAACAGCCGAGAGCGAAGGGAGTTGCTTCAGGGAAAATGGCTGGGAGTGAATGAGTTAAAGGGCTTAGGATACTTCATTTAGTTAAATTCCAATTCCAATTCTTTAGCATGTTGTATAAAACCACACACACAAATTCATGCCAGTTGGGGCTTTTACATTTTTGAATGAATTTCTGATTAATATTACATCTATCTGAAGGAGCCGCCATTTGTCTGCTGTAGAATGAATCTAGCCCAGCTGCCCTCGAGCTCGCATTTCGAACATCGTGACCAAACCGGAAAGTGGATTTACCGTGTGTGGTACGATGACTAGCATAACTACAGGTTCATGAAATGATTAGGGATGAGCGTGTACCGATACCAGGCATCGGCCTTATTTCAATGTATCAGTACTCGCCACCCTCTTGTGACCGTTTTACGATCAGGAGCTAGAAATGAGAAGGATAGAAAATTGCCATTAATTTCATGCGGTTTTATGGAAAAATTGTCATTTTAAAAATGATCTGTCATTGTTTTTTGGGAACATTTTATGTAGGTGCTAGTAGACTGGTATCAGTACAAGTGACTATACTAAAAAGTTGAGTACTTGGTCTGGTACTAGTCTGAAAAAAAATGGTATTGATGAGCATCCCTAGAAATGATGGTTTGAACCAAAAACGAGCTAACTTTAGTTAAACTAAAATGCTAAATGCCAAAATGGCGGCCCCGAGAGGGCATATACATCATATTATTGCAAAACAACAACAATAAATAAACTGTTTAATACCCCTTTAACCAGGATCAGCTTTTAGGTGTTTTGGGGGTATGTTGCCCCCCCATCCCCCCCAAAAAAGATTAACATGTTTGAGTGATGATAATAAATGCTTTCCAAGAGGAAAGTTTTGAAATTTGTCACTTGATCGGAGTCCTGCTAAAGTCTTCTGAAACCCGAATCCACCAGCATCCCCTTCAGCCTTTTTTGTTGAAGGATGCAAAGAGACGGCGGCGGCTCTCTGCCTCCGTCAGCTGCAGCGAGGGTGCGTTCGGAAACCTTTCCCCACTAATAAAACCGCCCTTTCCCGTGTAATGACCTGTCTCTCACTGTCGGCCTGCGACCCCGAAACCTTTCCAGCGCTACGCCGCGCTCTCCCCACTGCTTTCAGCTCGGCTCCATCCATCACGCCATCTATCGCTCCATCTCATTCTTTCCTGGTTTAATGCTGCCGCAGCCAGAGTGGTGGCGATTCTTACTTTGGCGTGCGACAACAACGGCGCACTGCGGTGGCTGTCGCTCATTTGCAAGTATTCAAGTATAACAGAGGCGACGGGAATTTTTTTTTTTTTATGCATCGCCTTCGGAAAGGCTGTTTTAAAGTCATTGCTTCGTGTTTGAGTCCCTGCTAATGTGTTTTTTTTTTTTTTTGTAGCCACTTGAAAACCAACAAACTCCAAAAATCTTCTGACGTAGTAGAGTACTCGACAACAAATACAGATTGCTCTTTAAACAATCCCAAATCCTGTTGTGAATGGATTTCGAGAGCTTTCTGTTCAGCTTTGTAACACAGTGCATAATGTTAGCTCGAAATCACAGGACGAGCCTCCTTTTGCTATCATTTTCATTGTATTTATTTATTTATTTATTTTACCAAATCCAGTGCACAGTAATGAGTGGAAAACCGAATACAGTACATGTTCAAGGTACTTTAAAAAAAAACACGCTGTAAACAAATTGTATAAAACTCACAGTAATACCGTAATTAAATAGAACTGAAATACTGCTTTTCCTTAACTGCTCATTTTTTTTCCATTTCACTTTCACCGAACTTCATCTTCACCTTTTTTCGCCTCACTTTCAGCAACTTCTCCATCTTTTCACATACATTGTTCGGTATCTTAAGTATTGTTTTAAACTCTTTGGATTCAAATAATTATAATTGTTGTATTTTTACACCGTACCTGCTGTTATAGCCTTTGTTGACTCCTTCTCCTTCACCCGTCGTACATATCGTATAATTGCTATACACATTCTGCTTCACCAAGTTGACTACATGCACACCTCACTCGTGTTTCTATGACTTTAAGATGTAATTCGCTGAATATCATCTGCATCTTGTTCTCAGCACTCACTTTCTTAGGACCCGTGGATAGAAAATATAAATTGCTCAAAAAGCAAAAAAAAAAACACAATCATATACAGTACTGTAGTTTCACTGCTAAGTTAACCATATAAACTGATGGTGGCTGGATGTTTTTTCCCACCATCTAGTGCTCATTCATTGTATTGCTCGCAATACGAGTCAGCAAATTGACAAAACGCTAGCTCACAACTTGAAAAATACAAGTTGGGGCACTCCTAAGTCAAGGTACCTCTGTAAGAAGATTAGGGATGGGAATTGATAAGATAATTCCGATTCCGTTTTCGATTCTGCTTAACGATTTGATTCTTTATCGATTCTCCAATCAATTCTTTTTTGGAAAAAAGGTGAATAAACATAGATTAGCATTCACTTTTTTAATGTCTTAGTTGTATCTGTAAACAAGAAACATGTTTAAAAGTAACATGGCCTTACAAACCCAACAGTGAAGTTTTAAGAGGTCCGCATTCGAGGACTCCTCAATGGGGTGCCATGGGGTCTCCATGCAAAAAAAAAGAAAGAAAGAAAAAAGATTTGAAAATATAACATAACGACATTTTTTTATGATTATTTTATGACAATAATGTCCAAATCAGTAACATTTCAACACTCATATGAACTGAGCACTCAAAAGCGTCTCCTCTCTGCCTCAGTCAAAACGGACGCAGCCAGTAGACTGAATGAACCCTGATGAAAAAAAACAACACTCGCGGGCCGCTGCGTTTACCTTCGCAAGCCGGCGCTGTTTAGTTCAATACGGGCTTTAACATTAACCGTTACTAACGGCACGTTTCACAAAAAGGCAATCTGGCGCTAATATAGTTACTAGCAGTACCTGGAGTGTTGATGGGAGAGAGCGCTTGCATTGCTGGCGGCCGTTGCTGCTGGGTTGATCCCTCCCGGACTCCGCAGCGCTCACAAACACGACAGATGGTAATCGCATGCTGTGCGCGCAAATGCTTTTGCATGGAGTTTCCTCCCTTAGACGAAATATCCAATTTGCTAATATTGCAAGTTGTCCTGTTGTTAGCTTTTCTTGGAAGATGTCAACAAACTTTGGAACGTGGCGCCATGTTTGTTGCTCGACGCGCGCGGAAATGTTGCGCGCGTGGTGACGTCGTCGTCCCACGCGGAACCGTTAAGGGAATCATTAGCAAAAACGGCAAACGATGCCAAGGAATTGAAACACTGGGAGCCGGTTCTCAACAAGAACCGGTTTTCGATGCACTTGTAAAGTCGGTTCTTCTAGCAAAATGGATCAGTTCCACTTGGCCCCTGATAGCCAGGATTTGCTCAAGGGCGTTGATAAGAACTGTACATATTTGATGATTCGTTGACCTCTTTGTGCACAGCTGTTCTACTCGTATGAGTGAATAGCGCTGTCCTCCGTTTGCTTTGAACAAGGCCACCCCTTGTCCGAGGTGAGGACACGGTCCACGGGCCTAAAACGCCTAACTCAATGTTGGCGAGTGGACAGGTGATACATCGGAATTGCTGCAATCTTTTGAGTGTGAGGCAAACCATGAAGTCTGCGCCATGTGACACATCCATTGATCACACTGCTTACTCGTGTTTTGCCATCAACAATCCAGCAGGCCAGCAGCTTGTAAAGCACCTTCAGTCAATAGTCTGCCCTGTTTCCTGATAGTTGCGCCTGAGCAGAAGTGGGGAAATATGTCGGTTGCCAGGAATTATTAGAAAGTTCTCTTCAGGGTGGAGTTCATCTTCTCTGATACGATTTGTGACTCATAAGAGAGCATCATCATCGATGAAAGGATCCAAGGCTTTGAGATTGCATTTTTTTGAGAGCCTTCCACCTTTCTCGATAGAGGCATGCGCTGAACAATTGATGGTCCTTTCAGCTTGTGCAAGTTTCTCAACAGCAATTGCTTTGTGGCAGTGACGCCAGCCTCTGCAGCGATTAGCTTTTACTGCAAGATTCTTCTGAAACATGGGTGCGACATGAGGGAGACGAGCGATGGCACGTTCCTGAGATGGGAATGTATTCATAACTTCACTTTTGTTTGAGGCGTTTTTTGTGTATCCTCAAGTTTGTGTCTAACGGAACTTTTTGTGTACTCTCGGGTACCTCTAATGTGGCCTTAACGGAGGGAAGTAAATTTAACCTATCTGCGTAAAAGTCACGGTTGGCGAACTGCCTGACACCAAGCTCAACATTCTTCACTGGCTGATTTAGATAACGGACGGCCACTTTGTTATCAGGGAACTTGGGATGTGGAGTCTTGCTCTTGTTATTTTCCAAATTTCTCTCCATCATTTGCAGGATTGTGATTCTATCAATTGATGGACGTACTGCGTTGTCTCTTGTCTGCTCTAACATTGTAGAGCCCTGGCCATCGCCTTCCATACTGTATCCCTTTGAGAAGGTTCCATTTGGATGATAAGAAGTGGGGACCTGGCTGTATGCCTCCTTTAAATGAATGAGCTTTAGGCAGGGCTTCAAGACTGTGGTACACTTTTGTTCTGTAGTAACGGTGTAGAACACATTCAGTGTGGCAGGCTTGTGAACGCCTCCAAAACAAGTATTTCCAACAATCACCCATCCAAGGTCCAGTTTCTGAGCATAGGGCGCATCACGTGGACCATCCACTTGCTTGCGCACTTTGTGGACTGAGATGATGTCTCTGCCGAGAAGAAGCATGATGGATGCATTTGGATCCAGCTCTGGGATGAGGAAAGCAACCGATTTAAGGTGCGCATGGTTAGCTGCAGCGCTTGGTGTTGGAATTTCGGATCTGTTGTTCGGGATACCCTCGCATTCCAGCATAGTCGGTAAGGAGAGGCACACTTTTCCATCCATAGATTCAATTTTGTAGCTTAAAGCGCATCTCCCGGTGGTTTCTGTCACCCCAGAGCAGGTTTGGATGGTGTAAGGAAGAGAAGGGCCTTTAATGTTAAAGACATCAAAGAACTCTGATCGAGCGAGGGATCGATTGCTCTGCTCGTCGATGATTGCATACACTTTCAAAGCTCTCTCAGGACAGCCACTTGGATAGACTTTAACAAGGCAGATTTTTGAGCAGGATCTGTTGCTCTGATAACCAGCCCATACCTCTGTACGACGAGTACTAACTTCTGCACAAGGTTCCGGTATTTTCTCTCCACCATGCTGTGTAGGAGGGCTTGGTTGCCGGATCCTTGCTGCAGGTTCAGGATGAAGCGCCGAGATGTGCTTGTCACTCTCACACTCTGTGCACTTCATAATGAATTTACAATTCTTTGCATTGTGTTGGGCAGATGTGCACTTGAAACACAAGCCGTTCTCTTTCAGGAAGGCCTTGCGTTGCTCCAATGGCGTTTTACGGAAGGCCCTGCAATTTCGGAGCAGGTGAGGCTTTTTGTGAATAAGGCACCGTTTCTCAGGATCATCTGCCCGGAAGCGTGCTTTGGCAGGAGTAGGAGAAGCAGAAGACAGAACGTCAGTCTTGTGAACTGAGACTTCATTGTGCCAAATCGGCTTTTGTTGGGTTTTGTGTGGTTTAGTGTCAAGTTGAGCTGTGAATTTGAAGCCTGGGTCATTTCTAATCCTAGCTTGTTTTTCAATGAAGTCAACGAAAACATCAAAAGGGGGAAAGGATACACGGTGTTGTAATTTGTAGTTTGTTCCTACAGTGAGCCATTTTTCTTGCAGGTTGAATGGTAACTTTCGAACCAATGCGTTAAGACCTCGTGCTGTGTCTAGATATGTAAGACCAGGCAGGTCTCCATCTTCTTTGGCTGCCTTCAATTCTATGAGGAAGTCACTCAGCTCATGGAGCTTTAAATAGTCTCTGTTGGAGATTTGGGGGAAGCTACTGATTCGCTGAAACAATGAGTCCTCCACCATTTCAGGTGCGCCGTAACAGCTTTCCAGTCTCTCCCATATTCGTCTTAGTCCTCTGTCTGCCGAGTTGACATGAACAGCCCTGATGCGTTTGGCGTGCTCGGCTGACTCCTTCCCCAGCCACACAACCAACAAATCCATCTCCTCACTGGACGTCATGTTGAGGCCCTTGATCGTGTTCATAAAGGACTGTTTCCATGCCCTGTATCTGCATGGCTGATCATTGAACTTTATCAGGCTTGTCGAGACGAGCTCACGACGGGCAAAATATCTTGCAAAGTCAATCACTTTGGCTTGGTCAGGAATAGGCTGATTAGCTGTATGGCTGGAGGGCAGGTGATAAGGGCTGTCGCTTGATCTGTAAGCTTGATGACTGTCTTGCATGTTGTTTGAATATGGGCGGGTGACAGGAGTGTCCCGTGACTGCGCAGGTGTTTTGTTTGTGGAATCAAAGCCATCTCGAGGTTCACTGTGCCCTTTCTCGAGATGCGGGCGATGGCCGGAGTACACATCTGGTGATTCGTAACGCTGCGTTTCATTCCATATCAACGGCTGTTGGAGTGGCGTTTCAACCTGCTTGGCTACGTATTCTTTTGTGCGCTCTAATGTGTCGACTGGAGGTTCAAATAACTGCTGGAGGTGGAGATTGGTGCTGCTTCGAACGCTGCCTTCGACAGCAGCTTCCAGGACATCTGCTTCGGCCACAGCGGCTGCTGCTTCCTGCTGCATTGAGAGCACATCCATCTTGGCCTCAACTTGCGCTTTCTCTAACTTGAGTGTCATTTCTTTTTGTGCAAAAGACAGACGTGCTTTCGCTGCCTCTGCTTTTGCACGAGCTTTGGCGGCTGCGGCCTCGGTGGAGGAAGCTTTTGACCTCGCTGAAGCATGTGATATAGAAGATTTTGTCCGTATTGAGCCTACTTTGCTGTCCATTTTCTATCTTATTTGTGATTTTTTTTGTTGCTAGTGCGCCACCCTTGGTTAGTGCTAATATCGTGGATTCATCCCAACACTTTTCTTTGATTTAACACTCTGTGAGCTTCTTTCTTGTCCACAGGTTTATTGACCAGAAAGGGGTAAAACTGCAAACACACAAGCACAAATAATGGTTTAACTATTATTATGGACAGAAGTTGCAGACACACACATATTGACTTTTACTACTTGTGGATTGTCAATTGAGGTATTTTGTTGTATTTGGTATTTCGTCTATAAATGGCTTAGGTCTTAAATACGTTAAGAAATGCTAGTGGGGCTCTGAGATGCAGACTCTGGTCAATTAGTGGAGTCCAGAGTTCAATGCAAGCACGGTGAAGCAACACTTAGCTTTTAGGCTGCACGCAAGTGGAATAACCTACCAACAAAAGTGAAGTCAGTCCTTAGTGTGAATGTTTTTAAATATAGGTCACTCTCAACCACTCTCCACCATTGTGGATTTTAAAATGTTATATTTGCCAACAAAATGTCAGGGAAATGTAATGTCAACAACAATGTTTTTTTAAAAGTAGGAATTTAAACTTGCTGAATGCTTCAATAGGTGATGGCGTTATTGCACTTTCGACTGCACCGACACTGAACGGCGGGCGCAGCAGTCGTGGTTGCAGTTTAAATGGCAAGGCAGATTACAAGGAGATTTGCATGTGGTGAGAAAAACAATGTATTTTATATTTGTATTCATTATGTCGACACCGCGCGGATACTTTGATTTGAGAATTCAGGAGATTGTATTCCCAGCCCTAAAGCATGTTCTCCATTTCTTGATGGAATGAGATCAGACGGTTCATCTGTTAATGCTATTGATAACTGCGTTAGCGTTGCTGCTGTTGCAATTAAAACATGACAAATACCGAGATGTGGCTGTGGTTTGAGTAGAGCTCTGACTACAAAAATTCAGATGATGACTTTGCTTTTGTTTGTTTGCTTTGTGTAACCTTTTCGTCAGGGAAATTAGTTGTAAGGTTAGGAAGAAGTCATTGAAAGTAATTGCTATAAAAAAAAAAAAAAAGAATCCTGAAGTTGCTGAAGATCAGTCAATGTGATACATTTCACTTATTAATATTCCCATCTGTCGCAAGAAAAAAAAAGTTGCAAAAGAAGTGAAACATCTGGACTTTATGACGTTCATTAAGTTATTTTATTATTACTGTTGTTGCTCATCCAGGATTAGTCTCATTTACCGCTTCCCTATTTCATAAAAATGTAACATTTCCGGTTGTTGCCACCCCATGTCTCCACGGGGACAGCCCTGGTACCCGTCTGTGGTGTGGAGAACACACTTGTGGATTTACTCTTTCAGATGCTCACTGGTGGTTTTGCATGACTGCGGTTTAACTTTCAAGGTTATTTAATCATGGCTTAGTTCAGTTTCCTGTGTAATTATTAATTGAAGTTTAGTAACTCCCATTGTCCCCCGGTGTTGCAAATGCCGAGTGCTTCATAGGCGTTAGGTTTATTAAACTCTTAACTGCTTTATAAGTATTTCTTCTCAAGGTGCCTGCTGGCTTTTAGAAGTAGCACCCCTTTCATGCATCACTGGCCCCCGCATTTACATGAGCAAATCTTGCAGAATTTGCACCCAGTCATCATTTGTGTAATCCTTCCTTAAATTAGTATGCATGCGGAAAGATCAGCCTTTCACCGCCTGCTGTCAGGATGCAGAGGATGATGACAGCCAAGTTGGTTTGG
This sequence comes from Vanacampus margaritifer, assembly GCF_051991255.1. NCBI lineage: Eukaryota > Metazoa > Chordata > Actinopteri > Syngnathiformes > Syngnathidae > Vanacampus > Vanacampus margaritifer. The sequence continues at coordinate 25,364,505 of NC_135436.1, read as the reverse complement.
CTGCTTTATTAAAATTTGTCTCTTGACGCTAACATGAAACCAGGAATAATGTTTTTCATTATTGGTTCCTCTCAGTCTGGGCGGCGCATCAGGAGATTGGATGGCCCTCATTTGTAAACATGTGAAACCATCAGTTGGACCATCAGTAGTTTATCAATCAGTTCATCCATATTTTATGTTTGCTTTGGGCCTTGTTGGCTGCATTGAAGAGCAAAAATGTGGAATGTAGATCGTATTCACATGACGTCATGTGACCCCACATTGTGCGCCATTCACAAAATGGACAAAGGAGTGTCCGGAGACTCTGAGAGAATTGCAAAATTATTTTGATTAGATAGATTGTGACTAAGGTAGTTGTCATTGTAAGATGGTAAAAATGATTTTTACCATGATGCGATCGTGATATATGTGAGCCGCTAGCCGTGGCTAAAAATAGTGGTCAAGATGTTTGATCTATTTTCCTTTCCCAACAGCCCAAAAGTTGAAATTGTTGTTAAAGTGTACGAAAATAAGTGATGAGTCCACAATGTTTTTGTTGTAACAGTCGGGGAACTAGCTAACTTGGTTTTAAAATATACCGAGATTCTTCGCCTCTAATTCACAAATGATAAATACACATAGCAACCAATAGAAGCCGAAAATACAGAAGACGCAAGAATGTGTTTTTGAAATCGAGCCATCATACCTCAGAGCATTCTTGATATTGCCATGTAGTTCGGTCTGGGCAGTCACATCTGCAAATGTTTGTAATCCAATCGATTCTACTAATCAAATGTTTCAACGACAACCGCTGCAAGGAGAGTTGAGCTCAACATTCCGCATACGTCTTACTACACGAGTAACGTTGGAGGAAGCTGGGGGTGACATTCCTCAATAACAAAAGAACATTTGGTGTAAACACAATAGAAACGCAGCTGAGACCGCTGGAAAGTTGACCGCGATCCCGTGGCGTCAATGAATACTATCTATATTTGCAAAGTCAGTGAAAGGCCTAATCCCGCCTATGGATGCGAACAAAACGCGAGCAATTATGATTGGCCGGATGCATAAAAAGCGTAGTAGTTATCAGGCACCGAGTGACGGGGGAAGTCGACGACTTGAGATAAAGCGGTGGCTATTGGTTCACACTATATTTCCAACAGCCCATCAGCCTGTAAAATAAACCAACATCGCTAGTGTGGCAGAGGGGAAATTGCCCTGAAATGTCATTATTCCCTGCCAGTGGTGCACACTGGCCTATGAATAGCTTTGCCGCCTCACACTTATTTGATATCGGGTTGCCATCCCTCAAAACACAAGTACATCATTTCTTTTTTGTTTGCCTCTTCTTCTCATTCCAGTGGCTCTGCAGCTTCCGGAGGGCCTGCAGTTATTTGCCTGTGTCATCGCAGACATCATCGAGAGGTACGTCGCAGCTGGGGAAATTTCCTATTTAGATGGCTTTTAGATAGTTGAGTGCCTGCCAGCGATGGGAAAGAGCAAAAGTCAAGCCAGCGGCTTTCAAACTTGAACTGCGGCGGGGCCCGCTCTGCGCTCATTAGTCGAGCGAGAGCGTTATCATGACTCAATGCGGGTTTCTGCACAAAATGAGGCGTGATTATGCCGGTCTGGGACGGACCTTCATATCACGCACTCTCGCGCTAAGAGTCGCAGAACAGAGAAGATATTATTCTTGTTAATTACATCTGGTTTCAGTCGGTGTGCGCCCGTGTTGCACAGCAGCACTCCATCACTCGGGCAGCCCAAAGTTTTTTTTTGCCTTTCTTCAGTGAGAGCCGCCTCAATATTAATGTCCTCCATGCATAATAGTTTGTCTTCTCTGTTACCCTGTGGTTTGGCCTACATAGTTGCCGAATGAAAATGGCTGTAAAAAGAGGCACACGTTGTGTAACGCACTCACCTCAGGCCCACGATGGAATACGGAGACAAAAACTGCCCGGTTGTCCTTTTTCTTGTCGTCCCTTTGGTCTTCTGTCTGCCGACGCTTCCCAGGAAGGCTGCCTGCTAAGTGTCCCCTTTAAGAAAATGCCTTCTGTCATCAAACACCCAGAGTGGGTTCCATTTATAGATGTTAAGTCGATACTAACGTGTTTATTAGATGGACCGGATAGGGGATCTAATGGCCAGTGCGTCCATGAACTTTTAAGGCTTAGTGGATATTAGATCTCACACAGGAAAGTTGGATAACAACCATTTGACTTCATTACTGCGCTTCAGTCAGAAAACGATGACAAATTATGAAATAATTAACTTCATTTGAATGTGGGTTTAGATGGTCTCATGTTTCATCTTGATGTATCACACACCTGTCACTCTATATCTATGACTCATTTCCTCACTGTATAACTTTCCCTAACGTGGAAAAAAAGGGAAGCTCTGATGATCAGACTTTGGTCTTATCAGTCCCGTTTCCATTTGACTGAGAGCTTGTCACTGCGCCGTCCGTGCCTTTAGAATCGCACACCTGCACAGTCCACATTAATGGCTCTGAATTTAACCTTTTATAAAGTCTGCTACATCAACTCTGTTTCCTCTAATGAGATCAGTAAAAAAAAAACAAATGACTTGAGTCATTTAATGCTCAGTCTTCCGCTGAATTTCTCCCGGAGATTGCTAAGATGTTTTTTTGTGACGACAATAGCAGAGAACAGATGGGTTTTGCCACTTCAGCCTCATTCAATCATTCGACAGGCTATAATCAAGACAATTTTAATAGGATATCTAAACCTCCACAGGTCAGTAAAGTGTGATGGGAGCTCGCTATCACTTTTAAATAAGAGGCCAATTCATCTTCTTTGTCCTTTTTTAGCAAAGTCATCATGCCCGGAGATCTAACACATAACAATGCAAGTATTTATCCACTAGTGTGATAAGTGGAAAGTGTTTAAATAAGATGCAAATGCTGATAAACCGTGATCCCTCTTTACTCTTCATCTCGCTCACTAAGTAGTCTGTACGATAATGGCTGTCTCAGGAAGCAGGGTCAGAAAGACCCTCATAAAAAGGGAGTGCAAGTTTTTAATTAAGATTTACACATTGAGGCTAAATGTTGTCCAAGATCTGAAAAACCTGCATTTAATGCCTCTGGTTGTCTAAATATTGAATTGGGGAAAGGTCTATCACTTTAATAGTTAATTGGCAAGAAGGATTAAAACTTTTAATTGACGGTCGCATCCTTGTAATTAAGAATTTCAGGACTAACAGCGGCGCTGAGGTCATCATGATCTCAGCTGATCTTGCGTGCAAATTAAACTGGAAGACGAATGCCATGGAAAAGTAGAGATATTGGTTCCAAACTGTTTCCCTTTGAACTGTTAACACATTATAGTACCAGGGTTGGAATCTTGTACGAGAATCGTTTATTTATCTCATTGTAATTTATCCAATTATGACAAGAACCCAAGATAATCTCGGAGTAAGTTTCCTCGAACCTATGTTTTTTTTGTCTCAAACTAACTAGGTAGGTCAAGTCACCAAAAACCAGCATTGTCAACCTGGGTGAAATGGTCTCACTAGGCATATTTTTTGCCATCCTCTATTGTCAACCTCTTTCTACTAATGGAGCAAGGCAGCGATGTAACCTTTGGGTGTTGGCCCAGCACAGGCAGACCGTCTTTTGTCACCCGGCTTATGAGCTGACGAGCTCTAGTCTTCTCAATGGGGTAGAGGTCTCCACAGCAGCCAGTGGAGATCAAAATGGCTAAGCTGCCCTCAGAGTAAGAAGCTTCTATGGGATGGTCAGCTTATTCCTACTCAGGACAAATTGGCAGCTGCAGTTGATACACTTAAAAAAAAACACAATAGCGCGACACAATGAAGCTATGTACTCGAAAATGCGAGGCCACACACACACACACACACACAAAAAGTTGACTCTTATTTATACAGGGCTACCTGGGTGGAAAATTTTCACCCAGGCTGTCTGACTTTTTTAGGTCTCAGACTCACCAAAAGACCAAAATGTTTTTAGTAGCAATGTGACAGGATTTCCTCAAATGAAAATCTGTTAAAATGCTAAGTCTGGTTGGAAAGGCCACTTTGAAAATCGGACGAAGAGTTGCAAAGAAATGTAGCTTTTTCTGTGGGGAAAAAGGACCTTTTTGGGGAATGTTTCTGTGGTATCAACTTTACAAATCTGGACAAAAAAAACTATGGCTTCATTATTTCTCAGTGTTCTCCTTGATTCTTTCATTTGGAATTCTAATCAGGATACCTCCTCAGATTTGCTGGCAATTTTTTATATAAAATAGCCACCAATTTTTCAGGCAGGTAAAAATTTGTGTCACTTGTCAAACGCCGACAATTGCCCTAAAAACTGTTTTAGCGTTTACAAGGGCAATGGAAAATTATTGGTGAGAAAAGCAGTGTGGACAGTAAATAAGGTCATGTACGTAAGCAGTTGTTTTTGTGTGAATGTATTTTTTATGGGGGATTTAAAAGGCATTTGAAGTGGTTTTTTTTTTGAAAATTCCACAATGAAGGCGGCTACTTCTCACATTGCTATTGAATGCCTGAGGCTGCGAAAATTTGCTCGGGGAAGTTCGTCGGTAAATTGACTGCCCAGTGATGGGGAATCACTTAATAGACATTAAGGTAGTGTCTAGACTACGGGAATGATGCAACGTTTGGGTGTTGGCCCAGCAGGCAGAGACGCTCTTTTGTCACCCGGCTTATGAGCTGACGAGCTCTAACTCTTACTTCTAGTATCAACGGGGCAGAGGTCCACGGTCGCCAGTGGAAATAAAAAGGGCTAAGCTGCCCTCGGAGTAAGGGGCTTCTGTGGAACGGTCAACTAATTCCTACTGAGGACAAGCTGGCAGCTGCAGTTGGTAGACTTAACACACACAGTATATTATGCACATGAAACTACAGTATGTGTTGTGCCGGGAAATTTCAGCTGGTATCGTGACACTGCGAATGTTGCTGATGGATTTCTTCGATGTTGGTGTTGTTACACTTGCCGTGTCCGTTGTTTTGCCTCTAGTGGCTGATTCCTGTCTCTCATCTTAAATCAGACTGATGTACCATGAATCGTACACTAAACTCCCAGGATCGATTGAAGCCTAAATAATCTTGTCACCATAAAGTGAATAGCAAAAAAATGATTTATGACCACACAAACACTGCTTATCTGATTTTCTCTGTGTTTTTTTTTTCCATTCGTTTGTTGATCTTGACATTGTCAGCGAGTCGAAGATGTAAACAAAAAGCTTTCAGGATAAACGATAGCCTGTGCCGACGGGCAGTGATTCATGTGCTGTCACCGCACCATATGTTTGATTACTTTTGATGGTGTCAGCTGTCTCGTAGCTTTGAAAGACACTTCTGTGAACATACTTGTGCCGCTGCTTGGGTGACAGCAAGGAAAGGAGAGCAACAGCGAGCAAGCCGCTTGAATGCTGCCGCCACCATGCCCAAATCCTGGGGACAGCCATGGCATTTAATAGTGACTTTTTTTCCTGGCATAAAATCCATTGGGTGCTACCCAAATGTATGCTTGGAACTTAATCCAAGGTCTGCTTCAAGACAAACACATCAGAAATCAATACATTGAGCATACAATCCCAAAGGTTTTTTCTAAGTGAAAAGTGGTTGTGAGTAAGGGACTATTCTTTCCATTGGCAGGTCAGCAATTCTAGAACCTATGCAACCAGAAATTGAGGATTTCATGATAGTGTATTACATAAACATCTAAACTAAGTAAAGACATTTAACTAAATGCCGGTGATCGACCATGGGGAACATTTATAATCATCTTTTTATATTATCTTCTTGGTGAGTCGTGATTTTGTTTTAAATCTGAATGTTCTGAACTCCAGTGCCTACTTGTGCTTCATGACGAGGTTAAACACGCCGCAGCGCAAATTAGTTCATTGCGTGTTCACAACCTCAAAACATGGTATCTCTGGAATCTCGTAAATCGAGGTCTCTCTATTAGTGTTGTTCCGATACCGGTATCGGCAGAGGCCCCGATACTGCATAAAAACAGTGGTATCGGCATCGGCAGGTACTAACAAGTAACATGCCGATACTATTATTTCCAATGCTAATATAGGACTTTGGATGCAGCATCTTGTGTTTTACTTGTGCACAACATTCACTGATGTGTGACGTGTTCACTGCATGCCAAGCTAGGATATCTTATTGGCCCTTGAATGCTCTGAACCAATAGCGGGGCAGCTTTTTGAGGTTGAAAAAAAAACAACAGCCCAGGTATCGGCATCAGCCATTACTACAAAACTGGGTATCGGAATCGGTATCGGGGGTCAAAAAACGGTATCGGAACAACAATATTCTCTATACCAGAGGTGGGCTGGAGAGCCGGAGTCCTGCAGGTTTTGCATGTTGCCCTTCTCCAACACAGCTGATACATGATTAGCTCATCAGCAAGCTCTGCATAAGCCTGATAACGATCCTGTTGATTGGAATCAGTTTGTGTTGGAAGCGGGAACCCTCCAAAACCTGCAGGACTCCGGCCTTCGGGGAACAAGATTGCCCACCTCTGCTCTATGCGCTGTCTTCATTTTGCCCCAATTGCTTCAGGACACGATTAATCAACACTCAATTCCACAACAATCAACACTTTAATGTTAATTGATTGTGCTGCTCATAAAAATAGATTATTTTGAGGTGAACTGATGACTCATTTACTAGATTTTAGCGTTTATAACCTTTATAATACAAATGTAATCACAGCACGGGGCTATAAGTGACACATTTATATTACTCGTGGGATGTAAAAAAAAAAAAAAAAAGCCGTCTCATCTCGTTTTTGTCTAGTTTGTTAACCAAGACCCACATTTTTTTTTATTAAAATAGAACAAGAGTAGGAAGGAGAAAAAAAGGCCCTCGAATAAGATAGACGTGTAACTAAGCCCACACAGACATGTCCTCCAGCCCCGGCTTTCAATCTTCAGCAACATTTCAGGCATTTGCAATTTGTATCCGTTGCAAAGCCCCATTATAAATAGCGTTTAAAATGCAAAAGAGTCAGAGCTGATAGAGTCACACCAAATCTCCATAATAATTGTAAATAGTGGCCAAAAGCAACACACGTTGACTCAAAGCTAGATTTGTTACCGTTTTTGTATTTGCTTGACAAATCTTTGTCGTTTCATCATCCACTCAGACTCAATCTTCCTCAACTGACCTGCAAGCTGTTAAAACGCGCGCACACACGCACACACTCTTGGCAGCTTTGTTTTACCGTATCCCGCCGGTCCTGAACCCATTTTCATCCTGTACAGGGTATTGCCTTATGGGATGTGATGCTTCAGTGTCAGATGGATTCAAGTGCCAAGAAAGGTGCAAAATCCTGCAGGAAAAAATGCAATGCCAGGTCCGCAGAGACTGTTGATATTTTTAAGAGGAGGCTCAAAACAACTTTTAAATGATCCTTTTAACCCGTTTTTACTCCTTTTCTTAGTTCCCGGTTCCTTTTATCATATTGTATTATGGACGTTTTAATTGTTTAGCACCTTGAGTTGCTTTTTATATGAATAAAGTTTGATTGATTGATTGAACTTACAAGTGAGATGACCTTTGTTGTCGAGTCCGTTAGAGACGTTGCGTACTTTGACAAAATACATCAAACGGGCTCCACGGTTCAATTGACCTACTGTACCTGTTCTTCTTTGTCCCTCTCCATCATGTACAAGTCTAGACGGCTGTCAAAACATGGGCACGAGAAGGCTCAAAGTAACACACCTGTCAGAGGAAATGTGTTGGTAAATCAAGGTACCGACGGCCCACACAGCCCCAAGGCATCTGCGGGGTCCTTCGCCATCGTCTTCTCTCTCCATCAAAATAGATCCATCTGTATTCTGGACAGCCTGTTGAATCATTTCTGTGGGAGCGGCAGCCACAGCGTAAAGTCTCCCAGGGTAAATGTCAAGACGACCATTAGGAAATGAGACTTGTTGGACCTGGGACTTGTTGTTGCCTGCGACGAATGCCTTCATATCGTCACAGCAGCCCCCTTTTATGCTGGTTGTAAGCACAGATCACTAAAGGGACTAAATGGGCCACGTGCCAGCATGGCATGTATTGATTTGCCGGCTTGTATATGACCGGTGTTGTTTCTCAATCATTTTGAAAATGGGGTGGGGGTGATGTTGTAAAGTATCAAAAAAAAAATTTGATCTCTTGTTGCCATGGTTGAGTCGCAGTTGTGCCACGAAAAAGTCTGGTTTCGGAACAATCCCAACCAGTGTTATACTGACATTTGCTGACTGAAAATTTGTTCAGCAACAAAAGGCTTTGACATAAAACAAAAAAAAAGTGATGTTTTTTTTCCTTTCTTTTTTTCTTTCTTTTTTTCTTATGCTTACTCTGTCCTGGCCGGGGTCGACGGCTCCCCTCTTTGGTGGAGGTTTTCATGCATGCTAGATCCACCACACCAGCATCTATCGAAATTCAAACACAATCTGCTTCTTCCTCTGGTCGTTGAATCGGTGGAGGCTGATGTCTGTGGATCTCACTCTGCTTCATCTATCTTTCCTTCCCTTCCTCAGTCTCGCCTTTGAGCTTTCCCTAGTTTGTTGGAATTTAGATGTTTCTGGTGTTGGTGAAAGACTCTGGTTGGTAACCCGGTGGGTAGTAGGTCAGTGCTGGATTTCACTTTCCTTTCTTTTCTTTGATCCTTCCTCGGGTCTCCTGACAACCTCACGACTCTAGCTGGATTCTGAAGTATTCGGTTTAGGTGAACGGTATGGGATTTTTAATGGGTTTTAGGTGAACTAATTAGTACACACTCACACGCACGCACACTTGCACATGCACATACTCACCCACATACAAAATAAATAATTAAAAAAATAAAATAAAAAGAAAGAGAGCGCAATGATGATGACATGTCAAATCGGTAAAATTACCGAATGAACAATACTGAGCTCTTAAGAAAAAAAAAATATATAAGAATTTTTTTTTTTAAAAAAGTGATATTTTGGATACCGTGATTAAGCTTATGTCATAGAAAGAGTGTCAACTGTGTTACTAGGAGCAATGATCCCATGGGGCTCTGAATTGAATAGTCTGCTGATTGCGTGGAATTGATTTTGAAATAATCAAATCAAAACGGGGGGAAAAAAAATGGTAACCTGGCAAAAGCCAGAATGATAATTGTGATTCAGTCAAGGGAGTTCTTCACAATAGCAATCTGGGACTGCTCCACTATAATTTGCTCGGAAAAGGCGGGACATGCTGTACAATACGTCGAGCTGATTGGACGATGCGTAAACTTGTGCGCGCCTACCAAACTTTTGTTTTGGCAACGGATTTGAATGTTGTCTTTGTCAAAGGAGAACAAAACGCATGAAGCGCCTCTCGCTGTTCTTAAAAATAGGAAACTGTGAGTAATTCTGCAAGAACAGAATTAATTGCAGTGTCCATTCGTCCATGTTAGGTTTGTTTGTTTCACCCAGGCTCGGTGCTTCCTGGTTTCGTCACAGCTTCATGTCCCACCCCAAACAACGCCTGATTGGTCCGACCTAAAAACGGTCTGTTGCGAAAAGATCAGTGAGAGCAGCAGTACAAGATGGATTCTCGTGATGTTTGTGAACAAATACCACGAGAATTCAGCTTGCTGGCAAGGTTAACAAAATGGATTGCACGATAGATTGCTCGAATATCTCGAATAGGGTACGTGACCCGGAATTAATGGTAAAAGTTGGCTGCATTTTGCCTCCATTTTCCCAAACTAATGATAAGTACTTTAAAGGTGTTTAACTTCTATAACTGTGGAATCATTTTGCTCTCTGGTCATAGTTTAGCACTCAAGTCTTTTTGAGTGACATCTTTTCTTATTACTTACGTCGACTATTCTTTAATATTTTTGACAATATAATGCTGAAATAAAGCAAGTTAATGCCCTGTTAAACATTACCCCCCCCCCCCCCCCAAAAAAAAATCGCTCCTTCGTTTGCTGGAACTCACAATGTCCACATCCTGACAAAGTGGCAAGACCAGGTATTTTTCCTTTTGTTCTTTAGGGTGAAATTGATGATATAGTTAGCTACAGTAGCAGGACAGCTGGGTGTTAAGTGAATCAGCGGCACCTTTATCCCACTGAGGCTCTTGGACAAAGTGCACCAAGGAACTCGCTTAGCTCAAATCACATCTCATCTAGGAGGACATGATGTCCAAACAGACTTGGAAACCCAATTGGTTCTGACACAGTATAATACCCTATCTTCTTGGCAGCTCACACTTGGAAATTACCCGAGCTGTCACGACGCTAAAGTAGATTCATTCCATACCGAGATACACATCGGGGAATAACACTTCTTGTTTAACTTGGACGAAGACGTAGAAAAAAGCGTGACGATTATGTTTGTTTTTTTCCTAATGCGTGCCCCGCGGCTTCCAAATGAGAAGTGGCAATTGTAATGAGTGCACGCAGGTGGCGGCAGCGGTTGCTTATTCCACTTGTGAAGATGGCATCTGGGTTAGAAGATTGAATCCTCATTTATGAAGCAATGATATTAACGCGTTTTACTCTCTTTCTCAGCAGTGTGAGCAATAAGTAGTGTTCAGTGCTGAAGGTTATGCCGCTCTCTCGCTCGCTCTCTCTCCTACACCACCGCTCCACGTGGCCTCGTACACTATCACTTGTATAACACCGTCCCTCATGTCCTTGCAATTGTGGATAGATGAGAAATCATTTGCACGGCCCGTAAAATGTATTGGACTTCATTCAGCATATGCTTGGAAAAACATCCCGTCATCGCAGTTCTGCTGACAACGCACGTGCAGTTGAAGAACAAGTTTGGGTAGGACACAAAAGCACGGCTATCTATTTTTATTTTACAGGAAAAGCAGAGAAGCTGCGATTGATCGTTTCACACGGTACGTTTGCTATTGAGAGAAGAAGGGGGGGGGGGGGGGACGGCGGCGGCAGAGCGTAAATAAAGGACAACTTCATCAAGCGGGGGCGAAAATTCCAGCTGAGTGGCCGTTTGCAAACATTAAACGATGGATGAAATGATAGACGGCAGCTCAGAGAAATTGTGACAAGCAGCATAAGAGGAGGAAAAAATGACGCGGCGGAGGCCGGAATGACTTGAACTAGCAGAGTGACAGATGACGGGTGTCGGCCTCGGGGATGAGCGAAAGAGGAATTAGATGGATGGGGCCTCATCAATTGCAACCAGAAAGGCCTTTCATAATCATTAGCGTTATTTATCATCTTTCATGCCATGAGGAGCGTGGCTTAAAAGGCAGTGGAGCACCGTGCTTGGTAAATAATGTTGTCAGAGCGTGAACGCAAAGTAGTAAGTCCATTATTTTCATGTTAAGACATCTTATAAATTGTTGCCAACAGTGGTATCGAGTGGCCACCCAAAAATGTTCTTTACATTATCTACGCAGCCATACTAGTCTAAACACGGTTTGTGGAATAGGAGTAAAGCGGCACAATCCACTCGTTTTTATCCATCTCAGGGGGGCGGCCATTTTGCCATTTAGCCTACTGTTGACCGAAAATGACATCACATTTACTCAGGGCGCAAGTAATGACCAATCACGGCTCTGCTTGCAAAGGTCACATGACGAAATTGAGAAAACCGGTGAGCTGCGATGGATGGTTACCAGAGCCCTGAGCTACTGTTAATTTTCATTTTCATTTTCAGTCGACAGCAAGTGGCAAAATGGCCGCCCCCGCCTTGAGAAGGACGAAAATGGTGGTTTTGCTACTTAATTCATACTCCACAATTTAAATACCCCCCCCCACCACACACACACACACACACACACACACACACATACACACATTATTAGTAGGGGTGTCAAAATAAGTGCATTAATTTAAAGTTCCTTTAATGCCACACATTTTTAAATGCGCGATTAATGACCGCCCCTTACTTGGAAAGCGTGTGTGTGCGCGCACGCACATGTGCAATTTAATACAATAGAATAATGGTCAGATGAATTCCAGCCGTTGGTAAGCATAAGAGTGGCTTACTCATAAGCAATAGTTAGCAGCTTCTAGTGGTGACTTTTCCAACAAGCTAGTTGGTTGCCATTTTCATTCTCTTATCTGACTCGTGCAACAGTTGGCCTTACCCCTTTACAATTATTTTTGTGTTTTCTCTGAGCCTATTGTGAGAGTAATTCACCGAGGGCTGCAGAAGACATAAGACAATGGTTAAAACCATCTTTTGTTCTTTTCATGGCATTACAATACTAACACGTTTTACCTTTTCATTCCGATTACTTTGTGCGGTCAAATCTCTCCCGGGGTTCATCTCTGACCTTTCATGGCGTGCCAAAATGCACTGGCAAAGTTCTAACGACGATTGCTTTTTCGCTCCCTTGTTTTGTTTAGCAAGCTTTAAAGATCTTTTGCTGTGTAGTTTGTGGTCAATGTTGTTGAAAGATGTCATCTTTCTAATGATGATCCCTGCACCATTCTGCTAAACAAATGTCACGGCAAATAAAATACGCTCACAGGAACGACGGTAATGTTCTTGTTTTTTTGGAAAGTTAAAGGATTATCGAATAGCATCAGCGCAAACATCTGTCCAAGCGTCATCCTGCACTAGCTGCCTCGCATCCCGCTCTTTATCATGCAGCATCCCTGGCAGATGTTCAGTTATTGCTGCGAGACATGTTCCACATTTACATATGTAAATATTCACTCTGGAAAGACGTGCGTCGTCACTCTCAGGGTGACAATAAAATGAAAGGGAAAGTAGCGCTTGACAAGGGAAACACTTAATCGGTAATTGTCCACATTGTGCTAACAGGAAGCAGAATATAAATATCAGTTTTGTTAAGGTAATACATCCATCACCGTCATCCTCACCCGATCTCTCCCTCTTTCTTTGTCATGTGGAAGACAAGACGCACGACAAGTTTTGCCTTTTTTTTTTTTTGCAGCAGATGTTTTAGCACCGAGCCCGACCGCATCTGTTCCCTCCTAAATGACTGCACCCTTGTCGCCAGGTGCGGAAATCACCCTCTAATGCTCGATATCACAGTACGTGTCCCTTGGTGGCGATAGCATCACAATGCAGCAAGACAGCACAATAGTAGCATAACAGGTTGTGATGTCGCTCTTAGCGGCGCCATTCTGATGTTATCGAATGTCAAATTGAATCACATGGTTATTTCCGGATTTATTAAAGATTGTGTCAAGGAGTTAGGGTGAGGTGAAAGTTGAATCTTTTGACGGCCGTTGGATGGATAAGTACCCATCATCAGTGTGTCACTCAGGAAAGCTCTTGTAGTTGAACTAGTGGCCGGTGAATGTGTTAATGTCAAGTAGAGCTGTGCATTTTTTTTTGTATTCCTATATAGTAGGCCTTAATAATATAAACCATTATTCATTCATTATGGGACTGCTGAGCGTAGCAAGCAAGCAGCACATATTACTATCCTAGAAAAATGGGGTTATTATTACGAATTTTAGCTCATTTTGTAGGAATTTTTCCCATCTTTAGCTCAGTGTCGAAATCTTTTTTAAGGAATGAAAGCTCTCCCCCCTGTGCGGGTTCAAAGACAGTGAGTGATAGAGCATTTTAACACACTCTGTTTAGAGTGGCGGGAACAAAGAAAAGTCTACTTCTATTTGGAAAAGCTTCACTTTCACACCATGGCCACAATCTTTGCTCACTAGACATCAAATTCTCACATTTTGTAGTCACGAGTGTCTTCTTTCATACAAACTAACTTTTATTTGGCTAAGGTGTCATTTAGTACCTTTATTTTCACCTTAAGCAAGAGAAGTCGGACTAATTCGCCTGTCTTTTACATGTTAATTTCAGGCGCCTTCCTCTCTCCATTTCTGATAAATCATTAGTTTTCAACCTGCTCTCATTTGGTCATTTTTTATCCGATTAAGAAAATGAGAACATGCTCGTGTTCCCCAAACCCCTGCCGTTTTAACGAGCCATTTCTTGAATCTGTATCTTCAACCGTTAAGTCGTGAGAGGCTTTTGTTCAAGGGGTGCTTCTCTCACGCAATCTCAATGGAATGTGGGGCGCGTGACGGCTCCAAGTCAAAAATGGGTGTGCGCTCTTAAAGTGACAGTGACATATTTTTAGATTATGGTTAACTTCCACATTTCTTGACCGATTCCAGTCATTTAAATTTTAAACTGTTCAGCTCATTTACATTTTTTGAAATACATTTTCAGGGACAGTGAGATACTTTTAGTTGATGTTCATTATGGTTAACTTCCACATTTCTTGACCGATTCCAGTCGTTTAAATTTTAAACTGTTCAGCTCATTACCAAAGAGTCAGCAGTCCCATTCAAAATTTCCGCGGGAATTTTTCTAGTTTCAAAATGTTATATTATTTCAAATGGCAAATCTCAACTTGGCATATAACAACCACAAAATAAATTTGCAACAAGTAATAATGCACTACAATAATATTGATAAGAAAAAAAGAAAAAGAAACGATAAATACAAATAAATACTTGTTTTTTCTTGCTCTGCGTGTCATGGCCTCTAAGGGGAAGTGTGCATTCATGGAGATACACATTGACATCGATTTTTAAAAAGGACCACAAGAGGATAGTCACAATGGGGTACCGCACGAATGCTATTTTTAGACCGCAAGGCCATGCGACTTCAGCAGTTTGAATGGAGGTCAAAAAGAAACCATGCGAGAAGTGGTTGTTTTGTTTGCGTTTGCCGAGTAAACGCAGCTGTTATGGAACTTGCAGAAACGACCCCAGCCACTACGAGCGTCCACATATGAAGGATTATTATATCGTGCGGTACCCCATTGAACTTAATAGAACTCAATAGAACTCGTTATCTTGTACATGTATAACCTGTCTTTATGTTGCGACATTTGTGTGTGAATATTAGTTATTTGAAGGAACTCAATGCTAATTCCATTCACTGCTAGCATTAGCACTGGCGATGTGTCTAAAAATGAAATATGTGTTGTATTTAAACGTACAAGGTGTGTCATTTTTAAGTTGAGTGTTTAGTGTACAGTAATCTCCCACCGGGTGTCATTAAATAACTTAATAACACGCACACTATACACGCTTGTGGCAAACAACACGGTGCATTCAGGGTCCTTTCACAACACAGGAATTTGCAGATACACAGCGCCGTTCGGCACATTATTTGTCTTTTATATGTTTTTAATGATGACGAGAAGCAAAATCAAAAATAACTCTAAAAGGATCTTAAATGAAAATAGATAAATGGTTGGCCACCCCAGGTAATTTTAAATAATATGTATTATCTTCTCTCCATTTGTTCATAAAATACATATTTTCATAAAAATAAAAGGAATGACCATTGGCCAAAGGAATTCCATTCAAATATCTGGTAGTAATAGATTTGTTCTTATTGTATTTCCTCAAATATCCACTCTACTGGACTTCACATGTGTTAGACAGACAGACAGACAGACAGGCATGGGTAAGTACTAGTAGAAGTTATTATTCGGGGAAAATCAGTATTATCATGACATGATTTCTCCCAACCTCCCATACCACAGTAACTTATCCAAAGGTGAACTGATGGTGGCTCTACCCTGCTCCAGATCCATTTCTGCTTGGGTCCGGTTCCAAAAGCCCACTCAGGGACACAATATAGACTGATGGTTACTGATACCTGAAATGTAATGGAATAAAAGATGAGCCGGGGGGGTGGTTCGTCCGTGACTCGGTATGCAAATGGTACCGCACATGCTTATTTGAGCTGTCAGCCCGCAAAGTACTAGTGGCAACTGTGCCAAGAGCAGTGCTGCTGCACCTCTTCGCACCTCCCTGACCTGCTTGTATTGTTGCTTCAGAGGAGAGCTGCCTTCCACCTCTGCTTTCTTTTGGTACTTTCCTTTTTTTTTAATGTCACCAGCAGTCCAGCACTGATTGCAACCTTACCTTGACCGACCACTGGGATGTTAGCAACAAGCACATGGTTGCTATTACAAATGAGTCCCTCTTGCCTGAATATGCTAATATAAGCTAATGCAGGATAAATGCTAAAAAAAAAAAAATAATTGCATAGGAAATAATTTGTTCCAGGTTTGAAATATTAAATCAAAAAACACTCCATCTAAACTAATTATCATTTGAAAACATTTGATAGATGCATAACTAACAGCAAGGACCTTTTTTTTTTTTATGTCACACACGATGATGGAATGAAGTCTATAAATTGTACCACTTTTAGGAGATGACTTTGGAGCTTCCAACTAGCACAAAAAAGGGTTCAATTGACCTAAAATTACTTTTGAGCCATAATTATTCAAGCGCTTGGGTAATTGCGAGGTTTGGCAAAGAAAATTGGAACCTTCATTAGCATGTATCTTCTTAACTCATTCACTCCCAGCCATTTTCACTGAAGTAACCCCCCTCACTCCCAATTCTTTTACTGGATTTTGACAGATTTTGCAAGGTCCACAGAATATTGTGTTCTATTGCTATAAAAACATGGAACCTACCAAAAAAGAGTCTCTTCTTTCGTCAGGAAAAAAGTACATTTGTATCTGTTTCCGTTTTGCAACAATTAGCATTAGAATATAGCTAAGTTTCATCATTATTCACAAACCTGTTGAAAACACTGGAGAAAAGGGCTTGTTGCAACATGGACCTGGCTGATCTCTTATACTCTGCTGCCACCCATTGGCCGTTTATTTTTGTACTACCATTGCTTTACGTGACCTTTTCATGTCAGAAGATGTATCAAAGCCTTCTGTATGCCCTAGCATAAAAAAAGACAAAAACATGTACATACGTTTTAGGGAGTGCAAGATAAAGTATAAAAAAACGTATTTAGACATTTTTGGGTTTGAATGAGTTACAAATCACAAATTTTAATTTTAATGTCTGGTGTCTTTATTGCTGTTGATCAGTGACTTGCTAAGTTTTATCATGGGTCCTCAAAATGAAGCCAGAACTCCAAATGTATAGGCATATTTTTTTTGTCTCAAAATACTACACATTCTTGCTGAAAATTACAGAATGCCATTTTCTGAATGATTCAGTGTTTTTCATTTTCCACCTAGTTTACCACCATAATGACCAACATTAAAATGCAGTATTTGCCCAAGTAGGCCCAAGGTATATTTGTCGTAACAAACCACTGTAACATTATGCACTGTTTAAACATTTATTATAGATATATATTTTTGTATACCACTTAAGGCGGCCCATGTAGTTGTAGTAGTTACTGTCTGGTACTTGTAGCACTCTTTGTTTGTAAAGCAATTGGACGCATAAATGGTTGGTTTGTCGATGCAACACATTCTAGCAATGGATTGTACCATCTGCTTAACGTATGCTGGAGTCCATCCCAGCATGCAGTGAGTGAAAGGCTGATGGATTTCCAATTGTTCAAACATTTGCCGTTTTACAATTTGCATTCGTTTGGAGTACAAGGGAGCTCCCGGAGGAAAGTCTCACCCCTACTGGGAGAACATGCTAAGCCAACAAAAGTGCCTTTGACTGATTTGTAAGCACACTGAGCAAATATTTTGTTGCTGCCAAAACATGAGGTTGTTGTGAGGGGATCTATACATCAGCATTACTTTAAAGGTCAGACTAATTATGCTGTAATGTTACATACATTAAATCTCCTAATTAGAAATGAATCCAGCGATTGGCTGGCAACGAGTTCAGGGTGTACCCCGCCTACTGACCGAAGGCAGCTGGGATAGGCTCCAGCATCCCCGCCACCCTTTTGAGGAATAAGCGGTCACGAAAATGGATGGATGGGTAGAAATGAGTGACATTTGTTGCATTGATTCATATTTAAGGAGTTGGCGCAGAGGTTTTCTTCAGTATATGTAGCATTGTGGTTGGAATTGGCAATGATATTAACAATGGCTCGACTGATAGGGATTTTTTTTTTTGTTGCCCGATTTGGATTCTGATGTTTGGCAGAATACAATTTTGATAGTGATTAATCAGCCAACTAGTTATGTTTTCATCAAATTTTACAATAGCAGTTGACTCTCATGTTGCTCGAATTAATGGCACAGTTGCTCTCTTTTGACGAAGAAATGGATTGCGTGCTGTAGTGCTGATGCTAGCAAGCATCTTATATTTTGCCAAATTGCTAAAAATAAATAATATATATATATATATATATATGAGATATATCGTGTCGCAACCCCAAAACAACACACCATCGTTTTTTATTTTGTCAGTCGTAGTCACTTTCTGTCACCTAGAAGTACCCTGGTTTCGACCTTTATTATTATAATTTTTACAAACATGATGAACATTTCAAGCTAAAAGAGTTAAGGATTTGATGGATATGTTGTTTAAGAACCCAAAGAATAGATTATTTGTCCAATCAGTTTTGTACCAAGTAAGTAACAAAAGATTTCAATGACATTTGCTGTGTAGCTGCAGAATATGACTCGAGGCTATATTGCAATAACTTTTGACTGATCAGGAAGTGGAAAACTGGTGTTGATCCAAATTTGGATTGTTTTGAAAAAATTCCATAGTCTACTGAATAAGTTTCAGTGTTGTTAGTGTTCCCCACAAGCGTCAATTGTGTTTAGTTTGTGAAGAGATTGGTTTGTTGAATAACAAGATTACGCAAAAACAATAGCGGGGTTTCCATCCACCCATTTCAAACAAATTTTCAAAAATGCAAAAATAGAACTGAATGGAAATGCTAGAAATTCGAAAAAGGGCCCAAAATTCGCAAAAAAAGTTTTGGATTTTGAAGCGTATCTAAAAAAAGGAAAATGCGAATTTTGGCTATGGGAATAGATTTTTCGATGAGACCAGATACACGTTGCACGTTTTGACCGAATATTATGTCACACGTACGTTTGTAGTCACAAAGCAATGTCGGAAGATAAAGCAAGGTATGTTTGGGGCGACGACGAAACAGAAATCTTTTTGGAATTAAAGCAGCCAATATTTTTGCAATTTTAGATGAAAAACAGCAACGAAATGCTACAGTATATCAAGAATGGAAAAAAAGTAAACTCATACCATGTCATCGCACGGCGCAGTTGCTTCCTGTTTTTCTTCTTCTTCTTTTCAATTGCTGGTGGATCACATCTCAATGTGTATATATATTTATTTTTTTTCAATATTTTCAAAAGCAGAAAAAAACTGATGGAAACAGGCATAAGTCGCATGTCCATTTTGCGCATATCGAAGAATTTTTATTATCCCTTTGACTCAAAATGGCGCCATTCATCCTTGCGTTGCACGCTCGGCCGTCCATCCTTGAAATGGGAATTAGCATTCCTAACAAACAAACAGATGGACAAAGAAACACAAATACATGCTAGCATCCCCGCAGTGTGGCCTTGGCGGAGCTCTGCGCCACCGAGCGCCATTCCAGGTATCTTTGTGAAGGCGGAATTATGCATACTGCTCTTCTGCTGGATGAGATTTCAAGGAAGGCATTTGTGCCTATTGTGCTATTGCCAAGTGTTAGGTGTCATTGATGAGAGTAGTTTGTGTGCCCGTGGGATGGTCTCAAGTGTCCCCCCCCCCCCCTCCCCTTTTCTCTCCCCCTGCTGTGACATCTTGGAGTGTAACAGGCAATGCCAACAAGTTTCAGCTTTTTCCAAATCATTACTCTGCTTTCATTGCATCTCCTGCCACGCTAAAATAATAACAACGCCAGAGGCTATTTTTGGCAAGCCTATTAATTTCTTTAACTGTGGTTCAAACAGTTGGATGGTACAATCCGCTCATACTGAAATCTTTGCGCGTGGGAGCGCATGTGCATCCGCGGAATACAGCCGTTCTCGACTTATGTTTTTGCGGCAGTTGGAGTTTATTACAGATTCAAATCGTTTGGTAGTTTCTCATCCGTATTGAGACTAACACTGAAGACCTAATTAGGAAGAGCTGTTATGCGGTTCACAAGCTTCTCTGACATCTTAATTAGATCTTAATGACATTTCAGTTGGCACGGAAATGAGTAGAACCATACGTAAAACTGGAAAGCATCAGACATCGGAGATAAGGAAAAGATTATGACGTTTTCATCGAATTTGTTCCTTATACGTATAAAAACTGTCGTGCAGTATTTCCTGCGTGAGAAGTAATATGACGGGGATTTGATTAACACCAATGCTCTTTCCATTCCGTCTCTCGCAGTCTTTCACTCCATCTCCTCGCCTCCGCCGCCCCTTTGGGATGCAGGACCAAGCACGGCTCGGTAATTACCCCGCCATGTCCGAGTGGCATCGCATGTCTCGTATCGGCTTCATCATCGAAATTCCGAGCGTTTATTACTGTGACAGTTTAGTATACCGGTTATGGTAATGATGAGATAGGCAGTGCCAGTTGAGATGATGTGAGAACGGTATATCTTGCAGATAGATGGCTGATTAGATACGATGCTCCCTAGCGCATTGTGCATTGTTCTGCATACTCTGCAGTGGATTATCAATCCATTTTCTTTATGAATAGAGTGCAAACTGTGTTTCCACAAATAGTAAGAATGTCAACTGCATCGACTACAATTGGGGTAGTCATCTATTAACTAGGTAGTAGTAGAGCGTACTACAGTTTACAGCTTCACTGTATTGTGGTATTTTCATTTGTGACCATAACTTCATTTATGGCGGGCTTACCTCGCTACGTTGCGGCTATTTTTCTTTCTTCTTTGTCGGCGTAAGATTAGGCCTCTTAATGATTCCGGATTCACCAGAAAAGGCTCCACAGCTGTGTACTCGATCTTTCTGGCATCCATTAAATAGCTCAACTGAGAATATGCAGTCTCCTGGTTGTTATTATTAGCTTAGCGAGCATAATTAGCATAGCGAGCAACCTGAATGTTGTGGGCCCAATCCTGACCTTCCAAGTAGTGATGGACAAATGAAGCTTCATGAAGCACTTGTGATATTTTTTTTACTCCTCTAGGTGACACTGTTGCTTTAAAGCTGCAGTGGAAATTTAAACAATTTCCATTGCACTAGCTATTATCTTTCAAACAAACATCACCATCTAGAGAAGTAAAACAAATATTGCAAGTGCTTCATGACGCTTCATTTTCACATCACTACTTCCAAGACTGCTCAACAGTTGGTGAATGAGGAAACTGTTACTACAATTGAATAATGTACTACTGTTATACTAACAATTTATTTTTAAACTACTAACTTCCCCTTTAAAGCTTGTTTATGTGTGAGAAGAGTGTATGCATACTCTTTTTGTTCTTCATGGAAAAAGTATAGCATTTTTTTTTGGCGGAGGCATATTTTTCAAGACGTACTTGACGACTAAATGAGCATCTATTGAATGGCCAGCCATTATTTGAGTACTTTTTGCATGGTGCTTGCTTATGCCAGCAGTCAGATGTCAGAACAATAGATGGCAGCGAATGAGAATGTTTGGTGAGTGTAATTATCCCCCGCAGTAGGCTTGATGCACACAACACAGACAAAACCTTGACAATAGAGAGGGTAAGTGATTCTGATTTTGAAGGCAAATATTTATTCTCCTCAGATGAGTCGCTGCATCTGTGTGTGTGTGTGTGTGTGTGTGTGTGTGTGTGTGTGTGTGTGTGTGCGTGTGTGTGTGTGTGTGTGTGTGTGTGTGTGTGTGTTGCAGGGCTCAGCTGCTACCGCCCTTGACTTGAGAGCAGCCATTAGGGGGAGAAGGGACACTGAAAATAGGCAGCGAAAACTCTGGCATGATGAGGACGATCCCCGAGAGGCTGCAAACCAGATTACATCAGAGAGAGGGAGAGATGGAACGCTAAATAGAAACTTTGACTGAAGCCCCTTGTGAGCAGCCGAACCGGGGATAAACACATCGAGTGGATGCGGGTGTGAAAGATTGGGCAGCAGGAGGCTTATTATCAACTGTCCGTCGGTATCTACAAATTGTTCAGTCTGTTTATCGCTTGCCTTCGTTCCCTAAGACTCCTTGTCTCATCTCTCCTACTGTTCTCTTACCTAAATCTGCCAGAATGAAGCCACAAATACCAGAGAACTATCGCTACCTCCATTTACAGCCACCCCCTCATCTACCTCCCTAACAAGGCCTCAGGCTCGCTCCCGCTCCCCTACCGCGTCCTCTCAGACTTTATTCATTTTACTTAACCTTTACGGTCTGTCTCAGCATTTTATTTGCCTCCAAAGAGTGATGAAAGTAGGCTCTGGTTTTTCTGTAGTGGGATGGACTATTTACAACCTTATGTAGATTTATAATCACATCATGTTTGGTTTTGTTTACCCAAAAGATGTGACGCATGCGATTTGCACAAACTGTAAAGCCTCCAAGCAATCAAGCAAGTCTGAATAGTTTCTTGTATTACTGAATGCAATAGCGTTCAGTATTCTCTTTACAGCGACATGTTTTGTTGATTCATACAATTAGTATATTCGCTAATAGGCCATTACATAAATTGCTTACATGTACATGCCACGTCTTCTTCTTTCTTTATTGCTGGGGACTTAACTGTGTTGTAAAATGGCAAGAGGAAAGTGCAAGTCATCCTTCCATGACCTGTCGTGCATAAAAACAGTGCCCCGTTTGTTGGCATAGTACCGTGATCAATTCAACTCGACTTCATTTCAAAAGTATTCCTTTATTTATGAAATTTATAGTCCACTCCCAAAAACGTATTTAGTCATTTTTTATGTTTTTGTATGCTAGAGCATACAGAAGGCTTTGATGCAGCGTCTGACCTGAAGAAGTCGCTTAAAGCAATGGTGGTTATTATTGCCAACAGGTGGCAGTAGAGTATAAGAGATAACAAGCTCTTTTTGTCAGTGTTTTCAACAGGAATGTGAATAATGATACGTAGCTATATTCTAATGCTCATTGCTGCAAAATGGAAACGGATACAAATATACTTTTTTTTCTCCTGCTGAAATAAGAGACTAATCTTTCTTTTGGTAGGTTCCATGTTTTTATAGCGATGGAACACAATATTCTGTGGGCCTTGCAAAATCAGTCAAAATCTAGTAAAACAGCTGGGAGCAAAGGGGGTTGCTTCAGTGAAAGTGTCTGGGAGTGAATGAGTTCATGTTGGACAATGACGGACCATGGAGAATAACTTTTTAACGTAAAAAGAAATGAAACCCCGTTAAAGTGTGAAAATGATAACGCTTTTTCTTTAATAACTTTCAGTAAGTGAATCAATCCATATGACGGAGTATGGAGAAAATTAGCAATGAATTAATTGATTGTCGGTTACACCAAATGAAACATTCATTAGCTATAGATTGGTCTAATTTTTCCATGCAGACTAATCATTTTTAATACTTATTAAAAAAAAATAACACAACAAACATCTACCTGTCATCCTTCAACAAATTTGACTGAATCAACAGCGCCTCAGTTTTATTTGTAGCGCTTTTCATATTGCATCCATCGCTTCAAGGTACGATTGATCAATTAATTGACGTATCGATCATTATGCCTATCCAATTTAGATGCATGTATATTCGATAGCACAGCACAAGATTTAATACATCCAACTTCAACATTAATGTGAGGAAGCACTTTATTGATTAGAACTAGAATGAATGAGTGGAATGTTAATGAACAAAATTGCAGTACTACCCAAGAGCCTCTCTTGATATAGTGGACTTGTGGAATCTAACCAGCAGACAGCTTGTCTCACACATGCCATCGCCTGCTAGAAAAATGCTCCTGATATGCTGTGACTCAGCCATTGATTGATGTCACATACTATTTGGTGATTTCTGCCCACTCGTAAGCGAATGGCAATTGATCTTATTCAACTCTCTCCTTATCACATGCCGCGAGAATCGATTCGCGCGGCGGTCAGCAGGCAAGAGGGGGGTGCGCTAGGGTTCTGCGGGCCTGCACTAATTAGTGTTCACGTGTGCATTCGCCGCAGGTTCACAGAAGCGGATACCATAGTGATGGGGGACGTAACGTACGGGGCGTGCTGCCTGGACGACTTCACCGCCCGAGCCTTGGGAGCCGACTTCATGGTGCACTATGGCCACAGTTGTCTCGGTGAGTCTTTTGTATTGTCTATATACATGTTTATCGCATATTGAGGACCAAAAATGCCCCGAAATAAATACATTGTGACAGTAAAAACGGATATAAAAGATATACGGGTCATTCAAACGGGTCATTGAAAAATTTATGACAAAAAAATAAATATAAATGGAAATAAAAACAATTCTATTATTAATTATTAGTGTTGTAAAAATTAGTGTGTTCATTTTGAATTAATTAAAATTTCCATTAATGCCACAAATTTTTTTAACGTGCAATGAATAATCGCCTTACAGGCTGACACCCATATTAATTATATATATATAGAGAGAGCGAGAGCAGAGCCGTTTTATTTATTGGTATTTCAATCTATTTATATATTTACTTTTTTATTTATTTCCACATTTATTTTTAAATTTATATTTTTTGTCTCGTTTTATTTTTCTATTTATTTTTACTTGTATTTATTTATATATTTATTTTACTTCCATTTACATTTATTTGTATTTCATTTTTGAATTATATTTTCATATCCACTTTTATTCATTTATTATTTTTTTAGTTTGACATTTTCAGTCCTCCATAGTTTATGGTATGTTTGGTATGAATTTGACTTCAACTTCAGTACACAACAAAACTGTCCAAATTGGTGATCAGCTTCAGTTCTTTTGTAGTGCTTCAAACTACTGTAGTAGAATCAACTCAGCTTCGCCGCTATTGCTTCAAGACACAGATGAATCATTATCATACAAATGGGACGGCTTACAAGATGGCTGAGTGCAGACTGAAAGAAGTATTGATCAACTGGAACATACATTGGTAGGCACATCAGACCTTTTGGAATCTAGACATGGCATTAACCCAGCAGATCAATGAGGAACATGCATTAGGTGTGTCCTCCACCTTCTCTCGGACCTTCACCCTCCGCCCGACTTGCCGTCTTTTACCGAACAAGCGAGGAAACCCAAATCGATCCCTCTGCTACATCGCTGCCTCTTCCAAATACCAGCAATAGTCTGCGGAATTTTAATGCCCTCCACTTGTTGAGATGATGTGTTACTGATGCATTTGTATGTTTACATCTCAGATAGGACACAATTGTTTATGGAGAATCCAATAAAAGCAAATGCACCTATTAAGAGCATCAATTATAAAAAAAAGTATTTCAAACTCATAATCTCCACAGTTCTGTTGAAAAGACTTAAAAGTGGCCAAGTGCCTTTATTGACTCTTCTGGGAAAGGAGTCCATCATTATTGCATATTTTCTGGACTTGCAATGCTCTCATCTCTTTCAATAGAATTTAGTTTTGGGCAGAGGCTGTGTCATTCAAAAAAGAAAAAAAAATCACATTGCTTCTGGTAAAGTAATTCATTTTCATTTATTAGGACATTAGTATTTTTTGACTAAAGCCAGTGTGTATTAAATATAAATTTTCATGTGCGTTTTGTCTTGACCTTCCCCACCCCTCGATCACAAGGACGTCACATTCGCATCGTGTCAGGCACCTGTGACGGATCAAAAGAGTTGTTGTGACTCGTAGAGGAACTGTCTTCTACTTTCATGTTCATGCTCGTGTTTCTCCTTTTGTGTGCCGCTGTCATCTTTTGTGTTTTGTCATCATGAAGCTCAACTCGCTATAGACCCTGATTCTAAAAAAAAAAAACAACAAAAAAACACCAAATCAAAATAGAATGCTTTGTAACCCTAACACAAATGTTCACGCGTCCTTTTCAATCATCGCTCAATATAAAATGATTCCAAGAGGCGCTAGTTCAAATCCAAACTAAAAGTGATACCACCTTTTTCAAGCTACATTCAGTATAAAGCAATACAAAAATGACAATTCTATATAATAACTAGTGTGGGAATGTTTGGCATTTGTTTATTTTTTTGATTGACCATAGAGAAAATGAACATTTGTTTTAGTTGCCCTGTACTACTACTAACCCATTTAAACACGGAATTATTTTTATCTTACCCAAGACAAACATGCAACAGCAGACTGAAAGACAGTCTAGCATCCTGTGTTCTTCTTTAGGCCAAAAACTAACATAAATGTAGTCAACAGCGCCTCTGCTGTTTGTAGCCCACCCCCCCAATCAATATACTTTTGTACCTTTCAAAAATCCAAAGA
Organism: Vanacampus margaritifer; assembly: GCF_051991255.1. NCBI lineage: Eukaryota > Metazoa > Chordata > Actinopteri > Syngnathiformes > Syngnathidae > Vanacampus > Vanacampus margaritifer. The sequence goes on along the minus strand of NC_135436.1, from coordinate 25,338,488 downwards.
TCTTATTTCTTGTTTGTACCAAGTAAATTAGGACATTTCAAATCCCCTTGATCAAATATTAGTTAATGTCAGTATAAACTAAGCCTTGGCTTTGTGTTAATATTTCATATAAACGTGTGTTTTTTTTATTTTTTAGTTTGGTGACAAGATAGTGAGGTGGCCAAAACAACCCATTTTGAATAAGATAATCAACTTTAGCTGCATGTTCATCTACGATATATTAACGCTCCCAATTACAGATGTTGGGAATGAGATTGACCTATCAGTTAACTCATTGATTTCCTTCATCAATAAGGATAATTAGCATCAACAACCTGCTGGAGTCCAAACAGAATTTTGAACCCCTTTATCTTCAGATCGTTCGACTACGTTAACTTTAATTACGACAGGAATTGGATTCTTTCGTCATGATTAAATAACAATGTAGGAGATTTACTTTTACTTACTTTGTAACCAAAGATTTTCCTAAATGTTTTAATGAGATGCATTCAAGCTGGAATTGGCTCTGACAAGTTGGACAACAATGAAATTATGCCGTCTGTTTAAAGGGACGTTATGTATTCCCTTAGTCCAATTCCCAGTCATTGATGTTGTGCATTGACCTAATTGCTATTGCCAACAATAATGGAGAGGGATGACACCCTCGACGACAGCGTTTTAAAAAATATTTATGAGTGCTGGAATGTTTCAATTAGACAAGATTTCTGTAGTTGTGTTACATTGAACTCATTTCATAAATGGATTAGCGCATCAAAATCTTCTAAACATTTTGACGAGATAAAACCATTCCACCCTGCCAAAGGAGCTTTTGTCATCTAAAGACAGAATTGCTGAGTCTGGCATCTCTTGATTATAAGGAATTGTATTAGCATAGCTTTTTTTACACCATGAATGCCTTGTCGGACAGTTATCATTTCAATTTTATTATTAGCGATAGAATTTGCCAATCATATTGCCAAGTTTATTCATCTTGATCAAAACTAAGCAGAATGTTTGTCCTCAGATTTTCATACTTATTCAGTAGTAGAGTGATTAACGCATTTTTATTCTATAATGCTTCATGAAAAATTTCCACAATTAGCATAATCAAATTATTTTTAAATGTTTTGTACAGATCAATTGGAAGCCTGGCATTTTTCCTGATTTTGTACCATCAATAGTGTTTTCAATTTCTCTAGCACCAATTTCTGTTTCCAGTTCTTCACAATATCCATTTGAAATATGTGGTATGTCAAATTTATGTTTAATAAAGAGAAAAAAAGTTACATTTAGTAGCCTAATCAAAGTTGTTGAGCTGACAGGTTTCTCAATGCATTATTGATTTTCATGTGATCTCTTACATTCTACAGAATTTTTGTAATTTTCAGTTTCGGTTCCAATTTGGTATTCATTAAAATGTTTGTAGTCTTAATAGACTGGCAGTAGCTCTAAATGCCGATAATTCTTCATTATCTGCTCTTAAAGTTGACTGGTTCCTTTTGGTTATTTACCTCAAAGAATTTCTTAAAACACTTGTAACCGCTCGGCACGACGTTTCTTTGACATTGAACTTTATATTTACAAATAAAGGCTTTTGAAAACTTCCTTTCATACATGGCCTAGTGTTGAATTCAAAGAATTCATCTCCGTGCCTTCCTATATAGCTTACAAATTCTTCATGTACTCTTATGTTGTGAATGCTATTGAGATGGGTCTCTAACCAATTTTTTCTTTACATCACTAACAAAAATGGTACACGGTCTAAAGTCACATTCAGGTAGTAAAATGTCTTGTGTTTTAAATATGAGGGAATTAGATCATTGTTGACTTGGAACTGTTTGAAAGTTGATAATCCGCAGGAGCATGCCTTCCTTCACCTTGGCGTTCCTCTTTCTCCATTGTCATTCAGATTCAAATTCTTTGATAAATTGTTTTATAACTCTTCTCCTCTTGTTATGTGATCAGCACCTGTTGGCCTATCCACACCAGAGTCAAAAGTGCAATGACATTTCTCACAATTGCAAATTGCCCATTTAACTCGGTGACTAACAATTATATGAAGAATTTTGAATCATCTTTATTAGGTCCATACGCATTTGGATGACCTCCTCCAAAGGTGAGTTTCTTTAAAGAAAACCTCACCTGTTTAAACTTTATAAGTTCCAAAAAACAAAGTTGGCTTTACTTCTCGAGTCATTTAAAAAGATGAAGACATAAAAGTGTAAACTTAAGCAAGCTGAGCCATAACTCAGTTGCTCAAGTTAAGCATGTAGAGGAGCAATACAAACACTAACACTAGAAAGTGTAAAAACAAAAAAAACACAAAAAACATGAATCAACATTCCCCCTCTATTCCCCCCACACCCATGAGCGCACTACATTTGTCCAACTGACTCATGTTGTGCTGAAAACTGGTCCACCTAATGAGGATGAGTCCGCCCACCATAGACTAAAGAGGGGGAAAAAAGTACCCAAAAAAGCTCCATCGCTCTTTGGAAAGAAGTTACCAAAAAAAAAAAGCTCCATCGCTCTCTGCTAGTTAGAGCAATTTCCATGCTCATGTTTGATATGAATTTTGTAAGAAGCTCAGTGATACATTTTAATTCAAACTTGCACTCATTCACGATTCCTCACAATTTGAGACCAGTTATACACTCAGGTTTGTGCTTTTACTTCCACGAACTTTTGAGCAATTCAGTGTCCAAGGTTGCGTCGCTCTTGGCTTTTAGGGTGCAATTGTTTCTTCATCTGATGCGTTCTGGTCCCAAGGTCTGGAAAGACCCCTACATTTTACCCCTAATGGCCGATTTCTTTCTTGGTCCGGCCAGTTAAGGTGACTGCCATCTTGTCCTTGTAGTTTAAAAACCTCATTATTGGTATCTTGTGTGATGTCCAGATGACCCTCATTGCTCCAATGCAGTGTTCCCTCTTCAGAACCAAAGGACATGGCAAGGGTAAGTTCAGAACCTTTGGAATGAATTGGAACAATGCTGTCAAATCTAGCAACAAAAAAAAAAGTCAGTTTCTCTTGATGCAATTATTTAATTCCCTTTCCTCCGCTAAGTTTAGCGTTGTCCCTATCTTTTGGCCGTTCACCACTGATGCAAAACTCCCGTTGGTTTCCGCTGCTTAAATTAGTGGTTCTCAACTGCAGAGCCTTTTTTCCATGTCTCCCTCAGCCAACACAGGTGTTTCAAGTAATCAGCTAATCAGCCAGCTCCGCATGAAGCCTGATACCCGGTAACGATCCTCAGCTGTGTTGGCTGAAGGAGACGTGGAAAACAGACTGGGTATGGGGTACTCGAGGACCGGGGTTGAGAACCACTCGCTTAGACGAACTTTTGACATTTTTAGGAGGACAACATGTAGCACTTGTCTTTCTACAGGTTACGACAACGCTACAGTAAAATAGTGAGCTCATTTTACTTCACTTGCTCCAAGAGCATACATCCAGGTTATAGTCCATTTTTTTTGCCCAAAGACAAGTGCGTCTAATGAGGATAGGCGCTGTAGAAAATGGATGGATAGACGAATGCTTCAAGACCCAATTAATCAAGAATCTTATTGCCACAATTGTACAATTTTGCAATTGATAAGACTACAAGTAATCTGGTATGGCCATCCCCAATAAAGAAGCCATGTTTGTCTATGTCAATGTCCATAGAATTAACTCACTTAAACTTGAAAGTGGTCTCATAAGGTAGGTATTAAAAAAAGACAAGTTGAAGGTTTGGTTAATCACAGACAATCGTTAAGTTAACGTGCACATTTTGCAGCCTCAATAAGCACATTGATGAGGTCAGTGAGTTCTGTCCATCTCATTGACTGCGTCTCTAATTGTAGCGTCTTAAAAGCCGGCTGCCATCCTCACTTCAGCGCAAATCGATTGTTTGCCCTTTACCTTTTGAGAGGACCCATAAACAATTGACAGCTGCAAGCTTGATTGTAGATTCTACTCAACTTCTCCAACCGCCCATCCCCTCTCATGATATATTAAAGTCCTGGGAGATAGCCCACTTGTTCAAATCCCAATTCCCAATCCATTCCTTTCCAGCTCGGACCGGATGTCATGAATCACTTCTGTTGTCAAGTAACTGACAACCTTCAAACACATACACTTGGTTTATAACTCTTGTAGCCCTTGTATCATACGGAATGTATACACTATGGTATTAAATGTTCTACCGCCATCTCCTAAATTTAACTCTGGCATTTTCCATCTCCCTTTAACTCATTCACTCCCAGCCATTTTCACTGAAGCAAGACCCTTCGCTCCCGGCTGTTTTACTGTATTTGACTGATTTTGCAGGGCCCAAAGAATATTGTGTTCTATTGCTATGAAAACATGGAACCTACCAAAAGAAAGAAGAGAGTTTTTTTCTTTCATCAGGAAAATAAAAACTATATTTCTATAGCATTAGAATATAGCTAAGTTTCATCATTATTCACAAATCAGTTTAAAACACTGGGGAAAAGAGCCTTTTTGCAACATGGCCGTGGTTGATCTCTTATACTCTGCTGCCACCTGCTGGCCGTTTTTTGTAATAACGACCATTGCTTTGAGTGTCCTCTTCTGGTCAGAGGCTGCATCAAAACCTTCTGTTAGCTCTAGTATTAAAACAAGCAAACGTGTATATATAAGTTTTTGGGACCGTGGTAATATTTAAAATAGAACATATTTATACGTTTTTGGGAGCAAATGAGTTAAAAGAAGAATGTCACCTTCCTCGACTACCATCCCAGCTGCTTTCGGTCCCAGTGTAGGGACGAGTCATATCTCACAGCCCTGCTGGTCTCCTCTCCCCTTTGTCACACTTCGCTCTCATCCCTTTTCCATGTTGCGCTAATCTAGGCCATGAAATACCGGCTTATACGACATGCAGCGTAATGGGCCGTTGGCTCTGTGCTAACAACAACTCCATCTGCAAAATCAGTGTAGCGCAAAAACAAGACTAATTGTGATAATTAATGCTAATGGTGATAGCCTAGCCTTCTTCCGTTTTCTTGGACTTTGCTCAACATTTAAGTCATCAGGAGTGTGTCAACATACAGTAGCTCTCCTCAAGGCGCGACTGCTTCCCAAATGGCCCGTGAAATGAGTGACATCAATAATTACCACGTGCATCTCTGCCTTACCTAAATAATAAAGCCCCTAGCATCGGCTTCACACACACACACACACAGCGAGGTTGGTCTATATCACAAGGGCGCCTATGTACTCATGATCATGTCCCGTGCACTCGTGTTTGAGGCGCCATCAATAGTGCATGTGCCAAAGGCTCACCTGACACGGCCATTTCAATTATTCATCCGCTTTCCTTTTGTCTGCATCTCCACAGTCCCCATAGACTCCACTGCCGGAATTAAGATGCTCTACGTGTTTGTGGACATCCAGATGGACAACGCGCACTTCCTGGACACGGTCAAGTTCAACTTCACTCCCGGACAGTCTCTGGCGCTGGTCAGCACCATTCAGTTTGTGGCTGCGCTACAGGTAATGCAGCGCTAGCGTGGCATCGCGCGTAGCTTTTTGTTGTGGGAGAATTTGAATCGCTTGCGGTTTATTATGCCTCCACTGGCAAGTGGATTGGCTTCACGCTGGGGATGGGCATCGCAAGACAGTTTCTTAATTCATGCAGCTGATCGTGTATTGTTGTTCTTTAAGTCCATGTCTGTTGTAATTAGTAGTTGTTTGACTAAAAATGTAGCTTTCTTAAAGACAGATTTGGATGTGAACTATTTTTTGGGGAGAGAATGTTATTATTTTCAAGTCATTTGGTCATGCAAGAACGAGGCATGATTGATCCAGAAGAATTTCTGCTGAGTTTTGAAATTTTGCTGACTTCAGCTAACCGACATTTAACAGCCACAACTTGAAAGTGCAACATGTGCAAGTCAGGTCATTGCTTGACCGCACTTTGAATTTCCATCTTAGATGGTTAACTCATGTCAGGTAGAATACAAATGCCCTTCTAAAATCCAATATATGCCCGTCTTAAAATAAAACTAATGAAGTGTCTTGAGGCTAATAAGCAAGTGTGTTTTGCGCAATGAAATCTTTATCCAGGGAAGACATTATATTCCAACAAGGCTCTTAACAATTAAACATGAACTGTTCGTTTAAAAAAAAAAAGTAATTTAATAGCACACTGCTGCTGCCTCTTTACATTGAAATGCACAAGCTAGCTCGGAGTCGTAACTCTTGATTTCTACAGCAGCCCATCTAGACAGGATTAGGCCTAAAGGATTTTTCTCAATTTGGTATCTACACACATGGGAAACATTCTATACTCAATACTACCCCTCTTAATGAAAGAAAAGCCCACGGTGATCACAGAAATAACTTGAAATGTAACAATATACAGTACAGGCCAAAAGTTTGGACACCTCATGCAATGCATTTTCTTTATTTTCATGACTATTTACATTGTAGATTCTCACTGAAGGCATCAAAACTGAATGAGCGCACTTTAAAAAAGGTGAAATAATTCCAAACATGTTTTATATTCTAGTTTCTTCAAAATAGTCATTCTTTGCTCTGATTTTTTTTTTTTTTGCACACTCTTGCCATTCCCTCGATGAGCTTCAAGACCTGAAAGTCACCTGAAATGGTTTTCCAACAGTATTGAAGGATTTCCCAGAGTTGAGAATGCCAAGAGTGTGCAAAGCAGTAATCAGAGCAAAGGGTCGCTATTTTGAAGAAACTAGAATCTAAAACATGTATTCAGTTATTTCACCTTTTTTTGTTAAGTACTTAACTCCACGTGTCCATTCTTAGTTTTGGTGCATTTAGTGAGAATCTACAATGTAAATAGTAATAAGAATAAAGCAAGCACATTGAATGAGTTGTGTGTCCGAACAATTTGGCCTGTACTGCAATTGGGGGTTCAGTAATTTGCTCAAGAACACTTTGACATGGATCGAACCCACAACCTCTACATTTGGAGACGACCAGTCTTTCCTCTGAGTCATGCCGCCTCACAATAATAAACCAATAAAAAACAGGCATTGCTTTTGACTCATGGTTCAACAGAATCATATTAAAAAAACAAACTTATGTAACTGATCTGGACAAAAAATGTTGATGGTACATAACTCAACTTCATATAGCGCTTTCATAACAACTGATAGAAAAGTGAGAATGCACAATGAATTCTTACTTGATGCCATTCTTCTTGCGAGCACCATATCACAGGAACACATTGAGAGAATAATAGTAGTAGAGTATTTCTCATCCAAAATAGTCAACGTAATTATGCACGTTTTATGTTAATGTCGCTAAAGCAAAGGCTTTTTAGAAAGTCTCCTCCGCTGTGAAACAGTGTAAGCTAAACTAGTAAGCGGAGGCATAAACCAATGATGCAATCATTGCGTTTTTCATTTCATTAATACTATGAAGTATTTGTATCTTCACTGCATAGGCACACATAAATATTTCTGCGTATTTTTCTATTTCATGATTTTCTATCCCTGCAGCCAAGTTCAGCTCAAGTGTGGGTTTGAGAAATCCGTCACGAGTTATTTTGGATTTGAAGGCTGCCGTGAACTCTGAAGCCCGCTCAGCTCCTTGCTGACATCGACTATAGAATTTTTTTTTCACTTTATTAAATTAGTTCTTTAAGTCTTAATGCCTTGTACAGACTCATAAGGTTTCCCCTAATGTAATTGCTGTTAAACTGAAACCGCGCTCTCCCATGCAGGTCACTTTTTTCCACAAGTTTGAAAGCGCCCGTGTGCGTATTTAGCTGCACCGTATGAACTTCGCCTCCAACTCGCGCAGTGTAGGCTGCCAAAAAGGTCCCGCAGTATGGGCGGCAGAAGCTCCGAGTTCGCCCTCACTCCCTGTTGACTGCCTTAAATTAGCTTTTAATCGTTCAATTCATCCGTCATCCTCCATGCGCTGTAGCTAATTTGTTCTCGGCGCTCTCATCTCTTCACTTTGCCTCAATTAATATACAGTCCAAGCGGCTGAGAAGAGGCCGTTTATTCCATGACGCGTCGGCGCTCTCAAATCAAGTTGGCAGTCGTGTGACGGAGAGGAGCGAAGTCGTTAATGACCGAGCGAGGACGACTTTGGGATCTCCAGTGTAATCTTTCCTGACCTCTTTCTCCGTCTTTTGCATCACTGCCCTATTTTAATCCCGACATTCATCCCCCTGTATAATTTTGCATACATATCCCACTTTGCCTGCTTTTGGATTCACTCTGCCTCCTGCTCTTTTTTTTTTTTTTTTTTTTTCCTTCTTTTCGGTATGGAATACAAAGAGAAAGGGTTGGTGGGCTGTCAACTGCAAAAACATGAGGAAATATGTGCAATGAACAAGGCAATCAGGGGCTTCGATGAACAATGATAATAGCCCGCTGGCGTGTGCGAAGAAATATGAACAATGTTTGCAAGCCAAGCGGCTTGATGAATATGACAGCATAAACGCCAGCGTAACATTAATGGGATGTGCGAGCTAATGAAAAAGTGATCGCCTGGCGTTGCCACGACAACATTATTGCGCACGCTTTCGCAAGGGGAGGACAGTGAACGATGATATGTTCAGCGTTGCAAATTATTCCCAGCAGAGGTTAGAGGCTGAGCGAAACAAAAAGTATGATTTTTCTTAAAATATTTTTTTTCCCCGTCTTTCCTTTTTGTTTGTGCTGTACAGGCTGTCAGCGCAGCTCTCAAGCCAGAGTACGACGTGCTGGTGCCACAGTGTCGACCTCTGTCACCCGGAGAAATTCTGGGCTGCACCTCTCCTCGCTTGGACCGCAACGTCAATGCCATAATGTAAGAAATCTTGTTTCACCTCCACATTGTTTTGGCCCCATCCGTCAGCAGATCAATTTGCATAACCCAAGATAGTAGTCCTCCTCTGCACTCCCGTTATTACCTCTGCCATCGCCATGGCCTTGTTACTCAAGGAATAATCAGCGTGACATCACACCAGTCATAGCAAGCTGTGACAAGTAGATATGACGTGTGTGCCTATTTTATTTTATGGGCGGCCAGAAGCAGGCAAAGCTAAAAATAACATCACGCCGCACGCTGCAATGGATTCAGACAAGCGCACGCGAGCACTTGTGGCTGCAACCAGCCCACATCAACTTTTCAATTATTTTTTTTATTACTTGTAATAAATTACCTTCAACGAGGAGGTGTATGACATTACTGTATTTTTTTTTTCTTACAATTTACAAACAGTTCCCAGTCTTACATGCTTCTGTCAAAATACCTGAAGAATCAATAATTATCAGATGCTTTTGTTTTTTCGCGCTACTCTATTTCTTGTCTTGCTGAAATTAGCCCCGTTTTTGGAGGGCGGCGATGCTAACGAGCAGGCCCTCGCCCCGCCTTGTATACTGCCTGGCCAATGGCAAGTCTGGCTTTCGTTACTATGATGACCGGGGGCGGAGCCTGAGCTTTGCTACTAAAGAGCCTTGTCATCACAAGTTATGAACACTACTGTAAATGTAGAAAAGCTAAACATCACTTCATGACACAAAAATTCTATGAATCGTCACCAAAATTAAACCAATTTATACCAATTTATAAAGGCCCACCCTGCACTGATTTTTTTTTTTTTTTATAAAATTAACTACTACAGGCTGTTATGTGGTTGTTACACATGTAAGTCATTGTATTTTATGTTTACTTATTTTTTTACTTATTTTAAATTTACTTAATTATTTTATGTTTTTATGTTTGTTTTATTTATTTATTTTGTTGTTCTTTGTGTGTGTGTGTGTGTGTGTGCTATTGTGTTAGTATGTTTATTTTATGTTTGTTTATGTTTATGTAAACTTAAAATGTACTAATTTTATCTGACGGCGCTCTCTTAAGTCAAAGCAAAAAATCGTCCAAACAACAGCTCATATTACAAACTCAATCTACAAAAGGGGCTTCAGCAGAAAGGGCCCATTTCTCATTAGGGGTTAAAGGGTAGATGCTTGAGCACTGCTTGGGTTCTTTCTACCTATGCACGTACCTGCTGGCCTGTGCAACAATGGGTTGTATCTCTCCGGAAAATGTGCTCTGCATGCACTGTAAAAACAAATCGTATTTTCACTTGTGGAGGCAGCAGTTCACCGTTTTGCATGGACACATCCACCTGTCTGGTGCTATTTGCTGCCCAATGGTATCGCGGGTCATTCCCCGGATGAACGAATGCAGAAGTGCATCGCCTGGTCTTTGTCGGTCCATGTGATTTTAAACCCTCCCGGAGCATGAGATTATACTGACGGGACAAGGCCAAGCTGGGCTCTATATGCGTAAGCCAGGCCCCACGGGGGGAGCGCTACAAAGGTGTGTGGCAAAGCGCGCGCGTGTGCGTTAGTATATGCTCGCCCCCCGTGCCTTTGGGGCGTGACGGAAAAAGAAAGCGAAAGGGTTAGGGTGCGTCACCTACTAATCCAATGTGCGTTTGCTTTGATGTGCGGAGGGGCTGTGATGAGAAGGAGAATCGATCGGTTTGTCTGAGATTTGGTATGCTCTGCTGTCTCCGGCTTTCCCACTGCCGAGCTCGCTCTCTGCTCACACTCATACCTGCACATCCAGTAAACGCTGACAACACGTCTTTCAAAGGCTGCATAATTGCTTTAGTAACAAAGATATTTGATACAAATCCCCATTGTTGATGATGGCTGAACATTGTGAACATTAAAACTGTGTCTGATTTGAACCAATTAGTCATGACAAGTCAATGAAGACAAACTTTCCGACTCAAAGCAGCACATTTCTCCCCAGATTGCTTTAATAGTCTTGAGATTTTACTGTATCCTGCACAGATTTAAAGCGTCCGATGTCTGTGTAGCAAAGCAGCCCAAGAGCAGAATCAAGCCGCCGCCGTGTTTTACGGCACAATGTTCTCTTCTTTTTTTACACGGTACAGACATAATTGTTGGTACCCTTTTGTTCGTCAAAAGAAAACCCAACAATTGTCACTGAAGGAAATTAAAGTCAAACTGGAATTTGTTTTATTTTGGTATGTAACGATTCACTTAAACCCCGATTCCATTTTCAGTTCCGGATTTTTATTTATTTATCTTTAATGAAAACGAATAACTGATTTTATAACCAAAGATGTTTTTTTATTTTAACACCTGCATTTTGCCATTGTTACAAGCAGTAACGTTTTGTAACTTTACCACAACACCCACCCCCCCACAAACATTATTTTATTTGTTACATCCGTACTGATGTTCATGAGTTAATCTCGAGCACATTTTTAAAATCAGTTCATTTTGTCAGTTTCACATCATTTCAATGTAAAGTGTGGGATTTTATTTTTCTTAATGGAAGACGACCAATAATTTTGTGTATAAATGCCTCTCACCAATAGACACCTGTCACTTTTTGCACAAATGTAAAGAGAGCCACCATCTGTACAACTATGGTTTATGATCTGCAGAGAAGTCGTGCGCCGATCGATCGGCCACTGATTGCCATTGACCGTTTTCTATAGAAATCTGTCCTTGATGGACATATGCCGGTCACAAAAAAGCGATCACCTGTAGCTCGTACTTGCAGCCTTGTGTGCGTAGCAGCGTTGTCCCGAGGTAGGTGGACGGATGGCTAGATAAACTTCATGAACCTCATGAGGAAATGATTCTGTCAGCATGCATCCATTTAGGTAATGAATGCAATTTAGAGCTTTCACCTCATTGATGTCTCATCCTTTCTCAAGCCGTATTCTGGCTGCTAATAGACCAATATGCAGATGTGAATGCAAAGATGGGAGCGTTGCATAATGTAACGGCGAATAACGTTATACTAAGAGCACACTTAATAAGAATATTTCATAATTGATGACGGGGGCTGTGATCGACGGCAGAGCGAGTTTTTTTGGCAAAAGCGGCCTCTGAAAGCGAGCGAGAAGTGAGGACATCTGTCACACAAGTGCAGCCGGCTTATTGTTCACCGTATAATCATACCGAGGGCCTTGGATGTTTTCAAGCAAAGAGGAGCAGTGGAACAAAGAGACCGTTGGAGTGCATTTTACAATCAATAGTCTGTGTGATGTAACGCATGCACAGAGAGCTCTTAGTGTGTGCTTTTAACACACACACACGCTCATGAAGCTATAAAATCTTGGCGGGACATGTTTGCAGGTAGACTACACAGCAAAGCATCAAAAGCTCTTTCCCAGCAGCTATAAATATTCAACAATTAGTCATCTTAATTGCACATCCTACTGTACAGAAATGAGAGGGGACATTGACCTTAGACCCTAGCCCTCTTAAAAGACAATTATTCTAAGTGTGAACCTTCAAACCTTGATTGAAGACTAGAGAATGGACTCTCCATGCATGATCATCTTTTAGTCTTAGTTTCAATCGAACACTAGTTTATTTCACCCCCTTGGCATTGTTCATTTGGTCATGTGTGTGAACATATATCAGGGATGTGATTTTTCCGCTAATTCGCGGAATTCCGCTTTTTTTATCCCCCCCCCCCCCAAAAAAAAAGTCTGATTTCTTTTTTTTTCTTTTTTTTATAGTAGTTTATTGTGTATGCACATGACTCCGACAGATAACATCTTCTGCTATAACAAAGACATTTGTGGTATGCTCTAATATGAGTTACTTTTCATTTGGTCATGATACAATTATTTGTTCATGAAATTTGAACCCCTCAACATTATTTATGTTAACTTAGTAATCACATTAGTTAGATATGATGATATTCTCAGTGATAGTTTTTAAAAGCAAAGGCAGTCCAATGTTTTTGAATGTGACTGATTTTGAGTTGACTAAAACTGCCATTTTATATGGGATAGTTCAATATACGTTGAAAATTTATGCTGTTGTTTTGTCTATTTCTTTGTCATGTGAGTACATTGAAAGTACTTAAAAACACAGAAAACCCATGAGCTCCGGGGGGCCCCCAGACCCCCGGCTAAATTTTCAGATAATTTCACTTTGGTCAAATCACATCCCTGATATATGGAGTTGCGTCAATAACATTGTGTTATTGTGACAATATGTAATTAACTAACCAAACACACTTTTGGTTACAGGGAGTTCCCAAGTTACGTCGTACGCAACCTACGTTTAAAGTTGTGTTGTTGTTACCTCAAGCAACGGACCATTCGCCATCAGGCGCGTCACATTTCGTCCGTTTGCAATGAATGTCCGTGCGGAAACACGAAATATTGGTTCCGGCGTCTTCCAAGTTGCGCAAATATGTTTAAAAAAAATTACTGTACAAAGTATTCGGATGTAAATATTGACTTTAACGGGAAAATCGGACTTAAGTCGAAATTCGTGTTACATCACCAGCATAGGAATGGAACTCCGCCGTTACTTGAGGGACTCCCTGTGCAGTGTTCCCTCATTTTCCGCTGGGGTTAGGTTAAAAAAAATACCCGCGATAAATGAAATCCGCGAAGTAGCGAGCTTTATGTTTTACATTTATTATAAATGTTTTAAGGCTCTAACACCCTCACCACACAGTTTGTACACTTTTCTCAGCGAGGCATTTACTTTTTCTCACATTTAGCGTTCAAACATTCTCAGTGTTCAAACATTCATCAATTTTATAAAATAGGTGCATTACTGTAAAAAAAATAATAATAATCTGCGAGACCGCGAAAAGTCAACCGCGTTAGCAAGGGAACACTTTTTATCGTTTATAATTACAAATATACTGAAGTTCAAATAGTACCGGTAACATTAACCTCAGTGTACGCTAATAACACTTACTAAGGCACTCACTTGCCAATTCACACACACACATTGTGAATCGAGTCAATTTGTGCAGGAACTCTAACGTGTTACGTTCCCCTTAACCTGCCCATTATGTGGGTCTTTATGGCCAAAACATGCCCAATTCAAATTAAACTGCACTAATAAACTAACCACCACAGGGTGCTAGAACTAAACAAATAGAAAACAACCTGGGCTTTTTAAGAGATACGCTGCTTTTAATATCGTAACATGACGACAATATGGTAGCAATTGTAATGCCACAAAATCGTGATACCGCGCTTATCGTTACATCCCTACTAGTATTATAGCAACTATGACAAAGACTTGTTATAAGTGTAGCGACTCTTTATGTAATGTAAGGGGTACCATTAGTGTTAGAATGCCAACCAATGACAGCTGTGCAAACGATGTGGAGTCATCAAGCAGCACAGCCATTGTTCCATTTAATATTTTTAAATTGATTGAAGCAGTCCTATAAACAAAAGTCTTAAACTTGAATACCAGATAGCCTACATTAACTCATTCATTACCAGCCATTTTCACTGAAGCAATCTCTTTCCCTCCCGGCTGTTTTACTGGATTTCGACTGATTTTGCGAGGCCCACAGAATATTGTGTTCTATTGCTATACAAACATGAAACTTACCAAAATAAAGATAAGAGTCTTTTATTTCATCAGGGAAAAAAAGTATGTTTGTATCTGTTTCCACTTTGCAGCAATTAGCATTAGAATATAGCTAAATTTCATCATTATTCACAAATCTGTTGCGAACACTGGCAAAAAGAGGTTGTTGCAACATGGCTCTGGCTGATCTCTTATACTCTGCTGCCACGTGCTGGCTGTTTTTTGTAATAACTGCCATTGCTTTCAGCCACCTCTTCATATCAGAAGTTGCATCAAAGCCTTCTGTATGCTCCTGCATTAAAAACAAAACATATAAATATGTTTTGGGGAGTAAAAGATAAAGTATAAAAAAATTATTTACACGTTTTTGGGTTTGAATGAGTTAAGCAAAGAGAACATTTTGACATGTTCTGTTGTGACTGCTCGGACTTTTCTTCTAGTTGGCAACCGCATCATGACGGGGTTTCGACAACACCTGCCGGCATAGCTCGGTTAAAAAGCTGCATGGAGCTTTTTTTTTTTTTTTCTTCTTCTTTTTTCAAGCACCTTTCCTGTGTGGCACACACAACTCAGGGAGTTGCCACCTCAGGCTATGTCCTGGCTCAAGCCAAGAATGTGTTCAATCCTTGTCCAAGCCCGGTCGCACTGTGCAAATGCTTCCTCCAAACACTCTTTTAGCACTCCACAGTGCGAGGAGTGGACTAATAAATGTCAATCCGTGGACAGAGTCAACCAACCTCTCTCTCCAGGGAGGCAATAACTGAAAACCTCTCAGTATGTGAAAGAAAAAAGCTTGAGTTTTTGTAATTAGCATTTTTCTACGTGCTCTGCGTTTGGTACTTTTCACTACATATTTTTTATTTCCATTGCTATATGCTGTGTGAAGCACTTCCTTTTCTCTCTGGAGAGAATTGTGGTATATAAATAGATATGCCTTGCCTCGTCTTTTCAGGTACCTCCATGCCTCAGTGTTCTTTCTGTTTGTACACACCACCTACGCTCGGAGTCTGCTGAATCCCCAGTAGAAGGCCAAGGGTTAATTGAAAGGGCTTGCATTCTCTGTAAACAGCATGCTCCAATCGTTGGGGGTCATGTTCCCCGGACAACATAGCTAGGTTGATCCTTCGCTTCAGCCTCGGGGCCCGAGGCCTGCTAAGTCTTCTGTTACAAGGTGGCCTACAGGGAAGGGAGAGAGAGATTTAAATTGCTTATTGGATTTACATTTGCACAAATTGTTTTCCCCTCATTTTCTGTCATAATTAATCTTAAAAAAAATATATATATATATATATATATTTATTTTTTTTAGCTATTTGGGAGATGGAAGATTTCACCTGGAGTCCATCATGATCGCAAATCCAGATATTCCTGCCTACAGGTATGCTAAATGACACGTAGCATGAACTGTGTTCTTTATTCTTAAATGTAGGAATCATATATTTGTCAATAGGAGTAAAAGCAGTAATTTGAATATATATATCAGGCATGAATCCTGCTTTAAAAAAAAATCTGCCTTTTCATAATTTCACATTGATCATGAAAATATATACTGTAAAATCTTGTGAGGAGCAATTATTATTACTTACGTTACTGCCAAACGTTATCCAAAAAAACAACCCCAGACAGTGCCAGCCGATTTCGAGCATTTTCACTCATCTTTCGAGGCAAACAGAATATTGTGCTATGACTACGTAAACATTGTGGGTACCGTATGAAAGATTGGATTCCATTCTCTCCTTAGAAAAAAAGGTATGATTCTACCTTATTCCGTTCTTTAGTAAGCACCATTTGAAAATAGTTAATTTGAGTGAAAAGATACATTTTCTGCTCAACATTGACACAAGTCTTTTTTTGCTTAGTGACGCTCTGTGAATTAGATTTAATGTGACCAACGCTTTGATCAATCACGTCGTCCTTGAAAATGTATTTCCTAAGATCCGCCATGTTGTTATGTCATTTGATCCACGGGATACCATTGAAAAGAGATACAATGCAGTCATCTGCTGGCCGTAGTTAGTGTGTGTCATTTATGAAACCCGAGCTGCCCAAAGACGTTGCGCTGCCCATTAAAAACAAAACAAAAAAAACAATGTAGTTGTCGTCAATTAACATAGGTGGCGGTGCTCGTTGAGATTTCCGTTAACGTCAATTAACATTAACGGCAGGAAAAGAGTTAATGATCCCAAATCGAAGGTGGGTAGTTTACATGGGGGTTAATAAGAAACGGAAATTGTTCATTGTTTAGACCCGGGTTGCTCAAGTTCGGTCCTCGGGAGCCTCTATCCAGCCTGTTTTCCATGTTTCCCTCCTGCAGCACAGCTGAATCTAATGATCAGATAATCAGCAAGTTTTGCAGAAGCCTAATAACGATCCTGATCATGAATCAGGTGTGTTAGTGGAGAGAAACATGGAAAACAGGCTTGATAGGGGCTCTCGAGGACCGAACTTGAGCACCCCTGGTTTAGACCAAACCTTTTCCTCCGAGGTACACATACCGAAAAATAACAGGATTCCAGGGCTGTACTTTATCAAGCACACCAAAAATCAGTCAATCAAGAAATTGCATGTTGTTTGGATATTAGTGTTTTTTCAAAACTTATACCTGAACAATTTTCTATAAGGCAAATAGTTAAGCGTTTTACAAAATTTTGGTGTGGTCGAGACCCTGTTAGCCACGGAAAATATCCGCCCCTGCACTGAACGCCAGTCGAATCCCATATTTTCCGTTCATTATATATGGGCTTACGTTATTACACAAGATTTTACGTTAACGTTCCCCATCAAAAAAAAAACAATAACAAACATGCATTAGATAAATGAAAGTCAACCAAAACTGTGATGTTTTGCTGTAGTGTCCTGATAACACCTGACGAGGACAAAATATATTTTTTATGACTTGCTGTTTATATGCAAAATGAAATTGTGTTATAGGTCTATGCACAGCTGCACAGCTCACCGTTCTCTGACACAAACAAGATTCTAATCTCAAGTGACGGCCCCTGTATCCAAGGAAAGCAGATTAGATAGTCTGAAGTGGCTCGAGTTTACACCAACTCCTGTCATACTTGATGTGTTTCCATGATTGGATTTTTAATCTTGTCTTGCATTTCGGTCCTTGGGACGGATACCTGAACAATAGTCGCTTGGATTGCGTTTGATGATGACTGTTAGGAGAATGTGTGTCGTTTTCCCGTCCAGGTACGACCCTTACAGTAAAGTTTTCTCCCGGGAGTACTACGACCACGAGGCCATGCGCGCCTTGAGGCTGGAGGCCATCGACAAGGCTCGCTCAGCCCAGAGATGGGGGCTCATTTTGGGCACGCTCGGACGTCAGGGAAACCCAAAAGTTCTGGAGGTGAGAGTGTGTGTTTTGTTTTAGCACTGTTTGTGTCCTTAGGCCTGCTTTGCAATAGCTTGTAATATTTTTCAGTTTGACATTTTTAGTAACAAGCCGTTCCAGCACTAGAAATCTTCACAATGCAAAAGCCAATGTTGTTTTTAAACAATGCTAATCATTATTACATAAACCATCACATGGACACAGAATGTTTACAGTGTTTTAAAAAATACATATAAAATGTAAATATATTATGATTAGGGATAAATTATTTTTATTTAAATTAGCCAATAGTGATTTTTTTTCTACAATATTGTGTGTATTTTTTTCAAAGTCCTCTTCCAGTGTATTTTATTAAAAACACAAGCAATAATCATCTGTATTACAATTAACATTATCAGATTTATTATACGTAAATGTTTTGGTCTTAAAGGTTAGGCATAAAATAGAGCTAAGATTGCAAGATATGTCAATATTTTGACTGCATTTCTTAAGCACTGAACATATCTAGAAACTTTATAAATAAATTTAATTTAAAAAAAATATAAAAATAGTCTACCGACTGAAATTAAACTTTTTTTTTTCCTACAGCCTTTGTAATTTGAAAAGTGCATTCTACTACATTGTGATGCCATTTGAATTTGATTAATCCCTAATTATTCTTTGACCATTTGTACAATTTATCTAAAATGTTATTTGTTCTAAAAATAGCACCAGGTCCTCCTTCCTGCTGTAAATGGCCCACAGACTTCAGGTTATATATTTTAACTATCATGAAAATCAATAGGACAGTGTGAACTTTACATGTAAAGAATTCATTCATATAAAGTACTCCCGTATGCATATTCTGATTCATTATAAATGCAAAGATTTCATCCTGGTCCGTCATTATCAAATGATCCGCGGGACTTCTGCCTTGCATGTTTTCCACATCTCAGTGCTCTAATGCCCTCACTTTAAACGTTGCTACCATTATCAAACTTTGCAGGGCTTGATAGTATCTGGAACCTTCATGCTTGAGATACTCCAAGACCACGCTTGACACTCAACGTATGATTTGCTTTAGCTCGTATGCTAATCCACTACGTGAAGCACATATAAATGTCATCGGTGTGCACTGAAAGACATATGGTGGCAGTCTTTCTGCCCGCCAGTGAGGGAGAGGTTATATTTTAGCATAAACGAGGAGGAGGAGGATTGAAAGGGGATTTACAAAGGCCGAACTTCTCTGCCATATTGATCTGTAGAGATTAAGAAGTGGAGTGCCAGATAATGTTTTAAGTATTGTCTGATTAGAAGAAGAAAAAAAAAGGTATTCACATGGACAGACAGATGTTTTTATCTTACTAAACTAACATTTTTGAGATTTCTAAATATCTGCTCAGCATATGTGTTATTCCCGTATATGCCCTTTTAAAAATTCAATTGATTGTGGAACCTCTGCGCCCTTCATTTTTGAGGAATTCAACTTGACATTTTTCCTGTTTTGGAAACATTCCCTCTCTGGATCATGCGTGGAAAAAAAAAAAAAAACGACTCCAACTGGCAAAACAGTTGAAGAAACGCGTGCTTGTATGAACGTCTTCGTTGGTTGGCTGCAAAGCAAGCGGGCTAGGTGCCGCAACCTCTCGAGAAAATCTGTTCTCTCTGCAGCACCTGGAATCAAGGCTACAGTCGCTGGGCAGGCGCTTCACCCGAGTTCTTCTGTCTGAGATTTTCCCCAGCAAGTTGGATCTGCTGCCTGATGTCGACGCGTGAGTAATGAGATGCTCATGCGCTAACACGCTACCAAAAGTAGGGCACTGCTTGAACACAGCCTTTAAGTATATGCTGGCCAATTGTTCTCATTGCCGACCTTACATCTGCACTTAGTACTTTGATGCACCCTCATTTTACCCAAAAAATAGTTGTTGGTGGACGACCTTCACTTACTCTTAAATCTGCTGGGGCGAAATTAACCCAAGTTGGTTGGACTAGCTAACCCCGTGCTGGGTCCAAAAAGGATAGAACCAATGCGAGGTTATTTATACCCAGCGTATCGGGTTGACAATTTGACCCAGCACGTTGGGTCAAGATTTTGACCTAATAAGGCGTAAAAACTAACCAATGCCGTTGAGTTAAATCTACACCGAAATTGGTAATTTATCAGTATAGCTGTGGTTAAAAAAAAATATATATATATATTACCAACATTTCTTAAGAATAATAAAGTGTATTAGAATAAAGTGTAACTGCACATCCACTACAGTAGGTGGCAGTGGCGCTCTCATTGTCAGAGGTGTACTTATAATAATTTTTATAGACAAATTATACTGTTTTAGTCACAGCAGAAAGTTGGTGGGGTGTGGAATATTTTTCTTCTTCCTAGAGGTGAGTAACAAAACATAGTTGATAAGCGCTTAACTACACACACATTAAAAAAAAAAACATTTTATTCTACAAATAGCCACTCCTTCAGCCTCTATTGAAGACAAAATGCTTCTCGTAATATCACTGGAAACATCAGAGGGCTTCTTAAGGTGGCCATTAACCCATAATGACAGGGTAGACTGCAATTTCAGTGACACTTGTAAAATGTTCAATACGGTTGTGAAAACAGAACACACATCATCATCATCAAAATTGCCTTTTTCCCAAATAACTAAACATTAAAATCCTTTAAAAAACAAAACGTTTTTGTATCATTTACCCACCTATTACGCACGCTGTATTTAGCAGACAGTGTGTGGGACATGAGGGGGGAAAAAGATACAAAACAAAAGGAACCCATTTTAAAAGACGTGTCATTGTGCTGCGGTTTCATTATTCGGCTACATTTTCATGATGGCTGAGTGATTCAGATGAGGACACCAAGTGCCCTTTATTGTGATATTGACCCTGCTGCAGCAACCATTACTTGAAAAACATTCGTTTAGGAGATGACAAGCAATATTAGCTCGGTTTGTGCCGTTTGCTTAAGGCTTGCAAATGAATGCATCATTGTGGCCTTTTCCCTTTTGGGCCGCTACCACAGTGCATGCATGGGAGGATTTAATATACTTTATTTGAAAAGGTCACAAGTTTTCACTTTAGTTTAGTAAATACAACAATGTCCTCCTATTGTGCCCGTAATACATTTAGTTTTTTTCTGGTGTTTTTTTTTTTACTCCCTTGTGTTAAATCTACTTGTGTTATAAAGAAGTGGTTGTCAAACTTTGTTTCAGAAAACACCACTTTAGACACTAAGAAGAAAACGGCCTGCCTACATCTTCCCTCTTTTTAATGTATTTTTGATTACTTTGGTAGTCCAAACACAGAAATGGCCATAAAATCCAAGGGAAATGTGCTCCAAAACCAGAACCTGTTAAGATATAATTGATCTCTTTCACCTCCTAATCTATTTTTTGTGTGTGACGTGATGCCTTGAGATATGAATTCAATTTGTTCTCGTCTCAAAATATCTTTACCCATTGAAATGAATGGAAATGCCATTAATGTGTTCCAGCCTCCCCAAAAAGACAACCAAAAATTTAATAATTACATTATTAATAATAAAAATAGCACACTATAATATTGTACTTTATAAAAACATACGGCAATGACAATTAAATAGAATTAGTGTATTATTTAATGTGCATGCCTTGGCAACCAGGGGGCAGTACAACACAGACATACAAATATACTGCAGTGGAGTTTGAACTCATATAATGGCAGTCATCCTTTGCAAAGCATAAAGAATATATGCTTTTTTTTGTTTTGTTTTTTGTTTACTTTGACAGTAACCTTCAGTCAATAAACAGCTTGAAGCTTTTTTTTTTTTCTCAAGAATATTTCCTATTGTTATCTGTTGAACTCCTGCTTGTCGGGAAATCATTTGAGTCCCTTGCCGCTATACAATGTACGGTGACAGGGTATCATACATCAGCTTGAGCTCTCAAGTCAAAGCAAGAACTCAGCCCGATTGACAGCTCGTGTCTCGAAAAACCAACCGGTCCAAGGAATACACTCTGACTCTCTGAGCAGCACTTTTTCAAAAGAACGGCTTTCTGATACATTCTGCTATCATGACTGAAACGTGCATGAATAGTTGAAGGCTGGATGGGCGTCATCAAGAATTGCTTGCTGTAACAAGAAGATAACAGACTACAGCTTCACGGATATAATTGGCATTCATGGGAACGGGGGGGGGGGGGGGGGGGGGGGTCTGCTTTTAATATTGCAGCAGTGACACTTTGTCCAGTTTCATCAACAGACAGGCAAAGCATATCAGAGGCCATTTGTATGTTACACGTCTTGTATTTGTTAAGTCGGAAAGGATTGCCGAGATAAACAAGAATTCCTTGCCATGCACACTGGGGATGTTGACGCTCGTCGGGATCTATAGTAGGTCGATAAAACATGCCGCTGATAATCCCAGTGTGAGAAACTCCCCGCCAATGAATGCTCAGGCTTGCTCTTTTATTAATCATAAAAAGTCATTTAAAAGTTGCCGGGGATTTCCCAATTTGATTGTCTTCAAATGGACAAGGACAGAAGTGGACTCAAAATGCGGAAGTTTTCAAGTCATGCTTGCAGTTAAAGCTGAACCCTGTTGAAAAATAACACCCCCCCCCCCCCCTTTTTTTTTTGGGATATTGCAAATGCGATCTGACCTACATCTAGAAGTTTTTTTTTTTTTTGCAGCCTTTGCAATTTGAAAATTTCATTCTACTACATTGCGATGTCGATTTGAGTTTGATTAATTGTTCAACCCTGCGGTGCATTAATGAGGTGTGATATGTGAGTGAGGAGTGAGAAAAAGATGGCACGTTTGAGCGAGACTGAGAGAGAGAGAGAGAGAGAGAGCAATGCAGCGGGAGTTGAAGGGGTTCGGATCTTGGAAAATGGTGAAAGTGCTTTTTTGCTTTTTGTTGTCCGGCCATCTATTTGAGATGGATGTTTGAGTACAGCTTTCAAGTTATGTAAGTCAGACCCAGCTCGCCTGTCCACAAAACCTCATTAAAGACAAAAGGACTTTTCTTTCAATTACATGTGAGTATGGCCCTGGGGGAATACAATTTAAATTCAAAGGTAGCATTTTCTTCAAACAAAAGTATCAGGACTTGGTCATTACTTTCTGTATAAATATGGAAGAAAAAAAGGACTTTTTTGATAAAAAAAAAAACAAAAACAAATCCTTAACAATATTAAGGGGAATGAACAGTAGCGGAATTCAGTTGTCCACTGATTTTCTATCTAATCCATTTAAGTCTAGAGCTGGTCATAGTTAAATGATCCCAGAATATTAAAAGAATTTCTGAAGGTAAAATTAATAAGAAAGAAATATTGATGGGATGTTTTTAAAACAATTTCAATGCAACTTTTGTGTCTTACCAAGGCTATCCAAAGCTCCCGGAGTTTGTTTCATAACATGATTGGTAGAAGTGCTTTTTATTATGTCAGAAATGTTTCTCTTAGGTCATGATTTAGTAACAAATACGGCATTTTTCTCAAATACTCAACCTTTTCAACAAGGCAAATGTATGCCATTATGTATTGATTTTTTGGTTACATTATTAATAGCTAAAAATGCCTAATAAACAGCATCACAAAAACAAAAGATCAAGTATTAATGGTGGGTACGTTTCCTTAGAATCAAAACATTCAGTGCCAAGGTCGAATTATGTCATTCTAGATGTTTTCATTGGGCAGTGTTGAAGGGGGTTCTGATGCACTGGCCCTTTAAATTGCAAGCACTTTTGAGGAGTGGTAATGAGCCCAGACCACTAGCAGAGGGAAGTGGTGCACCACTTTGGATTGAGAATGCACTGAAAACGTAATTATCACGGCGTCGCACGCAGTCAACAGACTTTTATTCAGACAATCCTGAAGCATAAATTCAAATCACGATCTTTGAGATATGACGAGGATGATGAGGTCGTCACGTGAACAGCCACGAAACGGCTGATGGAGCCATCGTGGCGATTCGGCGTCACTCCAGTGCTTGCATTTCACTAGATTAAAGCCATTCCTAAATGTTGAATTAGCTGATTTTGATGAAACCATTGTTAAATCATTCACTGCCATTGACGATTATAATTGTCAAAAAATCACTATCAAACTATTTCTAGTAGTTTTAAGTTTTTTTTCTTTTGTTAACAAGAGTATAAAAACCTCGATTTTTTTTATTGTACATTTAGAACAGATATAAAATTTGTGATTAATCGTGAGTTAACTAGTGAAGTCATGCGATTAATTACGATTAAACACTTTTATTGCCTGATGCCCCTATTTTTTAATAATCATCTCGTCAAGCAATTTAACATTTTAATTATAATTAATCCCATGACTTCACTAGTTAACTCATGATTAATCACAAATTGTATATCTGTTCTAAATGTACAATAAAAAAAAATGATCTAGGTTTTCATACTCTTGTTAACAAAAGTGGAAAAAATGTTAAACTAATCGAAATAGTTCAAATGAATTTTTGACGTTTATAGCCGTTAATGGCAGTGAATGAGTTACGTTGTTAGAGGTGTTACTAAAGCAAACATTTTTATGTCAAAATCACTGTTTTGATTGATATGTTTGTTTACACAAAAAGTAATTTTTCCGGATTTTGGGCAGTGCAGCTGAATTTCATGAAATTTACCAATCTTCGACTGCTGATTACTAGAGAATGGAAAAGAGTAGATTCCAACTTTTCTTCTGGCGAAACAAGAGAGTCTATTGTTTGATTTGGTGGATTTGATGTAAAAACAAATCCTTCAACAGAATATTCTGTGGGTGTGAAAAAAAATCTGTCCAAATGATGGGAAATTGCTGGCACTTAGTTTGTGATAAGTGCAAATGGCTGCCATTTATTGACTTAAAGAGGAAGGGAAAATTGATCAAGTGCTGAAAGAGCTCCTTCTGGTGCCTGAAACAACACGTTTAACTTTTGAGAGGCGTCCAGATGTTCCGACTGCCCTCGTTCAGTCATTCGTTGAGTCACTTTCGAGACGGAATATGGAAGGTGTCTTTTAAACAAGCCAGCGACCGCTTGCCGTTGTGTCATAATTGCATCCGTAATTTATCGGACGCGCCGCCCGCATGTTTTGTCGGCTTATCTGATCCGCTCAGCTGGAAATTGTTCAGCAGCTCTCTTTTCCCACCTCCCTTCGTCCCCTATGATTGCTTTTGTGTGAGGCCGGCCTACGATAGACACAACAAGCCACCAGGCTACTCACAATGTGCCGAATCCACCGCGTTGCTCTGTGGGAGGAATGGAAGCACGAGAGCGAATTTTCCACACGGCGCGCGTTCCCATTTTAAGCTTTCTATGCCTTTAGACACCCACATAGTCATAAAAAAAAAAAAAGCGCCGTCATTATCATATTCTCTTAAGTGTGTAATTAGACGATCCCCAAGCAGGCTTTGTACTATTGTACACATATCTGCTCGCCGCACACGCTTATCTCGACGAGACCGCCGCCATACCACCCAACGCTTTGCAGCATTTAATCTCTTTCGTTTGAGTTTTTGACAACAGGCCAATTAAATGGCGCTTCCTGCGAGCGCGTTACCTCTCGCGAGTGTCGAAAACCTAATTGCTTCAGCGGCGGGTCAGGAATGGAGAAAAGCGGCGAGGACTGCACGTGGTCACAGCAGCACTAAATGTTGTGAAGTCTCCGGCTATGTTTAGCGCTCACATGACAGCTTGTCTCCGAGTCTGGAAGCTTCCAATTTTGCATCATTTGCTTTCAATCTTGTCCATATAAGAGACGAGGCCAAAAGCTCACTACTTTTGCTCCTGTCCTCTTTCGCCGCCTTCAGCACTGCACAGCTCCCGTGAAGTGTAATTAGTAGAAAGAGAGAGAGAGAGAGTTATTTTTGGGCTCTTTTGAAAAGCTTCCATCCATCCATCTGTCTTCTACCACTTATCCTGTCCAGGGGCCTGACATTGGCCAAGAATCAGGGTACGTCCTAGATGTGGCCCCAGTTAAGCGCAGGGCACATAGAAACAAACAACCATTCACATTCTCAGCAATCAATGATTTAGAGTCACCATTTAACCATGTGTAATGTACATTCATACATGCAAAAAAAAAAAAAAACACGCAAGCACAGCGAGAATTTGCAGAATCAACAGTGACACTTAAACCAACAAGGAAAAAAGTAATGAAATGAGGAATATACGATTTAAATTAAGATAAATGATCTACCAATAGAACAGGATTTTGTTTTTAACAAGTACACATCTAGCCTCAAAACCTTCCACAGATGTCTTGAAATTTCTCATTTGTAGCACGTCCGCCTTGTATTTTGGAGGTGGTGCAGTAAGAGACGTCGTTAAATCCAGGGAGCAGACTCTGAATTTATTCTGGAATCCAGAATCCGCAAGTGTCTCTCTATGAGCAGGTCATGACCCAGAATTGCCTCAAAATCAACAGGAAGTGCCCCACGAGCAACAGGAAGTGCTCCAAAATCAACAGGAAATGACATAGAATTGTCCCCAAATTGAACAGGAAGTGTTCCAAACTTTTTGAAAATAAAAACACATATTATTTTCCATAATTTTTCAGTGATTCAAATCATTCCTACTTTAAACTATTCAACAAATGTGCCAATCCGGATTTGTAAGAGTCACCGGTGAAATTCAAAATTTCTTCAGGATTTTTTTTTTTTTATGCATTTCCCACACCGATAAATTATGCAAATAATCTACTCTATAGATCAAATATTCACAATCGTAAGACTTTATGTATATTATAGTGCAATCCACGCATTAAGTCAGACAATGACTAGCTAATTTTACGTTTTTCCAGAACTCGGACTCGCACCAAAAATCCGCATTCGCTGTTTGTATTGACAGCCATAGAATGGCCGCATCATTTTGAATGGGTTACTCAATCGTAGATGTATCTTTTAAAAAATGTGTTATGCTTAGTAAAGCAGATCAAAGGATGCCTGCTTGCTTTGTCTTCTTCTGTTGTCATCTGGGTTCTTGTTCAACTTTATTGACTATATAGTCCTTCCAACTGCGGAATATTCTGGACCGTTGCTATTTTCTTGAATGGTCACCAGGCGGTTGCAGGGCAATTCCATTTTTAACTCTTTGACTGCCAGACGTTTTCAGAAAAGAGATGCCGTGGGTGCCAGCCGATTTAAGCATTTTGACTGATCTTTCAAGGTCCACAGAAAATTATGTGTTTGGACTATGGAAACACACAAACTACCAAATGAAAGATTAAACTCTCATCTTTCATCAGAAAAAAAAAGTTTGTTTCTACCTTATTCCGTTTTTCAGTAATCAACAATAGAAAATGGTTAGTTTCACCTCTGTTTTGAAACAAACGTCTTTTAACGTCTTTGGCACTCCTCCATAGGATTTTACTAAACGTTATTTAACGTTTTTGGCAGTCAAAGAGTTAAGTGTCCACAGCAGTTAAGTAAATATTTAGAAAAAAAAAAATAAGCTGCTCCCCACTCTTTTTTTTTTCTTTTCTTTTTTAATAACCTCGAGTTCATAACTTCATCTGACTTTCCTCCTCGACCTTCTTATTGCTTACACAGTGGACTGAAGTCTTGCTTTGCTTTTTAAGTACTATTCTGCTTTAAACAACACTTCCAATCCCTTCCAGCTGACTGTTGTACATACAGCAAGTTGCATACAGCACGTGAGGGATGTTGCGCATCCACTCCAGCACAATCAAACCCTTTTTTTGTGATCACAGAGCAGATTGCCTTTGCCGGTGCAATGTTAGGCCACATAAATGCTTCCAAATTATTCACCTCAACTGATGGACTTAAAGGTCTTATTTCCAATTCACCATCCCGCTCGGTCGTGCACACACACACACAAGGAGATTGCCGCCAGTGTGTGTGACTCAGCTGGCTCTCAAATTACGAGGGGTGGAAAAGAATTCGCTCTCCGGGAGAGAGTGAGAGAAAGAGAGAGAGAGACGTTTAGAAGCGGGAAGAGAGAAAAAAAAAACGGAATTTGAAAATGAGAAAACGCCACGCGTTCGCCCAAAGGGCGGGCGGAATATTTCTGTGCCGAGCGGGAGTCAACTGTGCAATCAATTCAGCCGCTCAGAAACTTTGCCAAAGTTGGCAAAAGGGAGAATAGACAGATGGGCAATTTTGACATTGAAGCGATTAGGCTTTTATCCCCCACTCCCCCCCCCCCCCACCTTTCGCCATCTTTGCCTCTTTAAGCAGCATCATACATCTGGCCTTCTCTCCTTGGCCTTTACACACGCCGCCCGCTTCATCTTTCCTCATCAATAGCTTCAGCTCCATCATTGGAATTAGTGACAACGGTGGGCTGCCTCACTGGCAACGGAGCCGTGCATAGGATTGATCTGCGAAAGCGAACCTGACCCCCACCAACCCCATTGTTCATTTTTCTCCCCTCCAGCTGTTTACCAACACCCCCCGCCCCCTCCCTCACCCTTCATGCATTTTCAAGAGTAAACACTCTTCTGTGGCAGACAATCTTGCTGCTCTCTCTTCTCCTTGCCTCGTGCCCCTCCGCCCTCGTCTCCATCTGCTCCATCTTTATTGCTCTTCCTCCCTTCGCTATCTGCGTCTTCCTCGTCTCTTTCATACACAGACCCCACCCAGCAGTCGTCCTTACTCCCTCCCACCCCTCTGTCTGCCAGCTATGTAGGCTACCTCCATGGAGACCTGAATGGTGCTTCTTTCTTTCTTTCTTTCTTTTTTTTTTTTTAATTCACACTCACCTAACCTCTGCTTTTTTTTCCTCTCACTGCATTTTTCTTTGTCCCCAAAAGCCCCCCGACCCCTCACCTACCCCCTTTTGCAGCATCACTCATCCCCTGAATGCTTCCGCAGTCATAGAGCGTAGCGCGGCTGTTTGCGAATCAGGACACATCTCACCAACAGATGCCTGAGATCAGGTGGAGGCTGCACGGCTGCTATGTGTGAGAGTGGACGCATATGTGCCCCGCCTCCATAATAGGATCTCGGTGTCTTGTGACTCAGGTGAATTTACGCTTAGATCCCAAAAGTATGGGGATCATTACACCGTTGCCGCCAACATAATGGAGTTGAAACAATTGAAGACGTCTCATAAATGTGACATTTAGAAACATTTTTTTTCGGGTGGGGGGATAATCACGATTATTTTAGTTGATATTGAAATCATGATTTCTAAACACGGTTGTTCATTGATTTCAAAATTCAAATTCTACCAAATTCAAGTTTAAATATAACTTTCCGTTGAGTGTTAACTTAGCATTAACTCATTTGCTCCCAAAAATGTATCAATATGTTTTAAATGTTTTAAGTGTCCCAAAGACATATTTATACGTTTTTATGTTGTTGTTGTTTTTTTAATATATGCTGCAGCATGCAGAAGGCTTTGATGCAGCCTCTGAACTGCAGAGAATGGGCAAAACTATGGTAGTAATTACAAAAACGGCCAGCAGGTGGCAGCAGAGTATAAGAGATCAACCAGGGCCCTGTTGCAAACAAGCTCATTGACCCACAGTTCTAAACAGATTTGTGATTAATGATAAAACGTAGCTATATTCTAATGCTAATTGCTGCAAAACGGAAACAGATAGAAAAATACTTTTTTTTTTCTGATGAAAGAAGAGACTCTAATCTTTCTTTTGGTAGGTTCCCATGTTTTTATAGCAATAGAACACAATATTCTGTGGGCCTAGCAAAATCCGTCAAAATCAAGTAAAACAGTCAGGAGTGAAAGGGGGTTGCTTCAGTTAAAATGGCTGCGCGCGAATGAGTTAGGCAAGGCAATTCTTGTTATTTTGTTGTGCGCTTAGTTTTGCAATAAACTCCAATTGTGGTGTCAATAAAAATCTTAAAAATCATGTTTAGGGTAGGCAGAAGAACTTTCATCACGTTAATTATTTTTCTCATATTATAATGTTTTTATGATCGTGGGGCAGCATGGCTCAGTTGTAGAATGGTCGTCTCCCATCCGTGAGGTTGTGGGTTCGATCCTCACCCCTGGTGACCATATCGAAGTGTCCTTGAGCAAGACACTGAACCCCGATTTGCCGCCAGTTGTTCACCATTAAATTTTGATTCATTGCCCAACCCTAGTCTTCCATGTTCAATATGAACATTTTCTGAAAACTTCAAAAGTATCTGAAGAAATCATTTAATGGCTTGATTTTCGTCACATGTGCACTTGTATTACAGAACATCCCGCGCAAATCCTGGTACGTTTTGGATCCTGACCTTTTTCCACATTTTGTCATCCCATCATTGGCATTCAAGTTGACCTTTCTTTCGTCTGTCCGACGAATCTGATTCCACAACATTTCATTGATTGGAATCCACGGCCCACAAGCGTTATATTTCAACAACCACAAACAATGTTCCAGATTGTAACTAGTGTTTATGTGGTGGCACGACTAAAGGAGGGAAAACAAAAGGATGCAGAACTCTTTATTTTTAATTAACCGGAATGAAAACGTAAGCAGCACATTCATGTCAATGCCGATACATTGTCCATGGCTGGCTGTATTTTGTTTTTATTTTGTTCTACAGTTTATGTAAAGATGATTTTAAACCAGTCCATCCACTTTTCACTCGTTTAATTGTTCACAGTAGTTATGAGCTCATAACGAAAAATATTGGTATCATCTGGAAAAATAACACAATTTAGTCCTTGTGATTGTTAAAGATGTCATTGATATACAAATGAAAGAGTTTTGGCCCTAGCTCGGAACCCTGGGGGATCCCACAAGAAATATTAAGTTTATTGAATGTCTACTGCCCCATTTTGACATATTGCACTCTATCCTTTTGACGACTATTTAACTACTGTCCAGCAGCAACTCCTCAAATTCCATATTTTTCAAATGTATTGAGTAGGATTAATTGTCAAAAGCTTTTTTGAGATCAACACAAACACCAACCACATTTTTGGGGGAAGTCAGTTGCATTTGTAATTTCTTCTATCGCTTTGATTATTGCCATTGAGGTAGTTGTTTGTGTTCTGAAACCGTACTGACCATTTATTAGAAACTTCTCAAGTGAAAATTGAGGCAATAGAGAAATTGGTCTATAGTTAGTCAAACTTGTGATTGACATTTTACACTTGAATCCTATCATTGTTTTTATTTCAATCCCATTGTGACAAATGACTAAATACTTTCACTATGAGTTTCCATCTGGTTGATTTGTGGGAATTTGTGTGCCTTCTTCCCTCCCACAGGTGGGTGCAGATTGCCTGTCCTCGGCTATCCATCGATTGGGGTTCGGCCTTCTCCAAACCGCTGCTGTCCCCCTATGAGGTAAATGACCCACTCAACTCTTGCCGTCCACTTGTACGGCGCGGTTCTATAAACGCCCACACGACGCCACTAACGGATGCCTACTTGTGTGCAGCGTTATAGCAGCTACATTGTGAAGGGTGGCAACAGTGTTTTGAAATGCTGAATTTGCGGCAAGCGGCGGAGGAGCTCCCCCTACAGGCTCCCTGAACGCATAGCAGCCGCCCCTCCTTGCTGCTCAGCCGATAGAGCGAGAGGTCCTCAACAAGATCCATTTCAAAGCCTGCTGCTGCTGGATTAGAGAACCCCCCACCCCAAAAAAAAAAAGAATGTGGATTGTGATGGCTTTGGGTTTTGTGGCGGCGGTTTGGTAACGTGAGCTATTAATTCATTCAGACATTCTTGTGAAATGTCTCTGAGGGACTCGCCGCTTTGAATAGAAAATGCTTATTGTTTTTGTTTGGTTATACAGTAAAGTGTTTTTCCTCACAAGCTCCTTTTTGTGTGGCGCTCTCCCTTGCAGCCATTTTTTTTTAAAAACATCTGCATCCAGATCATTTGAGCTGTAAGGAACGCATCCCCTCTCTCGGCAGTGAGTGCTTTTACATGTGCTGTGGCATTTAGAGAGAAGATGACAGCGGCGGCGGGAGGGAAAGGAGCTGAGAGGGCGGAGTGAGCCCAGGGAAGAGGGGCTGGTGGGGCGGGGGCACTTATTTTCAGGGCCTCTCATGTTATATTTATAGTCAATAAGACGCACTCGGCTCTCTTGTCGGAGTGGGGATTAGCGGCGCAAGCCAGCATGCGCAGAAAGGAGGCGGGGATGGAGAGGCGGGCTGCCAAAATAAGGACAGAGAAGAAGAGCGGGGAGCATAAAAACGTGAGATGGTGAAAAATTCGTCCTTTCAGTTGAGTTGAGTGTGTAGATTCTTCTTCATGTAAAGTCGAAAACTGACTTGCTGTCATTCAAATAAATCAGGCTCCTGTTTTGACATAAAAATGGCACCTGATCGAGAGAAGACCTCCGCCAAGGCCAAACAAACCTCGCTTCAGTGCAGGATTGTTCACCTTCGTTGGGTTGCTGCCCGATGGCAATCGGGTATATCACATTTCAGGAGCCATAGGAACATTTTTGGACGGAGAAATATTGCAAAACAAAAACACACACACCACAAACCAGCATCAAAAATTCAAATTTGTATTTTAACAATTTGGTGGGCTCACTCACAGCTGCTCTGTAATATTGCATGCTCAACTTTTTTCTTTTTTTTTTATGGAGTACTTTAACTTTTCAAACCACCTATGAATGTTTGAGGGAGGACTGGCTGACATGCATGGATTACAAATACAATGCAGCAAATACAATGGAACTGGCAAGGGCCCTAAAATTGAACCCTGTGGAACACCATGCAGCAATAACATAACTCTGTGACTGTTAACATTTCTAAAAGATAAACAATTAGTTACAAATATTAATAACAAGTCAAATTTAAAATAAAAAAGAGCAACATTTCTTCTGCAGCCGCTCCTGTGTTGCATTTTGCCATGCAGCCACCGACAACTTTGTGACAATCTCACCTGTTCCAAGCTCACTTTTTTGACACCTGTCTCATCTGTACTGTCAGTCTCTCTTCTTACCCGCACATCAAAACACTCTGAAAAATTCACTTTTGCTGGAGAGAAGCCATCAAATCCCAAACCTTTGCGGTCTCTCGTTGATTTTTTTCCACTCTCCAACCTTCCCTCAGGCGGCCGTGGCCCTCAAGGAAACGACCTGGAAGGCGGTCTACCCCATGGACTTCTATTCCAATCAGAGCCTGGGGCCTTGGACCCCCAACCACCCGCTCAACCAGCCTGCTCGGCCCCCTCGCGCACAAGCCCGGGTGAGGCAGAGGCGGGATATCTTCATATACGCGTGGCCATACTGACACCTAGTGGCGATTGCGCCACGACCTTGAATTCCACAGGCTGCAACAAATCTCCTCATTTGGAAAACTGTGATTCCGTCTTGATTTCACGTGATTTATTATTTCAGGTTGGCGCTCCAGCTGCGTCCCTGCAGGAAGCCAAAACGCAGTGTACCGCCCCCTGCAGCTGCCAAGGGGAATGACAGAGTGACGGCGCAACAAAGCGGGTATACACTTAAGGCAAACCTGCCAGAAAGAATCCCCTCACCTTTTCCAGCAAATCACGTCGCAGCATTCGGAACGCATGTGCGCGCACTTGAGGTAATCGCTTGTACGTCCTCATGCATGTTCATGAGTTCCTTTTGGAAAAGCTGCCGGGTTTTTTGCCCGCAAATGTAATGTTAGAGATGCCTTTGGGGAGCGTGCGGAGGAAAACGAAAGAGAGACAATGGCCCAGCTTGCCGTTACAGGGGGCGACGTTGCTCGGGTGCGACCTATTTGACCTTGATTTAAACGCCGTACGTCGCAGCGTGCTTGGAACACTTTAATACTGCTGAATAGATCCGTCACAACAACATTGTATTCCTTACTTTTAAGCCACTTTTCAACACAATAAATGAGAAAAAAAAAAAAGTGATTATTTCTGTTTGAGTTTTTGCCAGCTTCGTCTGGAGCGAGAATATCCGCCAGTCACGACTGCTCTCCGTCCTCATTATTTATTGATGGTGGATTCTGTCGATAAATAAATAAATAAATATGTCAAAACACAAATTTTGCTGCAGGAAAAGCCGACTGTCCTCCGCACAACCTGAGAACTCCTCATCCCCCCCCTCCCCCCGCATCCCTCATGGGTGGGGCTTAAGTGTTAACGCCCAAAAAATCCAACACTTTTCTCATCACTGCGTCTCCTTGGCAACACGTCCGTCCTCTTCGTCATGTGTCTCACGTTCAGGCTATGGGCGGACGCACGGCAGCTAAAAAGAAATAATCGGCCTCGCAAAGACCTTAATGTTTGTTTTTGCAGGTTTTTTCCCCCATCAGGGGAAAGCAAGATCATTTAATTAAGGGCCTTGCCTAAAACGGAAGTGTGGCTCTTTTGATTTCATCTTCAACTCTGAAGACAGGATCAGAAAGGAATTTTTCCCAAAGCTGACTAAAGAGACATTTTGTTTGAAAGTTTTAAACAGGAATAACAAAATTTTCTGAACAGCAAAGACCTAAAAGTTGATTCTTCTTCCTTAACGACATAATGTATTGTGCAATTTTCCCCATCATTTCAAATGTTTTTATTTTGTACTTTCTTTAGGTGGATGCAATTCTGATATTTGACTGTATGACATTCCGATAATCGATTCATCAGTCGAACAATTTTTAAAACGTTTTTTTTGGTCCCTTAATACTTACAACAAAAATATGACTTACAGGCAGATCATTTGACTGCTTTACACCGTTTTTTTTATTTTTATGTTTTTACTTAAAGCAGAGAGAGAAATCGGCCAAAATCTGCCTTTTGGGGGGTGGGGGGGCACAGGGGATTACGAATGTAATTAGGTATGTCTTATGGTATTAAAAAATAAATTAAAACTGGCAAAGGAAAATCTGCCATTTTTTTTGTTGTTTTGTTGCCGGGGGGGGGTTCCAGCGTTTTTTTTTTAAGACACTTTTGAATGGGCTAATATTGTCCGATTAATCAGTCGTGCTTTGAGTTGCGCGTGCCTGTGACATGCTTTTGCCCAAATATCCTAAGGATCAAAATTTACAGCACACTTTCCACACCCTGTTTCTTGACTTGCTGAATTTAGCCCCATTTAGTGTTGGGCCAATGTTGAGTCTGTCTTTGGTTGCCAGGGCAGCCGGGGGTGGAAAGCCCAACAGTTTGTGTACAAGCTAAAAAAAAAATGTCCTCTTTAAATCAAGAATTTATGTATTTTGCTCTTATTGTATTTTACTGTTGGCATAGTTTGCTTGCGCTTTAGCAATGTCAAATGAAAAACCTGCTAAAACTATTTTTCTTTTTTTCCACTTTTGTTAAGTTTCATTGAGCCAAATATCTCAAAAAAGGATGTTGATGATATATAGAGTGTTGCCAATACACTTGCATGATAGAATCATCAAACCCCCTTTTTTTTTTACCCAATTATTTAAAATCTTCCCTTTCAAGATGTTAAAAATGGCTGCGTGTATCCCGTTTGTGTTCAACTGCATCACCAAGCGTGACCACCAGGTGGTAATGTTGGCATAGTTTATTTACAACGATGTGAGTCACCCCTCTCTCGGGAGAGGCCTTGTTGTCAAATCCTCCTACCCATTTTTGTTACTTGCTCGCTATTAATGAATAAATTTGTCACCGCAATAAATATTTGAAGCGGTCCGTGCATGGGATCTGTTTGGCAGGAGTTGCACGTGACTCAGGAAGTGCGTTCTGTCCTCTCGTATCTTGATTACATTTAAAGACGCTCAATGGGTTGCGTGTGAACTGTCGGGACACTTCGTAGGTGGGTGACAAACCGCAGTGAGAGAAAATACATGTGGGAGGAGAATCGATGTGGCGGCGCCGCCCCGGCAGGCTGTTGAGTTTGTTGTGACAAGAATGATGACAATCAGTGTCTGGTGCGAATGTACATCTTTGTCAGGTATTTATGAGCTGCATAGCGTCTTTGGCGATGACATTCCTGTGAGATTTGCACTGTTATGTCAGTTTGGTTTTGGTTTTCATGAATGCAGTTTCACAACGTGGCAATATAATGAAAATGTATTTCTCAATTTTCTATATGGAGACATGCTTGAGCAATGTATGCAATGTGTGTACAATCAAAGTTTACACTGTTTACTATTCTTATAATTAAAAAAAGCATCTAAATGAAGTTAAAGTACAGTATAAAGCTAATTTTAGTATACTGGTTATGCTAAATGCACATAAACCTTTTCAACAGAACTATTGTAATTAACAATAAAAATTGAATCAAACGAATTGAAAGCACTAAATAAATAATCTCCATTATTTTAAATACTGATAACTCAATAGCTACGTTAACATAATTAAATAAATAAAAATATAAACTTTTTTTTTCTTCTTTTTTTTTTAACTACAACACATTAAACTGAATCATTCTGGTTAATAATAAAAAGGCATCTAGACAGAGTGAAAAGGTTTTGGTCAAAAGCCAAATCTAATGCGGCTGTTATGCTAAATGCTAATAAGTTAGCAGCTAAATTACATCATGTCTTGAAATTATCATATGATATGCAGTTTAAAGCAGTACATATCTTTGTTAATATAACCCATTAAACTGAATTATTCTAATTAGTAATGAATATATATCGAAGTTGAGTGAAGTTTAAAAAAAAAAAAACAGTTAACAGGTGAATTACATCATGCCTTAAAAAATATGACCGCAGTGAATTTGTATTTGTTGAAAAGTACAACCCATTTATCCAAAGTATTCTATGTGATAAATGGTCATCTCAACGGGTGAAAAAGTTCTGGTCAAGAGCCAAAAAGTACTGAACCAACGGCGCTAAATGCTAACAAGTGAGCCGCTCAATAACAGCCTTCAAGCGTTCTTCATCCGACACAATTGAAAGCTGCAAACTTGTATTTGTTGACATGTACAACCAATTCAACAAAAGTATGCCTAATTCTATGCTAATTGTTGCCATATATTGAAATAAATCATTTCGGACATTTTGAGTGTACTTCCAAAAACACTCGATGTTGACGTTAGCATTAGCATCTGTGTTAACGCAGATGCTAATGTATTATCCTGGCTGGCTCGCCAATATTCTAGACCCCTGAAATCGTCGGCCCCGAGTGGGCTTACGCGCTTCTCCTTTATTACAAACCGGGTGTTCATCGATTTGAAGGCGTTATTTCAAGGTGCGAATATTGGGTGCCGATGCATGAAGCTTGAAAAAGACTCTAATGACCAATCCTGTGTAGGAGCTCACTTTGTCCCTGATGCTTTGGACCACAACCCCCCCCCCCCCCCCCCCCCCGACACACACACACTTAAATAAGCTGCACAGTGCCGTCCCACTCCTTCCACAGCCCGCTGTCCCTAATTTCCCTCTCCATGACCCACTTTCACCATTCTAAGGGAAAAAAAAGGAAGTGAAAAAAAAAAGCTTGTGTATTCCATTGCTTGAACGGTCACATGATTGCGATGCCCTTTGAGGGGTGATTGTTGTTGCTTTCTGTATCCCTTGTGATCCTCCAGGAACAAGTGGCGTTGTTGTTATGACAAATAATGCTGATTTAGAAGAACTCCCATTAGTCGGCTGAGTCATTTTTTAAAAAGGCTGAAGGGAGGGGAGGGGGGAGGGGGGGCAAACAACAGTAAGATAGCGAGGAGGAAATGTGACTCATTGGTGACTAATGGATGCTGCTGCCCACTGCAAGTAAAGCCGGAGCAACATCTCACGCTCCAAGATGTCTTGGCTCGCTGTGTGACTGGCTTGAAGGACGTCAGATCCGGAGGGTTTTTTTTCTTCTTCTATATTTCCGTTTCTTATGACAGTGTTTGCTAACGAATGCGGAGGCCTATTTGAAATTGAATTGAAATTTGAAGGACTTTAACCATTAGTGACAAGTATCCAACATCCTGTTTTTAAGTGACATTTTCCAAACTCTTGGTGACTTTTTAGTAGGGATTATCGGCCGGTGCTGATATTTGGCATTTTGAAAAAATACCGGCATCAGCCTTTCTACGAGTCTGAAAGCCGATAAAGCTGGTATCTCACTGAGCGCTGAATGCTTGGGAACGTAGCAAATTTGGGGGGTTTTCAGCATGATTTGTTGTAATAAGTCACAGACAGTTTTGACTTGTTACAAAGAGTTTTTGAACATGTTCAGACAATTTTTCAGTCTGCGAAGATTATTTGAAACCTTTTTACGAACCCTGACGAAAACTCCAAATTTGCTTTGTTCGCATGCATTTGTCACTCAGTGAGATAGAGGGAACTTTTTCACTTATGGATTCATTTAGATTTCCA
Source organism: Vanacampus margaritifer (assembly GCF_051991255.1). Taxonomy (NCBI): domain Eukaryota; kingdom Metazoa; phylum Chordata; class Actinopteri; order Syngnathiformes; family Syngnathidae; genus Vanacampus; species Vanacampus margaritifer. The sequence goes on along the minus strand of NC_135436.1, from coordinate 25,300,740 downwards.
CTTTACTTTATAAAATATGATGCTGACAATGAGAACGCCCAAAACTTTATTTTTAAAAAAAATAATTTTGGGGGGTTAAAATTAAGAAATTATGTTGAAATTTTAAAAAACTTTATTTGCACTAGAAAACTTCAGGGAGTTATTTACTTGCTTAGTTTTTAATTTAGTTCAACACATGGTGATGACCCGGGAAGCTCTCTGTAATTTTTTTTTAAATTTAATTTGTAAACAAAGCTGTCTATTCCTTATATTTAAAATTAAAAGAAAAACCTTCAGTGTTGAAAAAAAAAAAAAAGTGTCAAACATGCTTAAAATGGCAACGTTAATTTTTTTTAATTTAAATTTTAAATACCATAGCGCTCTCTAGTTTTCTACAGTAAATATTTTTTTCCTAAAATACCTGAAATATTTAAAAAAAAAAATGTTTTAATGTTGGACAAAAACAAATGGTACCGAAGGTTCCCAAGGTCATAGCATCTCTTCTAAAGTCATCTGAAAATTTAAATAAATAGCTCCCTGAGATTAAAATTGTTTTAGATTGACTTTATATTGGCCGTCAGACTTAAAAAAGGCAGATTACCCATATTTGTCAAAACGTCCCTAAAATCCTGCAAGGCAGAGAATTTTCTCAGCTAACCAGCACACAATTGCAGTTTTGTGCTGCTGAGACCCACAGAGAGAAAAAACGCTTCCTCTGTCTTTAAACGTTGCTTGACAATAAGTAGCATTTTGGCTAATAGTGAACAATTCTTGAAGAAAGAAAAGTTGTTTTTTTGCGATTCCCAATTAGACTTTGCAGTCAAACAAACAAACAAACAAGAAGATAATTTCCAAAGAGAAACAATGAAAGCCAAATTTTTTCATGTGCACTTAATGGAGTGTCTGTGGAGTGTTGAGGATGCTGCAGGTGCTTCCTTTCACAGATCACGGACATGAGCCCCCACGGTCATGTCACAGGGTTCGGCTCCACCCACAGCCCTTGTACATGACGGACGGACGGATGGATACGCGTCACGTAGCAACCTTCTTCAGATGACTCAGCAGCGCCAACAACCAGTTAAGGTCAGTTTACGTAAAGTATGATTCACGAGAGCTACGGGTTTATCGGCCAGGCAACAATTGGTGCGAGTTCCTTAGGGGAGGAAAAAAAAAAATAGCGCTACCTTCAATGTGGGCGCAGGGTTAAGGAGGTAAGTGAATAATGACACATTGTTATCACAAGGTACTGGCAATAGGACGGAATTCATTTTGGAGAATGCCTCGTCTGTTTAAGCGGCTTCATAACTTGCCCGACAGTAAAAGCGGACTTGACTGAGTGTAAATGTTCAAAAGGGATTGGAGACGTGCTGGAAAAATATTTAATATTATTTATATAATTTATATTTATTTTATATTTAATATTTATTTTATTGTCATTCATTATTGAGCAAAAGTTGTTGATTTAAGAAAAACTTAAAAGATTTCATGGGTGCAAAAGTGAATCTTAATCAGACATTGCACCTCCTTTTTTGCAATGAGAACTTCGTCCAAACACTTTCTTGAGTGACTTATCAAGTCTTTCACATCTACTTTGGGGGATTTTTGCCACTCTTCCTTGCAAAATGCAATTTTGGATTTGAACTGGGCGCATTCAGAACATGAATCGTGTTGTTGTTCTTCAGCCATTCCTTGGTTGTGTACGCTTTGGATTATTGTCTTGTACGGTTCCAAATGAAAGGATGGGAGATACCTGATGACCAAATCTGTACAAGCAACTCATTTATTTGGAGAGGGAAAAGTTTGCTCGGTTATTTTATTACACTTAAGCGACCGTCACAATTGTGCGCTATTGATGTTCCATGTTGGAGGGATTGCGGTTATTCTCAATCGAACCCGGCCCATTGATTTTGGACATGCTCGGTTATTGTTACTTGTTGGGAAATGGCGTTAAGATTAATGTCCGCTGTATTGGGAGTTTAACTTTCTTGGGTTGCTTCCTGAATCTTTACCTGACAATGATGCATAACTTTTTTTGAATAACAGCAGCACAAGGGATCTCATTTTTTGTCAAATCTGAATATGGAAAACTATTTGATAATTTTGATAATGACGCTTTGTAATTCTCTGTACATACTGTATCTGTGACCTTGCCCTTTTCTTCCCCTCCCCTTCTCTCTCCCCTCTTATGTTTGTACCTATTAGTGTTTTTAAGTATTAAAAAAAAGAAAAGAATGGAGCCCTGTGGAACGTAAAAGAAATGGGATTTAGCGTTAAGGGGCATCATGCATAAATCATGTTTTGCTACAATTTCAATCATTTTGCGTCAGTACTGTATTCATCAGTTCATTTTTTGGTGAAAATTCCTCTGTTTACAAGTTTAAAAAAAATGCAAAATATTGACAACAATGAAATGCTCTGGTTTTAATTCATATTGTTGTGTTATAAAAGCCCAAAAAAAAAAACTGATTTAATTCAGTCTATATTTGGAAAATAATCAGCCAATTAATCGGTTATTTGAATTTTTTTACTGCCAAAAATTGGAATCAGCATCAGCCTAAAAAAAAACCAGTTGTGTCCTATTTATATATATATATTTTTAATTATATTAAACTTCTTTTTACTATTACAAAAATGATTTCAGAATAGAAAGTACAGATGTATCTCACATTTCAGTGCCACCTTGTCGTCCCCACCCCCCCGGCGTTGTTTTTTTTTGCCCCCTAGCGACCATGGCTGTAGACTGTTACCACCGGTGCCGTTGCTACAGTAACAATCTAATGCCACGGTCGCCATGGAGACAGAGTAGAGATGTGAGTTGCTGCCATTGGTCGCTCCGGCAGCTGACGTGGCGCCGGTGGTGTCGACAAAAAAAAAAAGAAAAAAGAAAAGACTTGACAGGCGTCCTCCTCCCCGCTGAGCTCTCGCCAGGCGTCAGTAGCCATGACTGTAGACTGTTACTGTACTGCAGACGACTTTTAGCAGTAAGCAGTCTAGAGCCAAGGTGTTGATGCACTGACCACACTTTTGACTGCAGGCTGAGAAAGAGAGGGAGAGAGAAGACAATGATGAGAACTTGACTAGCAGCTCACTTGGCTGGTAAGCAACGAGCTGGCAGCCAGCCGGACGACAACAACAACAACAACACAGCATTCGGCTGAGTTTTTTTTTTTCATGTCCTATCGATTTGGATGCCAATAATCCATGAGTCACACACATAATAAGGACGTCCGGGAGCGGCGTGGCTTTGGCGGCTTATGCAAGCCCGACTGACGTCAGCCAGCGCTCTCGTCTGATGTGTTTTTGTCCTCCTCTTTTTTTCTTTTTCTTGTGTGTGTAGGGAGCAACAGCTGGGGGCCGCCATTTAGTTGGCAAGCCTTGCTCTTTGTGGTTCTAAACTGATAGAAATAACAATGGTCACTGTCCATGGTACTGAAAAAGCTTTCAGTTTAGAGTGGACTGTTCAGGACTCAAATTGATATTTTGACGTGGGGATGTTTAGACATAAATGGAAGGATGTCAGGGCAAATTCACTGGTCTGTGTTTGTATATAAAATGAACCCATTCGATGCTCACTGCTCACCGTGCATACCACCACTCCACTCTCAATTCCATCCGTTTTTATGAGCCTCTACCTTGCCAAAGTCTGATTACTTTTGCGCGACCCGGTTTTCAATTTTCTGCCCAAAACGCTCAACAAATAATAAAACTCACTTATTTATCCCGGTGTCATCGTTTAAAAAGTTTGCAAGGAACACTAACTTTGATCACTATGAGCTTAAATTGTACACTTTGTTGTCCATGTATTTGCTGAGTTACAGCAAAGAATGAACAGTGTGAAGGATTAAAGGATTATTATTTTTAAACATGGAAGATGGATGAATGTATTTTGACAGTTGATACTGTAAATGAGTGAGAAGATGGACGACTACGTTTGAAAAATGGTGGCGGCCTGACAGTCATCTTGTCAAACGATGCTCGTTCAGCACCATGGACAGCGCCGCTCGGTCATCCTCGTGTTTTCCCCCTTCTCGTAGTCCACGGCCGGATTGGGCTCCGTGGGTCTCCCCCTTCGCCGCCTTCATTGTCATTCTGCTCAGCGCACTCTTCCCCAGGAGTTACCTCGGGGATTTTGCATCACAACCCCCCCCCCTCCCCTCTCTCTCTCTCTCTCTCTCTCTCTCTCCATCCTCCATCCCCCTCCCTCCCTCCTCTTCCTGCTCGCGCCGCAGGGTGCCGGGCAGCGCGGACGTCAGCCGTGCAGCGGCGGCCGCTGGTGCGCTGTCTCTTTAAGGCCCGCTGCCGCCGCCTGATTGGCTGGCGCGTGCGTGTGCGCAGGAGTGACGCAAACTTGACTTCATCGCTAACGCGTCACGATGTCACCCCCCCCCCCCCCCTCCCTCCTTCTCCAAAGATGAAAAAAGAAAAGGGAGATGAGAGGGGATACAGAAGAGAGGGAGAGTCAAGGAATAATATTTATATAAATATGATTTTATTATAGGTTTTAGGGAGCAATGAGTTAAGTCGTGCTGCCTTATTAACATGCAACACACACACACACGCACACGCACAGCTGTGACGACCCATGTGCGCCAAAGTGACTCACACTGCAGTAACTTCCAGCCTCCTTCCACTACCGTAAAGCTTCTACATGATGCGCATGCCAAAAATAAAATAGAAGAGACGGGAGAAAAGTGTATTTAGAAAATAACAATATATACACATTTATATTTTTATTTTAACTTTTGGGACGCTTTTCAACAGCCACTTTGCCCCCCATTTAAAATTACAATTATTTTGAATCCGAAGTAGCAAGAAGTCTTACCTTTTTGTGTCCACGTGTGATGGAACTGAGCAACCATATAATGTCCTTGCTTCCAAAATTAATAACATAAATGTCAGACAACCTTCCTTCCATTGGCTGCATGCGTGTGCCATCCGCTGAAATGGAGCGCCCGGCTGTCTCGTGGCTGAGCTCTTATAGACATGCTGTAGTACTAGCGACGGGAGAGGGGAGGGGATGCGGGGCGGGGAGGGGCGGCTGTGGGGGGGACGTTCATTCATTCAGAAGCATCACCTCCGCGAACGACCTACGTCGGCTCCCTACGTCATCGAGGAAACTGGCAAAGGGGGGCGGGGTTATTTTAGCCCCAGAGGCCACAATGCACACGCACTCAAAGTTAAAACTCAAAACTATTTTTATCCAATCGCCTCACTGGTTTACAGTACTGCTGCACCTGCTTGTGAGAGACAACATACAGTAAGTAGATGTTACGTTTATGTATTGTATGTATTTTATTTTCTGAACAGCCATGTATTTTTTAGTGTTAGTATGTTTTGTATGTATTTTGTAATTTGCTCATTTACAATATGTTTGTATAGACACAATGTGTTTATGTATGCTTACTGTACATGTAATCTGTAAATTTATATATCAGAGGTGGCAAAACCAGGTCCACAAAGTAAAAACCTAGCCCCTCGTGCTAGCTAGCTAGCTAACTCCTTAGCTAACTCACTGGGTGCTTGTTTACCTGCTAGGGAGCTAGCTAGCTAGCACGAGCGGCTAAAGCCAAACTGTGGCAGGGTTTTTACTTTCTGGATTTGCTTTCTGTTATTTGTATATTTATTGTCTGCATTGTAAGAGGTACAGTATGTAGTTTGTATACTATTATTATACATTTTATATACAGTATATATATATATTCTGGTTAAGATATGCTATAAATAAATTAAAAATCAATGGTTGGTTTATCTTTTTTAATTTAGAAGAAAATGGAATTTGTTAGAAGCTAAAGAACACATCGTCTTAACAGGTATATATATATATATATATATATATATATATATATATATATATATGTATATATATATATATATATATATATATATGTATATATATATATATATATATATATATATATGTATATATATATATATATATGTACAAACATACAAGTTTGCATTTTAATATGAAGTATTTCATTTGTAATTGTGTCTAGCTGTCAGTAAACATATTATTATTGAATTAGCACACATTTTCATTTTCTAACATGGCTGTGGGCACTTCTCGCAATGACTTTCCGAAAACATGGAACAAAACACGACACTTTTGCATTCATTTGTGTTGTGAGTTTCACATTTGGGGCGGGTTCAAATCTCACATTCTTTATATAATTATTAAGTTATGATACACGAGTCAGTAAAAATCCCTTAAAAAAAAAAAAGAAGAAGACGAATCATTTGTGATTGAGGCGTGAGTCATACATTGAAATGTGCGTGAGCAGATTTCATATGTTTATGATGGCATCGGCAGATGCTTTGGCGTGTCAGGACAGGAAATAATAACAGCTAATAATAAGCAGGGATGACACCCACATTTTTATGCGCCACTTCAGTGGAAGCCAAGCAGGAAATAATAACATTGACATCCAAATCGCATCACTAACGAAAATGGGAGACCAGAATTAAACCTTTTAAAAATAGATTCAAATTGGTTATGGGGTTTGTGACGTTTCGGCATGTCGTCACAAGATTGTCCGCTGGGGGACATGAATAATAAACGCTCACCTGAACACTCTCCAAAACAAAGCAAATCTTTCCACTGTATTTTTCTACTTTACCTTCCATATTTGTCTCCGAAACACTCAATCATCATTATTGCCTCACACACACTCTTTTGATTTCCTTTTCTGGCTAAGCTTTCACGCAGCATCCCCACAATCCGTTCCACGCCAGACAGATCAGATCTTTCAGTACATAAACACTATCCATCAAGTATACTTTTTTTTTTTTTTTTTTTTTTAAATACAAAGTAAATAAGATAATGATGTTGAATTTTGATTGATGATTTGTTTTGAGTGTCGGAAAAGTACAAAGAAAACTCCAATTGAACATTTTGGTAGATAATAATATACAGTATGTCTAAAATCAAGCAAAAATTCTTACACTATGCAAAACAATCACTGCCTAAGTACACTTCAGTATTTAAAAAAAAAAAACTTTTTAGCACAATATATTTGTGTTAAATATTTAAGAACTTTTTTTTTTATGTTCCTATATTTCAGTGCAATAAGTTCAAACTGCATTAAGCTTGACCTATGTATAAAAATACACTAGGCATAAATTCATATATACACACACATGTACACACATTTACACTTTAAAAAAAATGAACCTTTGTTGCACAAATTTAAAATCATGCTTCACCAAATCATTCTCAATTTTTTAAGTTGCATTATTCATAATTACAATTATTTCATATTCATAGCGTATAATAGTTCATTTTACAATTGTTTAAATTAAGGAGCCAGTTAACAAGATCATTAAATACACAACGACAAAATACAATATATGCAATATGATAACATTTTAATTAACCACATTTTACGGTCAAACTGTCTAACAAATATTACAGGACTTTTCAAAATGTGATCGGTCCAATTATTAAATAACTATACTGTACAGATTTGCCCTCAAAATTAAATAACTATAAATCACAATGTCAAATGTAGCTAATCAATGACCATGTAATTGACATTCAGTCACACAAAAAAATCATTTCTTACATGTCAATCACGTGTCCTCCACAGAGGCGGTGTTCTTCCGACGGCCGTTCCCGCGTCGGTGAACATACGAGCAAGTAGCAGGATGTTAAAAGGATTGATGAGGCGCCCGCGTCACTGATGATTCACCTGCAGCACCAGCAAGGCGAGCGGCAAGGTAAGACAGACACGCAGTGTGGAGGAGTCGAACTCAACAAGGGCGGTCAAACGCGTCACAGGTCATCACATGATTTGATTGACAAGAAGCCTGGATGGGCAGATGTCCTTTCGGATGGACACAACATTAGGGACACTAAAATGATAAAAAAATAATAATAAAAATTGAAAAGACCTGCAAGTAAGTTTAATATTTTTGAAATATGGTTTGTGCTTAAATACAGTGGGAAAACTTACTTAAATGATGACTATTGGATGGCTTGGCTCAGTGGTAGAGTGGTGGTCTCCCAAACGGGAGATTGTGGGTTCGATCCTCAGATCTTGTGATCATACCCAAGTGTCAGTTTTTTTGAATTTTCTGAAGAAATAAAAATGAGGCTGATGTTTTACAAAAACAGCCAATTTTAAAAGCGTCCGATTAATCGGTCCGCCCAACTTCTGATACAGTTCCGCGTTGCTCTTTTTAATCATAACGTATTCCATGTGAGTGGCATGACTTTGATAGGATTTGATCAATATTTCATGAGCGCCTCTGGCCGCTCACCTGAGGGATTGCAAAGCCAGAATGCTGTCAAACATTTCGCTAAGCTTCAACTACTCTTTAAATTGTTTGGCACGACTCCTCAATCGAAGCCTCCCTTTCCCAAAAAAAAATGATGAGCGGTTACACAAGCTAATGAGGCCAGAATGAGTAATTCGAACCCGTGTGAGGAATCAAAGACAGCGCTGGTCAGCTTTCGCAAACACACACGCACGCACGCGCTGCATTCCACCGTGCCTCTCCTTACGGGGTTTCATGAATAAATGATGTCATACGTCACTTTTCACCCTCAGGCGTTATTTCTCAACATCACACACACACACACACACACACGCATGTATCCTTGACTTGTAGCGCTTCAGATATATTCCCTCTTCTGGATTTGTGTTTTATTTGCATTATCGCTCACGTGGCTCCCACATTTTCAGAGGGAGTCAGCATTGGCACACTTTGCTCCACTCTTCAGTATTCCGCTTCATCGCTCGTCCTTCTTCACGCCTCGTGTCGCTCCGCATCACCGTCGTACAAACGACACACAGAAGATATATATAGATATATAGATAGGCCATATATATATATATATATATATATATATATATATATATGATAAAAGCGGGGGGAAATGTTCAACTAATAGAAATATGGCTGCATCTTATAGTCATTGATACAGTAATTTTCAGTAATAATTCATAAGATTGAGTTAAAATAAAAAAGAACTGTACTGTAAAAAAAAAAAAGAGTGATATTGATTTGTGTTGAGGTCATTTTTCTGCCACTAGATGGCATATTTGCATTTGTAAGACGTTGGCGACAGCTCAGTGCATTTTTCTTTTCATACTAAGAGCTATCTAATCTTTAACATGAAGTAACTTGTGAATTTCTGCACATTTTTCAAATTGTAAAGTACAACTTGACTAGTCTCCACAAATATATGCATTATAATGAAATGCATTACTGCTAAATTTTGACGTGGATGTGTCTGCTGTGTTGTGACTGGAAATGCCCCTGTACAGGCTTTGTAAGTAAGGGATGGTCATTAACTCTTTGACTGCCAGACGTTTTCAGAAAAGGGATACCGTGGGTGCCAGCCGATTTAAGCATTTTGACTGATCTTTCAAGGTCCACAGAAAATTATGTGTTTGGACTATGGAAACACACATACTACCAAATGAAAGATTGGACTCTCATTTTTCATCAGAAAAAAAAGTTTGTTTCTACCTTATTCCGTTTTTCAGTAATCAACAATAGAAAATGGTTAATTTCACCTCTGTTTTGAAACAAACGTCTTTTAACGTCTTTGGCACTCCTCCATAGGATTTTACGAAACGTTATTTAACGTTTTTGGCAGTCAAAGAGTTAATTGTGCGTAAAAAAAAAAAAAAGTGTGGCGTTAAAAGAACTTTAAATGAACTCAAAATTAACACACTCATTTTAACACCAATAATACATATTGTATATATAGAGCAGTCAAGTAATTAAAATTTTCAACTAATTAATCGCATCATTTTCCGTAATTAATCGCATCATTTTCCGTAATTAATCGCATTCTTCTACTTTTCTACAAAGCTTGAATCAGCCATTTACTTGAGTAAAATGTTGGAATTAATGTAAAATGACCAGATCGAAAGCATATTTAGAATCACTGTGACTGTGTTTTAATAGCTTCCTTTGATTTTTGAATAGAATTCTTCTTCTGTAAAATACAACTATTGAGCAAAACGCTCAAAATGGACTTCTGGCTTGCAGGTTTATTTGTGCCCACAAGCAGCACATTTCAGAAGGGTTCATTTGTGAGGCCCCCGAACAGGGAATGAGACGAAACCCTAATAAGTGCGCAAATTACTTGAAAGTGTCAAGCAAGTGAAACGATCTGACATAATTAACATGAGCAGTCTAAGAGGTCAGAGGGTGCCTTGACATGAATGTAGATGTTTGAATATTAAAAAAAAAAAAAAAAAAGAAAGAAAAATAGACGCTTAAAACAAAACACTGATTCAGATTTAAAACTGACGTGCAACAACCAGTATATAAGTGTTCAACAAGATCACTGTCGGCCATTTTGGAGCCAACCAGCAACCGTTTCATCCGCTTTGTATGAGAGTGTTCTTTTCATGTTAACCCCCCCCTGTGAAGCGGCACTGGCATGGAGACGGCGTGTTCGTCACAAGTTGGACGGAGGTAGAATATTGAAGTGCACTCCTGTCTGACTCATGAGGAGGAAAATAAACCACAACAATTTGGACAATGTCGTCACTCTCGTCAGCAGCCAAACCAAATGGCGACTTAACTCGTAGCGTTGGCGTGCGTGCGTGCGTGCGTTAGACGTATGCAAAGTGAGAGCAGAGGCTGTGTGGCAATGCAGCAGGTGTTGAAATAAGTGACTTGTCAGGGAAGAGGAAGTGTGTGTTTGGCGAGGTGCGAGTGAGCCGGTGAATGCCGATGATGTGTTTTCTTCTCGGCGCATCACGACGCGATGCCTCGTCTTCAAAGCGACATGCAGATCTGTAAACCCGCACGGATTGCGCAATCAACGTCCACTCATCTACAGTGAAAAAAAAAGTTCAGTGTAAAGACTATTATAGACAAATCATGCCAGTGATGACTCCCTTGCACTCATCTTCTTTTGACCTAGTTTTTTTTATTTTTTTTTAGGTTAAATAAAGAACCCAAAAAAGCTGGGTCAAAAACACACAAAACAAAAACAAAAAAAATGGGTTGTTTTGTACAAAATAACCTGAAGTTATTTATTTAACCCAGAGAGTTGAGTAAAGTTGGGTTAAATAAATAACACAAAGTTGGGTCGGTCTGTTTTTGACCCCATATTGGGTTATTTATGTTTTTTGTGTGCTTCTTCCACTCAGATAATATTGGTAATAAAATGGCTTTTAACCAATTTCCTGGTAGCTTTAACCCATTAGTATGGGTGATATTTACGACATATTGGATCAAAATCTTGACCCAACGTGCTGGGTCAAATCTTCAACCCAATGCACTGGGTGTAAATGATCCAGGATTGGCTTGTTCCTTTTTGGATCCAGCAGTGCTGAGTTAGCTTTTTTAACCAATTTGGGTTACTTTCAATCCTAGAGTGTGTATAAGTACAAATTGGGTTAAATAAATAACACCCCCCCCCCCCCCCCCCAAAGAAAATGTTTAAATTTAAGCCGGGAATTTGGGTGAAATAAATATTTTTCTTTTTCTTAGGGGAAAGTTACTTATTCCTTTTAGATAATTTTGGTAATCAATCAAATTTATTTCATTCCTTTTTTAAATAAAAAAAGACAATAAAAAGCAATATTCAAATTCAAAGTAAAGCAAAAGAATAATAATAATAATCAAATATGTAAAGTATTCGTTTTAACCACAGCTATCCTGATAACCTGCTAACCCATTGGTAGCTTTAACCCATCAATATGGGTTATTCTCAGACCTTATTGGATGAAAATGTTGACCCCGATGCAAATCCTTTTATTGTGGATGTTTTGCTTTTCAAGCAACGTTTGAGTTCCATCTTAATAATAATAATTCCACTTTGACTTTAGATGTTTTCTGTGTCTAATTTCTCTTCTACTGTGAAAGCATGCCTTGAATATGGATGAGACCCCCCCCCCCCCACCCACCCTCCCCAAACCAGTTCCAAGAGAAAGCTGCGGGAATAAAGCCCAATTGGAGTGTACTGCCATTAAAAATGTATCAGATGTAGCGTAGCCACAAATGTAGCACATCTGCTTACTGTATGCAGGCGGACAGGTGGAGGGATTGTTGGAAGGTGTAGCCACCCACCCCCCTCGCCCCTCCATCCATCCATCTATCCCTGAGCTGTCCACACACAATGCACATGACTCATCCAGATGAGTCACCCCCCCACACCCCCCACCCCCTCCCCTCCCCCGCACGCACACATCTTTGTATCATCTCCCCTGGATAACCTTGACAGAGTGTGCGCGTGCGTGTGCGTGTGCTCAAAGGCGTCGCTGAGGATCTGCTCGGTGCCAACTACATCTTATCTTGTATTTTTTTTTCACACCGGGATGGAATTTGGCCAAAAGGGATTCGAATTGGGCTTCAAATGTCTTATCGACAGTCAAGCACTGAGATCTGAAGCATAACAGAACATTCAATTGAATGTACACTACATGGATAATTGAGGTGGTTCATTTACTGTTGTATTTTTTTCTGAAACATAAAAATGCATATACTGTATATTTTTCACAAATCTGTGAGAATTCAAAACAGAAACGGCATCAATAGGAAAAGAGGTACCCCACCACTGGGCTTAAAAATATCGAACAAGCACATATTTTGATAAAAATATTGAGACAAACACACAGTATTGCAATTCTTTTTATATATTAATACTTTCGTAAATTGATTTCTTGTAGAATCCGTAGTGAAACAAAAACGTTACATTTATTTATTTATTTAAAAAAAGAAATCAAACTACTGCATTCATAATGAAAAGAAATACCGGTATAGAAAATGACAAGTTAAAATGTGCATGAATGATTTTATTTACAAAATAAACACATTTGAGTCATTTACTTGGCACGTTTTGCCTTAAAATAGTTCAGGGGTCGCACATGTTTGTGAAGACTGCAAGTCAAAGTGCTTTGGAAATTCAAGTGGATTTAAAAAAAATATATAAAAATAATTAATTCTTGACTAAATTATTTAATTTTAGTTTAAGTGTATATATATATATATATATATATATAAATAAATAAATAAAAATGAAAGATTGTTTTATTGCAATACAAATTCATTTATTGCTTGTGTTTAAAAATAATCGCAATCTCAATGATGTTCAGCTGTAAAGTGTAATAATCTACTGTCCCAATACTTCTGTCCACTTGATTGCTTGAAAAGGTTTTGTGCACAAAACCTCTTCTGACTTCTGCACACTTGTAGTGTGACTTGTCCACCAGCAGATGTCAGTGTCGCTTTGGCCAACTTGGGCCTGAGCACGTCGTGCTTGGACGTGCTGCCGTCACACGAATAATCCGCAGGAAGTGCAACTTGTTCAGCATCACAAGACAAAGGTGCGAGTGTGTGTGTAAATGTATGAGTTGGCTTCTTGAAAGGTCCGGAATACTGAATTCCCCAGGATGCCTGTTTGGAGTGTGGACCAGACTGAACCACGCTTTTGCTGGGAAAAGCGTGTTGAGCCCTTTTACAAGAAAAATGAGGGTGTTGACCCCTTTTGCCCAAAAAAATGTGGGTGTTGAACCATTTTTCTGGAAAAAGTGTGGATGTTGAGCGCTTTTTGAAGAATCATTTTTGCCAGGAAAACTGTGGGTGTTGAGCTCTTGTTTTAGAAAAATAAATAAAAGTGTGGGTGGTCGGACATGGGTGTTCAGCCCTTATTGTGGAAAAGTGTGGGTGTTAAGTTATTTTTGGGGAAAAAGTGTGGGCACTGAACTCCTTTGCCATGAAAAATGTGGGTGTTAAACCCTTTTACTAAGAAAATGTGTGGGTGTTGCACCCTTTTAGTGGGTAAAGTTTGGGTTTTGGGCACTTTTTGTTGGGAAAGTGTGGGTATTTAACCCTTTTGCCAAAACAAAAGTGGATATTCAACCCTTTTACTAAGAAAATGTGTGGGTGTTTTTAGTGGGTAAAGTTTGGGTTTTGGCACTTTTTGTTGGAAAGTGTGGGTGTTGAACCCCTTTACCATGAAAAATGTGGGTGTTAAACCCCTTTACTAAGAAAATGTGTGGGTGTTGCACCCTTTTAGTGGGTAAAGTTTGGGTTTTGGCACTTTTTGTTGGGAAAGTGTGGGTGTTGAACCCTTTTACCATGAAAAATGTGGGTGTTAAACCCCTTTACTAAGAAAATGTGTGGGTGTTGCACCCTTTTAGTGGGTAAAGTTTGGGTTTTGGGCACTTTTTGTTGGGAAAGTGTGGGTATTTAACCCTTTTGCCAAAACAAAAGTGGATATTCAACCCTTTTACTAAGAAAATGTGTGGGTGTTTTTAGTGGGTAAAGTTTGGGTTTTGGCACTTTTTGTTGGAAAGTGTGGGTGTTGAACCCCTTTACCATGAAAAATGTGGGTGTTAAACCCCTTTACTAAGAAAATGTGTGGGTGTTGCACCCTTTTAGTGGGTAAAGTTTGGGTTTTGGCACTTTTTGTTGGGAAAGTGTGGGTGTTGAACCCTTTTACCATGAAAAATGTCGGTGTTAAACCCCTTTACTAAGAAAATGTGTGGGTGTTGCACCTTTTTAGTGGGTAAAGTTTGGGTTTTGGCACTTTTTGTTGGGAAAGTGTGGGTGTTGAACCCTTTTACCATGAAAAATGTGGGTGTTAAACCCCTTTACTAAGAAAATGTGTGGGTGTTGCACCCTTTTAGTGGGTAAAGTTTGGGTTTTGGGCACTTTTTGTTGGGAAAGTGTGGGTGTTAAACCCTTTTGCCAAGACAAATGTGGATGTTCAACCCTTTTACTAAGAAAATGTGTGGGTGTTGCACCCTTTTAGTGGGTAAAGTGTGTTTAGTAAGAAATGTGTGTGTACTGAAACTTTTTACTGGGTAAAGCGTGGATATTAAACCCTTTTGCTGGGTAACATGTGGGCATTGAGGGCTTTTTGCAGGTAAAGTGTGGTATTGTACCATTTCTTGAGTAAAGTGTGGGTGTTAAGCCCTTTTTTGTGGGAAAAAGTGTGTGTATTGAAACTTTATACTGGTTAAAGTGTGGGTATTGGACCCTTTTGCTGGGTAAAGTGCGGATGCTGAGAACTTTTGAGAAAATTTGTGAGTGTTGCACCCTTTTAGTGGGTAAAGTTCAGGTACTGGACACTTTTTGTGGGAGAAGTGTGGGTAATGGACCCGTTTGCCACAAATATGTGGGTGTTAAGTCCTTTTACTGTGAAAATTGTGGGTGTTGCACCCTTTTAGTGGGAAAAGTGTGGGTTTTGAGCCCTTTTAGTAAGAAAACATGTGTTTTGAAACTTTTTACCGGGTAAAGCGTAGGTATTCAACCGTTTTTTTGTGGTTGTTGGGCACTTTTTGTGGGAAAAGTGTGGGTATTGCACCCCAAGAAAAATGTGTGCGTTGAACCTCTTTGTGTGGGTGCTAAGCCCTTATTCTGGGAAAAGTGTGGGTGTTAAGCTCTTCAAGTGTGAAAATTGTGCGTCTTGAGCCCCACTGATGGGAAAAGTGTGGGTGTTTCAACAACCTCTTCGTGGCCGAATTGTAATTCCACTTTTCTTTCACAGCCGCTGGCAAGTATTTCTCATTCACTCGGGCCGATGTTCCACAAGTGCAGTGTGACGTATTCATGCATAATGGGAAAAAAATGAAAAGGAAGGGCCAGCATGACTGATGCATATTTGATCGTGCTTCACATCGCAGGTGACTGTATGGTGCGAACGTCGGCACTTAACATTCCTGCAGTGAGCGAGCGCGGGTCACGACGCGGGGCGCGTCCGGGAGTGATTTAGTGGCGCACGTCAACCGGGGCGCCGCACACGCTGCCTGTGTAATCCAGCTTTGGTCAGCCTCTCCCACAATGTGCCAACACACTCAAAAGCCACCCAGTGGCGTCCTTTTCAATTTGGGGGCGGCCCGCTCCACAAGGAGACACGCACGGGGGGGTTCGGGGTATTTGCGGGTTGTGCTTTTTGGACCGGGGTCATCCTGCTCCAAGCCGGTGGCACTCCCCTTGCACGCAGCCTGTCATTAGGACAGTTTAGTGGGATTTCCAACGAAAGGTGATTGGTTTTGTCGAAAACGGCCGTATTTTTATAGCGGGGAAAAGGGCTTTGTTATGAAAATAATTTGGCCCGACCTAACCGCAAAACCATAATTGCTTAGAAAATATGGCAAAATACAGTGCGCCTGTGGTCAAATATTGCACTTTTGTGGCAAAATATAGCATTCTAAACGCAGCGTGGATGCCGTGTTTGTGGAGCGCTCTGCAGGAGTTATACAGTGAAGCTCATGTAGATAGAAAATAGTCCGTTTGCAGCATGCTTGCCTAGTGGTTAGCCCCACAGTCAAAGGTTCCAGGTTCGGATCTCAGGGCCTCGTTTGTGCAGTTTGTGACGCAGATTTTTTGATAGCATTCAATGATATTCAACAAAAACTTGGTTGTGCTGAAAAACAGTTCTTCCTGTTTCATTCTGCTTCTTTCAAATAAACACCATCTCAAACTAAATACCATAGCTGTCATCTAGTGGTTGATAGTGGAATTGCACCTGATATTTACAACTAATTGTCCAAAGCAGCATTGAGCCGGTGCCTCATTTTGTTTGCAACGGTTAATTGGCTAAGGATAGACCTTGGCCATTTTGACGAATATCGTATCGGCCTTTTTTTTTTTTTTTTAATCAGGCAGCCGATAAAAGGTCAAATCTAAAACCAATTTAATCTCAGGGAACCATTTATTTAAATTGTCCTGGGGAACCTTCTGAACCATTTTTTTCTTTGACATCAAAACAAAGAAATGTGATTTCAGGTATTTGGCCCAAAAATATTTACTGTAGAAAACTATCGAGAGCTATGGTATTTACTTGTTTACGTTTCCATTTAACTTTTTAAGACATACTGATAACCTTGGGAGCTCCCTGAACATTTTAATTTAAAAGGATGTCTATTGTCTAAGACAAAAAAAAAACATCTACATTTTGAAAAGTCGGAAAATGTGTTCAATAAACATGCTTTAAGACGTTACAACAAAGTAAAGATTTTAAAGATATTTTAAATTTTTTTATGCCAATATTTTTTCCCCCTTTTTTTACTGAAAATGAATCGGCTTCCTTGACTACTAATATTCGGCATCAGTATCGGCCCTGAAAAAAAAAACATATCGGTCTATCTCTACAATTCGCTACTCAATTTGATTCGTCAATAATGGGTGCACAATCGTATTATGTATCAATTTACACGTGTCCTTAAAAATGCTCTGGAAGTGGAAATTGTCATTTTCCATACTTTGTATTTAATATAGAACATGCACAGTGGACTCTTAAAAGCAGAAGTTTCATATAACATTTAGATGTTATGCCACCATGAAAAGAAGATAATAGTGTACAATTATATATCAAAAAGAAGAACTGAATCAGATGCCACCCATGAGTCATCCTCAAAAGGGAATGCGAGTTTACTGTTGTGTGCTCGAGTACGTATTAGTATGCAACACTGCCAAATTTGGGCGTTCCTGCGATACGCTTTTATTATTTATTTATCATTTAATGCATTATATTTAGTAAGCAAAGATTTAATACAATGAAAGAAAATTAGCTCAATTTACCATACATATATTTTTATTAATATATATATATATATATATATATATATATATATATATATAATTTATATTAATATTAGTATTCTTATTATTTTATCATTTACTATTAAACCATTAACCACCAAAAAACTGTCCAGTGTATCTGAAACTAACTAGACTTAAGCGCAAATGTAGAGTATTTGCCGTGACGCACGACGCGCGCTCTCTGTGGTCGGCCGCCATGTCGAGAGTCACGTCGACCGTCGCCGAGCTTGTGGGAATGTGGCGAGTTTGGCCATAAAACACTTGACCTTGGCACCGGCCCACTTCCCTCGCAGACGGGGAAGTGGCGAGCGAAGGGGAAGCCACACGGGCCCGGCATATCGGGCGCTTCACTACAAGTGACACTTTTTCTTGACTTTTTTTGTCGTTTCACACTGGTTTGACCCGGGGTCACGACCTTTTGGCTGCTGCCTGTTGTGGTGTGGCGTCTTTTGACTAGTTTCACTTCATCTTACTCAAACGTCAATTAAGAAGGAAATTTGTCTTGTGTCATTCTGCTCATTCTGCATTATTTGTATTTTGGGGGAGTTAATACAGTTAGAGGTATATACCCCCCCCCCCCTCCAAGTTAGATTAGGATATTAAAATGACCACAAAAAATGTTGAAGAGCACAACTTTATCTACACCGCTTCTGCGTAACCCTGCTAACAAACGATGCTATGTTTATGAAAAAAAATAAAAAAAAGGATGCGGTGACGGCGCAAAATGCCGGCTGCGCTAAATGTAAATGAAAAGGTTACACAGTTGACCTTTTGTTCTAGAAGTGACTTTTTAGTGCTTTTGCGGTGCTGTTGCAGTGCGCAAGCAACTTTGCCCTGTGGGTGCACTCTGTGGGCCCCCCCACGCACACACACTCAAATTTAGAGGGTTAATTAAAAGCAAAAGCAAATGAGCAGCCAGTGGATGATTTATGCCTCATGACATTCCACGGAGCAGCGGGCCACAAGTGTAACTTATCGCTGACAGCGCTTCATTTTGGAGGAAGTGAAGATGCTAAATCGAGAGTTCACAAAGATCAGCGTTACATTGAACGCGCTAACGCCAAACAACATCTGTGTGCGTGTGTTAGTTTTTTTTTTATATAATTTAATAAGTTGTCAAGAAGTTATTTATTTATGTATTTATTGTTGCTGCTTGGTAACATTGTTTCCTAAATTTTAATGAACTTTCTTTTCCTTTATTTTTAGATGGCAAACAAATCTGCCTTTGAGATGTTAAAACCATCCGACACCTTTTATGTGTATGATTCTTTGGTTGAATTTTATTTTATTTACATTCTTACTATGTATATTTTCCACCAGCTATTCTGTATGTAGAAATATGAGATAGAAAAACTGCAGTAAGCATTAAACTGAATTACTTTTTTAACTTTTTTTTTTTTAATATCTTTTTTGATTGTTTGTTTGTTTTTGTTTTGCAAATACCTGAAATCACTTAAATTGTGGGCCCTAAATCTATAATCTATGAAAGTTAGATTTTTTGAATGGAATTACAGAAATTATTCAAATTTTTGAGGATTTTCTAATTTTTGGACGAGCACCTGTATATCAGCCACAAGAGACTTGCCGATATTGGTATCTGTCGCCATCGCGAATACTGATACCTTGAAATAAGGCCTAGTATCGGCTTAATACAATACTTGGTATCGGTACTAACTCACTTTTTTTTTTTATTACTTGTAGTTAACATTTTTCTACCTATTTATTATTATTATTATTATTTTCCAGTAAATACTGTAAGAATAATTTCCTTCCAATTAGAAAGACATGAAATGACATCATTTATTTTTCAATTTTGTGCCATAAACAGAGGAAACCACAGATGTCCATGTAACTTTAAAAAAAAAATCATAAAAATTGATACTCTTGGCTTGGGAGAAATAACGATATTATCTTTGACTTATAAAGTAATATAAAGGTGCTCTATTTATTATTATTATTATTATTTTCCAGTAAATACTGTAAGAATAATTTCCTTCCAATTAGAAAGACATGAAATGACATCATTTATTTTTCATTTTTGTGCCATAAACAGAGGAACCCACAGATGTCCATGTAACTTTAAAAAAAAAATTATAAAAATTGATACTCTTGGCTTGGGAGAAATAACGATATTATCTTTGACTTATAAAATAATATAAAGGTGCCCAGCATGAGGAGTCCTACTTTTTTTGTGTGCCTTATTATCATTTAATTTTATTGCTCTTGCATGCTCGGTCATGACTTCCATTGAATTTTGTGCGCCAACAAAACGTACGTAACTGCTTGAAGTCACTCATTCGACAAACACATCAGCCAAGACGCGTTTCTGTGTTGTTATATTTTTCCTATGCTGACTTTTACATGCTCGCGATTGTTCCAGAGAGGCTGATTGGACGTGGTTATGATGTGCTGTCAGGTTGTGGTTCCAGATCAAACAACACGAGCAGATGTTGTCGGCCTTGACCGAGGCTCGGCTGACCACCGCCGTCTCTCGTTGCCTTTCAAACAGACCTTATCTTCCTCGGCACGTCGGACGCCCGGGAGGCCCGGGGAGCGAGCGCATGGCTGGATAACACCTGTACGCTGGCGCGCAGCTGCGCACGGGAAGGCGAAGGTAAGCTGTGGAATCATCTGGAAGATTCTCCACAAGATGGATTCAAGCTGCGCCTTTGCGCATGTTTGGATATTGCTTCCATGTGGCGTTAAGGCCGGCCCAGCAATTTGCTGCGTGTACGAGCAAGGTTTAGCTACAAGGTGGAGACGGCGGAGGTTTTCCATTGTCAAATCAATTTCGTGCACTTGCGGATAACAATTACAAATATGTCTCAGGGGCCTTTTAAACTCACGGACGATAGGCAGAGTCTCAGATCACGTGTGTGACACAAAAGGAACAGCAGGCAATGCGGTAATCAATCATCATCTATTATCATAAACTAGAGATGAGCAAGTCAATGAATTTAAATTGACATTGCAATGTAGTAGTAGGAACATTTTCATTTAAGTTTATTATTATTATTATTTATTAAGTTCAATTTTTATTTAAGTCAGTTGGTTAGCTTTTTTTATTTTATGTTATTATTATTATTTATTCAATTAAATGAATTTAAATTGTTGGGGGAAAATGTTAATTTAAGTTTATTTATTATTATTATTATTATTATTATTATTTATTACGTTTATTTTTTATTTAAGTTTCATTGAAGTCAGTTGGTAGTCTTTTATTTATTTTACGTATTTATTTATTATTATTTATTTATTTAGTAAATTGACAAATCTAATAAAAGTAGGTTTTTAAAATGTCTTTGATATTACTTTATAGTTCTTTTGCCTTTATTTTACCATAGACCTAACCTATAAGACCAAAACATGTATGTACTGTCAAATAAATCTGATATTGTTTGTTGTAACATACATTAATTTATTACTTGTTTGCAACAAAACACACACATATACACACACACACACACACACACACAAGGGAAAAGGGCCTTAAAAAATGATCACAAATCAAAATCACAATATTAAGGCTGAAAACAATTCGATTATTTTTCAAAATCATTCCGTTTTATGATAAACTGAGTATTTATTCGTCTTTTGCAAGCCAATTTGGACAATTTATGCTGCCTTTGGGTCATTCCTAGAAATTTGGTTTAGTATTATTTTTTTTATTTATAAATTTAGCATAATTGTAAAAAACATTTTTGTTAATCTTTATTTGAAAATATCTTTTCTTTTTTTACAACCCATCCATTTGTGCATTACCCGGCAATAAAATTATGTGGCCATAGTGGGTCCGAAAATGTGAGTCAAATCTTTATGATGCCTTACTCTAAAAATAAGCAACTATCGTTTATTAAATTTGTGCATCTCACTCTTGGGCCATTATGGGTAATCACTTTTGCTTATCATGACTCACCACAGTAGCGGCGTAACTGCAATGGCTATCAGTAGGTAGAGGGAGGCCGCAGCAGTGCCAAGGCAGCTGTTGCTATGGCAACTGCCTCTCGTCATTAACACACTCACTACACACGACGAGCGAGGCTCTTACGCAGACAAGGCCACTTCTAAGTGCAACACCAGACAACTCTTTTCATTATTGTCAACACACAATCGTCGTAGCGCATTCAAGTGTGCGTCACTGTGCTGTTTGCGCATTACGAATGTTCCGAGGGGTCTCGTGTACCTTTTCTCCAACTCTCGTGCAATTTTGTTTGAGTCTATTTATCATAACGTTTTCTTACAATTATTTTCAAAACCTTTTTATAACACAGCAACACAACGTAGATGTTTAGAGGTCGTCTTAAGCCCGTATTCCACTGAGGGATGAACGTTTGTGACGCTAGCGAATGTTGATTTCACGTCGGGGTTTATTCAAGGTCGCAGAGTTTCCTAAGCATTCTTCAAACCGTCTTACTAGTTCGCTGATGTGATGTGAAATCAACATTCATTAGCGCCGCAAATGTTCTCCCCTCAGTGGGATACGGGTTTTATGAATTAGCCTAACAATTGGCTCGTTGAAATTGTGTTGAAAGCAAACTATTCTGAAACTGAAGGAGATGAGCTCGCTACTTAGCACATTTACAAGCTTGCGACTGGTTGGTAGTTAGCATACTAGCTAGAAATATTTTGCTCACAAGTACGTGAAAAAGGATTAAATTAGCCGGCTGAATCAACTAATCAAAAATGTGATTACAACTAAGTGCTAAAAGCAAACTACTGACGCTGAAGCAGATTAGCTCGCTACTTAGCATAGACACTAACCTGCTAACCATTGCTGACAATAGCGAAACATTTATAACTAGCGCAGCGGTTCATTTTGCTCCCATGCTTAAGACAAGTTGCTAATTACCAAGCTAAAATTCTTGTGTGAACTTTGTGTGCAAACAACAAATAATTTGGTCATAAATGTAGGCAGGTTTAAGATCATTTCATAGTTGGTAATAGTATACGAATTAGCCCACTAGCTCATTAGCCTCTCTAGCTTGTATGGTAAGTGCCATGTACAATGTCTTGGGCATTAGAGAAAGGCAAACAGGTTAGCTTGCTACAGTTTGTTGACAAGTATTCGTTAGCATAGTAACGAACTATCTTGCTATGGTTTGTTTAGCAGTTCCAAATAAGATAGCTAGCATGCAAAATAGCTTGCTACATTTTGATTACTCATAAAAAGTTTGGCTTTGCTTTGACCTTGCAAAGTAGCTTGTTAATTAGCACATTAGTCACTTTTCCAGGTTTTGCTGACTAGCAACAGAAATTATTATTATCACATTTCCGCTATTCATTGTATGTATTAACTAGCTTATTTTATTTGGTCAGAGCCCAAAGTAGTGTACATTGTACTACTGTTAAAGTTTATATTTCAACTTTGACGAAGAACCAAAGTAGAAAGTTCAGCTGTCACCAAAGTCATAAAATGTCCTCGTTGAATGTTTACCAAACGTCACTGATCGATCCAACCATTTTTTCTACCGAAAGCCACAAATGTGAACCTCATGGCGCGGGGAAGGAAAATCCCCAATTGCCAAAGTGATTAGGGTGTCACCTCAGGGTGATAAATGTCTAACCAAAAAAATCTGTCTTATCAATTCTGATTTCTTGACCTTTTTTTCAATCTGGGTGAAGTCACATTGTTAGCGAGTCCGTTAGCATTGTTAGCTCATTACATGTCTGTTTTTTTTTTTTTTACAACAATGACTGTAGTTCAAATATAAATGATGTAGAATACATCTGGAAAATATTCATGGCGCTTCACTTTATAGTGCTGTTTTAAAATGGAATATATTCTTTTTTATTTTCCTTTCAAACTTCTACCTACTACATCCTGTAAGGACAACGACCCTTAGCACACTGTGATATCAAAAGAGTGGCTTGAGGACAGCTTTGAGAATGTCCTCGAGTGGCTCAGCGAGAGTCCAAACTCGAATCTGATTGAACATCACTGGAGAGATTTGATAATGGCCGTGTCCCCATCCAACCTGATGGAGCTTACTTTGTGTGTAAGTGTCGTTTGTCAGACTCAAAATTGTATAGTGGTAAGTATGCTGGATAATTAGAAAAAAAAAATGTTTTTAATACTAAATAATTTTCACTGCCATTGACGGCCATAGATGTTAGACTATTTCTATTAGTTTAACATTTTTGTTCCACTTTTGTCAACAAGAATATGAAAACCTAGGAAAAAATTATTGTTATCATTTAGACCAGATATAAAATTTGTGATTAATCACAAGTTAACTATTGAAGTTATGCAATTAATTACAATTAATCTTTTTTTTTTTTTTTTTTTTTGAAAAAAGATTTTAAAAAAAGAAAAAAAAGAAAAGATTATTAAAAATTAGGTCGTCAGGCGATTAAAATGTTCAATTATAATTAATTGCATGACTTCAATAGTTAACTCACAAATTTTATATCTGGTCTAAATGTACAATATTTTTCCCCCTAGGTTTTCATACTCTTGTTAACAAAAGTGGAAAAAAATGTTAAACTAATAGAAATAGTTCAAATGAATTTTTGACGTCTATAGCCGTCAATGCCAGTGAAATAGTTAATTAATTGTTTTTAAATGATTAAACAATGCCAAATGAACAATAATTGGTTAATAAACTTTTCTTTTTTTTGTTATAGGCAAAACCATTGGAGATTTGTCTGCTGCAAGATAAATGACCTCACCACTCGCCAAAGTGGCAGACCCCGTCCACTGTATACACACCTACAAGTGAGTGTGTATAATCTACGGAAACACTCTCAACGTTGTGTTGACACCGCAGGTGATTTGTGTGTCTGCACGGGCTACCGTATAAACTCGTTTTAATTCTCCCCGCTGCCGTTAATGCCCGTCGGCGTATTAAAGTCGCTGACTAATGGCCCGCTGTTCTGGTGCCCGATGACGTCTTAAAACGAGCCCTGCTTGGCCTGCTTTGTCTCAACTGGCACGTGAAGTTACTAGAGTACGAATGCCATGTTTGCATATCAGTTAACGATGTCTGGGTTGACCAAAATGGCAATCGAATTAGAAAATATAGGATGAAAAGAAATTGATTTCATCCACTTTTACTTAATTGGTTTTAAGGATCTGAATATTCCCGGAAATCCACGTCAGACAAAATGTGATAATTATTAAGTGTCCTTTTTCCTCACAGAAAGAAAATATTTTTTCTAAGCAAGGTTAACATTAAATAAGATAACAATTTTAATAATGAAATCATTAATATATATTATTTTATTATACAGTTGTGCTTGTGAGTTTACATACATACCCTGTCAGAATTTGTAAGACATGTGCCATACTTTAAATAACATGAGTGAACAGGAAAAACATATTCATTTTATTTTTTTTAAATAAAAGTTTAAGGCTTTTCAAAATAGCACAATCAATAAAACATGGTGGGAGAAAAACTTAATAATATGGTGCCCAAAATTGACAGTATTTCACAACTTCTGCCAGGTTATGAACACAACTTATACAGTATATTTAAAATGCGTAATATATCACAATAACATAAACTCTAACAAAATTACAGTATGAAAAACTACAATCACATGAGGCGTGTATTGGAGTCAGTTTAAAATTATTTTCTTCACTAAACATCTGCAGTCTTCCCTAAGTGTTAGTTTGTCCTCATCACAACCTCACATGGTAATTATTTTGGAATAAAAAAATCTGCAAAATTAGTAGTTTTCTGTCAGTGTATTCGACGACAACAACAACAACAAAAACAGCCATCTTTTCCTTGTCCCTGCTGCCTTTTGCACATTCTACATGCAGTTACATGCTTGCGCCACTAAGGGGCAGGCTCCCCCTGTGACAGGCAGGCCGCTGTCAATGTTAGCCGCGCAACTGCCGGCACGGAGCTGACTGACACACTGACACGTTAACACCCTCCGGCAGCGTGTGAATTACACTCCATTGTGTTGCTTTGCCGTGACGCGCTCTTCTCTCCTACGTTATATGCATATGCGCGTCCACATCCGTGTGCGCGTGTGTCAGAGGCCTTTCAATGAGCGCGTGCGTGACGGCGTCAGTGAGCTTTCACTCCGTTCCCAGAGTCAAGTTCCCCAATCTCATTTGAAGTGTGTGTCGCCTTCAAACGCATACACACATTCCCCACTCGTGTGTCTGCTGCTTTTTTTTTTTTCCCCCGCCCTGTGGCGACGCGGGCAAGTCTGAGCACTCTCACCAGCTCGGTCGGCCTCCCTACAACGCTTTTTTCATTGGATTTGCCCCTCGGGGTTCTTTTTCGGGAACATCTACCACCAACGCGGCGTGCTTGTGCGTGTGTGTGTGCCCTGACCTGCACTTGAACCTTCACCCCAGTGTGCCTGTGGTGTTTCGAGAGAGCTGCCACACCAGGCAGAAGTGAAACCTGTGTGTTGCTGACTTGTGTGCGTGTGCATGTGTGTGCGTGTGTCTATGTACACGTTTGTGCCCACAGACGTACCTCCGTTGCATCTCTGACGCCATCTTTCTCGTTTTCTTCCTTCAGTGCGGTCACAACTACGCGCACTTTAGCAGTCCCGCGAGGTCGGAAGTGTCTCATGTTCACACACGCAGACACACGCGCGCGCACACACGGGTTCAGCATGGAGGCCTCTTGTGCCTTGCTGCAATAAAGAGAGCACACGTTGTCTTTTTTTTTTTTTTTTTTAACGTCTATGAGATAGTCGAGTTTGTTGCTACTGCGTTTTCACACGGCCAAAGGAGCGAACGGTCTCATTGTGAAACCGTGACAGCGACTTTCAATACACTCTCAACAGTTTTTTTTAGAGGGGGGCGAAAAAGAAGACGGTTTTAGATAGGGGTGGGAATCTTTCAATGTCTCACAATTCCGATTTTTGGGTCAGCGATTCGATACAGAATCGATTTTCGATTAAGAGCGATTTTTGATTCAAAAATGATTTGATTGACTGATTTTTGCTTCAATCTATAGATGTGCAAGGAATCGTAATGATCTACTCTGACTCGCTAATGCTAATTATCACTAAGGCACTTTTATCACTCAAAAGAACGGCTCCACGCTGAAAAAAAAACTTTTATTGGAATAACTTGATCGTGACTTTTTCCTTCTACTCTCTAATGTGGCTACAACTTAGTGTGCCCCTCAGTGGCCAAACCAGGTACAACATGAACAGCACTCTAAATAAAGGCACACACAGACAAAGGCAAGACAGTATAAAATAATTTAAATAAAATCGATTTGGGGACATTTAAAATTGATTTTGAATTGTACTAAATGAGAATCACGATTCTTATGAGAATCGATTTTTTTTTCCGAAAACCTTCGCAATGTAATATATTTTAGAATGATTAGGGGTCTGGCTTTTATTTTTTACCAAAGGATAGTAAAAAATGTTACTAATATTTTTATAGTGCAATTTTAAATGGCAAAATTAGCACTCAAACGAGAGTTTACATTTTCCAGATACGACGCTGCGTTTTTATTGCCGATTGTATTTTTGTACATGAACGCGATCATTTCCGTTAACGCAGGGACTAACTGTATTTTCTCTCTGCACCATTTGTTCTGTCAAAGGGCTGAGAAACTATTAAAATGTGACAGAAAGACAAACACAGCGGGGGAGGGGGGGCTCCGAGTGCACTCGTCGCTCGCTACGGCGCAGCTGAGCGCCATCCAAGCCGCTGATGGACTTTCCAGCCAATCTCTTCTCGGCTTTCCGCCGGCCTGCCAACGAGCACAGAACAGCCCCCGTCTCTTTCCTGCCGCTGGCCGCTACCTGGGGGGGCAACTAGAGTCAAACTCGGCAGGGGAGGTAAAGAGGGAGAGGAAGGGGGGGTCAACGGGAAGTGGTATGTGGGTGGCAGTGCCAAGGGAGTGCGGAGGGATGGGACGAGGAAGGTGGGCGGGGCACTCAAGAGAGAGAGAGAGAGAGAGAGTGGGAAGAGATTTTGAAATGTTTTTTTCCCATCTTAATGTTGCAATTGCGATTTAATATGTGATTTTTTTTTTTTCAAAGTCCTCTTCTCATGTATTTTTTTTTTTTAATCAAACAAGCAAAATATCTGATTTTGACTTCGGGGGGGCTGAGAATGAGGGAGCCCGCCGGCCTGGTGGCTTGACAGATGCCAAAGTCCAGACCCGCAGAGCAGGAAGTCATTCATACTGAAAAGTGCTTGTTAGCAGCTGTCTACAGTCGCTGTGACACATCAGCTCTAAATCTGGAAGGTGGACAAATGTTTTGTTTTTGTTATCTCAAAGGAGACAAATTGAGCATTTTTTTCACAATTTAGTACAATTTAAAACTGTTCATTGGTGTTTTAATAACATGTCTTTGGCATGTGCAGTGAACTTGAACCCACTTATTTGCGCTTTGGTGTATTTTTTTCCTTCTTTCTGCAATGCCCAAAGATGCCACAAGATGGCTCCAAAGCTGCGGCTAATAGGAAAGTAGTAGTTGACGTCGTGGTGGAGATGCAGTTTTGTTCTTTTTTTCCCATAAATAATCTGTAAAACATTAATTTTAAAAGGAATATTGTAAGAGGCATTTGAAATGTGTAGCTGACGGTCACAATCGTCATGGTCTACATTTACCTGCCATAAATAAGATAAGTGGTCCTGTGGCACCATGACTTACAAAAAGGTCAAAAAATGAAGAAAGTACTGCAATGAAAAAATGATTAATGTGTTATATTTCTTTACAATATGTTCTATGCAGCTCCACAAGTCTAAATATGGTATTCTGTTTAATATTGTGTTAGTGGAATATGAGCTAAGCAGCTAAATCCAACAGTTTTCATCAATATCAGAAGGCGGCCATTTTGCCACTTGCTGTAGAGTGAAAACGATCCTGAGTTAACTGTTGAAGTCATGCGATTAATTACAATGAACAATTATAATCACCTGACGCGATTTGAAAAAAAAAAAAAGAAGAAAAGATTTTGTAAAAATTAGGGCCGTCAGGCGATTACATTTTTTTATTTGTAATTAATCGCATGACTTCACTGGTTAACTCACGATTAATTGCAAATGTTATATCTGTTCTAAATGTACAATCAAAAAATTCTAGGTTTTCATACTCTTGGTAACAAAAGTGGGAAAAAAGAGTGAACTAATAGAAATGGTTCAAATTCATTTTTGACGTTAACAGCCGTCAATGGCAGTGAATGAATAAAAAAAAAAGATTATTAAAAATTAGGGGCGTCTGGCGATTAATTTTTTTAATCGTTATTAATCACATGACTGCAATAGTTAACTCACGATTAATCACAAATGTTGATATCTGTTCTGAATGTACAATAAAAAAAATCAAGTTTTTCATACTCTTGTAAACAAAAGTAGAAAAAAAAGTTAAACTAATAGAAATAGTTAAAAAATCATTTTTGACGTCTATAACCGTCAATGGCAGTGAATGAGTTAGGTAACAGAAACTACGTTATGTTTACAAAATGAAGTATAGCGGGGATCCACTCTTACAACTTTTCGTATAAAATGCTATTAAATCCATGTCGTTTAAGCCGCAGATATACCGTAACCCTTCACTACAAATGAGGATGCACTTTCCTTGTCAAAATCTCTCCGCGCAGCGAGCAGTCAAATGGGGGCCGACGCGTCCCACCCCTGCTATTAGTGGTGCGACACCCGCTCCAATCAACTTCATGTTCGGCCAGACGAGCACATCAGCTCAGCAAACAGCCACTTAGCCGGCAGGCTTGCGGCTTGATGGAAGTCAGCAATGCGAGTGTGTGTGTGTGTGTGTGTGTGTGTGGGTGGGGGGGGTTGCTCACATGAGTAATGAGAATGGATGGGGAGGGAAAAGTTTGGGAGGTGGGGGTCTCGTTGGCAAGGAAATGCCGCTGTGTGCCAGAGAGAGATCTGCTCATCTCATTGCCCTCTCAAACACTCGTACAGTGCGGACACATGCTCACTCTTAAAGCCACTTCCTGCGCACAGGGCATGGGAACTCCCCTGATTCCCCCACCACATTACCCCCGGCCCCCCTCCCCTTTTCTCTCCCCTTGTCCTCCGCCCACTCGTTGCTCTTCCTCCACATCATCCCTGTCCTTTCGCTCACCCCCTTCCCCTTTTCACCCCCCCCCCCCCCGTTGCATGCGTCGCCCTCCACCGACCACCGTTGACCGAGAAGAAACGATTTTGAAAAATAAGATAATTGTGACCCCCCCCCCCTTCCACCTCTTAACTCATTCACTGCCATTGGCGGCTATAGACGTCAAAAATTCATTTGAACTATTTCTATTAGTATAAAAAAAATTCCACTTTTGTTAACAAAAGTATGAAAACCTAGAAAACATTTTTTTTATTGTACATTTAGAACAGATATAAAATTTGTGATTAATCATGAGTTAAGTAGTGAAGTCATGTGATTAATTAAAATTTTAAAAAATTAATCGCCTGACGTAATAAAAAAAAAAAAAGATTATTAAAAATTAGGGGCGTCAGGCGATTACAATTTTTAATCGTAATTGATCGCATGACTTCACTAGTTAACTCATGATTAATCACAAATTTTATATCTGTTCTAAATGTGCAGTTTAAAAAATTCTAGGTTTTCATACGCTTGTTAGAAGTGGGGAAAAAATGTTAAACTAATAGAAAAAGTTCAAAATAATTTTTGACGTCTATAGCCGTCAATGGCAGTGAATGAGTTAATATTATGTTGTCGTTGAGAGAAATGAAGCCACCTGCGGCCATCTTATGTTGCCATTCACGAAGCCTACCTAACTTGACTTGACTTAACGTTATTTTCTGCCTCTATGGTGAAATTATTCTATTTATTTGTGGGGATGGAGACCAGCTCGCAAAAATTAGCATATAATTGATTCCTATTGAAATGCAGAAATCATTAAAAAAAAAAAAAATTTAAATCCCAAAAATTCTACAAAAAACGCTGATAAACCCCCAATCTATGTTAACCCCCCCCCAAAAAAAAGAAGTGAAAAACAAATCTGTGAATGCCAACCTACAATTATGCAAAGTCCACAATATATAAAAACAAAAGCCGGATCAACCGAAATGAATCATGCATTCTACCACATCTCGATGTCTCGACGTCGATTTGAATTCGATTAATTGTTCAACCTTAACCGAGGAGTCTCCTCATACTGATTCCTTCCTCCATCTGTGTCCAATTTATCCGGCGCTAATTTGTTTTTGATTCCCGCCGAATTAGGAAAGCATCGCTCTCTCTGAGGTCGAGTGCGCATACATGCACATGCACATTTTTTTATTGTTTTATTCCATAAAAGTTCCTATAAATCACTTGATATTAATCGGCCCCAGACGGCCTCTCCCTCCCTCCCGCCCCCTTCTCCCCCTCGCACAAACACAGACCAGATGCATAGGAAATGGGATGGCAAAAAAGGGCACCCAAGAGACGGCCTCATTTTTTTTTTTTTTTGTCTCTCCTCCTCCCTCCTCATTCCTTCTTCTCTGAGAACGCTAGTTCACGCGGCAATGCCCGGACCCCGCCGGGTCTCGCTGAGGACATAAAGCCCCCTCAACTAAATTAAAGTTTGGGAGAAACAAATGAAATAATAAATACTTAGACCTGTGTGGGATGGAGGTGAAAACCTCAGCGGTGAATTCATGCACAGCTGTTGTTGAGTCAGTACGCACACACTCACACTGGAGAAAGGTTACGCTGCTCAGTTGTTGCACCTGCACAACCGAACCCAATCTGAGGCCTTTTTTTTTTTTTTTGCCTTATCTCAGCACCGCATCCAAACTGACGCTTGTCGCCTGCAACAAGTTGTCAGATTACGAGCTGACAAACGGTACTGACGCATTCTTGTCACGCCGTCCTCGACTCCTCGGCCCTGTCCATCTGATGTTTCGAGGTCATGAATTCATTAGCGGCATTGAAGTGAACTGAATCGAATCGTTCCACTTAAAAATATATTGACATACGTGTCGAATCGTCTTTTTTAGAGAGATACATCTTTGAAGGAAAGGCTTACAGCAACCTACCTACCTACTTAATTGATATACATGTCAAATCTCGGCATACAATCCAATACATTTACAGTATCGAAATATATATATATATATATATATATATATATATATATATACTAGCTTACTATACTAGCTTCTGTACATGTCTACTCTGTATGTATACGTATCGTTCCTATAGTAGTCTGCTCGCGAGATGGGAGGGGTAAGATGGCCGCCCTGTCGCTTCAATGGCTTGCACGGTTGGGGGTGTGGGCTAATGGCTATGCAGTAGTATATACAAATCAGTGAGACGAACACCGGAGAAGTGACAATGGCGGGCGATTACAGTACAACATCACGCAAAACATTTGGCTGTAAAAGCTAAGGAGGTTGCGCAAAACGACGGCGACACGGCTAGCTGCCATTTTTTTGACAGACTGGCGCGTTTTAAAATCTTTCCACTTTGAAGCCCGGTTCCAAAAGTGATCGGTTTCGAGCCGTGTGGACGAACTGCCCAAACGGTAAGAAACTTGTGCGGATACATTGAGACGTGCTTTCGTGTGGACGGGGCCTAAGGCACACCTGTGCACTAATCAAGGTGTCCAATCAGCATCTTGATATGGCACACCTGTAAGGTGGGATGGGATTATCTGGGCAAAGGAGAAGTGCTCATATAAATAAATAATTAATAAAATAAAAATATCTCATGACATCATTATACTCCTTGTGCTTGATGTTTTGTTATTCTTGGCATTCGCCGTCTTTATTACAAGAAGACAAATAACATGGAAATCACGATTCTCTGTTGACCAATCAACAGACTGTGATGTGTGTGTAGCTCTGTTTAGGAGAAATTTTCCAAGGCCCCCCTCATAAGAAGATTTCAACATACCATGCAGAGCCCCTAAATCCCATAGAAATTAATAATTATTATTTTAATGTTGAATTTGACAGTGAGCAAAATCCGAGGGGAGCATTAAACGTCTTCACAGTCTAAGCTTGCATCTCAAGGCAAAAAAGTCAGGTCACTTGTACCTATCTCAAGGTTAAGATAAGCACAAAAGATGAATAACTGAGGACCGGTTCCAAATAAAAATCTGCGAAATCCGTGAGTTGCGCTTTAAAACAGCAGGGCGGAAAAAAGAGGACGTAATCGCGCAGTCCAACACACCTGCACTCTGTTGGCTCGCTCCGTCAGAGCGAAAAGGGTAAGTAACCACCAGAGAGAGAAGATCTGGACGCAGGCAAAAGTGAATTATAGCCAGACATCGAAGAAAGGGAGACAGGTCAGGGAGGGGAGGGGAGGGGAGGAAGGAGTGTATATGGATGTAATGTTAGCGAGAGGATGACTTTGTCCCACCCTGGGCTGGCAAAGTAGTGAGGCGGCTGCAGCTGAGAGTGAGAGAGAGAGAGCAAGAGTGTGAGAGAGAGAGTGTGTGTGTGTGTGTGAGAGAGAGAGTATGTGAGCGAGAGAGAGAGAGAAAGTGTGTGTGAGAGAGAGAGAGCGAGCAAGCGCGTGAGAGAGAGTGTGTGTGAGAGAGTGTGTGTGTGTCAGGCAGAAAATGTGAGAAATGTGAACGTTGGCGGACGCGGACGAGTGGGAGAACGTTGGTTTTCAGGCACGCAGGGACAGCCTGCAGAGTTCTGCCAAGAGAAACACGGAGCTGTGGTGCATATGCAGGAGCTGTGAGGGATGAGAGGAGGGAAAGGGTCGAGAGAACGACTGCGTGTGTGTGTGTGTGTGTGTGTGTGTGTGTGCGTGTGTGTGTGTGTGTGTGTGTGTGTGTGTGTGTGTGTGTGTGTGTGTGTGTGTGTGTGTGTGTGTGTGTTTTAACAAGACGTGGGCTTCCCTTGGGCACTCGGCTGGCCAAAAGATGAGCACGATATGAGGAGACTGATGAAACGGACTTTAATGATAAACATGACATACAGTGGGTTTAAAAAGTCCACACACCCCTGTTCAAATGCCAAGTTTTGTGATATATATAGGGATGGGCGAGTACTCATATCAGGTATCGGGCCGATATCGGCCTTGTTTAAGGTATCGAGTTGGCGTGGAGGCTGGCATCTGCTGGCCATAGTTAGTGGGTGTTTGTGGTTTCACACCAAAAACGTAATAAACGTCAATTAACGTTTTTGGCGGCATTCATTTGTATTTTAGTAAACGTCGTTGAACGTTTTTGGCGGTAAAAGAGTTAAGGCCAAAAAAAATCTGACATTAAGTAAGTCGTCCTCTGCAGTAGTTGGCGCTATACTATGGCAGTTTGACACATTGGCGAATCCTCTGCATCAGAAGGAAAACATCTTTGTACTTTTTCTTCTTTATGTGAATGATATTACAACTATTTTGAAATTGTTCAAATTTATTTTGTTTGCAGATGACACCACTTTATTTTATCCCGGGGAAAATATACTGTATATAATGTATTACAAGTAATAGAGAAATAGTTTCAGAATATGATGAAGTCATTGTGTTAAATGAAATTTTATATTATCAAAATCGAAAATTCCGAATCTATGTTTAAATAAAATGAAGTATTAAAAATTTTTTTTACGTTGGAACGTAACTATTACGGTACACAACCTGTTCTGAACACAGCCACAACCCCATTTATAAAAGGGTGTGCACACTTGTGCAATCACCTTTCTCCAGTTCTTTAAATTTACTTCCCCTATGAGACCACAAAATGTAAAGAGTAAAAGTAAAAGTTCATCCGTAAACAAAAACCATCTCCAGTAAACAAAGTAATTTGCCCTCGCTCACTCCCACAACGGCCTGCATGCACACCACCACACTTTCCCAACATCTCCTTTGTCCAATAACGAGCGCTGCGGCGCTGTCAGCCGGATAATATTTCGTCTGCGTGGAACGATAAGGCGGCGAGGGAGCCAACGGCCTTTTGCCAAAATCCCGGGCCCAGATGTCCACTCTCAGCCATCCCTGCTGACCAGCGCCTCGCCTGCCAGCGCTCGCCTGCATATCCCCACTTCGCCGAAAATATGTAAATATGTTGACTCGGGGAGATGTCCTCTCCTCTTTTTCGACCTTGTAGCACTTTTGGAGAGGAGGCGAGACGGCGGCCGGGAGACAAAACAGCTCCAGAGCGCCATATAAGGGCCGGCTTTGGGCTGCGGCACCGGCTTCTCATCACTTTCTACTCCGCTGGGCCATTACACGAGCAGGGGAACCGTGCAGGAACCCTCAGCTTCAAAACTTGGACACGCACATATGCGCACACACACACACGTGCGCGCGCAGGCGAGATGCGCCGTTCCGGGTGTGGCATGGAAACGCACACACAGGCCAATGTACACTGTGTTCCACACTCCAGTGAAATGTTGCTTTTTATTGTAGCTCAACTAGTTTCGCTTTGTAAACACGGTGGAACGAGATGCAGAGTTATAAAGTTAGAGTCGGCGCTTTTACTCCAGTTTGGCTTTAAAACACTTTTACTGCACTGGGCTAGCGGACCTGTATTTACATTTACAGCGTTCCCTCACTTTTCGCGGCTGATACGTTCCATGATCAAGCAAATGGTGAATTTACACAGAGGCTGACTTTTTTTTAAAACCCACATTAGATTATGTTATGCTCACGAATGAAAATCCGTGATAGAATGAAGCCACAATAATCGACCCGCAAAGTAGCGATGGAACCGCTTTCGAAATGAAATCTTGTGGATGTAAATGACAAAAAGTTGTTTTATTTCAATAGGCCCGCACAACTCTATATACAGTATTTTGGTTATTATTGCGTTAGTGGAATATGAGTTAAGATGCAAAATCCAGCAGTTTTTATCAATATCAGAAGGCGGCCATTGTGCCACTTGCTGTCGAGTGAAAATGACATCACAGTTTCTCAGGTAACAACCAATCACAGCTCAGCTTTAGAAAACAGGTGCGCTGTGATTGGTCGTTGAGCCCTGAGCAACTGTGATGTCATCTTCAGTCGACAGCCAGTGGCAAAATGGCCGCCTTCTGATATTGATAAAAACTGCTGGATTTTGCTGCTTAACTCATATTCCAAAAATGTAATATGAATCAGAATGTCATGTTTAAACTAGCGAGGTCACATATAACATATTATTGTCAAGAAAAAGCAACACTAAGGAACTTTTAGTTAACGTTGATTATGGTAACGCCGTGTGGACAAAAGCGGTATTGTTATGTCTGAAGGAAGACCACATTTCCTATGAGGACAAGCGCATTGGGTTGTTGTTTAACTCACTCCAATGAGTGCAATCCAGGCCAGGCTTGACTGTCCTTTCATCCGGGGTAGGTTTTGACGTATGCCATAAAGAAGTCAGCACAATTGTAGTTTTTTGTGTGGCAGTGTTCCTACCATCCTCCTCAAAGTTGCTTAGTGCCAATAAAATTGAGACAGACCCCCTCAGGCCATGGCAAAGGTACCATTCAACTAGTTTGAAGTCGATGTTTCATCAGAAGAGTTGTGAAAATATTGTATTAAGGTTGAAAAGTTCCCTAGTGCTAGTTTAAGGTTGATTTCCCCTTTAAGAAAAATGTGAGGTCAAAATACTAGATTGGAATTTAGGTAAAAAAAATTAAAATAAATAAGTTGTAGTTTTATGACAAAAAAAGGCAAGAAAATGTCCGATCAGATCATTTTATAATAATTATTTTTTTTTTAAATTCAAGAAAAAAAATCCTAATGTTGCTTTTCAAGTTGCAATACTCCGAAACTTGATATTAATGAAAAAAAGTTGCATTATGAGGAAAAAAAAGTAATTGTCTTTCATAAATGGGGAACAATATAGTTTTCCAAGGAAAAAGTTATCACAAAAAAGTAATTACGATATATTCTTGGGAGGGCAGTGTTTCAGGAAAAAATAGTCAAGTTGTGGTTGCAATTTCATAAAAGTTTGTTATGAAGAGAATCATTTTCTTGTTGAACATGTTTGCCATATTGTGACCGGAACAAAAATTCTTATAGTGAGCATGTTTCAGTGTATACTTAAAATCTATTGGCCAATAATTTTTTTTTAAAAAAAAATCTTAACCCCACGTCGATGTTGCCCCCCCATTGTGAGTGTGGCATCGCCTGCTTGGAACGCCAGCGCAGATGTATGCCATCATGACAATAAATCTCCGTCCCCCCCCGGCATGTAACTCCGCAGCGCCGCCATATTTCACAGCCGTCATCGCCTGTGTCGCTTACACAGCCGCTTACGTGTTGCGCGTCGCTCATGTGTGCAGCCGCTGAACTCTGCGTGGCCTCTCGGGCCCCCATCGTTCGGAGACGGAGAGAAGACAGAAACCTCACTCGCTCTCATTTTCCACAACTCTACCTCTTGACTTGGTATTTGTGGTTGGCGCAGTGAGTGTGTGTGTGTGTGCGGTGGGTAAAGTCATCCAGGCCTCTCTGGCTTGTGGTTTGGGTCTGTTGGTGAAGAGCAAGGGTGAGGGTGGCGGAACATTATGGCTACCACACTGCCACAGACATACTGGCACCACTGGCCCAGTTCGACTTCCCCTTTCCAAGATATAGAACCACCACTTTGTGTGTACGTGTATGTGTGAGAGCGTTTCAGCTTCCTGGCACACGTCGTGACCTTTCGAACACGTCCCTGTTTGTGAATCTTTTCATTCGTGTGGGTGATTATATTCTCAGGGCATTGAATCTATAGGCCGTGACAGGGCTTTTCCACAGCGGGACAACGAGGCGCTCTAAAGCGGTTACACCAGCCCGAAACACACATCCACACATTGGATTTCATGTCAGATGGGTTTTTTTTCTCTCGCTCCTACACTTTTTCTACACGGCGTGCACACACTCACGGCAGACAACGAGGCACTCTAAAGCAGCTATGTTAGCTAGAAGCCCCAGTCCCCACACTGGCTGTCAAGCCGATAACCGCTAATGCAAATACAGACGCTTCAAGAGATGCTTGACTCATTTAGCCATTTTAAGCAGTATAGATAATATTTTGTCACTTTTAATGTCCAATCAATGCCTTTAACTCACTCACTGCCATTCACGGCTATAGACGTCAAAAATTCATTTGAACTATTTCTATTAGTTAAAAAAAAATAATCCACTTTTGTTAACAAGAGTATGAAAACCTAGGATTTGTTTTTTGTACATTTAGACCAGATATAAAATGTGTGATTAATCATGAGTTAACTATTGAAGTCATGCGAATAATTACATTTAAAAATGTTAATCCCCTGATGCCCTAATTTTTAATAATCTTTTCTTTTTTTGAAAAAATATTATTTTATGAAGAGAAAAAAATAAAATGAAAAAAGATTATTTAAAAAAAGAAAAGAAAAGATTATTAAAAATTAGGACATCGGGCGATTATTTTTTTTTATTGTAATTAATCACATGACTTCAATAGGTAACTCACGATTAAGCACACATTTTATATCTGTTCTAAATGTACAATAAAAACTTTTTTTTAGGTTGTCATACTCTTGTTAACAAAAGTGGAAAAAATGTCAAACTAATAGTTCCAATGAATTTTTGACGTCTAAAGCCGTCAATGGCAGTGAATGAGTTAACACCACATTTTGCCACTTGCTGTTGACTGAAGATGACGTCACACATGCCAAGGCAACAGGTCATGACCAATCATGGCTCAGTTTGCAAACGTCACATGACCAAACCCAGAAAACAGGTGAGCTGTGATTGGCCGTTACTGGTTTCCTGAGCAGTTTGTCCAATCATGAAAGACAGGAAACAAAAGAGTGGTGTTAAGTTCAGGAAGTAGTCGAGCTCAAAACTAACCGAATCTTAAAAAAAAAAAGTCAACATTAAGTAAAAAGTAATTATATGGAAAAATGTATCACATGACTAGTGTATACTGTAATTCCAGCCTGTTCTCTGAAAAAACAACTAAATATGTCTCATCTTGTTTTGGAGTTGTCCCAAAAAACTCATAGCACTTAACATGATAATTAACTCTTGGTCTCTGTCCAATGAAAAGCAAAACAGCACTTAAGCACACATTCATGCATGTTAGGAGAACTAAAGAGTCTCAGTTGTCCATACGTAGGCGATATATATATATATACTGTATATATATATATATATATATATATATATTTTGTATTGTTGTAGTACAGATGGCAGTAGATCACTCTTGCCAACTTTGACTTTTTCTGTATTTTTCTGCAAGGGAGTTTGTCTCCATCCCTCCCCGGGGGCTGCCAGCAGTCTGGGCACTCGTTTCACCACTTGGCCCTGAACCCGGCAGGATGTGGATGATCCAGGGTGTGTGTGCGTGTGCGCGCGCATACGCCTCAAATCTTTTTCCTTTTTTTTTCCCCCTCTCCTTATTCTGATTTTGCGTCTTGGCTGACTTTTTTACCTCTCGAAGAATTTGGAAAGGCTGTGAGACCCCCCCCTTCCCCCTATTGACTTTGAGCAGCACTGCCTTTGTCTCTCTCTCTCTCTCTCTCTCTCTCTCTCTCTCTCTCTTTCTCTCGGCTGATTCCTCCCTCGCTCCCTCTCAGGCCCATGTCTGCTGTGGCTCCTCGCTAATAGATTTCATATGTTGCTGCAGTTGACATCAGTCTTAAACTATTCTACATGTGATCCCAGATATTTCCTCAGGAAATCTGTCAGATATTTATTGAGGGCTAATAAAACAAACTTGCATGTCCTTCTACCTTCGAACGATCTCCTCTCGCTATTCTCTGCGCGGTTCTCAAGTTGATTCTATTATTATGACTCCAGCTTTCTAACTTGGCTTTCTTGCTTCCTTTTTTTTTTTTTAATGGAGACAATTTCCTTCCATTCATAAGAAGCCGGCTGGGTCAGACGAGCGCATAGGTTGGGTCTGTGTGGGGCTGCTGGGGGTCTTCCCCTTCCTCTGTTTCTTTATTCTTTATCTCCACCGTACATGCCATAATCAGCGTTTAATACTCATACTACATGTCTTATTCATATAAGTATGCACTGCTTACTTTGCATTCCATTTAAGTTCATTTATTACCAAGCCGCCTGTATGTGGTGCTTTTTGTTCTGAGACGTCTATTAAAGGGGGGTGTTTATTTTTTTTCTTCAAGTGGGCTACACATGGGGACTATTTAAGTAGGGGGCCTCTATTTGAGGAAATAGAATAATTTTACAAGACACTTAAAAAACGTTTAGATGATAAAAATGTAGAAATCTCTACATCAATACTCTGGCATATTGGGGCATATTTATTATTATTGAGCCGTATGAAAAACAAGTGTCTGCATTAACCATGGGTAGAAAAAGAAGGGGAAAAAAGAATAGTTGATCTACATGAAGTTTTCATTACAAATGCAAAGTTTTAAAAATGAATCAGAAGTTTTGTTGGGTTTCTATGTGATTTGTGACATTTGATTAGAAGAGAAAATTGACAAATAATACAGCAAACTCCACCTCCATCGTAGGTTCCATGTTTACAGTCCCACAGTTTCATGATTTTTTTGTTTGCTTAGTTAAGATGAGTACGAAGAGCCCTGACTGTTTTACTCTGACTGCACCTGTCAGCTTTTCTCTTCCCTTTATAGTAGCGTGTGCGGACCCTCACACTCTACGCTTTCTTCGAGGAGGGGAGTGTTGCAGTTACGCTTTGGGCCAGAGGTGGCAGTCATGAGTAAAAAAGTGACAAACGGCACAAAGATCCTTTGATAACTCCATTTTGGTCTAACTCACACTTATTTGGTTTGAGCTAGTCTAAACTTGAAAGAAGAACAGAGAAAACGTAAGGACACAACATAGTTTT
This sequence comes from Vanacampus margaritifer, assembly GCF_051991255.1. NCBI lineage: Eukaryota > Metazoa > Chordata > Actinopteri > Syngnathiformes > Syngnathidae > Vanacampus > Vanacampus margaritifer. The sequence continues at coordinate 25,260,614 of NC_135436.1, read as the reverse complement.
TGTTGAACATTATATTTGCTGTAATCCTGCTTTTTATGCCTACAGAAAGCAAATGCTGTAGGTTCATTTTATAATGTACAATTGTGACATGACAAGTTATGTTTGTTAGTTTGGAAAAATGGAATTTGTTTACTGTAAACAGAGGGATCGACACATTGTTGCTGTTAAGATGGAACCCTAGTGCAGCAACTACAATGAAAACAGCATAGGCCCCAGAATTGAGCCCTGTTGAACACCATACGTTCCGTTATACATGTAAATCCATATTGCACATATTCCTCCAACTACTTTTTTTTATTTTTTTGCTCGACATAGTATGAAGGGATTGTAATAATAAAGAAATCACATCAGTCACAAGTCGACCACTGAGCGCGCCACATTCCCTGCGGCAAATAAAGGCCAAGCAATGTAGCGTGATCACCAGCAGCCAAATGATGGCCAATCATCATCATGGATCATTTGAATCGTGTGTGTGCGTGTGTGTCTTGACATCCGCCGAATTCTCGAGACTGATTCACCGCACCCCTGGGTTTCAATCGAACCCAGGTTAAGAATCGCGGAAATAGGGTATTTCTATATTACACATTTCACTTATTACGTGTGGAATATAACCGCCGCAATAGAGAGAATTTTACTGTACATAAGAGAAATTTTTCCTGGTAAGTGGTTGATTTTTCCAAATCAAAACAACAGCGGAGGTATTCTGATGTTTAATGTCAAGTTAATAACAAGTGATGTTGCACAAACATTTGCAATAGTGCTGTTTTCCTTCCACCTTTCCAACTTCCAGCTGCCTGCTGCGTGTCAGCCTTGTCAGGCAGGTGATGGAGGCAAGCCGCCATGTGGCTCCACCGCCCTCCGACGTGTCCCGTGACGGGCCTCCGCGTTCGGCGCGCCCGGGGCCTGCCGCTGCCTTATAAAGACAGGTATTCACACTTGGCGCAAAGTGCTGCACAGTGTTAAAAAGTCGACAGGACGCCACTGAAACCACGCCGTGAAAAGTCGCAGATTGAACACGCGCCATGAAAGGGAGACGTTTCAAAATGCTTTCAGGCTAGCGTCGAGCTACGAGTTCAACCGACCGTGTGTGCGCTCACCTGCTCCTGATTGTTGCCTTCCTCACCTGCCCCTCATTATCCCTAATTACCTCCTGTATTTAACCTCGTGTCTCATTGTGTCTCATCATCAGTCCATTGTAGCTTCTCGTCACGTTCTAGCATTCCTCGTTGTCACCCCTGACTCATAATTAACTTCCAACCCGTTGGACTTTCGACCTTGGCATTTCGCCGCACGTTTTTGGATTCGGCTGCCTTCGCTGACTGCCTTTACCCTTCTACTAAACCCAAGCAGTGTGTTTTTAGGTCCTACCTTACATCCTCTTCTTGACAGGGTAGTTTGACCAGGATGGGGTAGATACCACGGACTTCCGGCTCCCGGGTTTCTCACAACACTCGTACCCTCCCACCCTCTGCGCCGCCCATCGGCGGACGCACGCGGGGCGTCTCAGCTCTCTGAAATCGGACGGCTGAGAAAGACACGCTCGCACCCGTCGACGGGAACACGCAACCGAGGGGCACAAAGGCGGGAAGCGCAAGAACTTGGACGGAAACGAAGCTGATGCGTAAAACCCGGAAGTCGGAAGTCCCGCCTCCTCCGTGGCATATATCCGTGAAGTTAGCGTAGAGTAGGGTTCAGAAATGAGTACGATTTAAGTCATTTGTTAAAATATATATTTACTTATACATTTATGTTTCCAGAATTATTATTTACACATGTACACATTTTTTATTTTTTGTTTTTTTAATACAAGTAGCTGAATTGATGCGTTAAATCTGCTGTTCTCATTCACTCGCATTTACCTAAAGTTCTTATTGCTGCTGGAAACGTAAATTTCCCAGACGGACTCATCCCAAAGCAGAGGTGGGCATCGAGGGCCGAAGTCCTGCAGGTTTTGCATGTTGCCCTTCTCCAACACAGCTGATATATGATCAGCTCATCAGGAAGCTCTGCATAAGCCTGATAACGATCCTGTTGATTGGAATCAGCTTGTGTTGGAAGCGAGAAACTTCCAAAATCTGCAGGACTCCGGCCCTCGAGGACCGAGATTGCCCACCTCTGTCCCAAAGGGATCAATAAAGTCAAGTCTCAGCTCATGAGTGGTTGGTGTTAGTCAGCTGATAAAGTTTTTTTTTTTTTAACCAGCTTTATTGAACCATAGAATAAGTACAAAACAGTATACCCGAAATAAACAAAATGAAACATTATATTAGTATACTAGTGTCAAATATAAAGGAAGCAAATCAAAACCACAAAAAAAAAAAACACGATAATGCCAGGGGTTTCCTTTATATCCAAATAACTTATTTTTTGTTTTTTTACAAATATTAACAGTTATCAGAGTCTTTCTGTTATGAGAGTCAATTATAAGGCGTCAGGAAGTGTTGCCGTTGTAGCTGCGTGTGTGATGAGTAAACGGCGTTGTTCCACAACTTAGAAATCCGTCTCCGTCCTGCTTTCTCATCTTATAAAGAGCGTTCCATTAACCACCAACGAACCCTCGCGTACCTGTCTGTGATTTTTATAGTGACAGATGAAGCTAGATTTTGTAGTTGTTATTTTGGGGTTGCTAACCTTGCATGTTGCTATTTTCTTTTCCCCCAATGCTATCAAAATCATTATCCTTGAACCCAAGTATAAAATGGCTTCTGACTCCATACCACAGCATACTAGTGGGTGTCTTGGCGGGTTTGAGTGCATAACATAAAAATAACTTTTCTTTGATCATCAGGAAAGACTTGTCAAATCATGTCGTTTTTGCTATTCGAATCCCAAGTGCTAAAATTGGCAAATTCAACCCAACATGGATCAAGTCGTGTAACTCCAGCCCCCATATTGAGTACAGTGAAACCTGCCCCGCCTACAGAGTGATCCCCAGAGATGAGATAAGGACGTACAAGACCATTCCTTAGTGAAACCATCATTTAAAAGAGTTGAAAGTCTGCATGTGATTTATCAGCGGTACCCTTTTTTTTTGTTGCTCCGGCTCTTTGTCACTGCCCAAAAGAGTCGTGATGGAAAACAAACACATCAGCGTTTGGCATGGTGAACCCTGATCACTGCCCTCCCTTTCTCCCCCCCCTTCGCTGGCTCACTCTTTCATCCTTCTCCCAAAAGTACGCTCGTTATGTTCTTTCTGGGTCCCCCTGGCTCCAGTGCCCATAACTCACCCCCGAGCATCAACAGCACACTCTGGCTAACCTTTATAGCGCTGCCAGAAAAGAGAAAGCGAATAGTTGCAAAACAAGAACATGACGACAGACGAGACGAGCGGGACCCCCCCCCCCTCCTCCCCGTCCCGCTCGGGCATTGGGAGAAGCTGCGGGACAGCTTGATGGATGCTCGCGGGCTCAAAGGGTGCCACGGAAGCAAGGGTGAAGGTTGCGAGGCGGGGATGACGAGGACCAGTCGGAGATAGCGCTGGCAGAAGAGGCCATCGTCTGCGTGTTTTTTTTGGTTTTTTTTTTTTTCCATTTGTGTCGCTTCCGTAATGCATCCCATACTCAGTGCCACTATCAGAGAGAGAGTTCAGCGACTCTCTGCTTGCAACGGGGCCTCTGTTTTTTTGCCTCCTCTATGAGCTTGTGACCCACTGGGACCTCAAATGCAACATTTTCTTGAATGTTAAGCTTTTTGTGAGGATTTGGATTAGGAGGAAATGAGGCTCGTAATCGTTCAGGTGCACTCAGGAGTGGTGCAATAATGTTCTTGGATTTATTTTGGCCTTTTTCTTTGTATGAGTAATGACACACTAGTGGGCTTGGAGGTCTGTTGCAAGCAAGGATGGTGGAAAATCATTTAGAATGAGAATGAACTCATCTTCAAACTCCTTCAATTATTTTTTATTGAATATCTTGTTGGAACAACAGGCTTTTTTTTTTGTTGCCTCATTAATTAAATTATATTTTATATTTTTTTTATTAATTATTATTAGCATCATCATTATTATTATTATTATTATTATTTAATATTTATTGCACAGTAAAATCTCAAACAAACGAAAAACTATTGAGGGCTTCCAGGGTCACTGTCCCGCTAGTTCACGGATTTCTTTTGAGTTAATAACTTATTTTGGTGTAACCCTCATTTATATTGGGTGTAATTCCACTGTTGACCAATAGATGGCGGTACCCTGATTAAGTTTGTGACTGTATTCATTTGAAAGGAGAAGAATTCAATAAGAAGTCTTTTAGTCCAGTCTAGTTTTGGTTGAAGGGACTGAATATCATTTATTATAATCCTGCTTTTTATGCCTACAGAAAGTGACGGCCGTAGCTCATTTTATAATGTGCATCTTTGGGTACGATTATTGATGTATATTGTGGGCAAATGTTCTAGTTTGGCACATTTTTGCGCTCTCTCAATTTATTATAAGTGTTCAAATGTGATTGTACAATTTTAAAAGTGTGCTAAAAGACCGTAAATGCCATTACAGCATGCCTAGCTAGAGACGAGACTATACATAGGGTAGCAAATTGCGGCGGTGGTCTGGTAACCTGCGTTTGTATTTCCCATTATTACTTGGGCTATAAGACAGAAGTCAGCACGGACGAACTCGCAAAGTCCACACAGGAAGGAACTTGAACCTGGAAGCTCATAACTGTGAGGCAGACGCGCTAACCACCGGGCCATCAGGCCTTCACACACAGCTCCCGTCTGATATATTTATCCACTGAAGGGGTACGTTCTCCACTTGGATTCATTGCTCAGTGATGACAGTCATCACTGCTGGCACCTTCTTCCCCCGAGTGCAACCATACTACGCAGCCCAGCGTCGACCCGAATATGTTAAACAAACTACAGGCTTGACCTAAATGCTAAATAGAGTGTTTTTATAGATGGCTCATTGTCTGTCAGCCACTTAAGATACCAAAATTATGGCCTGTTTTTGAATGAAATGCGAGTGAAGTGCAGTGTGCGCGGCAACTGCGTTCTGGCTGCGGTTTCCGTCCGAGCGTCTCCGCGCATCGCCTTCGTCTCGGGGCGACTCGGGGGCCCGCATAACAAAGGGAGTGCTTGGAAAGCGGCTAATGCGCAGCATTGTTGTAAACGAGTGTGACCGAGAGGTTAGATACCATATGGCAATGAAGTCATCTGGCTTGGCCCTTCTCTGGAAGCCCCACCCGGGTCCGGGGGCCGAGCGAGCGGAGCAAACACTTTTTTTTTTTATCGATTATGATGAGCACCGTTTTAAATCAAGCTCCCCCTCGCTTCCCCTCGCCTCGGCTCTCCTCATTTATTCCAGCCCACTCCAGGGTATTCTCTTTTCTTGGCAGAACAGTCCGGCAAGCCACCTGCAAAAACCAAAGCCTAACCCGCTTCACTCCCACCTCTTGATCGCACACACATGGATGCACAATACAACACTTGCTATCAATCAGACACGCACAGACATTGCAACATGCGTGCGTGTGTATGTGGACATTCCCACTTGAGACACTTTTATAACTAACTTCCAAGACATGTATTCTTTTTTTATCGGGCTCTGTGGTACTTTTCCCCTCTTAAATAAGTCCATGAGTTCAAGCTGCGACAAAAACAAAACAAAAGGGAAATTGTGTTCATTAGGGGTGTTAAAATTAGTGCACTATTTTTTTTGGTGCGAAACAATTTTTAAATGTGCAGAATTTCACAGGTTACTTCATGTTAAAGATTAGATAGATCTTAATATGAAAAAAAAAAACGCCTTCTAGTGGCAGAAAAATGACCTCAACACAAATCAATATCACACTCGTTTTTTACAGTACAGTTCATTTTTCTAATTTTAACTTAATTTTATAGATTATTATGAAATTACTGTATCAATGACTAAAAGATGCAGCCATATTTCTATTAGTTTAACATTTATTTCCACTTTATATGTTAACAATGAAATGAAAACTTAAAAAAATAAATATTTATATATACATATATATATATTTATATATATATATATACTGTATATATTGTGCATTTTAAACAGATATAAAAATTTGTGATTAATCGTGAGTTGACTATTGAAGTAAATTACGGTTAAAAAATGTAATCGACTAACACCGCTAGTGTTAACATCAGCATGTGTAGAGGGTCGTACAAAATTTGTTCGCCATCTACACTAGGTCAAAACACGTCGGACGTGGCCAAAAGACATCACTTCAGCTCTTCGCTGATTGGCTCTTTCTATTTAGTTACTCTTAAAACAGTTGGGTCAAAAATGACCGATCTTTGACTTGGGTTAATTTGACCCAACTTTATGGCTTGTTTTATACAAAATGACCCAATTTATTTTGACCCAAGTAAAGGATCTGACCAATATTTATGAGTTGAGGAGAAGACCCATTTCTTGACTCTTGATCGGTCCATTTTTGATCCATAATTGGGTTATTTTTTATCCAACCGTTAGTGTAGGTTTGCCCCGCCTTAGCAATGCGCTTGACGGCGACTGTTTTACAACTAGCATGCGTCTGCGAAAACAGCTAACCTTTGCCTTGCCCGCCTGCCGACCAACTCTTGATTTCAGCAAAAGCGTCCCCGACCGGCAATTAATCGACCGCCACTGCAGAGCAGAAGTCGATGCGTCGACTAATCCCCGGTTCCGTTCAACCGCTAGCTTTGATAAATAACCTATTGCCGTGTTTCTATTCCTGCACATCATGTTCCTTGTAAAACTACTGACGTAAGTTTTGCTCTCCAGTCAGACATATTCCAACATTTTGTCCCCCTCAGTGATGAATGCGCACGATCCCATGAGCCTGTGCCGGTGTGAAAAATGACCGCTGTCCACGTTCCTCGCTCTGACATGTTTAAATTCCACCTCGTCATCCGTCACCGGGGCCTGCGTCTGCTACCTGATGCGGCAAAAGAGGTCGGGCCGACGGGAGACGTAAGAAGGGGAAACCTTCCTTGGGCCGGCCTTTTGCCGTAGCAGCGGGTTGACGCGCCGCTGTTTGACTGATTATAAACCCAGTCGTCACTGGCCAGTCTCAGCGCCGGCTTTAACTGCTGGGGACGGACGGCGGGCTTTAGCGGATGAGCCCGTCGTAGCTCATCCTGGCTGACTGGAGGACGTGTTTACACAGCGTTCGTTTAGTCCCTCTTGGTCGGTGTCAAGTGTGTGTCACGCACGCGCAGGTATGACGGCGCAGTCGTCAAGTGGAGGAGTTTACAAAGCGGTGTTTGAGCAGATGGTGCTTGACTTGTGCATGACGGTCCGACATTATTATTCGCAAGAGCACACCTCGCAGCGTCCCGTGTTCCTACCGGAGACTTTGATGCAGGAAACAATCAGCTTATACTTAAACACACTGTAAAGGGAATTCAGACATTAGTTTCTAAAAAAAATAGGTTACGCACGTTGGAAGGTAATTTTTGAAAATGTGTAAAGATGAAGAACAATGTAGTGCTGAATTGTGCACTCTAAGAACAGTTGGGTCAAAAGTAACCCAATTATGGATCAACGTCGCACCTGTCAAAAGTTTGACGAAAGCGGGATAGTAATACTTTCTCTTTTACACCTTTTCAAACCCGTATATTTGGTCCTATACATGCATATCGGTGCACCTTCTTTGAAACTGAACAAGCAAGCTTAACTTGAATACATTGATTTCCCTGCTGCTGATTTCTTTTCTGTCTCTGCACCGAAAATGGAACAATAAATTTTGCTTGTATAAAAAATGTGCATGTCTGGTGGGCAATCCACCAGAAATACAGTAGCAGAGGTAAGAAAAAAAAAACGTGACGACGCAGGATATATTATATGAATATAATTTAGTTTATTGACCATACAAAGTTAAATGTATTATTTGTGTAATGACGTCCGTGTGTCGCGGTTGGATCGTGATATGTGTACGGGAGTAACTCCGATTACAATAAACTCAATAAAGTCACTGATATTCACCTATCGTGCTTTGCTACTATTCTATACATTTTTCATTTAACAGTAATTCCACAAAAATTACCCGACTTGTTCCTAACATATGGTACGGTTTTTACATTACTTTTCAACTTTGATTTCATTAAATAGTTTCCTTTAATCCTTCAGTGAAAATGCATAATCCAAAAATTTGTCAACTTCCCATGAAACCGAGGTTTGTGTGTGGCCCAAGGTTTTATTCATTCATGGATAATCAAATGTGGGACTCGTCACTTTTGCACTCCATTTGGACTTCTTCTTGTCGTGCGTGCGTGCGTGAGTGAGTGTGTGTGTGTGTGTGTGTGCGTGCAAACGGCATGTTGTAAGGATGGATCAGTGATCATGTTTTAGAAGCTACGCTCTCTCTGTCTCTCTCTTGCTCTGTGAATCGGAGCAGTTTTGCGACCGCAGCCAAAACCACATGAGACCAGCAGCCGTGACGCAAGACGCACGCCGGCGAGAAGCCTGGGAAAAAAAAGTGTGTCACCGAGAGTGCAGCCGAGTCAACTTCCTCCTCACGTCTGTTACTGAGACGGGAAGACCTTTAGGTGTCATTGTAGCGGCTATTTTGAATGCATACAAACGACCTTCTACCTGGCTGGGTTATTCTCCTCTATTTTTATTTTATTTCATATAGATTCCATAAAATCTACAACTTTTTAAGTTTTAGACCCATAAATATTTTTCTGAATAAATTCTTATGTATGGAAATTGAGGCGCAAACAAAATAGGAGCGCTAGTAACGCTTAGCTGGCATTAGCACTGTAAACAAGCTGACGTTAGCCATGGATGCTACGTTGTTAGCATGGTTTATTATGTTGTGATAACACTCAAGGTTAATGGTATGCCGTTTTATTTTTTTCAGATCAAATTAAAAAGAGGTGATAAACATACCTGTTGATCAGAAATGTTGCTAATTCCACTCTTCTGAATCCTCTCAGCTGCCTGAAGTTTGCTAGTCTTGCCCACTTGTGAGCAAATGTGGGATGGGCATTTTCCAACTATTTCAGAAAAGCTCCATGAAGGCCAAGCTAACAATTTAGTGTTAAGCTGCTAGGTTACATAAATAAACCAACATTACTGTTTCACGACTTTTGAATTGGAGTGATATTAAACTGCTGGTTTACTTCCACTGCTTCTGTGAGGTACGCAGAGGAAATCGTTTTGCTGCGGAGGATGTGGAAAATATAAGAAGAAGAATGCTACTGTAGCAGTTCACTTCTGAGGTGTTTTCTTTGGAATAGTGCAATTCCAGAACTGCGTTCCCTCCGCAAATCACAGGGGATCATAGCGTTGTAAAATCTGGTCATTTGTGTGCTCTCGTGCTTGTCAAGTTCATGTTTTTACAGCTTAGTGGGCACACTCGTTCAGTTCCGCTTGTCTTTTTTCTGAAAATGGGCGGTACAACATAAATTTCATTTTTATTAACGTGAATGGAGGTGTGGTGCTGGTGTTGGGCCTGTAGTCATGCTGGGGTTATTTCAAGCTAGTTGGATACATGAGGACATGCAGTAACTTTCTCCTCCAGGTGTTACATTATGCAACATTAGCATCAGTCACAATAACAAACACTGCATGAAGCGCTCTGATTTGCTTATAAGATTATAACACTTTACTGAGTGAGGAAATATTATTCATTTACTGTATTGTTTTTTTCAATTGTTTATTTATTATATACTTTTACTGGGCTATTAAATTTAGCATGTATTCATTCATAATATATCCCCTTCATTGGCCACGGGATTATACATATATACTGTACATACATATATAGGGATTATTTCTTTATTTATTTGTTTGTTTGTTTATTCAATGATTTATACATTCATTCAAACCTTTAAGATGTACTGTAGCTCTTTGTGGGAAATAAACTCTTCATTATTGTATTGGTACTTAATTATTTTTTTAATTTAGCCCTTTAATGAGCAATTTATTTATTTATCGGTACGTGTTTGTTTGTTTGTGTGTATGTATGTATTTATTTTTATCGACCCTTGTGAGGCATAAGCGGTTCAGAAAATTATACCATTTATTCATACATTCATCTTATTGGGGAAAAGTATTTTTTTCCATTTGTAAATTATCATCAATTCCTTTAATTGGAAAAGCACCAATTGTATTTATTTGTATATTTATTGATGAAAATAGCCCTATGTACAAGAATTTTTTTTTTTTTTTTTGCAAAATATTTTTTGATTAAGTTTTAGTTTTATTTATTTGTGATATTATTAATCAGAATTAGTATTTTTTTTTTTTTTTTTAGAAAATAAGAAAAAAAAAGGACGAAAATGCCATTTGGTAGAATTTATTGATGATATTCCACTCCCGTCCTGTAGTGGGTGCCAAATGGCTCTTATGGGTCACTTAGCCCCAATGCAACTGTAACTACAAAAAGTGATGATGACCTTCGTACAGTTTAATCCAGATGTGCACTGAAGTTTTATGGATTCTTTGTTTGGGCCTGTGCAGCCCCCCCCCCCCCCCCTACAAAGTTGTGTAGAAATCGATTTTGCTGCGTGTGCATGTGTACGTGGTAAATGAAGTCGACTGAATTCTCAAGAGTTTCGTAGTTCATGTTGTGTCGAAAGCGCTCACAGGGTCTGCCAAGCTGAATGCAAAACTTTGGCCAACTCACATACATACAGTGAAAAGTACCGACAAGCGGATGAAGTGTTTCACCTTAAGTCCAAACGATGAAGTCATGAGAAGTTTACCGTGAGGGCTGGCTGGTGAACTTGCAAAATGATCCCCCCCCCCCCCCCCCAAAAAAAAATAGCAATTTCACAGTTGAGGGTCACGTACAAAAAAAAAAAATAGAAATGTGTAGTTGATACACATTTCTTGTATTTAAGTGTTTACCATCCAGCATCATGAAGTACTTTAATGCGGACTCTTTCAAATTTGTCACATGCAACAGAATGATGTTAAAAAGTGAAAATCAGGGCGGGGTACCAGTGGACGGTGAACTAGCGGTTAGCAATTCCGAGATTCTGGGTTTGAATCTTCTGTTCTCCCCATACGTGAATAAGAGTACGAATGCCATTTCTATCTATTCCGTGTGATTGGCTGGCGACCATCCCCGAGTGTACCAGCGAGTGGGAGCGTCAGGCTCTGCTGGTACTCACAGCTGCTCCACGTTGGTCTTCCAGAAAGAGTTTTCAGCACGCCGGCGCTGGTCTGCTTACGCTGTCCTCCCTCTCAGCTGCCCCTCGTCATTCGCAGCTGGGTTCCTTTGAAAATGTGCTCGAGACAGTGAGGAAGTCTGTGGCCTGATTCTATCAGAGCGTTTGGATTCCATTTGGGTGGCGAGTGGCCCTCAGAAGCCAGCACAATTAAACTGGCCTCTAAGGTAGCCACAAATACGCTAATTTGAACATTTCCATAGCCCCAAATCAAGACTATTTACTGAAAAATGCACCAATTTGTGTACCTATCCTTGCATTTTTGTTCTGTAACGCCCTAAGTTGCCGCACAAATGCCCTGCTCCTTCTAAGCTACTATGTTAGCAGAGATGTAGCTAGTAGTTAGCGTTAGCCACCGGCTGATAGCTAGCTGGAAGATTCCAGTGGAGGTCCAAATGGCGGGTGCGGCTCATTATGGGTGGCAAACTTCTCAAGATGATACCGACAAAGGTCCAGATCGCTAACTCCAGTGGAAAACGTCGCACCCCCATTTGTCAGTGGGAGGTCCCGTGTGTCCAAGGAGGGGCGTGCCAGTCTATTGGTGCTCCTGGAATGTTTCTCTTTGCTCGCTGCGAGGGGTTTCATGTTCAAAGGAAATTCCCCCGAAAACCAGCGTGAAGTGTGTGTGCACGTTTTTGTGTGTGATTTCCTGAAAGTTGAAGAATTGTGACTCAATGCAAAAGGGAACCAAATGTCCCAATCAAGAGAGAGAGAGAGAAAATGGAAAGCCAAAAATGACATTTGAGCATCTTGTGGCAGATGTGCTGCTAAATCAATCGAGTGCTTGTTTTGGCACTGGGACAAAATCACTAAACGTTTGAAGAATGGTAAGCATAATCATAATATTCATCCGAAAGGAATAGAGTTCTTGCTGTGGTAAAAAGACTAAACACTCCCTTGAAGTTGTTACAGATTGCAAGTGCAAATAAGGGTCTGCATTTGTTATCTTACCATTAGCATCAAGAACATAAAATATAAAATGCTAATATTAGTTTTTTGGCCGTAGCATCATAATGAAAAAATAGAGTTCTTGCTTTGGTAAAGACACTAAACAGTTCCCTGACTAAACATGGTACCTGCAATTAGCTTAGCATTAGCTTCAAAAACCACAAGGCAATAGTAAATAATATTAACATTAATCTAAAATGAATAGCGTTCTTGCTTTGGTAAAAAGAAAAAAACAATCACTTGAAACTGCTACAGTCAGTGGTACAAATGGTTAGCTTAGCATTAGAATTAACAACATGTTATGAAAACTAATATTGCTTTTCTGGAGCAGCATTTTGAAAAGTAACAATATTGTGTAAGAGTGGAAGAGAGAAAAATAAATCCTACTTCAGTCAAAACTCCCTGGAAACTGCTCCAATTGATTCCAATTGTGGCGACTGCTATAGTTAGCATTAGCTTAAAGAATATGCTAAGCAATGGTAATATATTGTTATGTATATAATATCACAACAATGACTGAAAGAATATTAAGATCGAACATTGTTCACTTAGTTTAGCTCAGTATAAGCATTTAGATGCTAAGTAAGACTAATACTGTACTGTATTATTTTTAATGGCGCAAGCATAGTAAGGTTGTAATATTAGCACGTTTGCTAAAAGCTAAAAAAGCTAAAAGCAAAAAAATGTTGACAGCATGACTGCCTTTAAATAGCTGCAACTACGCCATCTTCACCAATTATTAACATTGTTCTCAGTCACTTTGTATTCTCGCCTGTGACTCATCTTTTCCCCTCCAAAAATGTTCCACTGCGTTCAAACTTAGTGTTGTTGTGTATTTTGATATGAGTGGTACAGATCGAGATAAGAAGCGGCCAAAACGGCCTCGGGAGTCCGCCGTCACGGACGTCTTGCAGGCAGGCGGGAGAAAATGTTTCCAGAGAGGCCTCGGAGAGTCAGCTGTGTATATATTCAGTGGGGATCTGAAAGTGGCCGTGTACCCGTCCTCCCTCGCCTCCCACCGTCCTCCCTCGCCTCCCACCGTCCTCCCTCGCCTCCCACCGTCCTCCCTCGCCTCCCACCATCCTCCTCTCCTGTGTGCGTCTCAGGGCAGATTTCTCCCACAGTTGGGAGCGCTGGTTTGTGTGGCGGCCTGTTTATACTGGAGCGTGGACTTCCTAGTGGCAGCCTGCACCTATCTAAACATCCCCCCGGCCGCTGCTCTGTGTTCCCGGCCTCACACTGCACTCCCCCCTTCCCCACTCTGCCCGCCTTTGCTCCCCTCCGCAGCCTCCATGTGCGCTCTCACGCCCCTTTTCCGCTTTTTCCTCTTCTTCCTCGAAATGCGGTACTGTAGTACTATTGCATTTGTGGAATATGAGTTAAGAAGCAAAATCCACTCATTTTTATTCATCTCAGTGGGCGGCCATTTTCACACTTGCTGTCGACTTAAAATGATGTCACAGTTGCTCAGAGCTACTGTTAACTCATTCACTGCTCAGCCGTGATTGGTCGTTACCTGAGCCTACAAAGGCATAGGCCCCTTTCACACTGCCCATCACAGTCGTCTGGTTTGCTGTTTGTGTGAAAGGCGCTGATAGAAACTGGGGAGGTGGAAGTCAACCATCGATTTGTTAAAGGCAAATTCCAAATCTTCAATTACAAATCTGATGATTTAATTTAACTTTGCCTCGGAGTACATGTTTTTAAAATCAAATTAATAAAAATGAACTTAAAAAAATTATTTAAAATGTATTTAATTAATTATTAATTAAAATGTATTAAAGTAATTATTAATTTTAAAAAATTAAATTAAAAAAAATAATAATAAATAATAATTAATAAAAAAAACTTTAATTTTTTTTTTTTTAATTTTAATTAAATTATTATTAAATTCTTATTTTTTTTAAAGAAAGGAAGGAAGGATATGCTCTAAATATGTACATACAGCAGTTGCCTTTCACTCTCTTATTAGTATGCGTTTTTTTATATACAAAGCAGTGATTAAATTGCAAAATGCATGTGTATAAATAAACTTAGTCTTCTAATTTTATTACTGTAAATCCCTGAGTTTTCGATGCAAACATCCTACTGGATGTGACTGACATATGCCACACCCCCTCGCCCCCCTTTGGCCAATGAGAACGCGACAAAGTGCCTAGCAACACAAACACCAAATCAAACAAAATGAACATTGCTGCAGCTGCTGTATTAGTTTCTTTGTGAAATCTGATAATTAATCCCCATTAAACTTAATCTGTAACATTGCTGTCAGAAACCCCCTCGCACGTTCCTTTGTTGCATTGTAATTGATTGCTGAGCAAACTGTTTTAAGAAACAACAAATATAAACAGTTGCAAGCTTTTTATTAGCATTGCAATTTTCCAAGCTGTCACTACCCACGTCAAATGGAAATTTATGCTGATAATTTTCCAGGAAGAATATATCAGCATACTCATGGTACGTTTTCACACCAGTTGTCGTTCCTCTCTCTACAACTCTGGAATCAATAAATGCAATGCCAGCATGCATTATTTTCTTTCAAACAGTAAACCATCAATGACACTGGTTTGCGGCCATGCAAAGAATCCAAAGCAGGCCAAACTGTGCAAAGGAAATAAATCATTCTAAAGTATAGAAGCTCAGAATTTCATGACATTCCGTATTGTTTTATGTGATTCATTAAAAAAAAAAAAAAAAAAAAAAAAAAAGACCGCAGCAACCAAAATGTTTCACATTTTCACTGGTTGATTAAGAAAATTGTTCAAGTTAAAAGTGGACAATGCTAATCTAGGATTTTGTGAAATGTGTGATTTTGCAATGAAACCTGTTGACTTGTCTTGATGGATGTGAGATGAATGTATTTGGTGGGGGGGGGGGGGGGGGTTGGTCACCTGCCCGGTGGAGGCCCACATTTGCCACCAAAATTGTGATGCTGCCGCACCGCTCACAATCGCAAATGAGCACCACAAAAAAAAAAAAAAAAAAAGTGTTTTCAACACATGCTGATGTCAACCTCAGGGGGTTTTTGAGTAGCGGTATGAAGTACGATGGCAATCAGTCAAATGGTTTCTGGAGAAGTGTGCTTCATATTTCCTATTCAGGTCACATTTCAGTCAAAGCCGAAGAGCGGCTGACCTCAGCGGTCCCATGAGCCGCACCCTGTGAGCCGTTGGAACTGCTGACAAGGATGACATCATCATGGTGATAGCGCTCAGAGGCGCTTGTTCGCATGTAAGACGCCTCCTTTTTGTTTTTGTTTTTATATGGGTCATTCCAGTTTTGGAGGTCAGTAGGCACCAGCATTTTTGAGAAACGCACCATATTTGGGTTTGTTTTCAGGAAAAGCAGCTTATAAACCATGTCATTTGATTGGACCAGCTCAAAAACATAAACCGTACTTTTATATGAGGTATTTTATTTGTCATGTGCTTTACTTTGCTGTGTTTGGCCAAATATTGTTACGGATACCTACAAACCCAATTCCCAAAAAGTTTGGACGCTACACAAATTGTGAATCAAAACTAAATGCAATTATGTGGAAGTGCCAGAATAGAACTTAGAGAACAGGTCAAAAGTTGAAACTGAGCAAATGTATCATTTGAAGGGAAAACTATGTTGATTTTAAATTCCATGGTGTCAACAAATCTCCCAAAAATTGGGACAAGGCCATTTTCACCGCTGTGAGGCATCGCCTCTTCTTCTTACAACAGTCCGCAAACGTCTGGGGATGGAGGAGACAAGTTTCGAAATAGGAATGCTGTCCCATTCTTTATGATGCGCCAAATACGTGAAAGAAGTGGACTGCAGGCTGGCTGACCATTTCAATACCCGGAGCCGTGATGTTGTAATCGGTGCTGCATGTGGTCGGGCATTATCGTGTTGATAAAATGAAAAATCTTCTCTGCAAGTGATGATGCCTGAATGGGAGCGTCTGTTGTTCTCCGATCTGAATATACCTTTGTGCATTGACGATGCCGTTCCAGATGTGGAAGCTGCCCATGCCACACGCACTCATGCAACCCTATGGAACAACTTGGGTTGTCCTTCAAATGATGCATGTTCTCAGTTTAAACTTTTGACCTGTCATCTAAGTTCTATTCTGAACAAAATATTGAAATTTGGCACTTCCACTTAATTACATTCAGTTTTGTATAGTGTCATAACTTTTTGGGAATTGGGTTTGTACATTATAAAAACATGAAGATAAATTACATTACATGAATCCTAAGTTAAATTTGACTCTTACGTCAAATACAGCAACAGGGTTGCAAATCAATGCTAATGTTAGCGTTTTAGCTTAAGTGTACTTGCTAGCTGTGTTAGCAGCTATGCTAACTGGTCAGAACAAACTTAGTTAGTTAATAAAAAAAAAATGTAAAGTCTTTTTCTGATATGAGTAATATATATATATAGCTGAATTTGCTTATTTTGGTTGTATTGTCTGTTAATTTTTGTGTTATTATTATTGTTAACATTAATACTAGTAGTAGTAGTAGTAGTAGTAGTCGGACGCTTTCTAGAATAGCAGAAGCAGGCTGTGGTGCAACACAATAGCACAGCCTGTTCCTTCGCCTCAGCGCCTCGGGTTGGTGTTCATGTTCGCAGCACATTTTGCGCATTTCTGCCTCCAGGCTAATGCTGCATTCCAAAAAAAACTGGGAAGTCTGAAATGTCTTTACTCCGTCTAGGAAAAGGCAATGGAATTCCACTGGAACTCAAGCTGGAGCCTATCCCTGCTGATTTTGGACGAGAGGCGGCGTACACCCTGGACAGGTCGCCAGCCAATCGTAAGGCACCTGTAGACACATTTGCAGTCACATGTGAAAATGGTTCGACTTGTGATTTAAGTTGCTAATCGCTTTTTTACACATAAATAATCACTAACTCGTTGGGAAAAGTCGACAACACTTAATCTGCTTTTGTAAAATGGTTTCATGCTCAAAAAAATCATTATCAGCATCAATTAATCGCCAAGATGTAGAATGCAGTATTGGTGTGCAGCGTTTACGTTGTGAGGAATGTCCAAATTGAAGCTCGTGGCCGGACAAAATGTTGTATGAGTGAAAGCGCCGCCGTTGCGGCCGTTGACAGATGAATGACTCTTAATTAGAAATCCATAACATCCTGCCACATGGCCGCCTTAACCCCGGCGCGCTTCCTGCTCTGGGCCGGCCTGACGACAGACACTTGCTCCTTCCGTCACTCAAAGCCAGTGAGTGTCTCCACCAGTGCCTTATCGACACGACAACCCCCCCCCCCCCACCGCAAGCCCCCTCCTCTATTTGTAGCCACATAAGACATGCGTGTTTGTGTGTCATTCGGCTCTTTTGTGTCTGGTTCACAGCTCAATTGTCTCTATCGTTTCCTCTGGGGGGGCTGCATGGCTGGGGGGGGTCCACACAGATTTTCTCAAATTTCTTGGATCAATAAACTTTGACACTTACTAAAGCCAATACTGGAAAATAGCTTTTTTTTTTTACTTTGAATTGGGCTCATTTGACCCCGGCATGTTTAAATATCCAAAAGGGCCCAAAACGAAGAAGAGTTTCATACCTAAAAATGGCTTATTTTTGTTTATATTTCTTAAACTCTCAAATGGGCCAATTTGACCCGCACCATAAGATGAGGTTTAAATAAAAATGGTATAAAACAAATATATTGTACTGTATTTGACAATTATACTGTACTTGATTAAAATAGTGAATGGACTGCTTTTTTTTTTATATAGCGCTTTATCTACACAATATGGTGCACAAAGCGCTGTGTAAAAATCCTCACATTTACCCATTCACACACCGGAGGTTCACTGGGAGCAAATTAGGTTTCAGTGCCTTGCTCAAAGACACTTCGACATGATTACAAGGGCTGAGGATTGAACCCACAACCTCCCGGTTGGGAAACATCCACTGCGCCTCGAGATAAAATAAAAATAAAAAAGGAAGAAGAAAATATTTTCCATCCCCCCCCCAACTGTCACAACTATAAAAAGGATCATCTGTATATTAAATTGTTTTAAATACACAAGGTAGATTGGAGCAACAGGTTTATTATACATATTATATAAAAGTCTGCACTTTTTTAATGTGATTTATTTTGCGGCCCCGCAAGCTCCAGCTCGCAGACCCCAGGGTGTTCCCGGACCGCCGTTTGAGAACCACTGCTCTACCACCTCCCCCCCACTGTCTGTACCGGCCCAGGGCACGGGTTGAGCAAGTCCAGGGAGCAGCGCTGGGAATCCAGATGATAACACAAGTTGCAGGCCTGCAGGATTCTCCAGGTGCCAACTCGGAGGATACACAGCAGCAGCAGGCCGGGAGAGGATCTGCTGTTCCCATTAAACAAGACATAATGGACTTTCACGAGACATCATGAGCGCTTATACAAAAGCCTAATGGCCCTGCTGCAGCGTGTCGGCATGATTATGAGGCGAATAGCGTAGTGACGGGGGCGCCCGTGCCCGATGTCTCTCACACTGCTGCCTTGGTTATTTCCCACAAGTTTGTATGTTGGTGTGGGGGAAACGACAGAAAGGTGTCACAACACTCTCAAATGCGCAGCAACTCACAATATGGTGAACTTCTGCGGCTGTTGGTCTTGATGGAAACAACATTTTTGAGGGCCGGGAAGCGCAAACTGCCTTTCAGCGAGCAACCACAAGCTTTATTGTCACAGCGTGAACTGGAAATATGCAATTCATGCTCACGCAATTGTGTTTCCCACACACACAACAACAATGGTGGACGACTGCGCTGCAATTGTGGCTCGCACAATCGATAGTTTCCTTTCATTTTTAACTGTGTAGTTACAGTCCAAGGTCACTCGGAGGAAAATGTTGTCATTTTATTGACCGGCGACACAATGTAGGTCAATGTGGACTTGGAGTGTCTAATGGAAGATTCACATTGCACAATTTAAGGGGGTTACAGTGATTGGATTTAATCTGCAAGTCATTTATCATGAAAATGTTCTTAGTGGTGAACAACAAGTCCGGTGAAATTGTTTTGTGTTTGCTGCAGGTTACAAATTGCCGGCATGGTGATGAAGCGCTGCCTCCCTGAGTGAAAATACAATTGGCTAGTCGTCATGGTAGCAAAAGCCGTACTTGCCGTTGGTCCGGAGTACAAGGGGGGGGGGGGGCGTGGTGAGTAGTGGTGAGCCTCATTTGCATGAGACAGGACCGCCTTTTCAAAACAGGCTAACTTCCCACCTTTAAGCCCTTTTCACACTGCACTCGCTAACGTACTCTCATGCAGTTGTAATGTCACAAGATTTGAATATGAAAAACTCTTCTAGTTAATCTATAACAATCAAACAAAAAACAGCTAACTAATGGAGGCTTCTTATACTGTATAGCCAAACTAGTTTATTGTGCGCTATCCGTCAATATGTCATGCCGGGACCAGTATAAAACAAGAGCCCAGTTTTAAGTCATAATGCTAAGCTAATACGTTTATAATGGTCCTTGAATAAACTCATGAAGGAGGTATCTCACTTAGAGGCAAATGCTTGAGAATGTTTGCAATTGTAGCAAATGTTTTTTCATCAGGGTTTGTAAAATGTTGCAAATATGTTTTCAAGACATCCACAAACAGTACAGAGTATGTTAAAAAAAAATCTTGAGGACAAGAAATACTGTTATTGGCAAGTAAAACTGTTTGCAACCTTTTACAACCTTTAACAAACCCTGATGAAATAACATCATTTTCTACGTTCACAAACATTCACAAGCATTCGCCGCTCAGTGAAATACCACCTTAAGGGTAAGGAAAAATATATATTTTTAAAACTCATAATGTTAACAGAATGACATCGGAATGTTATGAAAAAAAACCAAATGTTATGAGAATCAAGCCAATAGCAGCATAAAAGTTGTAACCGAGTAAGTAAACGTAAACAAAATGAGATAAAAGTCATAATTTTAGATACATTCTTAAAGTACTTGAATAAACATATACGGTTAAAAGAAGAGGTTGTCCTTTCATAAGCAAAAACGTCATGTTACGAGAATATAGTTGAAATCTTCAAATGAAAAAAGTGCAATGTCATAATAATAAGTCTTACAACATTAAAGGAGATGTCAAACCAAAGCTGAAGACATCAATGTTGCTCAGGTCTCACGTGACAACCAATCACAGCGCAGCTTCAGAAAACAGTGAGCTCTGATTGGTTGTCGCCTGAGCCCTGAGCAACTGTGATGTCATCTTCAGTCGACAGCAAGTGGCAAAATGGCCGCCCCCTGAGATGGATAAAAACGGCTGGATTTTTCTTCTTAACTCATATTCCACAAATGTAATATTAATCAGAATGTCATGTTTAGACTAGCGAGGTCATTATTGTCAAGAAATGTTTACGGTTGACTTCCACTTAAAAAAAACTATATAACTCCAACTTTATTCTTGTAAAATTCTGAATGTTTATTCCAGTCAGTTCGTAACCCCCCTCCGCCCCGTCCATTGACAGGCCAGTAAAAAGTCCATCAAAAAGCACGTCAAGGGAGGATCACAGGGCTACGGAAAGCGTGGCGTGAGGTTTTCACGTTGTTTTTAGCTTCATCAAAGTGTTCAATCAACTCCACTTCCCTGCGGCTAGAAACACTGTCTTCCGTCTATGGAGTGTTGGGGGGGAAAAAAGCTTGACTAGTGAGAAACTTTCCGAAGGATGGAAGCAATCAGCGGGAAATGGTGTTGCATTTGTTGGCATTTATTGTGTCATCCGAGGGGGGAGATTAGACCAAAACCAGAGCAGGAAAACTCACAACACCTGCTTTTCATCTGAGTTTTTTTTACCCTGCATTTGATCCTGGCAAGTGCTTTATTGCCTGGTACTCTAAGCTGGTATTTCATGGCTGGATTTCAAATGAAGTGTCACGACCTTTAACGGAGAAAAAAAAAAGCCCCTGCACCTGAGCTTTTTAGGGTGTAATTTTGTGCAGACGCGCTGATGCGATGCACAGCAGTCGCCTGCACCCAAGATGTGGAGGAAAAACATTCGGGTCCAAGGCAGCCTGGACTGCGCTGGACGTGGCCGGCTTATTGTTTTCATCCCCTTTCTTTGTCTTTTGGGTGACCTCGCGTACACATGCTCACACTCACAAACACATGCGAGCGCCCACACACAGGCACCTTGTGGATTTCTTATTTCACGTCTCAAGTATGCCGTGCGTGCGTGCGTGCGTGCGTGCGCGCCCAGGGGCAAAAGTGGGACAGGCGCGAGCGTCAGAAGGAAGAAGTCCATAGAACGACGCCGCTGAAAGCAGCTGTGGCACTCCCAGATTTCTCCCTCCACTACCTCACGTAGACCCCCCCCCCACCCCCCTTCTCCACCCTCCAACCCCCTCCTTGATTGCTTTCAGCTGGTACTTGAACCTTGGGCCTTTTGGGTTTTGGAGACCAGCCCAGATCCCCCGATTCCCCCCCACCAGCACCCCATCCAGCTGCATGACCCCTCTCTGACCCCGAGCCGAGGATAGGAAAATAAGAGCCGTGCCAAGCCAGAGAGACGCTTTTATTTTGCCTGCTGGCATGCTGCCGGTGACCAGGGCTTACATAATGGGAAACATAGCGGGACCCAGGAGAAGGAAGGCAGCCCCCTGCCCCTCGACTCCCTTTTTCCTCCCTTTTTCTCCCCATCTTTCTTATCCCCTCTTTCTCTTTTGCTCTGTTTGTCATATATCTCCTTGGGCCCACTCGCCCAGGAACATTTATTACACGTAGACACAATCCTGAAGCCGAGCCACCAGCAACATCAGCGCGCACACGCGCACACACACACACACAAATAAATGCAGTTGAACTCGCATGTGGGCGTGCATTTGCATACTGAAGAATGTACAGCTTATGTATCCTGGTGTGGAGAGCTTTTAATGGGATTTGCACACAAAAATGCTGGGTTGTTTTCCTAGCTGCAGATTTTGAGCAGATTGGGCTACCTTAGCCCAACGTTGGGTTCATTATTTTGACCCATCTGATTGGGTTGAAGATTGGGAAGGCTGATGAGCTAAAGTTGGTCGCCAATCGAAATAAATTCCTACGAAGATGTTGGTGGCTGGAAGGCTCAGTGGCTGACTTTGGACATGCGGATCAGGGTTCAAATCCTGGTTAGGGTCCCCAGGCAAGACCCTTCATGCCATATGCTGGTTCCCAACCGCTGCCGGTCCCCAGCCTGGATAGAAATGGGTGGATTGCGTCAGGATAGGCATCCATGGTAAAAACTGCGCCAACACCCTGACCAGGAGAAGTTGAATCTTCTTCTTGTTTTTAACCACAGCTCTACTGATTACCTAGTAACCCAACAATTCATCAATATTGGTAGCGTTACTCATTGTTGGGTCAAAATCTTTGACCCAATGAGCGGGGTCATCCTAAACCTGCTGGGTATAAATAACCCATCATTGACTTGGACCCTTTTTAGACCCAGCACTGGGTTCGCTATTTGACCCAATTTGGGTTACTTTCAACCCAGCAGTTTAAAAAGTGTAGGACTGTGCAGTGAGAGACCCACCTAACACTCTGAAAACAGTTGGGTCAAAGGAACCCAATTATGGGACAATTTGACCCAATTTTTTGACCCAAGTAAAGGATCTGACCAATATTTATGAGTTGTTTTATGCTGAAAGACCCATTTCTTGACTCAAAGTTTGTAGAGGGTCGGTCCATTTTTCTCCCATAGTTGGGTTATTTTTGACCCAACTGTTTTTAGAGTGTATCTACTGTGTATGTTCTTGCGGTGATTTGATCTGACAAAAATTGGATTGGGATTGCTCGAGCGCCGAAAAGAAACTTGTGTTTACTCACGTGGCCTTAAAGCTTAGCTAACATACTTGAAAATCAATTTTCAAGTTCTTCTTTGTGACAAGAGATATTCGCTCCTGTCATTCCTCAACCATTTGCTGACTCCACAAGTCTCAAGAAAGTCGTCCGAAGAAGTTTCAAGATTGTGATTGCTCAAGTGTTGAATAGAAATATGACATTTTTCATCCGACCATAAAACTCTGCTCCTTCTAGCGTCTTCGATCAGACATCCTCCAAAATCTGCTGACTTCCAGCTGTGACAAAGCTGAAATTCCACCTGAGAGTAAAATATGGGGACTCCATCAAGTTTGACGCACAAAAGTTGAAGATTCCTAGAGCGCCCAAAAGGAAAATGTATTTACCCATCTGGCTTTAAGCCTTAACTGTTACTTTAAAATCAATTGAGTTTGTCTCTGTGACACAGAAAGAAAATTCAACTCGATTGTTTCGTTTTCAGATTGCTCGAGTGCGAAACAGAAATACGGTACGTAATTATTCATCTGACTTGACAAATCAGCTCCCACCAGCATCTTGGATCGGATATCCGTCAAAATCTCTCGACGTCCACCCAGACCCAGCCAGAGTCAAAATTGATGGACTCTGGTATGGTTGCGGTTCAGACCCGATTTTGGTCATTTCACAGACAAACGCAGGCCAGCGGATCTGCGAAAGGGTTGCTGTACCGCTGTGGGGGTGGTCATAGTCACTTCAGTCATGGCCAATCAAAACGCTTGTTCAAATGCAGCCCTAGTAGAGTCTCGACGTGGAGTAAAGTTTAAAGAAGGATGGCTGACAGTTTGTGACTGCTAGAGCGCCGAAAAGAACATTTCATCTTTCACATTGATCTCATCCTGCTATCCCCGTATAAATCTAACAATATGGCATTGCTTTGTCAGAGTGTAGTAACCACTCTGGTTCTGTTTTGTTGCGCGTGTGTTGCTTGGCGTCACATTTGTACGACTCGCAAGGATATCGAATGGCTCACTACTAATAACGCATTTGTCTATTTTCATTACATTCCGCTCTAGTTTGGCTTCTTTTGGCTCACACGTCTGTGGTCGTTGGTCAGGCTTCATTTGATGGGCCCCTCAAAAGAAGTCGGCCGTTTGAGCAAAGCTGATATTTTAATGTTTGGTTTTTCATCTTGCCGTGGCAGAGCGGTGCTGCTTGTCAAAGCGGCGTGACTTTTCCAACCCGGTGGAAGCCAACGGGAGCCAATTAGGAGGCGATGGCGAGCCAATTAGCAGCACAAGTGTTTTTTTAGGTTGACCTCACCAGAGTGCCGTGCGGCAGTTTAGCATAGCGGTACCGGATGATGTGGAACCCACAGAAATGGGGAACGGAATAAGAAGTACAAGATCCAATTCAAAGCTATGAAAACAAAATGTTATGTTGTAACCTCTAACAAGATTTTTCTTTCCTGTTAGGTGAGCAGACTGTCAATCACAAGACACGTTTTAAAACGTGACTAGCCGCTAAGTGCCATTACAGCCGGAACAATACAGTATATTAAGGGACCCTTCAACCAGTGGCTTCACCGTATATTTACCGACGTCGGCATCGTTGAATTTTGTTGCCTAAAGCCTCTCAGCTCAGCATCCTTAAAAATATGCAGTGTTCTAGTTGTGACGCAGAGCTTTAAATTCCGAGATTGTGATTACTCAAGCACTGGAGGAAAAAATAGAACATTTCACCTTAACTAAATCAAATGTTTTGGTTCGATAAATATCCTTCAAAATGTACAAAGTTCAAGTTGTGACAACGTTTGAGCTCTGTGTGAGCCCAAGTTCGGACTAGGTCGTTTGGAGATTTTGATTGCTGAAGTGCTAAAAGACATTTATTTGTGAAGTCTGACCAGCAAGCTTAGCTACCTTCATCTTCGTCCATCAGACAATCTTGATCGCAATAAAAGCATCTGTTAAATTTTGCATTACGTTTGAAACATGTTGGTGGAAAAATTCAAATCACCCTCAATTTTCAGCTTCGGAGCAAGTTTGAAGGTCAACTGAAAATGTTGGACTTTTAGAAAATCCTGCCGAAAAGAATCTGGCATTTCACTTTAGCTACGTCACACATAGCCTTCGGATTTTTTTTTTTTTGCCACACAGCAGAAATTCCACCTAAAAGTTCAATTCCAATCAATTCCATCTGAGAGTAAAATTGCACCTGAGACAAAAATTGTAACTGAGAGTAAATTCCAAATGAGAGTAAATTTCAACCTGAGATTAAAATTCCACCTGAGAGTAAAATTCCACCTGAGACTAAATTCCACATGAGAGTAAATTCAATCTGAGAATAAAATTCCACCTGAGACAAAAATTGTAACTGAGAGTAAATTCCAAATGAGAGTAAATTTCAACCTGAGATTAAAAATAACCTGAGACTAAATTCCACATGAGAGTAAATTTCACTTGGAGTAATAGTCCACTTGAGACTAAATTCCACATGAGAGTAAATTCAATCTGAGAATAAAATTCCACCTGAGAGTAAAATTCCTCCTGAGAGTAAAATTCCACCTGAGAGTAAAATTCCAACTGGGACTAAAATTCTTCTTACGAGTAAAATTCCACCTAAGAGTAAAAATTCCACTTGAGAGTACAATTCCACCTGCAACTAAAATTCTACCTGAAAATAATTCCTTCTGAGAGTAAAATTAAATTTGAAAAAAGTAGAAACTGAACAGAAATCTCCAACCTTCTGGATTTAAAAAAGTGAAAGTTCTCCAAGGCACTTTAATCATTTTTTTCCAATACCTACAACATATTTTTTCACCCGCACCTACCAGCTGGCTCTTGGCTTCCCCTCCCCTCTCGCTCACGTGCTCCGCTCCTCTCACACTTCCTCCGCTCCTGGAAACCTCTCAGTGGAAGCGAGCGGAATAAAACGGATTCACTGGGCTCGCGTTGAGGGAAAACGCTGACCTCCTCTCGTCCCTTTTTGCACTCTTTCATTTTTCACTATTTGGCTCTTTGTCTCCCTTTTGGCGCTCCTTCAACGCTTCCTGCTCTCCCTCTTCGGCCCTTCTTCTTCCACATTGTAATAACAGTCATAACGATAATAACGGCGATGGGCCCAGCGACGGTGATGTAAAGAAACATAATATTAGAATAACAAACAGCCTCTCCAACCAGTGGACATCATTTGACCTCTGCGCACATGTGTGCGAGTGTGCGCGTTTCTCAACGTCAGACTTTGCGTGCCGTGTGTGTGAAGACGCAGAGAGGGAGTTTGCTGGCATGCTGTATATACGGTCACTTCCTCTCCAGTTTAAACAGAGCAGGCTGTGCTGGCAACCTCCGCTCCCCTTTCTCCAAATGGTTTGCATCATGTTTGAACCCCCCCCCCACACACACACCTCCCCCCTTCCTCTCTTCCCCTGCCACCACCCACCCATATCCCTCCCTCTGCTCCCTCTCTGCCTTCGTTTGTCTATAAATCATCCAAATCTCAAAGTTTATGTGCCTGAAAACAGAGACAATCCTTCTCCTCGGAGAGAGGGGCACGCATAAGAAAAAGCTATAAAACGGATTTCTTTCCACTTCAAACGGGGGCCTCTCCGCTTACAGCCCCTCCGCATCTCTGGCGGCCCGGGCCAGCAGCTCGTCACCCCGGCAGGCATCCTGCTCGTGGGTACTTCCCTGCCCAAGCGCCACATCAGAGGAGCTTGCTGATCTCCTGATCCCCCCCCCCTCCTCTTCCCTCCACCCCACACCTACTAAAAGTTCTCCATGGCGAAAGCTTGTCGCTTGTGGTCAAACACGTCTCCGGCAAGACCGGGTGAAAATTGTCATCACTCGGCTAGTCCGCCAAGGAAGATAAATGCGCTTATTCTGATCTTGGGACCTCAGCTACATCAATCATCTCGAGTCGGATGTCCTTCAAAAATGTTTTCAGGGTGACACAGATCAGTCATCTGTGAAAGTCCGCCGCTTGAACTCTCGATAGGCAGAGCTCTCCAAACGAACCCGTTTCAAGACAAAACAATGAACCTGACTTAAGTTACGGTCGTGTCTTGAGATACAAAGGACCCCAACTTTTCAAGATACAAGCCATCGTTCAACTCACTTTGCAACAACTAGCGGTTTTCCAGATACTGAAGTTTACCATCAAATTTAACACAAAATAAACAATAATAATAATAATATTGAACATTGCTTTCTTAAAGTTTGCTTCGCTCGATGCTAACAAACGGCGCAAAATGGTGGGTTGAAAAGATGCGTTGTCAAACTCAAGGCCCGGGGGCCAGATGCGGCCCACTGCATCATTTTATGTGGCCCTCGAAAGCAAATCATATGCGTCAACTTCCATGATCTGGGGCAACATCTGTATCAAAACTTCAAATTTGGCATGTGTAATAAATGATAACATTGAGTTTTGGCAGGATTTTTTTTTTTTTGTCAGTTCAAGTCAATTCAAAATTTTTATTTCATTCTTTTAAAAAAAAAAGAGAGAAATGAAAGGGGGCAGAAAGAAGTAAAAACTTGTTATATCTGCCCCTGATGAACACCAAAAATAATCAACACAAAATAAATAACAATGTAACAATTAAACGAAATAATTCAACGGCATGACCTTGTATTCTATGTATATTTTTTCCAATAATTGTTCTTTTATACAGTTTTCGTTTAAAAAAAAAAAAAAAAAGCATTTCCGTGTTATTTTATTTTATTTCATTAACAATTTTTTTTTTTTTATGTTTTTTTTTTTTTTTTTTTAGTTTCTTCGTTAGTTTTCATTAACTAAACTTAGTCGTGACACACTTAGCATGACACCTCGGGAATAAAAGTCCTTTCAGCTGTCAAGACACCTTTTTTGTGACGAGCTGCAAAAGTGCATCAAATGTGCGCAAATGTAAGCTCACTTCGAGCCTTGAAACTAATAAATCAATTGCCACGCAACACATTTCACGTACGATAACGAAAACGGCGTTTCAAATATGGGGGAAATAATTAGTTCGATTATTACAATAGTTTAACCCCAACACTGAACGGGGCTGAATTTGAACCCCAATCCGAGGTCATGACTTTATTTGCCGCATCTGTTTTCTTTCTTTAATTATCACTGGGGGAGGTTTTTTTTTTTCTAATATTTCGCCATCCATTCACATGCAGAATCTTGCTGCTCTCCGCACCGCAAGCCACAGTGACCTCAAGAATCGACATAAAATAGAGTTATTACCTTTTGTGACACAACAGACGACAACATGTCAAAAAAAACATCCGCCGCTATGTAGCGTCCCGGCCTCGTTCTCGGGATGCTTCGGATTCTCGCCAATTGAACGAGACGTGTGACTTATTTGTTCATCATCAAAACAATACAAATGAGCCTTTTTTGAAGTGAGAAGCCGCCGCAGTGAAGGCGGCCAATGCTGAATGCTTTCAAGGCGGTGGCGCGCCAGAAGCGGGATTAAATGTTCCTCGGTGACACGGGTCACACTTACTGATTATCCGATCAGCATGTGTTTCCTCATCACAGTCTTGCAGGGTTTCTTTTTTCTGGACGTTCCTGTGGGAGGCCCGGCGCTGCCTTGAAGTCATAAAGCCCAAGGAATCTTCATGAATCAGACGGGATGGGCTGAGAGTCGTCTCAGCCCGCTGGTGGTAACAAAAAACGCGCTTGCTAATCGATACGAAAACACGTCGAGGAACAAGTTTTTCGATGCACCAATCCGACGTCGGGAGTCGGACGGCGTTGGTAAAGTCAGATCGAATTGGAATACGTCAGTGGGGCGTTTCCAGCTAATTCCACATGTTGAATCGGCGTCGGGCTATTTGATCATTGTGATTGGCTGTTAGCTAGCGAATCAGCGCACGGGGCAAGAAGAGGACGTGACGAACACGGATAAACAGTACTGATGGAAAGTCGTTGCCTTAGTCGCTGGAGTATCCAGGGTTTTTCCCATTTTGCTGCCTTAATCTTCGTACCATCACGAGCGGGGGGCTGTAGGCCGGGAGACTGAGTTGGGCTTGGGGCACGGGTCGTGTTGAGGTAGGGGGGCGCCTGGCTTTCCGGCCAGTGGCCCCTGCGGGTTGTGCTTGCTCTGTCCTGGCCGGGGTTCGACGGCTCCCCTCTTTGGTGGAGGTTTTCATGCGTGCCAGATCGACCGCACCAGCATCTACCGAGGTTCGGGCACGGTCTGCTTCTATCCCTGGTCGTTGAATCGGTGGAGGCTGATGTCTGTGGATCTCGCTCTGCTTCATCTGTCCTTCCTTCCTTTCTTCGGTCTTTTCTTTGGTCTCTTGAGGTCTCCCTGATTTGTTGGATTTTAGATGTTTCTGGGGTTGGTGAAAGACTCTGGTTGGTAACCCGGTGGGTAGTAGGTAATGTCTGGTCGGTGCTGGATTTCACTTTCCTTTCTTTTCTTTGATCCTTCCTCGGGTCCCCTGACAACCTCACGACTCTAGCTGGATTCTGAAGTATTCGGTTGAGGTGAACGGTATGGGATTTTTAATTGGTTTTAGGTGAATTAATGCGCACACACTCACGCGCACGCACATATGCACGCACATACAAAAAAAAGAAAAAGAAGGAAAAAAAAGATGTCGAATCGGTAAGAGTACCGAATGAACAATATTGAGCTCTCTCTCAAAAAATCTTCGTACGATCACAAGAGTGAGGGTTGACAATGACAGCATTATACAATAATTGTGCAAAAAGCCGGAGGGTTTCATTCACGTGGGAGGACATCATGAGAGAAAAAGTAACCGGTATGCAATGTTTACGTTTTTAGATCCCGCCCCCGTAAAGAGGTTTCCGGTTTCCTTTGGGAAGAATGACTACCGCCGCCAATAGTATGGTATTATATATATATATACATATATATACATATATATTATATGATATTAGTGTTTTTAAAATCTGCAAAAATCAGCAGATTTTTCTTCCAGATTTTCAACACTTTACAACAAACAGTAGGGCCTGAACAATTTATTCAGTCGATATTAAAGTTTTGAAAATGAGCACAATCAGGCAAGTTCTTTGCCTGATTTTGTTAAAACACTTTACAACATAAGACAAGCATAATAGCATTCAAATATATATATAAAATATAAAGGGACCAAAACCAAAGTTATTTTATTTGTTATTGCTTGTTGATATGTTTCATGTGTCTATGTTAGCGCTTTACGCAGGTATTGTGCCAGTGTTCATCAATTTGCATTGTCTCTTTCAAATCCACTAAATACTGTAAATACATCTATAAATACATACATAAAATGTAATGATTCAGACGATTAATTGGAAAATTCTTCTGCAGATTTCCTGAAAAGAACATCGGTTATGTTCCTATGTTACCGCACTGAAGCCTGAACGCGGAGCGCTTTCCCCGCGCAGATGGCATCCCCGCTACCACGCAAGCATTCCGCTCACTCAGCAATTGATCGGCTGTGATAAATCAGCAGGGGAAATCACCGCTGTGGGTTTTGCTGCTATCTGGAAGAGGAGATGAAGAGGAGCAGACGTTTCTATTTCAAACAAACAAAGTGTTGCCCTGCAGCGCGTCTCAGCCAATTGGACCAGGATCAAAACGCCATCCACCGCCTCAGAGAGTGAAGAAAAGCACACAACCCCACAAGCACACCAGGTGTGAAGAGACGCATGTGAGTCTGAAAGCCTTATTGAATATGTTACAGTATCTCACAAAAGTCAGTACACCCCTCACACTTATGCAGATGTTTAATTATATATTTTCATAGGAGAACACTGAAAACATAACACTTTGATATAATGAATAGTAGTCAGTGTAAACCTTATATAAAAGTGTCCATTTTTTGTTCAATTTTTGTGTGTGTACATATATATTAGGGGTGTCAGGCAATAACATTTTTCGTAATTTTATTTTTTTTTTCTTTTCTGGGAGATCTCAGTATTGATCATTTGACATGTCATCATCATTTTTCTCCCTTTTTTTTTTTTAATTTTTCGTAATTAATCGCATGACTTTAATACTTAATTATATCTGTTCTAAATGTACAATAAAATGTACAATAATATATATTTTCCTAAGTTTTCATACTATTGTTAACACAAAAGTGGGAAAAAAATTTAAACTAATTGAAATATGGCATCTTTTAGTCATTGATACAGTCATTTCATAATAATTCATAAAATTTAGTTAAAATTAAAAAAAGATGTATTGTACTGTAAAAAACAACGAGATTTATGTTGAGGTCATTTTTCTGCCACTAGATGGCATAATTGCATTTGTAAGACATTAGTGCATTTTTCTTTTCATATTAAGAATCTTTAACAACTTGTGAAATTCTGCACATTTTTAAAATTGTCTCCACAAATATATGCATTATTATTCAATTTATTACTGCTAAATTTCAATTTTGACGTGGATGTGTTTGCTTCGTTGCGACTGAATCCCCCCAGTACAGGCTTTCCAAGTTATCATTAATTGCATTAAAGGAACTTTATATTAACTCAAATTAATTTAGGCACTAAATTTGAGATTCCTAATATATATATATATATATATATATATATATATATATATATATGTATATACATATATATATATATATATATATATATATATATATATGTTATTTTAATATTATATTTTTTAATTATTTTTTTTACTACTGAACTAAATCAACATTTCCGCAACATTGTAAGTTCTTGAAATGAACCTTTATTTATTTCAGTTTTAATGAGACATTAGCTCTGACTAGCACTCATTGATATTTTTAGCTGGGTGGCTGTGGGAGCTCAGTGCCATGTGTGAGCTCTTCCAACAGAGAATAGTGATTAACCCGGAGTGTGGAGGGGAAAAAGAGCATCCCTGCACTTTTGCAGCCCAGTCGTAAAGCATGCCCTGCTTAAGGAGCCTCTGCCATGTGCGGTGCAACTGTGGTGGCAGGCCCTGCTTTAATTAGCCAAATTAAATAGCAGTCAGCGCTCACTTTTCCTCACGACTTCTCTTTCGTAATTAAAGTCATCCCGAAAACCGCTCGTGCGCGGTCGTCTAAAAATAATGCCAGCATGTGCCATTATTTTACAGTGTGACATCGCGCCACCGCTTCATTTTGGGATGCGGGGAGCGGGTCCAAAGGTTAGCTCGGTGCCAGGGTTCACTGGCGAGTGAGCCGGAACAGCAAAGGAAAAAAAAAAAAACACTTTTAAAACATTGCGTTTTCATCCAAAATTAGTGAGTCAGACACCGCGAACAGAGTCCACGCTAGGTCTACGGCCTGCGCTAATAGAAAACAGATGACCCCAAAAGTGGAGGTTACTACGTGATGTTACTTGTGGACACACATAACATACACACACCTTATAAGTGACATCTAAAAGCTAGTTGATATACTGTACTCTACAACAGTACTGAGATTTTTGACTTTGTGTCACTCATTAATAGTCGGTGATTATGTAGCCTTCGCGCCCCAAAGATGAACATTTCAAGGAAATCTGAGAAGTCCGAATTAAATTAAAGACACATTAAGTGTACAGGCAGGAGGAAATACTTAGCCAACATGCTAACGTGGCTAACAAGTAAACAATTGGCTTCATTTTACATTTCTGGAGTGCTTTAATGTGTAACTTGCACTCGTGGTGGTGCGTTCACTAAATGGCGCAACTTAACATGGGTGTGAAAGTTTAAAAATGAAAAAAAAAAGCTTTATTTGTTTCATTTTGGTTTGTGGGGTTTTTTTTTTGTGTCAGTGATGCTTTAGTTAGCATGCTGTGCTAACAGCTAACTCCGTGGCTATAAAAATACTGTCTGCGGCACGATTTGTGTTGGTGGAGAAGAATAACTGATTAAATAAACACCCAAATCCCAAATTGGTCTAATTTATTACTGTTAAATATGAAACGAAGCTTGTAAAACTGTGGGCTCGCGCCTATGACTAAATCAAAACTCACTCCCTCACATGTGATACTGCTAAATTAATATGGATGCGTTTGATTTTTTATTTTTTTTTATAAAGAAATTAAATTTATTTAATTTATTTTTTTACTTAAATAGTTTTTTTTTTTTTTTTTTACTTTAATTGGTAAATTACATTTTTTTCAGTCATAATTTTTTGTCATGTAACCAATTAAATATAAGTTAATTGATTTAAGGTAAATGATGCTTATCCCATGCAAAACAACACTTCTGACCTTGATTAATTATGTTACATAATTCATTAGGTCACATGCACAGCACATTACATCTTTTGAAACAAAAGTGCTCATTTTAGCGTTCGGTTTGTTTTGACACCCGTTCCGAATAACTCCAGCATTTTACTCCTTTATAACTGAATATGTGGCCAAATAAAACGTTAAAACTAAAGCGATGTTTTCAAGTCAACCAAAAACAATACGTACATCAAACACAGTATGCCATCTTTAATATTATGAATATATATTTTTTATATGAACATGCCAGATTCTCAACATTCACGTGAGGATGACGTCCCTTACAGTATGAATCAAAAGTGGGATTTATTACCATCATTTTTGATACAGCTCTAGCATCGCATTTCATTGGATCTTTTTCTCACCTCATCCTGCACATTCCTGTAAATTTCATATTGATGCTTTACCAAGACCGTCCAACCGTCTGCCTCGAATGTCCTCCAAAAAAGATCAGAATTTATCCTTGAGGAAACATTTATGTCTGCTCTTAAGTGTATGCCAATCCGTCAAGAAGAAGGTGATAAGTCAAAGAAAAAAAAAAAAAAAAAAAAGAATTGTGAGTTTTTCAGAATGTGCCCCCTGGGGAGGACTGATCGCTATACCACATTGATGGCAAGTCATCTAAAGGGGGTGATTTCATCGAGGATTCCTGCACCTGCTGCTCGCTCACTTTGAATACATCGAAAGTCTTCACGTTGGAAAATGCCAGGCGGCTTGTGACGCCATTGATTCCTCACGCCGGGTGCAAAGACAGTCGTCACATCAGGAAAGCGGCGGCGGGCCTTCGCTATTAAACGAGCTTCGGGAAGACCCTCCGGTACGTCAGGTGTGTGCGTGCGTGTGTGATTTCTGGCCTCTCTTGTGGCTACAGGTGCTTCACATTACGCCTCATAAAAGCCGGTGAGAGAGGAAAATTACAGCCACAATTTGTTCAGGGGGTTGCGGGGCGGGAGGCTGGGAAGCGAAAGGGGGCTGCGGGGGTACTTGAGTCCAGCCTTATGGATAAAATATTGACATATGAATTTGTGACTGTGTTGCGTCTGCTAAACGCTTCAGCATTCCAATCCTGTGCCAGGAAAGGCCATATTGTTTTTGAATGGAATGATTTAGCGCGTGTGTGTGTGTGTGTGTGTGTGTGTGTGTGTGTGTCGCAGGGCCAGCTGGCACGCTCCCCGGCCCACGGCGTGGATGCCATACGCGGAGGGGAGGAGGAAGGTCACGGGGGTCGCGGGGAGTGCACGTAATCCCCCGTGATGGCTGGCAGCTTCCTGCCTCGCCTTGGGTGTGGAATTCCATCCGGATTGGTCCGCACACTTGAGGTGAGCCTGTAAATCATTTTCTGCTTGATTTGACTTCAAACTCAAAAGTTGACTGCGTGTTTGTCTTTCTGACGCTCCATCCTGGCTCATAAAAAATATATAAAAAAAATCATGTTCATCTATCGATGCTAGTGACATATAGTGACAGACCGAGTGATTAACTCATTCACTGCCATTGACGGCTATAGACGTCAAAAAATATTTTGAACTATTTTCTATTAGGTTAACATTTTTTTGCCACTCTTGTTAACCAGAGTATGAAAACTAGAATTTTTTTTTATTGTACATTTAGAACAGATCTAAAATTTGTGATTAATCGTTGTTTTCTACAGAAGATTAGGGCCAGTGAAGATGGAAAAAAAAGGTTCTCACTTTAATCTCAGAATTCTGATTAAGTGAGAATTTTCACTTAATTCTGACTTTAAAGTGAGAATTCTGATTTTGACTTTGACCCCCACAATTCATAGCTTTATGTCACAAAGTCAGAATACTCACTTTAAAGGCAGAATTATGAGATTAAAGTCCAAATTCCAAGATAAAATTTTAAAATCAGAATTATGAGATTAAATTCAGAACTTTTTTTTCTCTCTCTCTCTTCACTGTCCCTAATCCTCTTCCGTAGTTTTCTGGGATAATTTGCTATTTTTTTTCTCAGAATATTTAGACTTTCTATAAGCCTCGCAACTTTATCATCTAATTTTTTTTTCTTATATGACTTTATGTATGATTTGAAGGGGGTGGGCACCCATTGTAAAAATCCCAATTTCCTTATAATATTACAATTTTAGGAATACAATGTTTGGGACAGGGATGAACCGTCATTGAGCAAGTTGGAGTTCCTAATAAACGTGCTTTGTGCACACCGGCATGAACTCCATTTTCCGCGCGCCTCTCTTGGGCTGAATCAAGTGTTCACTCCCACAACGGCGTAAACCAAAATTTCTAACTGCGCCTGTCTCTGGAAATACCAAATGAAATCAAATTCCACCCACTGGCACAGTTAGACGACAATAGCGACCTTGCGTTGACCTGCTTGTTATCAGCAACGGAACATCATGTGATTGATGAAAGCTGGAGCAGAACCATTGACAGAAATATTCAAAAGCGTCCCCCTCAGCACTAAAATGCGCGTTGTGCATCCGCAGCTGTGATTGCGGATGGAGAAAAAACAGCGGTCGTGTCAACAAGTTTTCTTTGTTGATTCTTTTCCTCCGAATTTGCACGTCGGTGCCAAACAAAATCACTCGGTGGTCAAGTATGTTTGGGCTGAGCCGTGTTTTACGAAAGCCACCCTTGATTTGGAGCAAGAAGGCAACACGTCTGCGTTTTCTCCAAACTCGCCACCACAAACGCATCCAACGCAGCGAGCAGGAAACAGTCGTCAACGTTTCAAAGTAATCTGTCACTTTTTTTTTTTATTCTGTTTGCTCGGCTTTGTAAATGACTTTTTTTTTTTTAAGGTCGTTCACGCAACGCTGTGACCTTTTCGTTTGTCCCTAAGTGGGGAAAAAAAAATAAAAAATCCCCACGTTGTGAATGTCTTTTAAATGATGGCATTTTGATTCTTCATGCTTTCATGTCTTTCGATTTCTTATTGAAGTGGTTTGATCAGCAGCCAGTGGATGTATCGCAGGCAACAATTCACCACTTTGAGGGGATTTCCCAAAGCTCTAAAAATCCTTCTCTGCCATTTAGTACAATTATTAGCATGACAATTGACAATCCAGCAAAAATAAATAAATCTTGACATGGCTTAGATGATTACGCTCAACTTTGAAATGATGCTGTTTTTGCACAGCGTGGGCTTTGTTCACCCCCGTGCTTTTTGCAACTTTTTACTTCATTTTATTTATTTATTTATTTATTTATTCACTCATTTATTTTGGGTTAAGAAGTTTCTGGGGAATAGCGCTAGTAAACATTCACTCATTCCCCAATACCTTGGCAAAATGTTTTAATAATAATAATAATAATAATAATAATACAAAACATATTAATTTTATTTTAATTGTAAATTGTATTATGCAGCTTTTTTAATTATTTATTTATTTGTTTGTTTGTGTATTTATTTATTTTAATGGCTTAAGAAGGTTCTGGGGATTAGCGTTAGTAAACATTTTCTCATTCCCCAATACCTTGACAAAAAGTGTTTTAATTAAAATAATAATAATACAAAACATATTAATTTCATTTTAATAAAATGTTATCATGCAGCCTTATAATTGTGAAATGATAGTGAAATAGACAGTGATTATATGAGTCCAGTGTGTGGCGTTCCACAGGGATGTGTTCCCTCGCCTCCCAATTTGAATTCTCATATATAAAAAAAATTCTGAAATTGCACTCTTTTTTTTTTCTTTTTTTTTTTTTACTTTAAGTCTGAATTTAGACATTTATATGACCCTTGTGAGGATAAGTGGTTCTGATAATGGATGGATGGATATTAATTCCAGTTGATCCTATATTTACAGTAGCATTAGCTTAGCATTAAATAGGAAACGCCCACCCATTCACAACAGGAGGATGCAAACTAGCTATTTAATGAAAAATCAAGTTACAATGGAAAAAAATCAATATTTTTTGATATTTTTAAAATAGTATTGTAGAAATCAAATTTGAAACCCTGTGCGGAGTTCCTCTGGGGTATGTTCTTGAGCCTGCATTATTGAATTGTGATTTATTTTTTGTTGATACAAATATTATGACTTCAATCCAACCCAATAGATTTAATAATTCTTTTGACTCTTTGAAACTTGACACAACTGACTTTCAAATTTGTTATATTACTTTTTTTTTGCTTACTTTTGTTGTGCCGAAAGCTTTTTAAACGGAGTCGGTTGGTGCGCCCATAGACTATATCTGCACACTTTACGAACCTGCACAGCTGCTTTATGAGCTCCAGTAGTTTACAAGTTGTTGTAATTACTGGGTCTACCCTTGTTAAAAAAAAAAAAAATGTACCAAAAGTCGTTATGGATTACAACTCAAATCAAATGAAACGGAACTTACATACTGTGACTCATTGCTTTTGATCGGCTTCACTTCAAACCAGATTAGAAGTAGCCCAGAGGCAACAATAAAAAAAAAAAAAGTAAAAATCATGAAATGTCTTTGAAAAAGTAGCAATATTCCACAGCCTGAACGGTGGGCGTGTGAGATGTCACCTGCAGCACACACATGGATGGCATCAGCGTGTTGGGTCATGTACTCACAAGTACTAAACCACTTCATAATAACGCTTATTTCGCCTCCTCATCCTCTTCTTTGTCTTTTTCAATTCTCTACAGTATGAGAAATACTCGTCCTTATAAATAATGTCTGTTTTTTTGCAATTTTTCTCCCAATGGCAATGTTGGCAAAAACACCCAAAAATGATTTCACCGTTTCACAGCTGAAATAAAAGACATAAGTAATACGGTATGGTATGACCCACAACATAACAGAAGGGTTTTTAAATATATCACTTCCATCTTGCCGTCTTTTTTTTCTTGCTCTTGGTTCTTCCATTTTTGCCACAATAAAAACCCTCAAGTCTTGATGGTTTAAAAAGAGTTCTCAGGAGTCTTAATAACATTTCTGTGGCATGCTTTCATCGAAATACCCCAAGGATCAAGAATTGTTGACATATTTTGACTGCATGTTTCTTGCTATGCTGAAATTAGCTCATTTTAGGGGCTCACGCTCTAAAAAATACTTGGGTTATTCAATTTAGCCATATGTTGGGGCAAATTAATAACCCACAAAACAATCCATATAATTGGGTTTCTTTGTGGGTTATTCATTTAATTTGACCCAACTTTTTTGGGTTCAATAACTCAAAAGGTTGCGGCAGTTCATTTTTACCCAATTCATTTGAATTATTGAATTAAGCCAAAAAGTTGAGTCACATGAATAACCCACAAAACAAACCCACAAATTTGGTTGACCTGTGAGCCTTTAATTTCATTTGAGCCGCCATTTTGGGTTCAATAACTCAAAAAGCAAAAAACATTTTTGACTTAATTCAATTGTGTTATTCAATTACGGTAACCCAAAAAGTCGGCTCAAATGAATAACCCACAAAACAACGCCAAAAATTGAGTTGCCTTGTGAGCCTTTAATTTCATTTGATCCAACATTTCGGTTCATTTTTGACTCGATTCAATTGTGTTATTCAATTAACCCAAAAAGTTGGGTCAAGTGAATAACCCACAAAACAACGCCAAAAATCGAGTTGCTTTGTGAGCCTTTAATTTCATTTGAGCCGCCATTTTGGGTGCAGTAACTCAAAATGTTTGGTCGGTTCATTTTTGACTCGATTCAATTGTGTTATTCAATTAACCCAAAAAGTTGGGTCAAGTGAATAACCCACAAAACAACCCACAACATTGGTTTGCTTTGTGGGTTATTCATTTCATTTTAGCCAACTTTTGGAGTTATTTAACCCCAAATTTGGGTTCTTTTTGACCCAACGGTTTACGCATTTTCAGAAATGAGCAAAAATGATTCAATTTCATGCTTGATGGGAGGGCGAGCACTCCTGAGACTCAACGACTTCGATCCGAACATTTTATATGAAAAAAAAATAAAAAATCCATCATGTTATGCCACTTTCATGTCTCCTCCAGGAGGACCATCTACAGCACTTCTCCTCGTTCCTCTTCCAGGGCTGGAGAGCGCGTGCTCGCACCCCCTCCTTCACCTCCCAGCCTGGGAACGGAAGCACTGAGCCTGGCGGAGAAAAAACACGCAGACAATCAGGTAGGCTGTAGAGCAGGAGAAGACAAACCGGGAGGGGCCGAGCCAATGCATTGGTCAACGGACGAGCGGGGGACGACCACGTTTTTAGGAAAAGTCAACACACGTAAACCGGCTTTGTTTGTGCGAGCATTTCCTCCGCCATCAAAGAAAGCGTAAGGATGTGTGTATTTGTGCGCTGAAACACGATCTGATATTAGAGCCAGAGATTGTCGAAGGCAGCGAGCAGCAGAGGGCGGACGGGGTGGTCTCGGGACAGGGTGGCGGGACGTCCCAAAGGGAGGAGTGGATGTTTGTGGTGTCCGGGAACTCTACATGGGGGTTCCTGTGGGCCGGCACGTATTCAAACGCGCTTGTTTGAACCCGCGTCACGATGGAGGGAAGCAGATCTGTGATGCAGTCAAATGGAATCCATTCCGGGACTAAACTCCATCCACTATTGGGTCGGATGTTCCCATTTGCTAACTATACGGAAAATCTTTTAAGAAACACGCGTTCACTCGTGAGTGCTAGCATTGGTGTCAAAATCAGTTAATGGACAAATAATCGAAATTCATCTGCAACTATTTTAATAACCGAGTAATTGTGGGAATGCTGGAAGCAACTCCCACATAATACTTCCCATTTACACCGTTCAAATTGTAACTTGCTTCAAAAATTCGCGCCTTCCGGGGTATTTAACGTCTGATTCCACGTTACTTTACGGTATTGGCACAATTTAAATATCAACTTTTCCATATTCATTTTCAATGGGACTGACATTGAATTTGAAATTGAAAGTCCTACTTTCCGCGCCCACTTCCATACATACAACTTCTCATCATTGCCAGCTCGGTGGAGCACTTGGTAAATTGCGTAGCCCAGTAACCAGGAAGTCACGGGTTCGAATCTTACCTGCCACTGTACATTGCAAATATATCCATGGCAATTATGCAAAGGGATATACACGTATACCGACTGGCTATCATAGTTCCACTTTTCCATCTAAATGAATGGACGGTACTGCATGCCTAGGTGGCGCTATTGAGTGATTTTTTTTTTCTTTGCATTTTTCCATCTAAATGAATGGAGGGAACTGCATGCCTAGGTGGCGCTATTGAGTGATTTTTTTTTTCTTTGCATTTTTCCATCTAAATGAATGGAGGGTACTGCATGCCTAGGTGGCGCTATTGAGTGATTTTTTTTTCTTTGCATTTTTCCATCTAAATGAATGGAGGGAACTGCATGCCTAGGTGGCGCTATTGAGTGATTTTTTTTTTCTTTGCATTTTTCCATCTAAATGAATGGAGGGTACTGCATGCCTAGGTGGCGCTATTGAATGATTTTTTTTTTCTTTGCATTTTTCCATCTAAATGAATGGAGGGTACTGCATGCCTAGGTGGCGCTATTGAGTGATTTTTTTTTTCTTTGCATTTTTCCATCTAAATGAATGGACGGTACTTTCAGATAACACTTATCTATATGAGTTTCACCTTGCTTAAAAAAATTCAAGTGTTTTTATTCACTTATCTTTCAACTGCAATTAATACTTTGTCATTTTCACATAATGTATCTTTCAATTTACTTCATAAGCATTCCGCTTAGCATTAAGCTATTAGCATTCAGCTTTCAGCATTCCCACGCAATTTCTGCAGAAATTGCACTTAGTCTAGTTGTTTAGAGCCATTTTTCAACTTAAAGGGGAAGTCAACCTTAAGCATTTCTTGTCAATGATATGTTATTCGTGAGTCTAAACATGACATTCTGATTAACATTACATTCGTGGAATATGAGTTATGCGGCAAAATCCAGCCGTTTTTATCCATCTCAGGGGGCGGCCATTTTGCCACTTGCCTGTTGACCGAAGATGACATCACAGTTGCTCAGGGCTCAGGCAATGACCAATCACAGTTCACCTGTTTTCTGGAGCTGAGCTGTGATTGGTTGTTGCCTGAGACCTGAGCAACTGTGATGTCATTTTCACTCGACAGCAAGTGGCAAAATGGCCGCCTTCTGATATTGATAAAAACGGCTGGATTTTTGCTGCATAACTCATATTCCACTAATCAATATCGTATTTAGACTAGTGGGGTTGCATTGAACAAATTATTGTCAAAAACTTTTTGTGGGTTGACCTTTATTTTAGCCCAATTCCAATTGTCCGCTTTTAGCTTTTCGACACTAAGTATTCTGATTTCTGTTCTCCTTCATGGAAGCAGACTGACTATCTTTAATCAAAATAAGACATTTGCAAACAATTGTTTTTACTTGTCACGATGTCCAAACAATCTCTTTCAAAAAAAATCCCTCTCGTGTGATATTGCTTCATTCTCCTTTAGTTGTTGTTTTTTTAATGACTAAACAATATCCAATAAACAAGATGAATCGCTTATTAAACAGTAATCTGGAGACAATGGTTTTGTAATACACTTTAAAATTATTCAAATTAAAATTATATCCGATTGTTGGATGAAATAATCGATTGTAAATATATTCGATAGTGACAGCCTTATCTAAGTGTGTTGTAAATGTGAAAAGTGCACCGTGGCTCCCCTTTCCCACATGCCAGGGCATACTTTAAAAACCCGTTTCCATAAAGTTTCTTAAAAAAAATGGTGGCGCAAACGATGAATTTATTAGAGCACTGTACATGAAAAATGTTGACCTCAATGGCAATGTGAATGCGACCTTTTGAACGGCGAAGCAGATGTGCTAACCACGTGTCCATCACGCTGCCTCTACTAAGAACCAATCTAGTTTTGATTGTGTTTTGGTTGCATCAACTGTGCAAAACGCAGCCGCTCTACTCGCAGATGTAAATCTGACAGC
This sequence comes from Vanacampus margaritifer, assembly GCF_051991255.1. Lineage (NCBI taxonomy): Eukaryota > Metazoa > Chordata > Actinopteri > Syngnathiformes > Syngnathidae > Vanacampus > Vanacampus margaritifer. The sequence goes on along the minus strand of NC_135436.1, from coordinate 25,218,754 downwards.
CGTCCAAGTTGGCTTTGGTTTGGTTTGTTTGAATAACATCTGCTGAAAGTCAGGCTAAAAATCAAATGTTTGCTCTTCTGGAACATGAAGGTTTTGTTTTTTCCCCTCATTTCCCGCCCACATTAAACTACTCAACAACTTAATCATCGTCATAAATCACCTTGTCTGCAAACAACTGCGGATCAAAAAAATATAATAATAAAAAAGCTTCTGGCTTAAGTTCAGTTGTTTAGGATGCCGATTCTCATTTTCAGGGGGGGGGGGGGGGGGGGTCATTCCCTTTAGTCTGTGGCTGTGTGCCCCCCCCCCCCCCACCTCCACCAAGTAGCTAGTACTAAGCAGTTGCATCATTGCTGACTTTTAGTGATGATATGACGATCTAGAGTGGTAGTATATTACGAATTTTAATTAATATAATTGCTAAGTAATGTGGAAAAACTGCCCCCCCCACCCAAGAAAAACACGCAACAAGCTATCAAGCTTCAAAAGTTAACTTTTTATTTTATATTTTTTGCAGTGTCTAGCGCAACTGTTGCAGGTACTCAAGCGCGTGAAAAACATATTTAAAAAAAATATTGATTAAAAAAAAATAATTTACTATTCAATAAAGAAAATTACATTTTAATTGAATACTAATTTAATTTGAGTATTACGTGAATTACAGTAACTGGGTAGCAAACCAATGCTAATTCAGTGCTACATGCTAGCGCCGTTAGCTGCTATGCTAAGTTGTCGGGAAAAGACGCCTATATACTGATAAATATTTTTGGGTGTTTTGGCGGATCTGTTGCACCTGAAAAACATACTTTTCATAAATCCTCTGCACTTTAATAAAGAAAGTTACATTTTATTTGAATGGTAATTTAATTTGAGTCATTACAGGGTAGCAAATCAATGCTAATGTTAGATGTGTTAGCTGCTATGCTAACCGGTAAGGAACAAACTTAGCTTTGAACTTAAGGCTAAATGTTTGATATTAACATGTCTTCTGATAATATGAATAACACGGATATGTTGGTTTGAGTGAGCTGAAAACAATGACAAATCGGAAAAACATACAAAAAGAGTCATTGAATTATTATTTTTTCTAGATTGCTGAAAAGGTTTTAAGTAAGTGGTTGAAATGTTGAAAGACACAACCCCCAAATGACACGAAATGAAACTTGTCAGCTTCAATTCTAAATGCACAAAATGGACGTCGGTTTTTTTTTAGTAACGTGGCACTTTTTACCGGCCTTTTTGTCCAGAATAGAAAAGTCTTGTTGAAGCTGCCGTTTCATTAAATAGGTTGAACATGTTTTAAGAGCTCTTTGCGGTCGCATTAAACCATAAAGCTGTCACGTCGCTCGCTCCCTGCCTGCTTTTTTTAAGGAGCTCATTGAATGATCTGGTCTGAATTTAAACCAAAACTTCTAAAAGAATGTTGAGGTGATTGATATTTTTACAGCAATTTACCTTTCACATTATTATTTTTTTACAATAGTTTTGCAGCTGTTATTTTCCCCCTACTTTTATTATGTATTGTCGTGAATATTTAAGTGATTTTTTAAAAATGAATTTTTACAGTATTCATACATGCCAAGTCTAAATTTAGAGTTGTGTTGGGTATTGATGTAGATGAAGCTATAATTAAGATCAAGAAGAAGAGGCAGAGAAGGTCCCCTACTAAGCTGCAGTAATACTCTTTCCCACAGAGCTGAGAGAATACATGTAAGATATTTCTTGTATGCTCGCTTAAAAGTTGTTTAAAGGTTTATAATAACAGGAAGATCAATGCTAATTTCCATTAGCCAGTCTATGGCGTTTTACATTACATGTTAGCATAAAGCTAGCAAACTCCCGTTATGAAATCTATTGCTTTATAGTTTGGTTGAACATTTTGATTTTTAAATATACAAACAGTAAAAAAAAATTTTTCAATTTTTTCAATTTTTTCTTTTTTTTTTGTTTGTTTTTAGGTGTTTACACACATTTATCTATTCTCTCAATGATTTGCATGAGTTGCAGCTAATGGCTACAACATGTGCCTACTTTCTCCTACTTTTATTGAGTTTTAAGTGATTTTTTTTAAATGAATTTTTACAGTATTCATGCATGCCAAGTCTAAATTTAGAGTTGTGTTGGGTATTGATGTAGATGAAGCTATAATTAAGATCAAGAAGACGAGGCAGAGAAGGTCCCCTACTAAGCTGCAGTAATACTCTTTCCCACAGAGCTGAGAGAATACATGTAAGATATTTCTTGTATGCTCGCTTAACAGTTGTTTAAAGGTTTATAATAACAGTAAGATCAATGCTAATTTCCATTAGCCAGTCTATGGCGTTTTACAGTACATGTTAGCATAAAGCTAGCAAACTCCCGTTATGAAATCTATTGCTTTATAGTTTGGTTGAACATTTTGATTTTTAAATATACAAACAGAGTAAAACAATTATTTTTCAATGTTTTCTTTTTTCTTTTTTGTTTGTTTTTAGGTGTTTACACACATGTATCTATTCTCTCAATGATTTGCATGAGTTGCGGCTAATGGCTACAACATGTGCTAGTGCGATGGTGAACTCTCTTAAGTACGTGCACTATTGACTGTCCCAATTCACAGCGGGATCGCGGCGATTGAAGTGTGTGTGTGTGTGTGTTGGGGGGGGGGGGGGGGGGTGGTGAGATTAGACAGCAGAGGGTAAAGGGAGGGTGCCGATGTGTGTGGACGTGACATCCCCAGCTGGCCCGTGACATCACTGCGGCCGGGGGCAGGAAGTGAGGGAGTTGGGAGGGTTCGGGTACAGTAGGTGACATCAGAAGAGTCCGTCTGGGTCTCTTCGGCTCTCCAGCTGGGTAAACTCGAGACAAAAGGGCCGGGGAATGCGCGCACACACACACACACACGCCCTGGAGCCCGGCCGGCCCGCGCACCATCCACCCCGCCATCCCTGCCTTTGTCTCCGTCTCGGCACCCGCTCTTATCCGCCTCCTTGTTTGTAGACACGGGCTGCCCTCTCGCACCGAGCATGCCATGTGTTTCCTCGCACTGTCTCCCTTTAGCTCACTCTCCCTTTTATGTGTGTTTATGTTTGTGTGTGTCTGCTCCCCATCCGCTCGCCCCGCCACCCTCCCGTCCGTGTTATACAAAGAAACATATTCACGCAAGCACATTTTGAAGAGGATACGTTGAAATCTTGTGTTCCACTTTGCTGTTTACAACTTTTAATATTCGAAATAGTCAGTCACAGGTCGAGCTTTTGCAGCATTTGAGAAATCTGGGAGGTAGGCTATTTTGTTCTAGTCGAAAGTAAACATGGCTGTTTCCTCGATAAGCCGGCCTCCGAGCATCCGAGGTACTTTGTCATGGATATGCTGAAAGCTAGTAGGTATGCTCCAACAATTTCATTTGAGTTGAGTAATACGTTAATTACAGTAACTGGGTAGCAAATCAATGCTAATTCAGTGCTACATGCTAGCTCCGTTAGCTGCTATATTAACTTGTCGGGAAAAAACAAAGATAAATATTTTTCGGTGTTTGGCGGATCTGTTGCACCTGAAAAACATACTTTTCATAAATCCTTTGCACTTTATTAAAGAAAGTTACATTTTATTTGAATAGTAATTTAATTTGAGTCATTACAGGGTAGCAAATCAATGCTAATGTTAGATGTGTTAGCTGCTATGCTAACTGGTAAGGAACAAACTTAGCTTTGAACTTAAAAAAGATACATCTTTGATATTAACATGTCTTCTGATAATATGAATAACAGGGATATGTTGGTTTGAGTGAGCTGAAAACATTGACAAATCGGAAAAACATACAAAACAAAACATTCCTGCTGAGTCATTAAATTATATATTTTCTGTTTCAAAATTGCTGAAAGGGTTTTAATTCAATCTTAGTGAACTCCCACTATTTTCAGGGGTTAGGGACCAAGATTGATTGATGAAGGGTCGTTGTGCTTGATGGGTGTACAGTTCGAAAAACTGCCATCCGCAAAGAAGCGCCACGATATTGATAGATATGAAAGGTTGTGGATTTTTTTTTTTAAATAAATAAATTAAAAAAAATAAAAACATTTATTTATTTTTTTTTAATTTATTTGTTTTTTTTAAAAAAAGGAGAGCAATGATGATGTCAAATCGAATGAACAATACTGAGATCTCCTGAAAAAAAAAAGAAAAAGGTTGTGGATTATGATGGTGAAAAATGTGGAATATGAAATGGAATTGAAAGATTGGTTGATATGAAATGGTTTGTGGATGCTGAATAATGTGTAATGATATTGAATGATATGTACTGCTATTGAAAGATGTGGATTGATGTGAAATGATTTGTTATTGCTAAAGATATGCACTATGATGGTGAAAAATGTGTAATATCATATGACAATGAGAATGTACATTGCTGTGCAGTGAATGTTATGGAATGCTATTAGAAGATATGGAATGATTTGAAATGGCATGTGTATATTGAAAGACATGGAATGATATCAATGAAAAAGTTGCCATATGTTGGTTAATGTTAATATTGAATGATATGGAATTCTATTGATTGACATGGAATGATGTGGAATTGTTTTGGTGAAAATATGCAAATTGTGGAATTTACGGCATTCGAAATTCCGGAAATAAGAGTTTTGAGTGGGAATTTTGGGGAAATTTGTATTCATTGGATTGAGGAAAAATATCACCCCCACTTGGCGTAAACTTTTAAAACACGTTGAAATCGTCAGCCAAGAAACGTGCAAAGTGGAAGTTTGTCCAAAAAAAGTGTGAGGAGTAAAATACAACAAGCAAAATTAGTGATGTGTGAATGTGTCCAGCATTCACAAAAACTCTTGATGGTGATTTCTGTCAAAAATGTGTTTCAATCAAATGATGGGATAATGACAAAACAATGGACACAGAAAACTGTCCCGCAAGAACGAAAGCACTTAACCTAAGCCCGAAGCTGCAACAAATCCTGCTCCTTTTGTCCGCATCGTGTACGCAGTTGAATGCATAATCAACATGGTCGCAGCATTTTCCCCTGCGCACCCCCCCCCCCAAAAAAAAGTTGCATTCTGCTGGTTCTTTCCGAGAGCGCGCGACGGAGCGAGCTGCCACTCAAATGCGGCGCTCGGCCCGTCGGTTTGCGCACATCTCCGTTTTTTGAATGTGAAACACATGTTAACGTGTGGGTGGGAGTCATGAGAATAGAGGAGAGGGTATCCATGTCTCGATATGAAAACAGCCAGTCCGTCCATCTGCGGGAACATTTAATAGCACACCAGCAGACCTTTTTCCCATTCTTCCCACCCCTCCCCATCTTTTATCACACACGTTTTTCGATTCTATTCGTTGGCTGACCTTATACTGTATGAATGAAACACGCATCCTAATTCAGTGAAGCAGTTCTGCATGACTGTGCGCTTCCGTTGACATTTTCCCCACATGTGTATGGGAGATTTTGTTATGGTTTGACCTTTTTGACCCTAACTCCAAAAGGTATGTTTCACCACTGAAGTGTCATGCGTTAGGGCTGTTTTTCTTCAGCTGGACAAGGTTTGAATGTGATCATCCACAGTTATAAGAGGGTGTGCACACTTGTGCAACCACGTCATGGCTTTGTTTTTTGTTGTTGTTGTCGAGTCATACGGGTTAAAGGTCATGTCAATGGAGGTGGAAAAAAAAGTTTAATTGATGCACAGTATATCACAACAACTTGGAATATGAACAGGGGTGTGTAGACTTTTTATATACACGATTACATTGGACCTCGCATTTCCATCCATCCATCCATTTTCTTGGCCGCTTTTCCTCACAAGGGTCACGGGGGTGCTGGAGCCTATTCCAGCTGGCTTCGGGCAGTAGGCGGGGTACACCCTGAACTGGTTGCCAGCCAATCGCAGGGCACACAAAGACGAACAACCACACTCACATTCACACCTAGGGACAATTTGGAGTGTTCAATTAACCTGCCATGCATGTTTTTGGAATGTGGGAGGAGACCGGAGTACCCGGTGAAAACCCACGCAAGCACGGGGAGAACATGCAAACTCCACCCAGGAAGGCCGAAGCCCGGACTCGATCTCACGTCCTCTACACTGGGAGGCGGACGTGCTAACCAGTCAGCCACCGTGCTGACCTCGCATTTACCAGACTTTTTTTTACTGTTTTGGAAGGGAGACAACCCTGTTTTCTTGGAAATTGCCTAATGATATATAATTTTTGTTTTTTTCTCCACATGGTACACTCTAAAAAAAAGTTGGGTCAAAAGTAACCCGATTATGGATCAAAAATGGACAGATCCACTTTATGGGTCAATTTGACCCAACTTTCTGGGTGGTTTTATACAAAATGACATCATTTTTTTTTACCCAAGTAAAGAATCCGACCAATATTTACGAGTTGTTTTAAACTAAAAGAAAAGTTGGGTCAAATTGACCCAAGTACAGGATCGCTCCATTTTTGACCCATAGTTGGGTTATTTTTTACCCAACAGTCTTTAGAGTGTACGGTATAGAAGGGTGTGAAAATAGCTGCCGCTTAATTTTTTATCCCAACTATGTTTTTTAATGGACATCAATCATAGATTTTTTAATACATTCGATATAAAAAAATTATATATATATATATATATATATATATATATATATATATATATATATATATATATGTTTTATAGAAATTAACAGACATTAATATAAAAATTTAAAAATAATGAAAAAAGACCAATTTTTACATGATAATTCATTGTCAACAAAGCATTTAGTCTCTAGTACAGTGTAACAGTACAACATTTTTTTTAGGATTAATGTTTTTTTAAAAATTCATTTAATATCCTTCACTGCTCGATGTTCTTTTTAAATGAATATAAATACTGATTTTCATGATTTGTGATTGATCTATGACTTTGCTACCTTTTTTTTTTTAAACATAAAATGGTCAAATCGTGTCCTTTTAATGATTTAAACCATTTATAGGCAACCATTAGTATATTTACAATTATATATTTATTATTACAAAATACAACCCCATAAAAGTTAGAGTACACTTTGTGGTTACTTTATTGACCAAAACTTTTGTATTATTATCGTGACCTCTCGCTGCTGATTGGCCGAGGAAGAATACATAAGCGTACGTTTTCTCCCCAAACTTTCTCCCCAAATCCCTTGGCGCAGTATTTCATTCCATCAAATTTGTGACAGTGTGAAATGTGAGGGAGTGGGCGAGAGCCAAGTGTGTGCGTGCATTAATACGCTCTGCTCTTGTCGTTAGAGTTAATCAAGGGCTTCCTGCGCCCGGGCTGGATGACCAGGGGGTCGATTTACGGGCAAATGTGAGACATGGAAGGGACAAACACCTGCAGACAATCGCAAACATTTGGCTCTACACCCCGATATTTAGCCTCTCTATGGTGTTTTGCATTGTTTTTAGCATTAAGCTAAATAGACATCGAAATCAAAACTGGTTCTGTTTCAATTGGTTTACAACGTTTGCAACTATCAACCATCAGTTCCTCTCATTTGTGTTTTTTTTGGGCATTTCTAAAAAACGAGCTGGAGTGAGCGCACCTGGCCCAACGTGAACCCGCAAAGGTGGCAGGTTGGGGGGGGTGGGGGGGGGCGGCACAAGAGACGCACATCCTGGAATGTGGAAAACAATGACGCACGTGCGCAGCGCATGATTGCGCGGGACGTTTGGCATGTCGCGCACCTACAAAAGGCGGACATCTGCACGCGTGTAATGCGAGTGTGTGTCATGTCATCTGGGAGCGTTTAGCGGCTGGGAGTGCGTACGGCCACCACGCCATTTTAGACATATAGCTATGGATTCTTTGGGCAGTGAATTAAAAAAAAAATAAACGCACAATAGGAAGGAGAATTAATTCCACAATGCAAATGTCATAAGTGGCCCCGGGGCCTTTTTCCTCTACTTCGTTTCATCGCTTGCGCACCACTTCAAGATGAATGAAGGCACACGGTGGGCCAAAACTAGTTAGTTGTTTTTAAAAAATAATAAAAAAAATTTAACCTTTACTTGAGTATGTTTATGAATGCAGACAGATTCTTATTTGCAGGCTGTCAAACGAAGCAAAAAGAAAAAGAAAAGGAGACCCAAAAAGGTGCCAGCAAATGCTTTCCTTCCTTCCTTGCTTGCCTCAAATCTTCCTTCTTTTCATCTTTGATTCATTCATTCCTTCGCACACTCCCTCTATTTCCTTTCATCCGACTTCCTATCAACTTTCCTTCCTTCGTCCCTTCCTTCCTTTCATACATCCTTGTTTCTCTTCTTCCCGCCTGTCCTACAGTGCTCATTCCCTTTGCTTGTTCCCTTCCTTCCATTCATCTTCCCTCCTTCCTCACTCTACTATCGTTTCCCTCCTTGCCTCGTTGCTTCCTTCCTTCCTTCTTTCCTCTTTCTTTCATTCTTTCTAACAGTCATCCTTTTATTTTCTTCACCCATCTCTTTTCTTCTTTCTTTCTTTCCTTTCCTTTTTTCTTTCTTTTTTCTTTCTTTCACGTTCCTTCCTTCCAACATAGTCACCTCTTATTTTCTTTCATCTGGTTCCTTCCTACCTTCATTCACAGATCCTTGTGTTTGTCCACGAACCTCCTTCCTACCTTTCGTACATCCTTCTTTCCTTCCTTCCTTTTATACTATGCTTTTCCCTTCTTTCTTTCCTTCCTACTTTCCTCCCTTTCTTGGATTCTTTAATCCTTCCTACCTTCCTTCATGCATTCTTTCATTCCTTCCTCCATTCTTCCCTCCTATCGATCTCATTCCTTCCTTCCTTCCTTCTTACCTTCCACGCATCCTTCCTTCTTTCCTTCAGTCCTTCTTTCCTTTCCTTTTTTCTTTCATTTTTCTTTCTTTCACGTTCCTTCCTTCCAACATAGTCATCTCTTATTTTCTTTCATCTGGTTCCTTCCTTCCTTCATTCACACATCCTTGTGTTTGTCCACGAACCTCCTTCCTACCTTTCGTACGTCCTTCTTTCCTTCCTTCCTTTTATACTATGCTTTTCCCTTCTTTCTTTCCTTCCTACTTTCCTCCCTTTCTTGGATTCTTTAATCCTTCCTACCTTCCTTCATGCATTCTTTCATTCCTTCCTCCATTCTTCCCTCCTATCGATCTCATTCCTTCCTTCCTTCCTTCTTACCTTCCACGCATCCTTCCTTCTTTCCTTCAGTCCTTCTTTCCTTTCCTTTTTTCTTTCATTTTTCTTTCTTTCACGTTCCTTCCTTCCAACATAGTCATCTCTTATTTTCTTTCATCTGGTTCCTTCCTTCCTTCATTCACACATCCTTGTGTTTGTCCACGAACCTCCTTCCTACCTTTCGTACGTCCTTCTTTCCTTCCTTCCTTTTATACTATGCTTTTCCCTCCTTTCTTTCCTTCCTACTTTCCTCCCTTTCTTGGATTCTTTAATCCTTCCTTCCTTCCTTCATGCATTCTTTCATTCCTTCCTTTCATAAAGCCTTGTTTCCTTCCTTCATTCCAACATGCCTTCCTCCATTCTTCCCTCCTATCGATCTCATTCCTTCCTTCCTTCTTACCTTCCACGCATCCTTCCTTCTTTCCTTCAGTCCTTCTTTCCTTCCTTTTTTATAGTATTTTTCATCCTTCCATCCCTCTTTCCTTCCTTGCTCAATGAAGTGGATGAAGGTAAGTGTACATGTCTATCGTCTACTGTTGGGCCCCCGTGAATTGAAGATGTGGGAATCAGCTTGCGAAATGTTTGCCCTCTCACGCACCTTCCCTCCCGACTGCTTCAAACTTTTTTTTTAGCAGTTCCCGTTTTGCATCATTTTTTTTCATCCGTGCCCTGGGCTTTGCAATTGATAGCCGCCGCCCCCTCCCCTCCGCGCCCCACTGAACCCCAGCCAGCCCCAGCTGCCTGTCCAGATGTGGACGCGGAGGCAACAGGGAGGCGAAGGAACGCTGGAGGACGGGGCTCGGCCACCTCCGACGGGAAGACGAGAGGAGGAAGAGGAGCGGACGGGTCCGAATGGCAACAAATTGACAATGTGGATTGTTAAACGCAAAAGGAGGCGAGCGTGACTTATTCCCATACCTGGCCTTCTCATTAGAGACCACCTACCCGGCCAGAACAGCCGCCCCCACTTTGCAACTCCCTGGAGAGCCAGCAGGGGATAATTCAATGTTTCACCAGCTTCACAGCACTTTTCACACTTTTAATCACTACACGAGCGCAAAATGGCCCTGTTGCAAAAAAACAACAAGATTCCAGAACATGCGTTTTGCACTCGGTGGGCAGCAGGCTTGATTTATGTGCCGGGCCCACGCTCGCACCGTTCTCCCGGGGGCCTGTCTGATTAGAGATAGGGGAGCGAAACCATGCGGTCACACACCCCGCCATTTGGTTCTCATTACACACATGTAAATGCACACCGCACACACACACACACACACATATGCTTGTGCAATGCTGAACTTGCAGGGCAACTCCTCGTTAGTGTTGTGAAAGCGCAGGGCACCGCCGTGGCGGTTGTAGTGCGGATGAATGCTTCATGATGAGCAACGATTGTGTGCAATAAGACACGTTACGCAATTTGGATGATGGACAGAATTCAGCGGAACCGCCAAAGTGGAACAATTTGGAGTTTAAACCATCACTGTGTGTGACGTCGGTACATTTTGCCGGACTTAAGCTCAGTGAGCATCTAAAGCAAATGGTTCCGCCCCCCCAAAAAAAACTCTTCAGGTACCAAAATCATGTCATCACCCTCTGAAAATATAGTCATATTTTGACCAAAAATATTGATTTATCTTGTACTAGCCACCTCTGCTAAAATCAGCTTCATCCTTATCAATTCTACTCCCGAAATGAAATGTTTAATACATTTAATCAGTATTTGGTTCAGTTTTTCATGTTTTATGGAAAAACTGAAAACAATTTTTTACCAAGGCCAATATTTTAGAATAAAATGTCGCATTCCTAAAAAGTAAGTTTTAAAAAAAGCAATCTTAATAATAAAGTTATTCTTTGTTGTAAATTGTTGTAAATTTATTTCTTGTTTGTTTTCTTTAATGTTAATAAAGATACAATGTCATGTGGAGATGTTCTCATAAGAGTTTTATAGATAATTGATACTATTTATGGTTGCGTCGGAGAGATGGGGGGTGCACAAAATGTCCTTCTTTTATTAATTTAATAATTATAATTATTTTATTATCGATCTTTTTCATTTCAGTAGACTACATTTTATGAAGTACAGTTCAGTTGTATTTAACTTTGAGGTACAGTGGACACCTGCTATTCATGAGGTAGAGGGACTTGGCTGTCAAAAATTGATGCCGTAGAAAATTTGTTTTAAAAAAAACAGAAGACAAAAATTATTCCAAGAAACAGAAAAAAATATTAAGAAAAGCAGAAAAAAACTAGTTAGAAAACTGCATAATTAATTAGTCAGGAAAAAAATACATTCAGAAAAATAGAAGAAAAAAACCCTGAAAAATTGACAAATATTATTCCATAAAAAAACATAAACAAAAAAAAATATATTTATTATTATTTTTACTCTTCAATATAAATGCATCCACACCTGTCCTTTACATTACATTGATTTTGGTACCACTTTTAATGTGTTTTTGTGCATTTTTATTTGTTATTTTAAATTAAATCAGAGCACCACTACCACATACTGTAAAAAAAAATATTTAAAAAAACAGCCCATTCCCTGCCGCTGCCTTCCCCACTATTTGAGGGAGCCTGCATTGAAACGGAAGTCAAATAAATCGTGTTCAACTTCAGAGGTTTGGCTTCAAAAATCTCATTCCTCCTTTTTAACGCTCTGCCCAATAAAAGCAATAAGTGTTAATGACCTCTCTCCTCGGGGTTATTCTTTACCACATCCCGCTTTTAAAAAGGGAGATGGATGTCGATCTTTTTAGTGCCATCAGGCCCACTTTCGTTTTTATACCTGCCTGCAGGACGAAGCCCCATGCTGTTTAACACCAGTGTTAATAAGACTCGACTGTAAACACGCCACCACGGCGTGCGCTAAGGCCGCGCGAGGAGGCTACGTGGTTCATTTATTTCCCAAAAAAAAAAAAAAAGGCTGATTTGAAAAGCTAACCTAATCTATTTGCAGCCCCTCATCCCCTGACCCAGACGCCTCAACCCCTGAGTGACATCAGCCTCGGGCGAGTGAAGCAATGGCTGGAAGCACGTCACAGCCCCTTGAGAGGTCGCGCGGACCAAACTGTAGCGCTGATAGGTAAACCAGATGCATGCACGCACATGCCACATACATGCAGCACACGCGGAGAGAGAAAAGTCAAGAGAGACCCTCGAGAGGAGTTCAAGCGATTATTAAATGAACTTTTGCACTGCTTGTAATTCAGCAACATATCTAATAAGTTTTGTATTTATCGCCTATGGGTGAGGAAGTGTGTGTGCGTATGCGTGAATCTTTCCAGCCTGCCTTGTTGCTGTTATTTTCAATGGAATTCATCACCAAGAGGTCGTAAATAACTCTCATATGAACGCCGCTGTGTTATTTTGGAACTGCTTTAATGAATGGTTTGTGATCAACGAGGGTGTAAATAATACAAATAATGCAACGCTCCCCGAGTAGGTCACTTGGGTTCACTCAGAACAAGGGATATCTTCTTAGGGATTATGCAAAGCTCAGCAGAGATAGATCAATCTTACTGGGAAACTCCCTGGGGCCAATTAAAGCTCACTAGGGGCCCTAAAGTATGTTAGGGCCCAATCTAGGTGCAAGGAATACCAACATGGGGCCTTCAATGGCCCCCCTGGGTCTGGAAAATCTCGCATGAGGGTGAAGAAATCTCCCTGAGGAACTTCCTGGTGCTGAACAAAGCCATGAGGGGCCCTACGGTTTGCTGGGGCCCAATATAGGAGCCTGCAAAACCAACATGGGACCGTCAATGGTCACCAGAGACTGGTGAAGCTCTCACCTGGGCTTGGACAACCCCAGCAAAAGCGAACAATTCTCAGTGGGGAACCTCTTAGGGTTGATCAAGGCCTACTTGGGGTCCTAAAGTTTAAGTTTAAAGATAAGAACCAGAAAAAATAAGATGGAACCATCAAAGCCCACCAGGTGCTGGCTAAGCTCTCATGGGTGCTCAGAGAACTCCATCAGGGGCAAACAATTCTCAGTGGGGAACTTCCTGGGGCTAATTGAGGCCTACTAAGGGCCCTAACGTTTGTTGAGGCCCAACCTAGATACAACATGGGACCATCAGTGCAGGCTGGCAAAACTCACATGGGTGCTCAAATAACCCAAGCAGCAGTGATCAAATGTCACTGGAAAACTTCCTGGGGCCAATCTAGGAGCAATCAATTCCAACATGGGGCCACTCGGGCTGGTCAAGTCCAACAAATCTCTTTAATCTACTAATAAACCCCAACGAGAGGCTAGTGAATCTTTCTGAGGGACAGCAAAAATCCCCAGGGGGCAATTTTATATGTTCTCTGAGGGCCTCTAAGGGTATGTTTACAACCTAGTAAAAGTTATTGGTGTTCGGGGGCCCCATATATGCTGTAACCCCCCTCCCCGCAATAGCAAAATAATTTTAATGTACATTACATGGAAAAAAAAGCTTCAGCTGAGAGCCGTGAATGCTAAAAGCTATTGACACGCACTGAAACTCACCATGGGACCACTAGAGGTGATCCGGGGGGGGGGGCAGTAAAGATGACCGAGAAAGGCGAGGGGGGGGGAGTTTGTCCCCCTAAGGTGTGTTGTACATTAGGGATGTTGAGGAGACAGATCACACTCTGCTGAGAGGCTGTTGATGTCTGACAGGAAGTGCCGCGCAGCGTTCAAGGCGTGCTCGTGTTGCATGTGTGTGCGCGTGTGCGCCCATGACGGCGGATGACGGCGGGTCACGGCTGTACAGTCAGCAGGAAGTGACCCCAAACGCAAATTGCGCATGTAGATTGAACTCCGTTTGAGTTGCTCTCCACGCCATTGTGCGGCGTCTTAGCACGTGCACGCAAGTACAGAATCATGTCGTAGTATTATTTTTCGGTCTCGTTGGCACGATGACATCATTCTTGCTTATGAAGTAACAAAGGAGCGTACGTGAGCTTGTAAGAATATTTCAAATACTTGAGCGGAGATGCTAAATTTAGCCTCCCCTTGACTTTCCCTCACTCAACCTCCTCCTCCCGACACGTCTATTCTGAAACAATAGACCCCAAACCCCCACCACAGGTCCCTCCCCCATCACACACACACACACACACACACACACACACACACACACACACTGGACGTTCCCGGTGAAGGTGTGTGTGTGTCCATGTGGCCTCTGGAGTGCCATAAGGAAGAGCACAATGTTTCAGAGCTCCTGTACTATACTCACTTTGCAAATGTCGTCTCTATGGCGATAGTGACACAGGAAGTGACCCCGTGGAGGGCTTAGAGCAGGGGTGGGCAAACTTTTTGACTTGCGGGCCACAATGGGTTTGAAATTTTGACAGATGGGCCGGACCAGGAGCATTTGGACCTCATAGCACAGTAAAAACACACAGATAAATGTACAACCCAATTTACTTATTATGTGCACTTAGGACTGCGTTTTTCAAATGTGCAAAATTCACATATTTAAAACAGCTTTTCCAATAGCTTCATTTTTATTGTTTTAGCTCAACTTTTGCTGTGTTTTTATGCTTTATAAAGTGACCTTGTGTTCTGAAAGGTGCTGTTTTTAAATGAAATGTATTATTATTATTATTACTATTATTATAAAATAGCCCTAATCCAGGTAGTACGTTTGCCTCAATGAATATGCAAGATGCGGCATTTACACACTATTTGGCAAAGTGGGAGGAGAAATGTAAATAGATTATAATAGCACATACACTGTGATCTGTCAAACCGGGTGACTGCATCTATTATTAATAGATTTCAATTCAAGGCGTAAAGTTAAAGAATTTTTTTTCCATTGGCCCACCCATTTTTGACATGCTGAGTGTCAAGCAGAGTGGCAATCGGTCCCATTTTTATAGTCTTTGGTATGACCCGGCCGGGAATTGAACCCACGACCTCCCAGTCTCAGGGCGGACACTCTAACCACTCAGCCACTGAGCTGGAGAAAAAGAAAATAGAAAAAAAAAGATTTTGAATTTTTTTCTAGCCTTATTGGATAAATTCGGCGGGCCGGATTGAAACGCATAACGGGCCGTATTTGGCCCGCGGGCCGCGGTTTGTGGGGGGGGGGGGGGGGTTGTTGGGTTGGCCGGTCAGCGAAAAAATTATTCGATTGCCAGCCTTGATTGACATTATGAGCCCTATGAAAATCAGATTGACTTTAATGGCAATGGACGGTAAATTTCGCCACGTTGTTATGCAACAGAAGGGCTCATTTATAGGGGTGTGCCCGAAAAATTAATTTTCATAAGAATCGCGATTCTCATTTAGTACGATTCAGAATCGATTTTAAATGTCCCAAAATCGATTTGATTTAAATTATTTTATACTGTCTTGCCTTTGTCTGTGTGTGCCTTTATGTGGAGCGCTGTTCATGTTGCACCCGGTTTGGCCACTGAGGGGCAGTGTGGTTCCACGCGGTCTGATACACTGTTAAGTTGTAGCCACATTAGAGAGTAGAAGGAAAAAGTCACGATCACGTTATTCCAATAAAAGTTTTTTTTGTCAGCGTGGAGCCGTTCTTTTGAGTGATAAAAGTGCGAGTATCGCGCTAATTAGCATTAGCGTGTCAGACTGGAGTAGTTAATTACAATTCCTCGCACATCTATAGATTGAAGCAGAAATTATTGTCAATCAAATCATTTTGAATCAAAAATCGTTCCCAATCGAAAATCGATTCTGAATCAAATCGCAGACCCAAAAATCGGAATCGAATCGTGAGACATTCAAAGATTCCCACCCCTACTAATTTACATAATAACCACCCCCACACTGATTTTTGGGTGAAGATGAAAAGCCATTTTCATGTGATAACTGTAGTCTGGTTGCCATACAAACGCTGTCTGAAATAGTATCATGTAGATGCACCGTCATGTGCCCAAAAGGTAAGCAGAGCTGCATTGATTTTGTTTTGACTTTTGAGGACCCCAAAGTATGAGTTTTTTTCATTAGATTTTTTTGCTTTTTGTTGCCAGACAAATTTTCTTCTTGTTGTTAGAAAATGTTGGTAGTAAAATCAGTGTTATTTTTAAGCACATCTATACTGATAACCGCCTACACATACTTCCGCAATATGTCTCCTTTCGGTGGCGATCAGAACCCATCGGAGGCGTCGTGCCTATCAGTCCGTCCGCCCTCTTGCCCCCCGGGCACGCCGGTCCACGGTAGCGCACAAACAAGCGCTGACAGGGTGAGCCGAGGTTCTTCCTGTTTTGGCCGATGGCTGCGGCCTTGACACTCGCGTCACCTCGCAAAAAAACAAGACGGCCGTTATCGTCGTCGTTTGTGAGGAAGCGTCATGGCAGCTTGTTAGTTCCTCGTCTTTTTTGCCTTCACTTCCTCCTTCGCCCTTACGCACACGACCCACATTCAAGGTACTGGATGTAAACAAAGCAACAACTCCGCTGGAACTGTTATCTCGGACGTTATCTGGAAAATGTGTATTATTTTTAACCACAAAAAAAATGGGGTCAAAAATAGCCCCAGGTTCTGCTACTGGTCTGTAAATCACTTAAAAGTTTAGCTCATAAATATGTAAATAAATGCTAATTGTATATAAGCCCAAAAATCTGTACACGCAGAGTTCAAAGCAAACATGGTGAAGCAGCATTTAGTTGTTATGCTGCACGCCAATGGAATAAGCTGCCAAGTGAAACTCAAGTGTGAATGCTAAATGCTAGTTAAAACTCTAGTTATTCCCACATACTACCTAACTAGCAGTAGTAGGTCCGTGATATTAAAAGTTTGTTTGCACATTATTCGATTTTAATGAGCAAAAATCAGCAGACGGCTCGCAGATCAAGATTGCCTTCCGCTCAACGCACGCCCCCAGCATCTTTTCCTAACCAGCCGCTTCCTTTCTGGTGGTGTTCCGCTCTCACTGCACAAATCTGTGTGTAAATGTGTGTGTGTGTGTGTGTGTGTGTGTCGGTGACCATCTTTCATGTGGCAGCATTCCAGTAACAGTGAGCCAGCAAGGGGTCTTCGTCTCACATCCCTCTTCAATCAAACACAAACACTCGCGTCCGGCCAGCCTGGCCCACGCTATCTTTCTCCTGCCTCCTTGTGCCAGATGCACACACCCTGTTGCTCCTTACCCCCCCCCCCACCCCCCACCCCTCCCTCCTCCAATCCCATCAGGGCTCCTCTGCTTGCCCCCCCCCCCTTCCCATTCCTCCTCCCACACTGGTTCAGCACCCCAGTGCATCACATTGTCTCCTGGCTCTTCATCTATCCCCACTTCCTGTGTCCTCCTCTTTGTGCCCCCCCCCCCCAGCCTACTCCTTCCTAATCGCATCCTCCCCTCTCACCCCTGCCTACGAAACCCCAGTCGCTCTCTCTCTCTCTCTCTCGCTTTGCGACGTGACTTTCGGCACGGAAAGTCGGGCGGCTGCCAATAAACTGGGGCAGAGCGGGTTGAAGATGTCCACTGTTGTCCGTCCTCGAGCTGGACTCAAGTAGGATGTAGTGATTTTTTGATATTGCTGAATGCAATACGTACCTCAATACATGGGGTGGGATACAATTCGATTCAGTTTGGTTGAATCAAAAACAATTCAAATCGGTTTTCGTATACGAAGGAAAACAGAAACATCTTTTTTTTTTTTTTTTTCCTAATAAAAACAAAAACAGTTTAAACTGGAAATCGGTTGTGATTTTAAAAATGTGCGAATCGAACCAAATCATCGAAATATATCGAGGTACATATCGAATCATCTTTTGAGAGATATATGTGGGAAATGTCACATTTACAATAATAACCTACTGGCAAAATGAGCCGTATCATATCTCGGATGGAATCGTAATCCCACTGAATCGAGTTGAATGGAATCGTTGCCCTTGAAAATAAACCATCCTTGATATTTAGGGGTGTCAAAATGAGTGCGTTAATTCAAAATTCCTTTAACCCAGCCATTTTTTTTTTTAACACGCGATTAATGGAAAGCTTGTCGTGGGAGAATTGCAGTCATAACGCAGCAGACATGCCCACATCAAAATTTTGCAGTAATACATTTAATAATAATGCCTATATTTGTGCTGCGATTGGCTGGCAACCAGTTCAGGGTGTACCCCGCCTACTGCCCGAAGCCAGCTGGGATAGGCTCCAGCACCCCCGGCGACCCTTGTGAGGAAAAGCGGCTAAGAAAATGGATGGATGGATGGATGCCTATATTTGTGGAGAGTGGTCTTACAAAAGCAACTATGCCATCTAGTGGCAGAAAAATGACCTCAACACAAATCGTTATCACACTCTGCTTTTTAATTTTAACTCAATTTTATGAATGATTATGAAACTATTGTATCATCGACTAAAAGATGCAGTCATATTTCTTTTTTTTTCTCCACTTTTATGCTAACAAGAATATGAAAACTTTATTAAGCACGGCACATCTGCGCAATTTGCCCAAACGTTGCCTGTTTTCCACTTTGCGGCGTCCTCTCGATAGCAGTCCGAATATTTACAGCAGATGGGGGCACCGCGCTCGTGACTCAGCACAGAAACACTTCGCAGTGAGATCGTGGGAACGCCAGAGAAGCGCGAGAGCGGGGGGGAGATTTTGCAGCTGGTACACTCAGGAAATAGATAATGTGATGCCAGTGGAGGGCACACACACAAAACGCACACCCGGCCTGTGTTGTGAGTTATCAGGAGGGAGAACATACAGGACCATCTCTGTCTTTGTGTTTACGCTTCATCCAAACAGCAGCGCATCCACTGAGGCTAATGGGCTCCTAATCTACAAATGGATTACACAATCGTCCTTTCCTATTAGTGTTTATGAAAAAGCCACAAGTGCTTAGTTCCATATGTGCAATGACTTTTCCAAACGGAGGCTTGGGTTTGGAGTAGGGAAGAAAATATCACATCAAAGTGAATCTAATCTGACTTAAGAAAACTCAGTGTTTATAAGATTGAGCTCACCTCATTACAATAACATATAAATACAGACACAAACAAAAAATAAACTTGGTACATTGGAGGTATACAAAAAAAAGAGATAGCTTGGTTTAAGCTTGGGTTTAAAATTAGTTCATGAGGTTGGCTGAGGTGAGATTTGAACATGACTATATATATATATATATATATATATATATATATATATATATATACATATACTGTATATATATATATATATATATATATATATATATATATATATATATATATATATATATATATATATATATATATATATATATATATATATAGTACCTGGCGATTCGATTTGTATCACGATTCATAGGTCCCGATTCGATTCGATACCGATTAATCCCGATACGAATCTATAAATTGATTATTGCGATTTTTTTTTTAACTCAAATTTAGAAAATACTAATCAGTAAACTTGTACATGTAAGATTTGTATGAAAATGTATTTATCTGAAAATGCAGGCTTTTAACTGAGCCACCGCATTTACCAAACAGGTTGCAGTCTGTTTCATGTTTGAACAGCACTGAAATCAATTATTAAGGCTTAATGGCCCATTAATATAACATTCTTCCGTGCTTAATGTGTGAATCCTAACCCTAAGTAAGACATTTTGTTGAATATTCCCATAAAAAATTTATGTTTAAAAATCAATTCGAGAATTGCGTGCTGTAATATCGCAGTTTATTGCCAAATCGATTTTTTCTAACACCCCTAATATATATATATATATATATATATATATATATATATATATATATATATATATATATATTTATGCCTCCCAATTTTTTAACGATGGTGGCCAACTAGCTGGCTACATGTTAGTATTGAATATTCAGCCAGGTTTGTGTGATAATCAAAACACCTCAGTCACGAATATAGCGATTAACAGTGAGTTGTAATTCCAAGTCATCCATTTTATATAGCAGAGATCATGCGCTGGAGATAAAGACCCATGAGCCATGACTTATAAATTATAAATTCAATTGGAGCTGTTGCGTTGCTAGAAAGTTAGGGCTGACTTTAGGCTTGGAGTTGAGTATGAATCGTGACGTGCCACTGATATGGCATGACTCCTTCTTGTGACTGTCTCCAAGTCAGCCCTTTCATCACTCAGAGGCTCCAAAATGTCATTTCTCAGTCCTGGATATGTTTTGTTTCTTGTCATGCCGCCACGTAAGGCTACCAGTGATGACAAAGAGGGAAAATGTGGAAATGGAACACCTCCCTTCTCCTTCTCCGTTACCGTCCGTCAGGCGGCTTTAAAGTATTTGACTTTTATTTTTGTTGTTCCAGGAACAAAAATGCTTCAGTCTCACCTTCACATGTTGTGAATCACACATTTTTCATTCGCATGAAGTCTTGCTCAGTGTGATAAACTTCCACAAGGTTGACACCCACGAACCAACACACACACACACACACACACACACACACACACTTGTGTTTGAATTGACAGACGCACAAAGGTCATCAATTGGCCTCTGAACTTCACTTCCTTGCATATTTGCTAATTACAGTTAAAGGTTTTCTATCCACACATTATTCATAAATACAAAGGATTATTCGCAAAAATAGAAAAAACGACAGGATTTATTCTTGTAAAGCAACATTTTTTTTTTATAATATTATGACTTTATCCTTGTAAAAATTCTGACTTTTTTCATAAAATTGCAGTTTTTTGTTTACATTATTTATCTCAGATTTGCATACAATTACACCTTATTTTTCAAAATGTTTAATTTAACACTTTAATCATTATAACCTCATGAATTTTGACGCTTTATAAAAATTACAACTTTTTCCTTCTTCTACAATTTATGTACATGAAATAGAACTATAGTGAAGTCGATTTTTTTTTGTTCATTGACATAAAAAGATTTTTGAACACACTACAACTTGAATCAATTAATTTGTGTTGTAATACTCGGAAACAAACAAAAATAGCAAAAATATGCTGGATTATATTTTCTCTGATATTACAAGTTAATTTGCATAAAATTGGATTTGTTTGTGAGATTACTTGACATAAATAACATTAAATGCTTTTTGATAGCACTTTTTTCACTACAACTAGCCAATGTGAGGTAAAACAAACAATTTGAATTGAATTATGCAAGTTGTATGACATCATAATGAGGCTGGAATTCATTATATATATATAATAAATTTTTTAGTATTCCCATTAAAACACACACACACACACACACACAAGGGATAAGATCCAGTAAAAGGTTTGTTTTGGCTTTGTTGAAGTACGTCTCCCTTCTCGCTTCCAGTATCTGCTCATGACGAATTGGTGACGTCCAAAAAAAGAAGTCTGTTTGTCAACGTGCGGGCTTCTGGATGCGCCCCGATTACTGGAAGAGACTTTGCGAGGTTGAGCTTGTGCACTGAAGCGCTTGTACGCAGAAGCGACTTTCCAGCAGAACGTACAAATACAGACATGTTGTCAAAGGTAAGAAGTAGAAACGGCAATAGTTGACGAAAGTCGAAAAGTAAGGAACTACTGTTCCTTTTTCTTTTTTTTTTAAACTGATAACAGAAACTACATCTTGTGGTTATAAAACTGAAACTAATTATTAGAATAGCAACAACAAAAAAGTCCTTCATTTTTGTCTCTGTTAATATCAGATATGAGCTTTCGGGTTTGATTTTAAAAGTATTTATTTTTGTTTTGCTGTACAGAGGAAATACAGTCAAATTGCTTTTGAGAATTTTATTTATTTATTTATTATTTTTTTAGAAGTTTATTTTTTACTTCATTACACAATTCTTGGTGTCGTTCTTTATCTCACACTCAACAAATACTCCATATATTAAAAAAATAAAATAAAATTGTGTTGTGTATCGTGTAGTGTTTACATAAACAGTGCTTGAGAAGTCTATGAAACAGGAAACGCATCATTGAAATATAAAAAGTTGAAGTGATAAAACCACAGATTTCTTTGATTATTTTTGTCATCTGATTTATGATTTACTGATTATGTTTATGCCACACTTCTTTGGTAGAGTTTTGTGAACTTGTAGTGAACGCTTAAAAGACTGCAAGTCCAAATGTTTAGTAAGTTAACCACTCTTTCATATTACATGTTTCATTTTGTTTATTTTAGTGTAAGCATAACCTAAGTGGCAAATCCAGGTCCAGAAAGTAAAAACCCTGCCACAGTCTGGCTTTAACCATTGATGATAGCTAGCTAGCTAGCTAGCTCCATATCAAGTAAACGAGCACCATGGGAGATAGCATCCCACAGTTTGGCTTTAACCATTGATGATAGCTAGCTAGCTAGCTAGCTAGCTCCCTATCAAGTAAACGAGCACCATGGGAGATAGCATCCCACAGTTTGGCTTTAGCCCCAGGTGCTAGCGAGCTAGCTCCATAGCAGGTAAATGAGCACCATGGGAGCTAACTAGCTAGCTAGCACATGGGGCTATAGTCAAACTGTGGCGGGGTTTTTACTTTTTTTCTGGACCTGGATTTGCCACCTCTGCCTATAAAACCAGAACATTTATGTTAAATACATCTGGTATTGTTTATTGTAATACAGATTAATTTGTTGCTTATGCTTGTTGAGACATTCTTGGGGAAAAAGAGCTTGAAAACAATAAACAGATATTAAATCGCAATCTCAGTATTTAAAAAAAAATAATAATATTTTTCAAAAACAGCAGCGACGTTTTTGCAGACAAGCAGGCGGGCAAGTGTGTGAAGTGAGTGAGGCGAAAGACAGGATGGGTGGACTGGAGGTGCCCGCATGTTGGTCAACGTGCAAGCAGGAAGTTGCAACTGGCACACACACACACACACACACAAGTAGTGGCCACAGTGTACGCCCACACTATTTGTACCGGCGCCCCCTCGGCTCATGAAGCAATACTTCCTGTGTGTACGTGTCCTATTGCTTTACGCCGTACCCACTTACAAGTCTGATGTCACCATCGCCTGATCGCTCACACCTACGCTTGACCCGTGACACCTTCAACTCCTCTTCTGGTAAAAAAATAAGTTTTGGAGGCTTACTTCCACTAAAAAGGTTTTGTCATTTTCGACAGCCGT
Source organism: Vanacampus margaritifer (assembly GCF_051991255.1). Taxonomy (NCBI): domain Eukaryota; kingdom Metazoa; phylum Chordata; class Actinopteri; order Syngnathiformes; family Syngnathidae; genus Vanacampus; species Vanacampus margaritifer. Next base: position 25,195,649 of record NC_135436.1, on the reverse strand, counting down.
TATGACCTCCCTGAAGGAGGTTACTGGAAGTGTTCATCAGAGTTGGTTGGTTGTGACACCAGGATTTAATAACACTAGCAAGGGATGTTTAGAATTGCCTGTTTTCGTTGTTTTTCTTTACGGTGGATTAGGGTTAGTATTAGGGTTGAGTTACAGTTAGGGTTGGCAAACGTGAGACCAATTGCTACGGCTAAGCTAGCTCACAAAGATCAACATTCGGTGGAATCTGAGTCAGTGAACATTCAATTGAGTACCCGCCCTGAGTTTTAAAGGGAAAGTCAACCCCCCCCCCCAAAAAAAAATGTGTGAAAGTTTTTTGACAATAATATGTTCTATGCAGCCCCACTGATCTAAATATGGTATTGTGGTTTATATTGTGTTACTGGAATATGAGTTAAGCAGCCAAATCCAGCCGTTTTTATCCATCTCAGGGGGGCGGCCATTTTGAGTGAAAATTACAACACAACATCACAGCTCAGTTTCAGAAAACAGGTGAGCTAGGATTGGTCGTTGCCTGACCCTGAGCTACATTGATGTCATCTTCAGTCGACAGCAAGTGGCAAAATGGCCGCCCCCTGAGATGGATAAAAACGGCTGGATTTTTGCTTCATTACCCTTATTCCAAAAATGTCATATTTATCAGAATGTCATGTTTAGACTAGTGAGGTCACATATAACATATTATTATAACTTTCACTTTAACATCTGGGTTGGGGGGGGGGGGGTATATAGCCTAAAATAGGCTTCAGGATTTAGCTAAAGTCTTTAGGTTTAGAGTAGGTTAGCATTAGCTAAGGTTGAGGTTTAGGCTTTGGTTAAAATTGGCGTATGGATAGAGGCTAGGGTTCAATTAGGATTGGAGATTCAGGTTTGACGATAGGATTCCAGATTTGATTTGGTTAGGGATCGACAGTTATCGCGATGGTTCGACAACACCGTTTTCAAACCTGTGAGTGATGTCACTGCATTGCCAAAATGATTATAGTTATAGCTGCTAGGTTTTTTTTAGTTTGTCAAAAGTCCGACCGGTGAGAAGCCAAAGCAAGCGTCACCGAGGGAGCCGCTTTTTTTTTTTTTGGGGCAAAGCTGACGAGTGGAAGCGAGAGAAAAGTGGAAAAGCCTTCCACATGTGGCTGAGAACACGTTCTCATGCGCTTCTTCTTTGTTTTCAGCTGCAGGCCGGCCCCACCTTTTAAAAAAAAAAAGGAGGCCGGGGCGCGAGGGAGCGCTCTGGACGCTGGAGGAGATGGGAGCGGTAGATGGGAAAGCGAACTGAACTGGATTGAACCGAACTGGGCACACTGAGCTCGCAGGCAGATGTTTTCCATTGACTTGTAGGGAGTGTAGGCAGGGTGGAAGAGACGCCGTAGACTTGCCAGGACGCACAACATGGAAAGGTCACCACCACCACCGCTTCCTTTCCCCCCCTCACTCGCAAACAACTTTAACTCTCATGAAAAAAAAAAAGAGCCAAAAGTTAGCGCATCAGTGATTCTCAAACCGAGGTTCCTGAACCCCCCAGGGGTCATGCGAGCCAAATATTTGGGGCCGCAAATTGACTTGACTTTTATTTTTTCTTATTGGCGGGAAACCAGCGCATGATGCTTTAGCGGCTAGTAAATGAACCTCATCTTGATCTATGGGCTGACTAGACCACAAAAAAAAAAAAGGTGTGGCGACATGGCTTCACTAGAGAGGATCTTTTTTTAAATAAAAACACACATAAGAGGGCGAGGAAGTCATGAAAGCATCCTTTTCAGGGATCGCCAGTCTTTGGAGAATGTGCCAGACTGGAAACTCTGAAAGGTCGTGAACTCTTGCAGACGTTGTGCAGAAGCTCCTTTTTTCAAAGTGGTCGCACTGTGAGCACTAATTGACACGATGAAGTGATGTTAAGTTCCCCTTCTGTTTTATGGCTGATTATGATTATTATTATCATCAATTCCTTATGTTCTCATTCAGAACTATTATGAATGAGAGGAATCCGGGCCAAGAAAAGAAATATAACATTTGTTGCGCAAACGGACAAAAGTCATTTTTCTTTTTAATTTCCTATTAAATAATGCATGACTCCAATTGGAAAAAAAAAATCCAATTGAAGTGCTTCTTAGATTTATTAGCACCCAATAGAAGGTGTATGCCACAGCTGCCCTAAATGAACATTTTTATAAGAATTTTTAAGGTTTCTGTGATAGTTTCTACACCAGCAATTGGAAATTCTATTGTATTCAGAGATTTGCTTCGAAGTTCTGTACATTGTACACGTTTGGCGATAACTGAAAAACGTGCCACAACAATTTAGTTCTAAATGATGGAGATATAGCATTTAATAGTTTTCTACCACTTCAAATGTCCTGATTTTAACTCCTTCACTGCCATTGACGGCTATAGACGTCATAAATTCATTTGAACTATTTCTATTAGTTAAACATTTTTTCCACTTTTTTTAACAAGCGTATGAAAATCTAGATTTTTTTTTTTTTGTACATTTAGAACAGATATAAAATTTGTGATTAATCGCGAGTTAACTAGTGAAGTCCTGCGATTAATTACGATTACAAATTTTAATCACCTGACACCCCTAATTTTTAATAATCTTTTGGTTTAAAAAAAATTTATAATTATTTTTTCCGATTTTTAATAATCTTTTTTTTTAAGAAAAGATTCTTAAGAATTAAGTTGTTTTTTTTAAATCGTACTTAATCGCATGACTTCACTAGTTAACTTACAATTAATCAAAACTTCTAGATTTTCATACTCTTGTTAACAAAAGTGGGAAAAATGTTAACTAATAGGAATAGTTAAAATAAATTTTTGACATCTGTAGCCGTCAATGGCAGTGAATGAATTAATATCTTCGTCCAGATCAGTGGCTATCCGGCAAATTACTTAATTACGTATAAATTCCAGGCTAGCTTGTGAGCTAGCTTGTGAGCTAGCTGGTGGCTAGCGCCTTTCGTCAGGGTGTGAAAAGCCCAGCGCCAACTTGGTGAGATAAATTTCAGCCTTGGGAGGTTTTAAACAGATGTCTTTTCGTGGCTCAAACATGTCGGGATGTGTCGGCATAAGAAAGATTTGTCATATTTGATTGACGGTTGACAAATGAGCAGGGCGTGGTTTCGGTGCCTTTTTAGCGGAAACGCGCTAACAGCTTGATGGTCGTATTTGTGAAGCCTAAAAGGTGAATTCAGTTTGAAATTTCTCATTTTTGTTCAAAATGGCAGCTTACTGTCAGTATAGTATGAGAGCTGCGCTAATACATTTGCTAAGTACTGTTTATGTAGCAAGTGGGTACCCATGAAGGTTTGGTGCTCATTCAAAGGGATGTTTGGCCTTGGAGGAGGTCTGCGCTTTACTTTCTAGCTTTGGTCTCTCTGTCTCTCTCACTCACACGCGCACACTCACTTCCTAATGGCTTCCTCTCGGCGTTGACAGCTGACCAAGATGAAATGACTCGGCAGTCAACACCTTTGCCCTTCTCGGGTCCCATCGTCCACTCGATGGGATTGAAACGACGCCGTTTCAGTCAGTCAGGCGAAAAGGATGAAACACACACGGAGAATGTGTCACCACTCCGACTCGGACCATCACGCTCTCTCGCGTTCCTGCGGGAGGAAACATACACGGCATTTAAAGAGCACACGCGCAGACACAGACACACGTTCAGGTTGGTGAAAACAGAAAAGCGGAGCATTGAGCCCCTTTGTCGCCTTTTGACATTAGCAGGCAGGAGCAAGTCCGGCTGACACCAGACACCCTTTTGACATTTGACATTTCACGTGTGGAGTCTTAAATTTAGATCTACACCCACCCCTGCCACAATTTTAGGTACGCCCACAGTCGGGAAGTAAGGGATTACAATTACTTTTAAAAGGTATCTGTACTATGGAATTTGTACGACGTCCCACCGCTGTCATCAAAATGTGCGACCAAACTCCCGCATCTTCACCTTTTTCCAAATCCTCACCAAAATTGGAATGGCTTCTTTATAAGCAGTGTTTATTTATTGTTGTATTTGTCCTGCTATAAGCGATATACAAAATGGATGGTGAAATTATTGAGGCCAGAATAAGATACTCTTAACTTGAGTGCTACTTTGATGCCATTAAGATATGTGACTAAATTCACGCATCGGCACCTTTTTTCCAAATCCTCACCAAAAGTGGAATAGCTTCTTCGTAGGCCCACATTTTTTTCCTGTCCTGCTACAAGTGATATACAAAATAGATGGATGCTAAAATGATACTGTTTGAACAGAAAAAAATACTTAACTTGAGTGTTACATTGATGTCATCAAAATGTGCGACTAAATTCCCGCATCTCCTCCTTTTCCCAAATCCTCACCAAAATTGGAATGGCTTTTCCGTAGGCCCAGATAAAAAAAAAAATTAAAAAAATCTGTCCTGCTACAAGTGATATACAAAATAGATGGATGGTAAAATTATACTGTTTGACAGAATAAGATACTTGAGTGTTACATTGATGCCATTAAAATGTGCGACTAAATTCCCGCATCTCCTCCTTTTCCCAAATCCTCACCAAAATTGGAATGGCTTTTCCGTAGGCCCAGATAAAAAAAAATTAAAAAAAAATCTGTCCTGCTACAAGTGATATACAAAATAGATGGATGCTAAAATTATACTGTTTGACCAGAATAAAATACTTAACTTGAGTGTTACATTGATGCCATTAAAATGTGCGACTAAATTCCCGCATCTGCTACTTATCCCAAATCCTCACCAAAATTGAAATGGCTTCTCCGTAGGCCCAGTTAAAAAAAAAAAATAAATCTGTCCTGCTACAAGTGATATACAAAATAGATGGATGCTAAAATGATACTGTTTGACCAGAATAAGATACTTGAGTGTTACATTGATGCCATTAAAATGTGCGACTAAATTCCCACATCTGCTACTTATCCCAAATCCTCACCAAAATTGGAATGGCTTTTCCGTAGGCCCAGTTAAAAAAAAAAAAATCTGTCCTGCTACAAGTGATATACAAAATAGATGGATGCTAAAATGATACTGCTTGAACAGAAAAAAATACTTAACTTGAGTGTTACATTGATGTCATCAAAATGTGCGACTAAATTCACGCATCTGCACCTTTTTTCCAGATCTTCACCCAATCTGTAATAGCTTCTTCCTTGGCCCAGATTATCCACAGCGTCGGACTCGGAGGAAGTGAGTACGTGTAACTTAAAGTCAAGCGTGAGTGTTAATCACTTGCTGCACCTGCTAATTTTCCCCCTCTCACGTCATCTGTCGATGTGTTTGATTCATGTTTAGCATCTGGATGATTACTTACGCACCGCTGACAATGATAATAGTAATAATAATAGTAATGGGATTTTTAACACCATGGAAAAGGACATATGTGTGTGTGTGTATTTGTGTAAACCTGTTGGCCGGTTACGCCGCGGCTGACAGAGTAATGGATCGCCTCGTTGAGGCGGGCGGACGCAACATGATGTAATTAATTTAAAATTCTCCCACTTAAATGAGGCAAATCCGCTCACAGGCAAAACTTCGGTTGTATTTTACAATTTTTTAAATGTGCAGAAAATTACTTCATTTAAAAAATTTGTCAGTCCTTAATATGAAAAGAAAAATGCACTGAGCTGTCACCACTGTCTTACAAACGCCATTATGCCTATTTTTAATTTTTTTCATGAATTGTTATGAAATTACTGATTCAATGAATAAAAAATGCAGCCATATTAATATTAGGTTAAAATTTCTTCCCACTTTTATGTTAACAAGAATATGAAAAATTAGGGGAAAAAATATTGTACACTTTATTATACATTTTGATATAAATTGAGATGTAAAATGTGTGATTAATTGTGAGTTAATTATTGAAGTCATGTGATTAATTACAATTTTATAAAATCATCTCCTCACACCCCTAATTAAAAAAAATTATACATAATTTTTCCTTCTTTCACAGGCTGAAGTTTGGAGTATTTTGAAAATTTTAAATTAAACAATGTCTCTAAACAATTATCACACAAAAAAAATCATTAGATATCAATTAACCATTGCAACGCTAATATATTGGTATACAATTTTTTCATGTAATTCATAAAAGCAAAATGACACAAAGTCATTTCTCCCACCCTGTGCAGCTAATTTTTTTATAGGGGAAATATTTGACAACTGACAAAAATCAAATCATAATTGTAAATAATTTAATTATAAGTAATTAAAAGTAATTGTAGTTCATATTTAAATGTATAGAGTATACATTCGGTATTCAGTGAATTCATTCACCTTTACACGAACAGTGGACAAAATACACATGAAATGTGTTATGCAATTGGACTTTATTGCGAGAAAGATTTGGATTATAGTGACAAAACAAATTGCAACATTTTCACATTGCCTTTTAAAAAATAAAAACCTTATCAACATCACTTTTTTTTATCATAATAAAACAAATTTTATATTTTTATATATATATTGTATATAAAAAAAATCCACAGTTGTAATGTACACAAAAAAATACCTATAAAACATTTAGACATGCAATAAATACATTCATTTCATTAAAAGCATATTGACATTTTGAAAAAAAAAAATTTTTTGAAGAAGGCAGAAATACTGTTTGGTTGTATTGCTTCGAAGGTGCCTGCAAGACAACAAGACGACTTCATGCCATCTGAAATGAAAACATTTCCATGGCAAATGTGTGTCTTTGTGTTTCCATGCGCTGCCAGCGTGTCCTACAGCTGAACTTTCTTCTCCCTCAACCGCAACGCAGTTGGGCACAAGACATGGCAGTCATCCTCATTAAATCATAATCCAACCTGTCGCCCCATCCATCAATCCTACACGTAATCTCTGATGCATGCGTTTGTGTGTGTGTTTGTGTGTTTGTGTGTAGGAGGAGGAGGACCCCGAGGCTGTGTTACGATCTTGTGTTCGTTCGTGTGTTCCCTCCGATCTCCCGCTCCTCAATAATGACTTTTTCTACAAGAAGCGACACTCCAAACGCGGCAGGGCAACTTCATTAAAGATGATCTAATCTGGAAGTCTGCAGGCCAGCCTTGTAAGTGTGTGTGTGTGTGTGTGTGTGTGTGTGTGTGTGTGTGTGTGCGTTCTGGTCTTTATCACAAAATGGGGACAAAAGTCTGTTAAGATAAATGATCTTCCATAGTAGGACCAAAAGTCAAGTAAAGCCAAAAACACAGCTGTGTCTGTTAACTTTTAGCATTGATGTGTGTGTGTGCACTGGTTTTCACCGTTACGTAGGGACAAAAGTGGTCACTTTGTGAGGACAAAGCTCGGCGTAGGCAACCAAAAATCAAGGAGAGCTCCAAATATTTGTTTTTACTGTCTGTGAGAGTGTTTCAATTAAAGCGAGTTTAAACTGTAACCCATTCCTGTATGCGTGTGTGTATGTGGTCTTGTTTTTGTGACATAGTCGGGCCAACATTTCGGGATTTCACAGAGTTGTGGGGCCCATCCGTCCATGTGGGGCCATGTTGCTCTTTTTAAGGGTCAAGACTTGGTTTTAGAGTTTAGGTTTGAATTGGGTTATGGTTGAGGTTAGGGTAAGGAATAGGCAATCATTTTTGATGGTTGGGGATGTCAATGAGATGGCCCCACAAAGCTAGTAAAACAAACGTGTGTGTGTGTGTGTGTGTGTGTGTGTGTTCTGGTCAGCATCACTTTATGGGACCAAAAGTCAGTTTACACTGTTTACATGTCAGAGTGGGGATTAAAAAAAATATGAGCTCAAAATATGAATGCATTAACTGTTGTAGATGTTTCTGTAATTTATTTTTTAAAAAAATTTAGAATTGTAATATTCACAAATATGCATGAATGTTTGTGTCTTTATGAGCATGTGGGGACGAAAATCTAGTAAATGCAAAATATTATTTATTACTATTATTAATTTACATTTGAATTAGCCCCTTTTGTCAATCAAGCTCAATCTTACGAGAATTTAGTCGAAAATTGTGCAAAAATGTCACGCTTGCACTATAATATAGTATCTAGAAAAAGTAAAATATTGCCACAAAGATGCTACATTTTATCTGCTACATTCCCCATCCCCTAAAAAATCGTACAAAAAACAAACAAACATATTTTCAAGTACTACTGAAATGTTCCCTATTAATTGCATTGCATTTTTGTCCAGAATCCTACTAAATTCAAGGCTTTATTTTCATACATGTAAAAAAAATATGTTTTATTTATATAGTGTATATTTATATATTGTCTCGATAATTTTAGTGCAGTCCGCATGTTCACTTTATTTCATGGAACAAATATCAAAGCCATACATTTGATTTACGACTTACAGTATATTTATGCCACTTGTTTGGTAGAATTTGTGACATCATCCTAGTGAAGGCTTAAAAGACTTAGTAAGTTGACAACTAATTGAAATAGGCTAGAAAATGGTTTGTTATTATTTGTAATACTCTAATGCTTGCGTTTAAATACATGGAAAGAGAACTTTGAAAAAAAAAAAAGAAAAAAATATTTTTCTAAATCATTCGGCCATAATAAAAAGTACAAAAATGGCTGTTCTCCCTTTAATAGATGCTATCAGCCAGAAGCTGCACTTTTTGCTACTCGTCAGGCGGTCTTGGAGCTTCACTGACTGCGAGGGCGAGCTGACATGACGGATGAGCGCCAGAGAAAGCTGACAATGAGCCGCATCATTTCCTGAAGCTAAGCACACTTTCGAGTTCACCAAATAGGAAAAGAAAAAGCAGGCCAGGCAAGACGCTATATTTTTTCTCTCCTCCCCTCTATCCTTCTCTTTCTTATGTTTTTTTCTTTCTGGCTTGGATTCTTTTTCCTCTTGTTGCCTTCATCTGGGCGCATGACTTGGCTGCTGTGCAGCGGCCCGGGGGACCCCGGAGCAATTGTGCAATTTCATACATGTTTACTTTGCTGGCATCTTTCTGAGCAGCGTTCCTCTGGTTTTAATCTCCTTCTTTTCTTGGCGGGGGAGGGGGAGTGCACGGGCAGGCGCTACCATCATACACCGAAAGGTCAACGCATACGGCGGCGGGGTTCGTTTTTGGAAATCGATCAGGGTTAGCGAAAAAGAAAGTAGCCCTCGGTGTAAACATTTAGACAAGTGTCTTCTTCAGCATGAGAAACAGCTGGGAGTAAGTGGATCGGGGCGTGGGAGGGGGGGGGGGGGGCAGCGGAAGGTGATTTAGGGAGGGAGAGTTGGGGAAGGCAAACGTGGGACTTTTAGGGGATAGCATAAAAATGAAAATTTTTATGCTATCCCTTGCTATTCCCTTTTTTATGCTATTTTATGCTATTAAAATCTGAAAATTTGAATGTGCGAGCTATTTTGGAGTATATGTAGTGTTAATTTCATCAGCGAAAACTCAGCAAAAATAATTTCTAACAGATTTTTCACCACACTAAAACTAGATTAGACTAAAAAATCATCATTATGTACAATAACTGCGACTAAATCAGTATGCATTTTTGTCGGCTAATACGAGACGAGAATTGCCATTGACGGCTATAAACGTCAAAAATTCATTTGAACTATTTCTATTAGTTTAACTTTTTTTTCCACTTTTGTTAAGAGTATGAAAACCTAGAATTGTTTATTTATTGTAAATTTAGAACAGATATGAAATTTGTGATTGATCGCGAGTTAACTAGTGAAGTCATGCGATTAATTGCGATTAAAAACTTTAATCGCCTGACACCCCAAATTTTTAATATTTTCTTCTTCTTTTTTTATTCATTCACTGCCATTGACGTAAAAAAAATCATTTTAACCATTTCTATTAGTTTAACATTTTTCCCCCACTTTTTTTAACAAGAGTATGAAAACCTAGAATTTTTTATTGTACATTTAGAACAGATCTAAAATGTGTGATTAATCGTGAGTTAACTAGTGAAGTCATGTGATTAATTACAATTAAAAAATGTAATCGCCTTTTGCCGAAAATTTTTAATAATCTTTTTTAAAAATGAATTTATGGCACTGAATGCGTTAATAAAAACTGGACTAAAAACTACGGACATTTTAGTTCATGAACAAATATGAGACGAGAATTAAATGATTTTGTAAAATCTTGTCTCTGCTAATCTGTCATGTGACACACAGGGACACGCCCCCTTTCAAACAGACGGATTCACAATTAAGTTTAAAAAAAAAAAAGAAGTGAATTATAGTTATAACGTAACATTAATCCAACGGATATAACATTTCGACAAAAATGTTAATCCGACCCCTAACTAATGTTGGCTAACTTACTAGCTCGTAGCATAGCGCCATCGTAGCCACTTGTTGATATACTGTAATTGTGTGTCAAGTTGTTTTTCATCAAAAAGATGATAGAAAATTTCATAAAAACGGGATGAGGTTGAGTTACTATGATAAAAAATAACAAGCATGATTGAAACTGGGCTCAAATAAACTAAGACTAAAACTGAGACTAAATTTAAAAACGACGAATAAAATAAACACTATTATGGAGGAATCTGTTAAGTTTCTCAAATGTATCCATTTAGGACAAAATGCCAGGTTACATGGTCACTTCATGGGGACCAAAAATCAGGGAAAGCTCAGAATTTGAATCCATGAGCTATTCTGAAGTAATTTGTTTTATTGCCCTCATTTGTGTTTGTGTGTTCTGGTCTTTATCACTATATGGGGACTTAAGTCCGTTTCTAATTGTGTTGCTGTCTTGGAGATTGGCGACCAAAAATCATGGAACGCTCAAAAGGTGCACAAAGACATCAGCTACAATGCTCACTTTTAGTGACCTAGGAAAAAATCCATTTGTAGCTCCCAGAATGAATATGTGCATTTTTTTTTCTATGTAATTGGCACTTCATAATAATAAAAATAAAAAAAAAATTAAAGAAGAAAAAAAAAGCAAATGGACAATAGTGGCTTTTGGCTCCTATGATTATCCACACTAAAAGGCAACGTTGCACAGCCAGGGCGTGAATCCATAAAATTGCAGACACTCATAGATTTTCCTTTTTTAAGTAATGTCGGGTTAGCGCTTCTCTCCTTTGGATGCGGCTAAAATGTTGTTTTTTCTCTCTTTTCCCTTTTTGTGACGTTGGCAGGAAGCTTTAAAAGACAACGTCTATCTTAGACTTCCTAGAATTCGTCCAAACTTTTTTTCTTTTTTTTCATGATTTCTATACTGTTAGTGTTATAAGAGTTATGAGTCTTTCAATGACGTTTAAAAAGGAAAGGAATGTCGTAAGAAATCAAGCATGAGCAAATAAAAATCGAATCGCCCACATCGCAAGGGTTTTTATTTGGATTCGTGTAATTAATGGAACTTGATAAAAGCCTTATTTGTCACTTTCAAAACGGCCTCATTTAAAACCATGCTGGAGGCCAATGGAGCTTTTCTGTGCCAAATAAATGCAGTTGTCAACAACAAATTACAACAAATATATGTATATGGACAGCACATATATACACATATTTTCATAAATGGCTGAAAATGGAAATACTTCAATACTGATGGCGCGACAATTCTTGTGATGACTTAGAATGGACCATTGCTGCTGTTTGTGCAATTTATAAAATTAAAAAAGAAATGTAAGGCATTAATAATAAATAAATACATGTATGGTATGTAGCTTAATCTGTGTAAACCTGCTCCATAATCCAAAATGTGCTATTTCTAGAGTAATTCCTTACAAATTTCCCATTGGTCGTTGGGGCAGGATTGGTTGAGCCCTATGAACTCTACCTAGCAACAACTAGATATGCAGCGAAAATAATTTGAACAATATTTTTAAACTATGTCTCTGGCAAACTTTTATCTTCACATTTTTACTGTTTGTGCGATTTATTACAACGCTGATAAGTTGATGTTTTGGTATTTTTTAACGTGTATAAACATCCCTAAGTAAGGGACAGTGGTTGAGCCTTATGAAATCTGCCTAGCAACACGCAGAAAATGTGACGTTGAGTAACAGAGCAATGCTGAGCAATGCTACATAGCTAATTAAAATCATTCTGATTTATTTTCTTAGTCAAGTTTCAGACAGACTTTTAAAAAGTTTTAAACATGTCTCATAATTGTACTTTTTTCTTTTCTTTTCTTTTTGGTGTGTGTTGGTCTGTGGGGCAGGATTGATTGAGCCCTATGAACCCTGCCTAGCAACAAGTGACAAAAGTGAAGGAAAGTCATTTGTGCACTTCAAGTTGATCCATGTTGCTATTTCTTCACAAATGTTATTACAGTTGTGAAGTGTTATAATGAATGAAAAATGATTTGTGTAGTCTGTGCGGTTTATAACATTGCCTTTGGAAGAGAAATTACTCTTCTTTTTTTTTTTGAAGTATACTGCAGTTTTCTTGGTATGTAGCCTACCTAAATGCTTGGTATCCCACCAATATTTTTCCCCCCATAACGATGAATCCACAACATCCTCGCCACAAAGCGCTTGAACGCCTTCCAGTGCGTGCGGCCGTATCACCGTGACACCGAGCACGGGTTTATTCCCAAACGGAGCGACGAGGGGGAAGGAAAAGCAAAGATAATGTCGACTTGTTTTGTGAATGGAGCGTTTTAGAAGTTCGTGACGCTTTTTCATAGGCGGACAATGGCTCGGGCTCCACCCCGCTTGCACTCCTCTCCCTCTCTATCTGCCTCGATACATCCTGCACCACGGCCAAAAGTTCACTTCCTGCTTCTCGGCTCGTCTCCTTCGCACCCGCCTTAATTCCCAGGACGTGTATTAGGGCCTGCTTCGCATGCTCCGATGGCATAAACAGACAAGCAAACGCTTCCGGCCCGCTGACTCCTTTAGGTGATCGACATCAGAATGTCAATCACTCGTGTGTTTGCAGACGATCCTTTAAAAAGTAACTTTGGAAATACTTTTTAGGTAGCCTTTCAAGATTATACTATATATATATATGTATACATATATATGTATACACACATATATATATATATATATATATATATATATATATATATATATATATATATATATATATATATATATATATATATATATATATATACAAATATATGTATACACATATATATATATATTAGGGATACACAGATGATCTGCGGCAATATTTAGCATTTTGATTAATATTAGCATCAGCCATTTTGAAGAATCATATGCCCGATAATAGATCAATTTAAAAAAGTGTTAACTTCAGGGAACAATTTTTTTTTTTTAATTGCTGCTGGCCCTGCACCTTCTGTTTTTGTCTGAAATTAAAACTAAGATAAGTAAATTTTTAATATAGTACTTCAGATATTTTGAAATTTTGGAATACTTTATTTACTGTAGAAAAAAATAATAAGAAAAGTTTTTATTTTTTTTTTAACTCTTAAAATATTTAACAAACCCTAAAAGTTGTTCAATAAACATATTCATATTCATACTCCCAAAATTAAGAGCTGGAATTTGTAGTTTTTCAAAGTTTTTAACATTTTGATGCCAAGATTTTCCCTTTTAGAAAATGAATATCGGCTACAAATATCGGTTATCGGCATCCTTGACTACTAATATTCGTATCGGCCCTGAAAAAAAACCATATCGGTCTATATCTTTTATATATATATATATACACACTAAGCGATGGTGTAGTTGAATTGGAAAAATATTGATTGCATTATTATTTCAATGTTTTATATCGAGCACGTTGTTAGCTGTGGTCAGGATAAAAATGTGAATTTTAAATATGTTTATAAAAGTGGCAAACTTTTTTTGCTGTGTCAAATTATCAAGATAAATATTGTCTAATTGATGGTAAAACTTCATGTTTATGTTTTACTGTTAGAGTGAGTACATTTTAGAATCTGTACTTTTTTTACACTTACATAAAAATAGTTAAACCAGTCGTTCTACTTCTACTTAAGTACAGGGTGTGAGTACTTTTACCACCTTTGACTCTTGATACTCATATGAAGACAAAGTGGGGACCTAATGCAGTGTAAGCAAACCTTATAACTGAACCGTGTGTGCGTGCGTGCGTGCGTTTTGGAGCTTCTCCTTGAAAAAAAAAAAGGTTTTATCTGGCTTTTCCCCTCTCTGCTTGGATTCGGGGCTACAGAGGAAAGTGTGTGTTATTTTAACAAGGGGGTGGGGGGGGTCGATTTTCATTAAAACTAGTGAATGAGCGTCTGAAATTCCCACACTCTTTCCTAACACAAACGCACATCAGAGAATAAAACCCCAAAAAGAAAAACACGTCCTCCGAGCACACGCCGGCCTCCTATGTGTGTGTGTATGCCGTATATATGAGTGTGTGTTGCCTGAAGCTCTCTAACATTGTGTCAAACGGGCTGTGAAAAGTCCCTGGAAGCGCCACTCTGAACCCAAACAACATCAACATGGCATGGCGCTCGGCCCCGAGTGCGGTTCTGATGTTCACAGACAGCCCGTGAAGACAGCCACCGACCGGGGCAGACCCGCAGACGCCTCTTTCTTTTCTTTTTTAAAAGGGCAACACAATGGAAAGTGTACGCAGCATCGTAATAATCATAATAACAATACAAAAAAAAAAAAGCAACATCAAATGTCATCGCTCTGCTGTAAAACTGTAAAGTATAAACAGACAATAACCACAGGTTTAAAAACTGCGTGTTTGTGTGTGTGTGTGTGCATATGTCTTGTGTGAGTGTGTGTGGTCCTGAGGTAAGCACCAGTTTTCATGTGCACTCCTTTGGTTGGACAAGAAAAAGTGACAAACAACAGGTTTGCTAATGGACACATGTTACACAAATGAAGCCGCTTAAAGCAGGGGTGGGGAACGCATGCATGCGGGTGGATTATAAAAATAAAAATAAAAAACTCAAAGGAATTCTTATAAAAAGTCCAAAAACATTTAACCCGCAAAAGCTTGTCTGTTTTTTTTTCTCCAAATCTTTTGTAGAAAGTTCCCCACCGCTGCCTTAAAACAACTATTGCATAAAAATAAAAAAAATATAAAGCCCAAAACGTAAGACACATTGTTTTGTTTTTTTTTTTTTTTTTGGTTAGCTTTTTCATTTAAAAAGTCACTCGGTCCATCACAGTGTGTTTATGGCTTGAAAGTCTTCACATTCCCCCTCTGAGGTTGACATTGGCACTATAGTGGTCAGACAATCTGAATTAAGGACTAGTGAAAGTATTGAAGAAGAAAAAAAAAAAGCAAAAGTTCTCGGGATGTTTTTGGGGGATAAAAGCATTTTGAATTGAACAAAAATAAGAGCCATCAAACCGCAAGCTTCAAGTGCTCTTTTGTTTTCTGCTCGGGCCCCGATGCAAAAACAAACAAAAAAAAAAAAAAGCTTTTCATTGTTGTTTTTGTGGCTTTGATATCAGTATGGGGAGGGAGTACAGCAGGGAGGGTATTCGAGACTTCAGACGTTACTAAGTAGCGCTGAGGGGATGGCAGGCATGAAATGGGACGTGGTGCGCGCAAATTGTCCAGGAGAAAAGCCACATTTCACAGGGATTAGCGGCGCACAACAGCTGGGCCGGACTACAAGCGGGGCCCTCGCGCTCGTATCGCTGACAGATTAGCAGCTTCGCTAAGTGTGTGTGAAATAGAGTGGGGAGGGGCGGGGAGATAAGGCGCGTGTGCGTTAAACACTCACTTTGGCATGTCAACGGTAGCGGCCGACGCTACACTGCGGGGGGCCAAATCCCCGATTGCCGCTGTGCGATTAATCGACCTGATTGGAGCAAATAGTCCTGGAGGCGACACCCACGTTGGCGGACAGCGACTTTGGTGTGTTCATCACCAGTCGGGTATGTGCGATTGTTTCGCAGCTGTGAGATCACGAGGCGGCAACGCCTCGCTAAGAATGCGTTTGGGGTTGTCAACAAGCAAATGACTAAATAAAAAAAATTGGGAAGATGGAGTGTTATCAACTGTTTAATACCCCCCCCCCCCCCCCCCCCCCGCCCCGGCCTCCAGTCATACACATTTTTGAGGCCACATTGTGTTCAGGATCAGACCTACCAAACGGCACCCTGGACTGGTTGCCAGTCAATCACAGGGCATGTATAAAGACAGAAAACCGTTCACAGTCGAACCCTAACCACCATTCACACCGTCACCGTGTGGGAACTGAATCCACGGCATGCGATCGGTGACTCCAAATTAACTTCTACTCTATTTTTCGGACTAAAGAGTAAATTTGACTCTATTTAGAGTGGGACCAAATAGACTCAGTTTTAAAGTAACACACAGGAATTGGGAAAAAAAAATTAAAGTCACTCAAGGTTTGAGGAACGAACCTTCAGCTTGGGAGACAGCCGATCTACTCCCTGAGCCACGCAGCTCCTGCTGTGTGTTAGTATAACGCTTATGTCAGTTGGAATCTTTCTAACTCCAAAAACAATGTTTTTGGTCCCCTCTTGGAGAAAAGCAAACAGTAGGAGGGGCATAGCTCAGGTGGTAGTGTGGCAGTCTCACAAGCTGAAGGTCGTGAGTTTTTTCCTCAACCCTTTTGTTTTTTTTCAATTTTTTTATTTTACTCTCTTCC
Organism: Vanacampus margaritifer; assembly: GCF_051991255.1. Taxonomy (NCBI): domain Eukaryota; kingdom Metazoa; phylum Chordata; class Actinopteri; order Syngnathiformes; family Syngnathidae; genus Vanacampus; species Vanacampus margaritifer. The sequence continues at coordinate 25,179,175 of NC_135436.1, read as the reverse complement.
AAGTGTAAATATTAGCCTATGCTAAAACTGAGTCTATTTGGTCCCACTCTAAAACATTTACTCTAAATAAGAGTACAGAATTTACTGTTTAACTCGCATTTTTGGGACCAAGAAGATTAGAGCTCAGACTGGCACACAAAATCCCAATTCCCTACTTTTGGCTACAATGTGATGGGGAATTCTAGCTAATGTAAGCCATTTTAAACTAAAAACTAAATCTTTTCAACAGAAACGGAATTTAAAAAAAAAAATCAACCGTAACTCGTTCATTGTTACCAACACAATAAGGTAACAGTAATTCGGGGTGGCAGACCGAGCTCCAACTATAGAGAAAGGTGTGATTTATAGTCCAAAAAATACAGTAGTAGAAAATTCAAGACAGAAGAACTCCCATTGTTTTAACGTCCAGCAGATCTGGACACAAACCCTGAATCTTGTCCATTTGCTAATAGCACAGGTTTAAGGGTTTAAGCTTCTCTTTGGATGTCATCATAATACGAAAAATAAATAAGCATTTTTAGAAATTTTTGATGCTTTGGCTCAATGGCTGGAATAGTTTTTTTTTTTTGCATATACGCAGACTTAAATACTGCTCTCAAGCAAGTGTCCCTTGGTCACAGGATAGATAGCACAGTGCTCCTTCCGATAGGAGGCTTCAAAGGTTAGATGCATAGAAAGGCACTTACAGTCGACACAGTCTGAGGTGCGGTGGTGAGGGGTTATTTACTTGAGGTGAACGGCGTAAGAATACTGCGTGCGGCACGTGGCGATCGGTGGCCTTAGCTGGGCGAGTAGCGGTCAATGGCGCGGGCCTCGGAGAGGGCCTGCTGGGGAGGGGGCAAGGCTTGGCACAGGATGTCCATCTTGTCGTGGCCGAGAGCCCCCAGGTGCTCCGACGCCAGTTTGGAGAGCGGGTAGAGGCTCTCCATGGCCTTGGCGTCGGCCACCAGCTGCTGCTGCGCCTGGAGGAGGAGCTCGTTGGCCTTCTCCTGCTTGAGCCCCAGATGCTCGGCGGTGTACTTGCTCAGGGGGTAGATGCCCTCGGCAAAGTCCAGCTTCAGCTTGCCCTCGGCGGTCAGGCCGCCGGCCGCGCCCCCGCTGCTGTGCATCTTCATGTGGCTGATCAGGTTGCGCTGCTGGGCAAACTTCCCGCCGCACACTTGGCACTCGTACGGCTTCTCCCCGGAGTGGATGCGCATGTGCTCGGTGAGGCGGTACTGGCGAGTGAAGCGCATGCCGCAGGAGTCGCAGGCGAAGGGTTTGAGGCCCAGGTGGCTGCGCATGTGGCGCGTCATGGTGCCGCGCTGCGTGAACTTTTTGCCGCAAATGCTGCATGGGTACGGTCGGGTAAGCCAGTGGGTCTTTTCGTGCTGCCGCAGAGTTGCCGGATCCTTGTAGGACTTGTCGCAGGAGGAGCAGCGGTACGGACGGATCATTTCTCCGATGGCCCCCGAAGCCAAAGCCTGGGTAGACTTTGTCTCCAGGTGGGAGAGGCTGTTCAGGGCGCCGCTGCTGCCGGTCAACCCGCCGTAGCCGTTGGTGCTGCTGCTGATGTTCTTGCCACCGTTCCCGTTTCCCAGCTCGCTGCCCGAGTTGCCGTAAAGCTCCTCTTCGGTGTGAGTCTCCACATGCGCGTTGAGCTGCTCCGAGCTCGGGAAGCCCTTGTCGCAGGGGATGCACACGTACAGATTGTCCCCGTAACTCTCCGGCTCATATGGAACATGGAATCTCCCCATGGGACCGGAAGGGGACGGGCGGCCCTCGCTGCTGCCCGTTTCTTCAGTGCCGGAGCCGCTCTTGTCGTCCGGCCCCTCGCTCTCCTCCTTGTGGTGGTTGTGCCGCCGCTCTCCGTTTACGCCCCCTTCCTCCTCGTCCTCGTCTTCATCCTCATCCTCGGCCGTGTATGGCAGCGGCTCGTGTTTCACCCAGCGGTAGATGTTTCCCACCTCTCTTTCGGCCTCCCCGACTTCGGTGAGGGTGTCCGGGCTCGGCGGGCACGGGTAGCGGTCGGTGCCCTGTGTGCCCAAACGATGTAGATGGGGCAGATGGGGGCCAAGCGGTTGGTTGTGGGGAAATGGTGGCGGGGTGAGAGCATTCGTCTGATCTGCCGTATCCATTTTTTCAGAAGAGAAGGCCCTGCCGTTGGCTCCCTGCGTGGGACTGGCGCGCCCGCTCGGGGTCCCGTCTCGCTCCTCGTCATTGTGGGTGCTCACAACATGGGACTGGGAGGGGGTGTGCTGAGACTGAGAGTTTGGACTCTTCTTGGAGAGGTCCAGACCATAGTTCGGGGAGCAGTTTCTTTCCGGGAGCGCCGAACGCAGGCCAAGCTGAGCAGGCAGCACCGACTGCATGGACGGGAAGGCCTGGGGGCCTTGGGTGGAGGTGGGGGCGTACAGCTCCCCGGCATGGATGGCAAGCCGATGGGGAACCAGCTCCTCGAGCGGCAGAGCACGGGGCGTGTGGCTGTTCATAACCCCCCCAGGAGGACACGACTGGATGACAGGAGTGGAAACCCTGTAGCGGCCTCCGCTGCCTAACCCCATGCCGCCCATCTTTGCGTAAGGCAGGAAGGCGGGAGCGGCGCGAGGAGGGTACTTGCCATTTCTTTTGAGTTTCTTTTTGCACAGAGCTACTAAGTCAAGCAGCTGCAGGTAGCTTGCCGCAGCCAAAACAGCACCCAGGTTGGGTTCGGTGGGAGAGGCGGGGTCCCCCTCGGTGAGGCGGCCCGTGTAGATGTAGTCCAGAATGACCCGGAAGACCCCAGGACTCACCATCTCGTGGTCGAGGTTGATGAGATTGTCGTGGACCACCAAAGACTTCAGGTAGAGGCTGCTGGCCGCCAAAATGTTCTTGTGCGCCCGGAAGAGAGCGTTCTGCACCACAATAATGACATCGCACAGGAATCCTTTGGTGCGCTGGCTGTTGAGCTGCAGGAGAAGATCCCGAGCGTGACTTGGTACTTCCATGGCATCCAGCATCATCTTCAGTCCACCACCTGCAAAAACAGAGAGCAGTGAGACATCTTGTTGTGGATTCTTAGAATTATATGAACTGGGTATACCCTGGACAGGTCACAAATTAATCTCGGGGCGCATTCATACTCACATTCACACATGCAGTATGGACTATTTTTAGAGTCTCGTCTAATAAGTCATATTTTGGAATGTGGCAGGAAACCGAGATTTGAACACAGACCCTCTTAATTGTGAGGTAGACGTGCTAAGTTGCTAACCACAAATCTTATGGTACTGTAATAGGATACTATGTATATATTTTTGGGGGGGTTGACATATTATTATTATATCCAAATGTAAGGCAGATGGATATTCATTTATCACTGCTACCTAGCTAGTTAGCTAACTAACTACCTAGTCAGCTGCAATGGATTTGGATAATGGAATTGAAAGGAAATGTTGTTCAGCCAGCACTGAACTAACTAACTATTTAGTTAGTTAGTTAGTTAGTTAGTTAGTACTTAACCAATTTCATATCACTTTCAATTGGCTAGCTTATTCATTTGATGCATGTCTTCAATTTATTAATCAATCAGGTGTTGTCCTTTATCTTCATCGGTCATTTCAGACAATTCTATGATTCCAGGTTTGTGAGAACCGTTTGGGAATGTCTGGTTTCTGTTCCCCATAGTACAAAGCATGGTCCATCAAAACACTAGAACAAAGATGGTGAGCCTGGAGGCCCTCTCTCAGGTCCTACAACGTTAACAGACAAAAATCTTCACTTGTCGTCGATGGAATGGCCACATGTCACAAAACAACAGAAGAAGTGAGTCACAAAGCTGCATTCATGTATGAAAGTCATTAATCTGTGGTCCCGCTAACTTCACTGGCGGAATTGTTTGACATATGTCGGCGGTCGTGTCGACGAAGCAGCAGAACAAGCGGGCTGCGGAGCGACTGTGTGAGAAGCGCATACCAGAGAGAGAGGGGCTCGCTCGCTGAAAATCAACGGGAAGCGAAAAAAGGTGCGCACCGCCGCTGCGATTCTCATCATGAGAAAAAACCCAAGTCCGTCATGCGTTCACTTCCTCCGCAGCAGCCGATACATGAGAGAGAAGTCAAGACAAGAGGCAGAGAGAGGGGAAAAAAACGTGCATTTTAGAGGCTGCTGGTGGTTTTGTGCAGAGATTTGAACAAACGGAACGCGGTGAAGGTTTCACAAGTATGATGAAGCACACGTAGACTAGCGGTTCCAAAAAACAGTTACTCAATAGGCTAAATGAAGGTCAAATTTGTGACATGTTGACTTTTTTTTAACATGAGAAGACAGACAGTTTTACTTAATTGGTCCAAAAAGGATTAAGAATCTTTGTCTATTTATTCCAGCTTGCAGCATTTTGCATGTTTAGCTTAGTCGGACATGACCCTAACAAGTCTTGCTCTGACCAAACAATCACAAGACAGACAAATCCTGATGTTCTTAACTCATAGCTAGCTGGTCCTGTGAGGACAATTTGAAATGTAATTGGTTAAGGAAACAGCCCAACAACTGATATAGTGAAAGTTACATTTGTTACTATTGACTCTAAAGGCAGATTTGATTGACACGGCAACACGTAGAGGTTGAAATCCAAAAACTGGGAGCGGTGTAACCAAGAGAAGGAAGAGATTAAACAGTTGGGGATACATTAACACAATTTTATGGAACAAATATTAGAAGTTACGTTGTAAATGGGTCAAATAGGTCAGCGGAAAATCACAACGCACAAGGTAGTTAGTAGAGTAACATTGACAAATGAAGACTTGACACAATACAATTCTTACGTAATGTAATTGTTTACACTATTATGCTGCATTCGAGGAAGGTGCGAAGTTGGATTTATCTCACTCGGATTGCCTCAGTTCCGACCTTGAGGCGAATGTAAACAACAAAGATGGCTGATTTAGCTCAATTGTTTACTGTTCTGCTTAATGCAGTCAGTCCAAATCAAGTGACTTATTTTGAAAAACATCATTTTCAATATTTTGGAGTCCGAGTTCAGAGGCGCGTTCTCGTGCACAATTCCTGTTAGGAGGTCCCACTTCCCACCTTCCACGAATGCAGCATTAGGGCTCTAGAACTGATTGGTAAAGGCTGTGCAAATGATGTCACTGTTAAAATAATATTTAAAATTTAGGACACGGCCCATATGGATTTTTTGGAGGCAGATGCCGATTCCGATATTTGGCAGAATAAAACTTATAACCGATGAATTTTTAAAAATATATAATAATAAAATAACTTCTTTTTTGGCCTGTTAATGCTTACAACGATACTATAGTATTTATTTAACTTTACAAAAGAGATAAAAATCGGCTGATTTGCAATGGTGGGGAAAAAAAAAAAAAGTTTATTCATTGTTTGCATTTTCTAGTAAACTTCTAAGGAAACTGTCCTCTATCTAAATAAAACCACAACAGCAATTGCGGCCTTTTCCACTGTACTATAGAAGAAACCCCAAAACGCACAGGATACACTGTCCATTTACATTAGATGGCGCAATGCTTCACACGGTTCACTCCCCAGGGAGCCAACGCACAGACACACACACACACACCCACACACACACACACACACAAACATTCCCGCACGCTCAAATATGACCACTTCACTCCTCCATCAGGCCTAAAGTAAACTACATCACGCATGAAACATGACGTCTCGTTCCAGCAGAGGCATCTGAAGACAGTTTACAATACAAAATGACCCTTGCGGGGCTTTTTCTAAGGCTGATGGGAACACAAGCAAGTCAATAAATAAATAGCATGTCACATTCTTCCTCGCAGCGGGACAGAAAGTGAAAACGTTGCCCCTAAAAAGTTCCACCAAGCTGCGTTTTTGCAGCATGGTTCTGATTATGTTGATTGTTTAGAATCATAAGAATGGGAGGAGTGCAAATAAAAAGTAATTTGCAGTCACAATAAACATGAAAGGCTAAGAAAATATTTGTGTGAAGAGGAGAAAATCAGCTTTAATTAAAAGTAATGACGTGGTAAGAGACAATAAATATAGAGTAGAAATTACAATTTAGAAATGCATTTTAGAATCTCATTGTATAACAATCAAATGTGTTTTGTAAACATGAAAAAAATAATAAAATATGATCCATTTCATCTGGTGTAAAAAAAATAATAAAACAATCTAATGTGAAAGACAAATTTGACATCACGCTCCATCCTTTCCCAAGCTGTCATTTGGAGCGTTTCCACTTCTGCTTTCCATTACGGGGGCCATCATATTTTAACATAAATTTTCAACCGCGGTCGCATCAAACCCGAGAGGGCCAAGCGTACCCCTTTGGTGAACTCTCACAGTCAAGTGAGGCCTCACTGCCTGTGCAAAAAAAAATGTAATCCTTCAAGTGTTTGAACATCCTGAATGTATCTGTCACACACAGGACATTTAACACTTTTAAAACGCACTGTAAAAAAAAAAATAATAATAATTATAGTTGGCTGAACTTAAAAGTACAATTTTAAGTTTAAGTTTAAATTTTGTTGTGAAAATTGTCTTTCCCGCATTTAACTACAAGGAAATACACTCTAAAAACAGTTGGGTGAAAAATAACCCAACTATGGGTAAAAAAAATGGACCCATCCTCTGCTTGGGTCAATTTGACCCAACTTTGAGTCAGAAAATGGGTCTTTTAGTATAAAACAACTCATAAATATTGGTCAGATTCATTACTTGGGTCCCAAAAAATGGTGTCATTTTGTATAAAACAACCCAGAAAGTTGGGTCAAATTGACCCATAAAGTGGATCGGTCCATTTTTGATCCATAATTTGGTTACTTTTGACCCAACTGTTTTTAGAGTGTATTTCCTTGTAGTTTGAATTTTCACAATAAAATGTAAAACATTTAGTTGTATTGCCCAACTTAAAATTTTACTTTTAAGTCCACCCAACTATAAATACTTTCTTTTTTTACAGTTTTTAGAGTGTACAAATCATTTTTATCTTTTTCCAACTTAAAGCCAAAAAAATACAAGTTTCGTTTTTTACAGTGTGAATAATGGTGACGACTTGCCTCCATCACATCTGCTCCATTTTACAATCCACAAAAGTGCTTTTAAAAAAAGAGGATCTACTTTGCTAAACCCCCCCCCCCCCACCACCACCACCACCGCCGCCACCCTGCTTGTTTCAAAGGGTACCGAAAGGTGAAAAGGTCACGCTTCAGTCACATCAGCAAAGCGCATCGGAGTCAACTTCCTGTCTGATTGCATCGAAATAAATCATCACACCATCGTCGAAAGCGGTGACAAAATAGTGATGGGAACCGGGTTAGGCAACACGTACGTCGCACTGGCATCAGATCACAAATTGTCATTTTGATACACCGACTTGACACGTTTTCATGGTCGAATGAGGCCTATCTTCTCCCCCTCGTGTCATTTCTCGCCCCCAAAAAGAATAAACTCTATACTGCACTTGTGTACTAATGAGACATGTCAACAGAGCGCAAAGTCACGCTGACAAATCAAATCCTTGGCTGTCAGCGGGCAAGCCAGAAATTAAAAGGGAAAATATGACAAGAAAATGAGAGTTTAACTATTCTGAAAACACACACACACGCGGAGAACACACGCACACAAGCGTGCTGGTATATTGGTCAGAAACCTCAATAGAAAAGCCACATCATAAAAATAAAAAAGGTCAATTGGAGTGGCATACGTATGCTATAAAACTGAAAAATACATAAATAAAGGTTGAAATGTTTTACTTGTACGTTTATGAATTGTTAATGGATGGATTCATGTTGTGCTTTGGACAAACTGTTAGAAACTCTCCACAAGTCTGTAAGCGTTCACTCGCATATTTTGTTGTTTCTTTTTCTGGTTTCTACATTGAAGGGTTACTAATCGATTAGAACGTTTTCCTCTTCCTCAAACAAAAGCGCGTAAATGTGGGGAAATGACACTTCGGCACCATGACTGGCATGTGATGACAGTTTCTGGTTTCTATATTTGAACATAATTATTTTGGGTACTTTTCACGAACTTTACTTTACTTTTCGGCACTCTGGGTTGCACATAATTGTTTTCTGTATTCAAGGATAGGATGATTGTTCTTGTGTGTTACAAAAAAGGAAAATTTCATCTATTTTTTTTTAAATAAATGAAGATCATTTCCAGCACGTGTTGCAAACAAAAATGTGAAAATATGGAAAAATGTCACGACTTCAACTGCAACTTGCAAAATGCTCGTCTTTCTACCTTTAAGGCTAAGTTATTGATAAAGATCCATTTTAGTAACTGCCAGCATTGACTTTTTGGAACAACCATGAAAATGGAGAGACTTGACATGCGGCGTATGAGTGACACAAGATGACACACTTGATGACCATTTTACAATTTCTGCATTCAATTAGGGATCTCAACTACTTTCAAAACAAAAACAGAAAAAAATATTTGACAACTTACTGCATGTTTAAGTGGAAGGTTTTTTTTTTGTTTCATATTTTTTTCCTGCTTACTTTTATCATACTTTTCCAAACAAAAAGATGATAAATTGTTAACAGTTGTATGAACTTTTATGAATGAAAGCTATTTTCAGTTTACTGTATTTAAGGCTTACTCATTAATGATAATCATACTTTTAAGAGTAAAAAATGGGAAATGTTGGTGACACTTGTGTATTGAGTGACCATGAACTTTTATAACTTAATGATTTTTCTGATAACTGCATTGAAGGATTAGTCATTCTTTTAAACACGTTTTTAAAGGGAAAAAGGTGAATATTTGATGACAGTTTTTTTTTACAAGTGGCATAATCACGAACTTTTATTGCACGTTTTTTTTTTTATTAGATTATTTAAACATACTTTTAAAAATCCAAACGTGAAAAGCGTGCCTTATTCGTTCTACTCGTAACACTTATGGTTGACTTTTTTTGTTTTTGTTTTTTTGCTTACGATAGTTAAGCATTACGAATCAACAATAAAATAAATTAAAATAATAATAATAATAATAAAAATGAATGTGCCAACAGTTACACTTTTATTATATTATGCTTGCTATTTTCTCTTAATAAAGTAATAATGATCGGAAACTCGTAAAAAAAAAATTGACAAAAAAACAACAACCACATTTTCTGCATTGAAGCAGGCTCAAACAGGTGGGGGAGCAAATCGTTAAAAAAAAAAAAATCAACGGGGGGGGGGGGGGGTAACTAATAAATGTGCACTATTAAAGCAGGCTGGTTGTTTAAAAATGCCTTTTTAAAAGTGTTGCGTTGCAAGTGTCCTGTCTTACCTGCATGCCCGATGTCTGCTGCCATCCCATCCGAGTCTGCCTCAATGATCATGTCAGCAGGCTGCTGCAGACTGCAGTCATTTCTGACGTCCAGAGTGCCAGCCTCCACTGAGCCATGCCAGCGTCCTTTTCACCAGCTCTTTTTTATCATTATTAATTGATAGGAAAAGCTCTCGTCGGCGGGCTCGCGTCCGTCCTCCCACCCACTTTCTCTCTCTCTCTCTCTCTCTCTCTCTCTTTTCTGCCCCTCCTCTCTTTTCTCATCCCCTCCTATCCAAACCAAAAAAGCATCAGTTTCCTCCCTGTTTTTTTTTTTTTTTTCTCTCTCTCTCGCCTTTCTACTAATTTCCTCTGCTATTTTGGAGCGGCAATAACGCGCACACGGAGCGGCGGCGGTGATGATAATGGAGCCACTGTGAGCTCGCCTGCAGTGTGATGTCAGTCTATAATAAAAAAGCAAGAAGGTAACGCGGAGGGCAGGAACTTCGGATGACCCCAACTTGAACTTCTCCACGCACATCGTCTTAAAGGGACAGGCAGCGCTTTACTGGAGGGAGTGCTACGCTTCTTTCCTTCCTCGTTGTTGCGTGGATGGAGCATTCAAATGCAGTTTAATGATTAGCTTTCGAAAAAATATATATATTTTTCCAAGACAGTAAAAGTGAGATTTGTAAAAGTTTGTAAAACTTATTTTTCTGTTGTTTATATTTTCTGAAAAAGTCCCCCATTCGCGTGGATAGCGAAAATCTGCGTTTACTTGACGCCCAAGAAATATTGCATTTTTTTTTTAACTCCCCCAAATTCTGGTAAACAGATAAACAAGCAATAAGCATTTTAAAAAACAGAGGATGGCTCCTCGGGAATTTTTTTTTTTTTTTTAGAATAATAAAAAATATCAGCGAAAAAGCTAATGGGGGTTCGTTGTAATAGTACACTGATTTTTTTTATTTATTTTTTTAGGGGAAACCAAGTTGTCTGTACCCCCATTAGTCTAAACACGACATTGTGATTAATATTGCGTTTGTGGAATATGAGTTTAAAGCAAAATCCACCTGTTTTTATCCATCTCAATGGGCCGGCCATTTTGCCACGTGCTGTCGAGCGAAAATGACATCACAGTTGCTCAGGACTCAGGTAATGACCAATCAAACGTCACATGACCAAACTCAGAAAGCAGTGGTAAAGCATTGTAATGTATGAAAATATTATTAATAATAATAACAAATTAACTGATGTTAAATAGGCATGGGATTAATGGTTGATTCATCATAAAACTATATATATATATATATATATATATATATATATATATATATATATATATATATATATATATATATATCATACATCCAGTGGGGGATCAGATTGAGACCGGGAGCATACACGATCCAGATGTTGAAGCTTTTTCTCAAAAGCTCTATCGGAAACTTTTGGGTTTAAATGACTACGTTTGAACAAATCATAGAAACACACAACATTTATTTGACTTCACAGTGTTTGTGTGTCTTCATGTTGTAAAAGCCAGTGTAAACATCAACTAATTAAAAATCCAAGTTGAAAAATATGACCTAATAGAACCAAATTTATGCTACTGTGCCCCTTTGTTTGCGATCAATGGCCTTAAATAAAGTGAATTATGGCGAATTGACAGGACTTTCATGAAACTTGTCTTGTGACCGACTTGTTCTGCTGAGGTCCGCTCGGCCCACAGACAGACGCTGACACTTTACGCTCCACAGCGACACTCGGTGGTCGAAAGGTGCAACAGCAGGAGGAGCCCGTTGAATTGAAACCAAATTCAGTTGATGTGCATATGAGTTATTGCTATTTTATTTTTGAATGGCAATTCAATACACAAACGATAAAGCGACAGAGTGCACTTTGATAGTGATTTAGCCTGTTTTGCTTGGCAAATCAAATAACAGCAACACCACGACTACTATTACGTCCATTATTTTTATTATTATTATTATATGAAAATATTTTCTAAATAATAGTTTGTTACTCAGGAAGGAACAGTTTAATCCAATCAACATTAGTAGGATTTTTCCCTCTTAAAGATATTCATTTATTAGTATTAATAATACTGGGATTTATCTTTTTTTTATTTTTTATTATATTAATATAATATACAAAAATAAATGAAATATATAACAATAGAAAATGTGTATGTGTGTGCTTGTTTTATTGTCATATGCACGCAGTGCTTGGTGGTAGTATTCAAGAATAAGTGAAGTGGGGGTTTTAAATGGTTGCATAAAATTGGACCAATTCAAAATCATTAAACAAATGTCAATCACAATATAAATACAGCACCAAAATCCTGTTTAAAAAAAATTGGGGGTGGGGGGGGGGTTATTTCCTAATTTTTCTCCTGCCTAAAACTGAAATTTGGGATTAACCTAGATTATTTCAATGCGTGATGAACAAGCCTAATGGCCCAACGTCACTTTCTGTTCCTTTTTACACCACACTTACGAGAGGTCATGACCTCCATAAACAGAGACTGTGCCTGAGATTTTAATCTGCTCAGTGTCAAGCACTCGGCCCGATTGGAAGGACCCGAGCTGATTAAACGTCTCATTTTTCAAGCGCGGAACAGCTCGTTCGTTAGTGCGCCTTTGTTTGATTTTGATGGCAACGGCTTGCGATAATGTCACAAAGGCCCCCGGTGGCTTCCTCTGGGCGGCTGATCCCGGTTCAAGGTGCTGGCCGCTGGTGCGCGGAAGTGATCCGCAACACCCCGAGTAAGCCCGGGCCGAGCGCATTGTCTCGGGCTTCCATGTTCCCCTGATGAACTGCTGATAACCTGGCAGACAGACATGGAGCGGCCTGGAGAACGCATACGCTCCGTGGAGGATGTGACTTTTTCATCCAAGGTCCGAAATAGTTTCCACACGCAGTACAGTGTCATTACAAAACTTGTCACACAGATTGTCTTGTGTGGATGCTGACTGTCCTTTCTATTTGCAGTATAGTGGTGAGGAGAGTGCAAGACATTTGTGCTTGTGGGCCACATTTTGATTTTTAAAATGGACCGCTGGGCTAAATTATCCACAGATAACAGGGGAATGAAGTACATTTGTCATTTTAAACATGAATACAATTTTTTTTTAATTTCTCTACCGGTAATAGAAAAATCTGTTTCCATTTGTGCATCGAATTGAATCGTCTTATTATTATTTTTATTTATTTTATTTATTTATTCTTATTACTTATACTTAAAGTATAAATGTTTGACACCTTAAACATTTATTGGCAATAAATGTTGAGACCTCACTGGTGTAAACATGACATTCTGATTAATGTTACATTTGTGGAATATGAGTTATGAAGCAAAATCCAGCCGTTATGCATCTAAGGGGGCGGCCATTTTGTCACTTGCTGTCGACTGAAGATGACATCAATGTTGCTCAGGGATTTTGCTGCTTAACTCATATTGGGCTGCAAAGAACATATTGTCAAAAAATAATATTAATTGGGTTGATTTCCCCTATAACTTTGAGTTTAACCGAGTTTTTTGGGGGGATAGGTTGTCATCGTAATAGGCCATATTGACTAAATAACTACTGATAAATAATTTTGGACCTGGTTACCAGTTCAATTTGACTTTTGATGTTGTAAGTCAAATTTGCGACTAAATGTCTGCCAAAGTTGGAAACAAATAGAAAATGTGCTACTTTGTTAAATGAAGGATCAAGTGTTTTGTGCTAATTTGGGCGTATGAGGGAGTGAAAGTGAGTGTTGAGGCCAAGGAATGAAATGGTATTAATTTCACAATCAAGCTTTTTCCACCCCCATCCTTGTGTGATGTGGAAAAAGTGTAAGAAAGTCCGTGCATAATTGCAAGTGTGCCTTTTGAGCACAGCTGTTGTCTTTGCAGACTTTATCTGACTTATCAGTCAGCCTCCTGAGGCCTGTGCTGGACTTTAAACTTGTCAAAACACAATTTTAGCGAGCCGTAGTCTGGCGCTAATAAACCCCAAACACTGAACTTTTTATGAACTGGAGAAAGATGATTTTTTTTTTTTTAAACCACCAAATTGCTGGTTGTAAGCAATAATTGGGTTACACTGCTAGCGCCAGGAAGAGCGTTGCGTACAGGGCAGCTTTCCACCCAGAAGAGCAAAAAAGTGGAGATAAGACAGGAGGGCTGTGGCTCACCCACTAAATTACACAACATTCCTGCAAGTGTTACAGGCCCACGGCATGTCACGCGGTGCGGATCTTGCCCAGGGCTCGGGCCCGAGAAGATCAAGTGGAAAGCAGCTTTCCACGCCGACGACGTCTGGGAGCAGATACGCCGCAGGCCCCTCGGCTGCCTGAGGCCCCGTTTCACTTTGAATTTCCACTTGTCTTTACTGTCATGCGGCGCGACGCAGACACACGGCAGGGGCTTGACACGATGCAGCACGCGCCACATGTAAACTTAACACCTCAAAAACAGGCGCCATCGCCATTTCAGTCCCAGGTCGAGACAAAATTCTCAAAGCTGGTGTCTCCTCTTTGTTACGTTGCCATCAATCATCGCCATGTCCAAAAAAGACTAGAATAGGCTGTTGAGCAAAAACATAGCTTGCTAGCTTGCTAAATAGATAGCTAGATACAGTACTGCAGCTGCTGCTAGGTGGATAGCTAGCTAGCTAAATAGATAGATACTGGGAGCTATATGAATAGCTATCTAGATAGCTATTTAAGATAGCTAGCTAGATAGCTATCCATCTGTAGCTAGATGGATAGCTATCTTTTTAGCTAGCTAGCTAGACAGATAGCTATCTTTTTAGTTAGCTAGCTAGCTAACTAAATAGATAGCTAGATACTGCAGCTAGATGGATAACTAGCTAGCTAAATATTTACCTATAGCTAGCTGACTAAATAGATAGCTATAGCCTACTACAGCTAGACGGATAGCTATCTTGCTTGCTAAATAGAGTTTTCTGACTATAAAGTAGCAGTTTTTTTCATAGTTTGGCTGGTCCTGCGACTTGTACTTAAGTTCAGCATGGATTCAAATCTTCTCCTAACTACGAAAAATAAAATAAAATTGTTTTTCAATGGCTTACTCGTATCCTGTGTCGCATTGTCGCCATAGGTAGGATCCTGGTCAGTTATTACGTCTTGTTGTGGCAGATACCGTGTGAATGAAGAAAATAGTTGGCTCTAGTACAAGACTGTACACTTGTTATTGAGAAATGGCCTAAAATAAATGGAAGGAGATAAAGAAAGAATAATAGTATTAGTGGTGGCGGTAGCAGCAGTCATGGCTAAGTCAGCCAGGTTTCTAGTTATGCTAAACTAGTAGCTAGCTTCCGCGACAACAAGCATTCACTCTTTACAGCACCACAAGGTGCCATAACCGACCAGGTTTTTAACCCTTGGCCACAATGCAAGGCGGGATTTGAGTAATTTATATTAAAAAGAAAAACGTTTCTATAGAAAAAAGGCTTTTCCGTACTTAAAGGCAGACATTTTAGATAGATAGATAGAGCCGAGGCTTATCAAGTCAAAATTTTCTAGATTTTTTGGGCAACGGTGCTTATAACACATTTGGAGAATCACTGCGACGGACCAATTTCACGCAAATGACCCTCTTTCATGAAAGGGTTTATTACTGTGATGGTAGTTTCCAGTGGATGTTATTAGTGTGCAAGTGTACCTAATAAAGTGGCCAGTGCATGCGTGTGTCCGACACATGGACCCCAAATCTTGGCCCCTCCTCGTTAAGCCTCCCACACGTACAGAGCAGCAGCCTCTCACCTCCTCCCCTCCACAAAATCTTTTGTTTTCTGCGTCCGACTTGCAGCCACACACACACACACACACACACACACACACCCTTCCCAGACCTTCTCCCCTCTTTCCGTCTTGATATTGCTGAAAACCATATGGCGTGTGACATCATGAGGGCAGGAAGCGAGGGGAGAGATAGAGCCAAGCTTGCCAGGTTTCTGCGAGGTGATGTCAGCTGCAAAGCACTCTGGGAGGCCCGTCGGGGGTGCGCGCAGCGGACGTTGGAAATTGTATATTGCTTCTTTTCTTCCCCCTTCTTTTTATTTCATTCCCACCTGGATAATCAGGTCTGTGGAAAATAGGGAGGTGGATGAAAGGTACGCGAACCTTGAGGGGCAAGGGGGGACTCGAGGCCAAATAATTAGCGGTTACATAGCAGGTCGCATCATGCCAACCCGGCTCAGCTCAGATTTGACTTTAGTGCCAAAATATCCAAAGAATGTTGCGTTCAATGAGTCTCATGTGTGGTGGTTTGCAATGTGTTCAGCAGGCCTGGTTGGGGTGTCACCTCCTTGTTCTGGAGTTCAACTTCTTCTCATGTCCTTGTACAATATTAATATTGTACAAGCACACACATGAACTACCATGCATGACAAAAGTGTGTAAGCAAGCACCTGTTGCTCAGGTATCATTTCATCGGATTTGCATATTGGCAGTTTTTTCACACACAAAAATGGGATACTGTACTTTTAAATACTTGCTGTCAATTGAAGCGTTAACTTTGGAGATTTAATTTAAATGTTATAATGTGTTATAAAACAAATGAACTCTGCCCACTTCTCAGCTAAAGAGGCGAACGACTGGCACAAATATGGACTTTTATGTCGTTTTTACTACATTTTCGCGCTGCTGGAATTTGGTGCTTGTGGGCAAGAAGTTTTGAGAAATTATACTATGAGAAGAATACAAGAAAATGTTGCAAGCTTTGTAGAAAATAGTTAAAAATGCAATTAATTATCGACAATTTTAAATATTTTTTGGGGTAGGGGTTCCCATTTGCCCCTCATTTTTCAAAGAAACGCATATTGAATGTTTATCAGTTATTCTATGGGTTTTATTTTTGTTTTTCTTTAATGTTTTTCCGTGGCTATTGGAGCAGTCTTTCAATCAAAATATGCTTTGTATTTAATTTTTATAACCAACTGTTACAAGCTTTGTAGAAAATTGATGAAAAATTCGATTAATTTTTATGGACATTTTTTGCTATTTGTTGGGGTGTGGGGGTTCCCATTTCCCGCTCGTTTTTCATTCTTTGGGTTTAATTTTGTTGTTTTTCTCCAAGTTTTTTTAATGACCAATTATTTCACATCTATCCCCTGCAAATGAAAACATAATTAAAAAAAATCTGACATTGCTTCTTCAACCTCTTTGTGGCCCCCTCCATCGTTTATCCATCCCTGAATTAGTCTTCAATGAATGTAACCACTTAACCACTAGTCAACTGTGCTAACTCATTCATGTGAAGACACCTCGTTGCCCTTAGTTGTGAAAACGAGCGATTGTTTGTTTATGTTTCCCACGATTGGCTGGCAACCAATGCAGGGAGTGTCCCCCGCCCGTTTCTTTTGTAGGGTAGCTGTAGGACTTTTTGAAATCATTAACTTTTGATTAAATGTAAATAAAGCGTATCGGATGGAACTCAGCATTTTGGGGGCGTGAACCCCAAGTGTAACCCCCCCCCCCACACACACACAGACAAATATACGGTACAGTATATACCCCAGTGCCCTCCACTTGGGTGACGCCGTGTGTATTTGAGGCTCTTGTTCTCTCCGGGTTTTTTACGGCTTGTGTGCTGCGGCTCTCTGACCTTGCACTCACCCCGGTGCCACCCAGCCGGTGCATGATTTAGGCGCGCAAGAGCCCTGCCAAAACCCCACAGCGCCACATCTGCAATCCATAAACGCCAGCCACTCTGTGCTCTCCCACATTCTCGTTTTTTTTTATATATTTTAATTTTAATTTTTTTTTTTTTACACACACACACTTCCTCTTGTTTTCTTACATTCCTCTGACTTCTTCCACTCAGATTATTATTTTTTTTTTAGATATATATATTATTATTATTATTAAAGCTGGCCTTTGTCTTATCTCTCCTGCCCTCTTTTTCTCCTCTTCCGCCCTCTTCATCCGAGTCCAATGGAAAAAGCTCTCACCCGTTATATCTTCGGCGGGGCGCCTTCCAAGTGTGGTGGCAGTGAAGTGGGAACCGCAAGACATTCTTGGGCCAACGAAGCACTAAGTCACCAGCGTTCATGTCTCCTGACTGCAGACATGTGCCAAACACTCAAGTCATGGCTTGGATGCGCCGCTGTGTACCACGTTGCAGTTGGTCTTCGGAAATGAGCTTTTTTTTGGGGGGGGGGGGGGGGGTGTATCCCAATACAGCACAGTGGAATGTGAAAAAATATATACATTTGGAAAAATATGCCTCAGGAGTCCAACAAAACTCAGAGCTCAGGAGTTGAAGGATGAACTATTTTTTTTCCCGTTGATAACCATAGAAGAAGGAACTTTTTGCAACGTACAATAATTTGCAATACCTTATTTCAGTAAGCCTTTAAAGCAAGGGATGGGCAAAATTTCTCAAACTGACATATGGGGCCGTATATTCATAGATGAAAATCATGTGTGTGTAAAATACTTCATTTTAATAACTCTTACCCAAAGCTTGAGTAGTCACCAATACCAGTAGGATTTTTGATACATAAAATTCCCCAAAGAAAAAACAATGACCGATAATTTTAAACAAAGAGGTCTGTATCCCATTATAGCATTTTTCCATAAAAGTACATGATTTCAAATGAATGGCAATTTTCCATTCTTCAAATTTCTAATTTGCGATCATAAAACGCCGCCATCACGAGTACCTCGATACTAACGGTATCAGTACTCAGCCATATAGTTATTAGTTTAATGATGATTATTTGCCAAGAATTGTACCCCCCCCCTAAAAAAAAAATAAAAAATAGTACTTACTTTGTATTATTTACGACAATTATTAACTAATTTGCTCGCAAAAGTGTATAAATACATTCTATTGTAAAAATTACCATGCTCCCAAAGATGTATTTATACGTTTTTTATGCTAGAGCATAAAGGCTTTGATGCAGCCTCTGAACTGAAGAGAATGTTTGAATCAATGGTAGTAATTACAAATACAGCCACTGTTTTAAACAGGCCTGTGAATAACGATGAACATTAGCTATATTCTAATGCTAATTGCTGTAAAACGGAAATGTTTTTTTTTCCTGGTGAAAGAAAAGACTCAAATCTTTCTTTTGGTAGGTCCCATATTTTTATAGCAAGAGAACACAATATTCTCTGGGCCTTGCAAAATCAGTCAAAATCCAGTAAAATAGCCGGGAGTAAAGGGGGTTGCTTCAGTGAAAATGGCTGGGAGTCAATGACATGAGATAAACTTTAAAAATGGCATGTAATACATTTGAATTGATTTGAGTAAAATAAAACGGTTAAATTAATGACATACTTTTCCCAACAGGATAAAGAATTCAGTCCAAGTATTTTCTTCTTCTTCTGATGCACTAAAAGTGGTCCCAGTAAGACAGAAGAAAAAAGTGATGATAATTAGAAATGGGCGGGTACTAATTGGTGCTGATACCAGCCTTAGTTTAAGGTATCGATACGGTACTCCTAACGGTAGCCATTACCAGTATTTGGTGCTTTCTTGTGGCCTTTTAACAATTAGGAACTAGAAATTAGAAGAATAGAAACTTGCCATTTATTTATTTTGGTATTAGAATAGAGTATATCGTTATTTCTTTTAAATTATCTGTCATTGTTTTGGGGGGAATTTTATATACTAGTGGTATCGGTATTAATTAAAGTTCCACACATTTTCATTTACCTTTAAGAGGTATTTGTTTCCTTCTTTGTCCTTTGTGGGTGATACAGTTGAATTGAATCGCTGTCAAATGTTAGTTCAAGCCTTGCCTGTACAGTTGAGGTTTTATGATGGCGACAGTTTGCGCCTGGAACGAATTAATTCACTTTACATGATTTCCTCTGGGGAAAACGACATGGAAGTCAACTGTGTTGGCCTTTGGCACGTCCTAAATGTTACAGCATTTAGGGGATATTGAATTGCGCCTTCCCTCACTGTGACCTTGAACCTGAGTGCGCGCAACACACACGTACTGTATCGCCGTTATCACCTAATTCATGCAAAACGTAAGAAATAAAGTGAGTGTTGGCACAAAGCATGCCGCACATCCAAGAAAGTTTGATAAATCAAGCAAGTGTATCGTCTTTCTTTTCTAATAATTTGTTGGGGGTTTTTTTTAAGCACAAGGTGAACTTTTGCTCTACTTTGGATCACGTTGCCTCCATTTCAATGTCTTCGCCCTGTACTTGCTCATGCAGACATCTTGGCATGCCCGCCGGGATGAATCATGTTTCTGCAAGCATGCAAAAAAAAAAAAAAAAGGGGGCCTGCGATTTGCGATAAATACTGAGATTCATAAATCAAGCATTTCCCCTATTGCAAAAAAAAAAAACGCGGAGCATTTTTTTGGCCTTCGGTCTTGACAGCAACAATGAGGCTGTGAACAGTGCGGTGAAGACGGGTCTCTATCGGGTCAAACGAGGGGCAAGCCACACTCCCCCCCCTTTTTTTTTTTGCAGGGCATAACCCTTTCTGGGTTTTTTTAATAAGTCGGAGCCTGCATAGCTCAAAGGATGTGTGCAGAAAAAGTATTGTTCGCATGGGTCTGATGGAGGTGCCAGGTTTAACAAGGCTGTGATAGGTTCAAAAAATGGAAGGCTTTTTCCACCCCTCTCACATACTTGGGCTATTGTTTCATACTGTATCCAATTTCATATGGGACAAGTGATTAAATACATTATAAAAAAAAAACGACTAAGTGCATTTGTGAATTCAGATGAACAGCTGACTAAAAAAAAAAAAAATAAAAAAATAAAACACTTTTAAAGATGTTGGTCTGTAAGGGACAACTGATGAGAAAGTGGAGCATTTATGACAAAATGTACTATTACAAGAAAAAAAAATGTTAATTGTAATTTTAATATATTGTAAGAAATAACTCCCCCGCCAGTTTTCCAGGAATAATTCTGGGAATAGCAAAAATTCAACATGGCCATCATTTTACAAGTAAAAAAAGGGTTGTTTTTACATTTTGCAAAAAATAACATCAAACTTCACCTATTTAAAAAAAAAAAAAGAGGTAATTTTGAGAGAAAATAAAAGAAAAATATTAGAAGTGGACAAAAAAGAAGAGAAAGCTTGTTCACGATGTAAAAATTTTAGGGGAATAAAAGTCAAATTTTTGTCAAATTTTTTTATTAAAATTAGGTATATTATTTTCAAAGAGTTGTGCTGATAGGGATAACTCAGAAAACTTAAATTGCAGGTCAACATTTTATTATTGGTAGCCTACATAGTTGCCTTTATAAGCAGATTCATTTTTACTTTATGCAATACTGGATCGATAATCTCTAATAGATAAATAGTTATTGATAAGAGCTATATGGAAGTTATAGTTCTCCTTTTGCCAGGAAAAATATGACATCATTACTACTAAGGTTTATACATTGCTGCCCTCTAGCGGCCAAAACCTCAATACCAATGTAAAGGCTACAGAGCCAAATTCAACTGGCGTGCAAGCGTCAGATTACGACCCAATTTTATTCCTTAGGTGGCGAGTGACGCAACTAAATTTAATTCATACAGTAACGCAGTAGTTCAGTTATAATTGCAATGAATATTTAGATGAAAAGAACATTTAGGCCATACATATAAACAACCAAATCAAAAAAACATGAACTGGGACCCTACTGCGTGCATCCCAATCACAAACCGCAAAATGCACGGGCTAGTCTTAATGAATTTAATTCACTACCAATCATGTGTTTGTTCTCTCACGCTACTCCATGTCCAAGTCCTGCAGGTCCACCGTCGACTCCCGTTTAAACCAGGGCAAAGGCAAAGGTACGTAAGGGTCATACGTCCAACGAGGATAGATCCTCTTGTACAAGTTCATCAGGACCGTGTCTTGAGAGCGCAGCTGACTATCAAACACGCACTTCATGTGGCCGTGTGTTCCTTAAAAAGAACAAAAAACATCATCTAAAAATAAAACTCGTACATTTTTTTATTAAACAAAAATATGATTTTCATATTTCTTCCCCCTTTCAATAAAAAGAAAAGGCAAATAACATTATTGAAATCAAGTTCTGCTTAATGTAAAACAGTAAATCCATAAATCACCCAGCGCTACATTCACCACATTAGGGTGAATGCTTAATTTTGGATTTTCTTACCTTTTTTAAAAAAAAATATATATATATATACATATATATATTTTTGTATGTGGGTGAGTATGTGTATGTGCGTGTGTGTGTGCGTGCGAGTGTGTGTGTATTCATCAGTTCACCTAAAGCCCATTAAAAAAAAATCCCATAATAATAATATAATATAATAATAAATTGCCAAATGCAGAAACATCAATGTAAGTTATCACGATGTAGTGGCTCTCGCTAACAGACAGAATTAAGTAACCAGAATTAGGTTAAAAAAATTCTATATACGTAGACCATTTTTCTATAAATTTTGATATTTGGTTTTTATTTGAGGCAGATATTTTTTCCATTAAAATGTGATTTATGAGGAGGTTAGACCATTGGTCGATATTCAGAGTTTGTTTATTTTTCCAGTTAACAAGAATTGTTTTTTTTAGCGATAGTAAGGGCTACAAGTGTAGATTGAAATTGTTTATGTGGTAAGTCAGTTGTTGTTAGGTCACCTAGCAAACAAGTTTGGAGATAAAGGTATCCTACAATCCAAAATAGCGGAAAGTTTTTCTAAGACTTTAGTCCAGAAATACATAACCTGGATTTTCTTACCTAACGGCTCCTTGATGTGGCCCCTCCGACCCCATTTCGTGCGCAGCTCCACAGGTTTGAACCACATGATGTCATCTAGCCCGCAATGGGGACAAAAAGAGATCGTTAGTAGATACGGTGCGGAAAACATATCAAGGAAGTAAAGGAGACTCACCCCTGTTGAAGAACATGTAACGGACGACGGCAGAGCGCCGGTTAATTTTGAACGGGTGTCCGCTCAGGACGATCCTCTTGAGCACAACGCGTTGAGGGTCGCAACTGAGCAGGCTGCCTGTAGCCACCAGGTCCTGCACACCTAGACACAAATAAATGACAAAGAAAGGCGGAATTAATGTTTGTTGTAGTATAACTTTTTGATTTGATTGATTTAAAATGGCATTTTAAAAGAAGAAATTTTGCCCACCATGAGATCAGTTCAGTGAGATTAAGTGCTGTAATTTATTAAAATTATGTCAACAGTTCTCCCTCTCTCTTTTTTTTTTTTTTAAAAACTCAATTTTGTGACCATTGTTAAAAATTGGGACTCTATTTGAAAAGCCAAACCCTAACTTGAAATGTCTACTTTAAAACCTGACAGTAGAATTTAACTCCATTTTGTAAGTTAAAAATTTTAACAGAGAATGTGAAACCTCAGCTTTTAAAGTATTTTGGCTTTCCAAGAAGGGTTACCATTTTTAACAGTGTTGATAAATAAAAAATAAGTTTTAAAAAAATCAGCTGTCAAGATGTGTGACCTCAGGTTTCAAAGTAGGGTTAAAAAAACAGGTATTACTTACAAATAGGTTACAAAATTGAGTTTAAAAAAATGATTCAGCTGTTAGAATGTATGGCCTCATCGTTTAAAGTAGAGTTTTAAAGAAGGGTTGGACTGTAGGGTCCCAATCTTTAACGGTGGCTAAAAATTGTGTCTAAAAATTCAGCTGTCAGAATGTGTGACCTCGGGTTTCAAAGTAGGGTTTCAAAAAAAGGGTAATCCCCTTTTTTGAAACCAATTAGGGGCCCAATTTTTAACAGTGGTTACAAAATTGAGTTCAAAAATAATAATGCAGCTGTCAAAATGTATGGCCTCTGCTTTTTAAAGTAGGATTTCAAAGGAGGGTTTGGCTTTTTAAGTAGGGTCCCAATTTTTAACAGAGGTTATAAAATTAAGTAAAAAAATTCAGCTGTCAGAATCTGTGACCTCGGCTTTTAAAGTAGGGTTTCAAAAGAGGGTTTGGCTTTCCAAGTAGGGTCCCAATCTTTAACAATAGTTACTAAAATTAGTTAAGCAATCATTCTTTGAGCATAAATAGATACATTTCGACTAGAAAGTAACTTTCAACTAGTCCTGTAAGAGAGCGCCACAGTGAGTCGCTGGCATTAGAGTAGCAATTACCTAAGAATCAAGTCAAATTGAAATTGTAAGATTTCTGCAGATCTCACCATCATCCCTCTGTTTGAAGAGCAGGACTCCTGTGGGGGGGAAGGTGATTGGAGCGTACACTGACACCACAGTGGGGGTGTCCGGCTGGAGGAAGCGCTCCATCTTGTGTTTGTCCGCTGTATCGCAACAACAGTTCCTCCCTCAGAAGTCAACTCGAACCGTCAAGAGAGTGTGAAGGAGGTTTAAAGTTCTCCCTCCATCTTACCTGAGGTGTGCTGAGAGAAGATAGGTGAGGCCCTGAACCGCCGAAAACCGCAGTGGATCACCAGCTCCTCTTTGGACTTGATGGGCTCCGTGTTGCTGGGGTGCCTCCTTACCAAAAGGTGCATCACGGACATCTAAGAACAAAGCAAAAAAAAAAAAAAAGTCAAATATGTTTTTTTAATACCTTTTTCTTTTTTTTGGGGGGGGGGGGCGCATTGGGACCTTCTGTTCATGGGGGAGGAGGGACACCAGCACCAGCGGCCTGCCTGCCTGCACACTCTCCATCACCGAGGAGGGCACATCAATCACATGGAGTGTGACGTACCAGCCAACCTGCAACATAGTAGATAGCTTTAGAATATTATTCAGAATAAATATCATTATCAGTACTGGGTTTACCATGGCGCCTTCCTCCTCTTCTGCAGCTTCAGCCAGGGTGCGACGGCGGGTGCGCTCGAAGCTCTGGAACTGGAAGATGCGCGAATAGTTGTGGGGCAAGTTCTCCATGGGATCCCAGGGGGACGAGCGGAAACTTTTAAGACCCCTGTAACGTTGGAACCTGGAGGCAGAGGACGGCGATGCTCCAAAAAACTAAATCAAGTACTTTTAAAGTGCCTTTGAGACCAATTTCTAAACTTTTTGTTTGGCAAACAAATATATATTGTACACACTCAAAAAGATGTGACTGCTGCTTCACTACTGATTAAATTAGAATAGTTTACTAAAACTAGACAAAAGTGCAATTTCTGGAGAAATTGCATGGGAATGCTGAAAGCTAATTGCTGAATGCTTATTAAGGAAATTGAAAGACAAAATTTGCGAAAATTACAAAGTATTACTTCTAGTTGAATGATAAATGAATAAAAAGAAAACGTGAACTGCAATCTGGTGAAGGTGGGATTTGAACCCTTGCCTCCTGTGTATGTCTTGCTGATTGAATGTGAATGTGTCATTGAAAATGAATGTAGATTAAGTGGGTTTATAATGTCGAATAACGCTAAAACTGGAGATCTTACGACTGAGGAAAAATAGTGCCAGGAAAGATGTGAATTTTCGAAAAACAAAGTTGGAATTGTTTCAACAGGATGAAAAATGGGCAAGTTGATTGACTTAAAGTTTTGAAAACCCAAAAGTGAGGAGGTTCCTTAGTCCTTTCTTATGCATAAAAGGCTTTAAATTAGAGAATAAACTGAATATTATAAGAAAGTCCTATTTTCACAGGTATTTTTATGAGAAGTAATAATATTAGGAGAATGAACTAACCCGTGCAAGTCCTTATTTTACAAGAATAAAGTCATAATGTTATGACGGATACATCACAATATTCTAAATAAAAGCAGTCTTCTTTTTTTTTTAAATGAATTATTTAAGGACTTTTATGCACTTGAATAAACGTAAGAACCGACCTGATTCTGGCGGTCATGTCGAGGGGCGTGTCCACCTCGTCGGGGAACATCTCATTGGCTCGCGCCTCGCGGTAACGTTTAAGACCTTCCTCTTCCGCCGCTTCATCCATGTGTTCGTCGTAGCGTTGGTCGGCTCCCGCTCGCTCTGTGGAGCACACTTCTTCCTCCTCCTCTTCTTCTTCTTCCTCCTCCTCCTCTTCTGAGGCGAGGTCTGAACCTGCATCCTGAACAACGAGGAGGCAAAGAGAACAAGATTATTGTAGCTTCACAGCTACGCCACCACAAGCGTGCGAGGGAATCCTGCAATGTGGGGACATAGGTGGGAAATTACGCATCGGCACTTCTGTCATAAAATTATCCGATTAGGAACCGTAACAACAATCTCCCACTTTTACTGGATTCTGTATAAAAGGCAAGGGCAGATAAATGCCAGATATTTTGTTTACGCTCCGATGCAGCAATTTTGCAGAATGTGTAAACAATGCAAATGTTTTGATGCAGCTCCTGCATTATATCGGAGTTGTTTTGTGTTTAAGTTGCAAACTAGCGGCCGTCATGTACTGAAGACAAATCACGTCAGGACACAGCAGGAGGTTTCAGCCAATTATTCATAACATTTCTGCACCAGAAAAAGAAAAACAACCAGCATTTGAAGAACCCTATTGTTACTCACACATAATCTCCTGTGTGTGAACTTCAACATCAAACAAGTGCAAGCGATTTTTCTTTTTTTACTCTCTGAAATAAATCATTTGGGCGAAGCCTCCGTTCCTCTCCCCTTCTCCTCCTCCTGTCCAGACAGGAAGTGAGTTGTATTGGTTGAGCAGGAAGACAGGAGGCTCCTCTTGGGACCCCTGTGCTCCAAAGCACAATTGTTGTGGCCTGTAGCCTGCTGCGGCAGACGCTTGGATAAACAAACTAACAGCACCTCGCCAATGTAAGGTGCACCAAGTGTGGGTCACGTATGCACAGCAACACGTTTGCCACTCAAAACATCACAACTTTAAATTTGTATAGTGGGGAATTGCAATTACTTTGAATACATTGTTGTATTTACCAAAGGCACAATTAACAATAAGGATTTTTTTAAGTGCCAAACATAAACTTTTCCCCCTTAAGTAGGGCTTATAGAGCCTTAAATAAAATAATTTAAAAAGATGATCATACATATCTGATTTACAATAATAATTTAAAAAAAATAATATTTTCAGGGGGAACATTTTATGTTAATGCTCTATATAAACCAAGGCTACAATTACTTGCGAGTCGTTGTCGTTCCCGTCAGGGGCCTCATCCATCATGTCGACGTCACAGTCATCATCGTCACTGCTTTCTTCATCCAGGTCATCGTTTTCGTCATTATCCACAATCCACGCCGCCTGGTAGTCGGATGTTCCTTTAGGTACTTTCATCACGCGTTTGCTCTTTCTGGCCTCTAAAAGACAGCAATTATATTTGAATTATTATTTGTTACGTGGTATAATTGATGTATAATTTCCATTAATTGCATTAACTCTTTGACTGCCAAAAACGTTAAATAACGTTTAGTAAAATCCTACGGAGGAGTGCCAAAGACGTTAAAAGACGTTTGTTTCAAAACAGAGGTGAAACTAACCATTTTCTATTGTTGATTACTCAAAAATGGAATAAGGTAGAAACAAACTTTTTTTTTCTGATGAAAGATGAGAGTCCAATCTTTCATTTTGTAGTATGTGTGTTTCCATAGTCCAAACACATAATTTTCTATGGACCTTGAAAGATCAGTCAAAATGCTTAAAATCGGCTGGCACTGGGGACAACCCGTTTCTGAAAACGTCTGGCAGTCAAAGAGTTAACAGACACAAAAACTATGTTTTCATTTCCATGCCATCAAGCACAGCAGAACCTTATACAATATTTGTTTTCATAGGATACAATTGAAATTGAAATAAATAAAAATGCACAAATGCACACTTTGTTCCAATTTGTACCTTCAGCATCAAGCAGCTCCGATTCTGTGGGCCAAGTCTGCTCTCCATCCATGGGGTCCACCACAGCCTCGGCCTGCAGGCTTTCCCTGCAAGAGGGGTCTGCTTTCATCAGCACCCTCACAGGGTCCTCTGCTTCGTCACCATCCTGCAAAAGAGCACACAAATATAAAATATGCTAAAATATGCAAGTATCAGCAAAATAGCTACAGAAAGTGTAACTCATCTACCATCATGTCAGCATCTCCTCCCTTGCCGGGCTTGGCCGCTCTGGGTGCAGTTGTGTTTAAGGGGAGCGGGTCCATTGGCGCGTCGATCTGACTCAGCTGAAAATCTCCGTGTCCACTGATGTGCACTAGCCTGTCCGCTCGGAGAGGACGTCCGCGGACATACCCCGAGACACAGAGGGTGCCGAGGCCAGTGGGGCCACCCGGCGTGCCAGAGGCAGCATTTGGCGTAAAAGTGACACGCTGGGCCACAAGATGGGAGCGTCTGGACCGGAAGCCGAGCTTTCGTTGTCTCTGCGTGCCCAAATGTCTGAGAAGAAGGGTGACGTCCTGCTCTGTGTCCAGAGGGAAGAGACGGGCCTCGGGGAAGCGGATTTCTATGACTTTGGACAACGCCCTGCGGGAATCCACCTTCTTCTTTACGGGGAGGTCAGAGACGCCCTGACACACAAGAGCTACCAAGGTGTGGAGTTTTTGGAAAAAGCAGACAGCATTAGAAATTAAAAAATCAAACAGATGAAACATGGCCATTGTAAGGGTAAAACTTACCAAAGCTAGGAAGGCCCTGGGCAAATAGGCAGGAGAGACAGTAGTCTCCATAACTGTCCCAGCCTTCAGTAGAATCCAACACAAAAACAAGGCTATCCGCCATCTTTGCTACATCGAGCAGCGAATGTATGTCACCTGGGTAGGAAGAAAAAAAAATACAAAAAGGCTTCAAGTCAATGTTTATAACAAAGTGAAAGGCAACTTAACACCAATTTTAACAGTGTGAAAATACCCAAACAATTCTGATCACATGTATTTTATTTAGGTAAACAATCAAAAAAAGATATTGCTAATGTAATTTTTAAAGGATTTGCTCAGATTTCGGAACATTTTTCCCCATAGGGTGTCTTAAAGTAAGATGATTTTTTTTAACTATCAAGAACAAATACAAATTAACTTTTGAATACACTGAGCAAAAATTTAAACGCGGCACTTTTGTTTTTGTGTAACTAAAAGATCTAAGATTTTTGTTCTATGTACACTAAAGGCCGATTTTGATTGGCTTTACACAATCAGGATATTTGGGGACGATCAAAGCTTAAAAAAAACACTACAACAAACGAACACAGATTCAATCAGGAAATGGAGCAATATGTCTACTTGACTAACTTGTTCAATTACGTATGCAATTTCTTGAGCATCAACAGAATGTTTAGCAACTGCTGCAAAGCCCCAAAGAAGGATGGGGGGGGGGGGGATTGTGATTTAATTAACAAATGAGCAGAACTTTATTTTTAGTAACAATGAAGCTGGTTTCAAAACGTGCAATAGAAAAAAATATTACAACTAAATACTTTATTTGAAACATTCTTTTAAAAAAAAAAACTGAATCTAGCATGACATTCATTTGCCCTGGAGCAAAAAAAAAAAAAAGTGCTACATTTATATTTTTGTTTAGTTAACGAACATATATATATATTTCCTTTAGCACTTGTCCTTATTTGGATTGCCGGTTAGGTGTATGTTATCCCAGCTGAGATGGGGTTTATTGCTGAAAACAAATAACCATTCAAATTCCCGTTTACATTTATGGACTTTTCAGATTCATATGATTCATTTTAAATGTGTATAGAAACTGCAGTATCTGTCCACAAGAGGATATGGAGAACATGCAAACTCCAAACACAGAAGCACGCACAGTACTTACCTGTGTTGGTTTTAAGAAAGGTAAATCTTTGTTTAAAACGAGGCACAACCAGTCCAAAACTGTCACTGGAACCGCTGACAGACTGCTCCTGGTGTACAATGCCGCCTGCACCCTCTTGACAAAGAAGTTTAGTAACAGCGCCAGCGTCCACTGCGGCATGAAGAGGTACCACGGCGACCAGAATAGGAGGACCATCCCTGCTGCCTAAACGCCGTTTCTCTGTTAGGACCTAGAATGATGAGAAATATTCAAACCCAGGTGTACTATTCAACAAACTATTGTGGATGTTAGGTTGGATTTACACTGAATGGTTCAACTGAAACAATTTAGATTTTTGTTGTTGTTGTTCTTGAGTGGCACAATAACCCTAACCCATGTCATGGCAGGGGAAAGGGCACATGGACCTGCAATGTAAATCCAACCTCATTGATTAGCATTTGTAAATACCACATCTCTCTTGTTCTTCCGTAGTTGATTGGCTTTGTTCTTTCTGTCCATCTTTCGTTGCTCTTTTCTCTGTTTTTTAGTGAGGGCTATCACGGACACCCTTCCTGTAATGTAAGACATCATTTATGGTTTGAATAAAGTGGAAACCCTTTGCGACAACACAAGACGTGTATACTACAGTAATAATCAAATAACAAAAACAATTTGAGTTTCTATGTGGGAATATAAACTAGCCATTATAAAAAAGATTAAATGTCTGCATTCTAAACCACTGTAGCTACAAAAATACAGAAACACAGTGTAGGACTGTGTCAAAAGTCAAACGACAGCTCATTCAACATCTTTATTTGGGTCAAGTGGCGATGATCACACGTGTTTAGTTGGCCGCTAGAACACAAGCTAACGTAAGCTAGTACATGTCTTATTCAAAATAAAACAAAACTCACCTTTGTTTTCTCTTTCAATTTCACCTTTCGTCCGATGCTTGCCATGTTTGTGGCCTTTGTTTTTCTGCTTATAAACGCCTGATCTGTGGCTTTGCTGTTTTTCCCCGTGTGCCACCATTTTTTACCATGTGGGCTGGAACAATCAGGTTAATTTCCGCACTTGTGACGTGACGTCATGACGGAGGTGCGTCCACTGACTTCCGGAAATCGTTTCTGCTCCGAAAAAAAGCTCTTTATTAACCCCTTCAAAATAAAAGCTAGTTTTAACTTCTTTTTTTTTTAAAGGAATTCAGATACAGGTACAACCATTTATTTTATATAGCGTTTGGTAAATTATTTAGTATGTACTACATACGTACTGTAGATTTAGTGCAGAAATTAAAATGTAAGAGGAAAGGCATGTATTACATGACAAACACTAGGTGTATAATATGTAAGTGAAAAGAGCCCATGTTGCAACGTAACCTATCTTTCATTCAAAGAACTAGCTCTTGTATAAGCAGCTGTTTTGCCACAAGGAAGTGAAATTAGGTTTGAGAGCATTTTTAACATGGAAATTTGAGCCCTCTACTGAGAATAGCTGCGGTGCCTTTCTGCAACAAAATAGCCATCAAAGCGTATATTGTCATTTGTTACATAAAAATATGAATTTTAAAAAGTTTATTTACAGGACCATCTTATAAATAATCCATTCATCAATCCATTGAAAGAGTGTTTGTCCTCATTAGGGTAACGTGGGAGCTGGAGCCTATCCCAGCTGACTCTGGGCGAGGGGCAGGGTACACCCTGGACTGGCCACCACTTGATTGCAGGGTACATACAGACAAACAATGATTCAGTCTTCTCCCAAACAGTATTATATCACATATCAAGCTAGTGAATGCAAAAATAGCATGCGTTGCCCTAAGGCAGAACGTCATGCTTTTGTCTTCTGATGAAACTTGGGAATTGGAAGTTGTCTGTGTGTGAAGCCAGTTATTGGGGAAGTGCATTGTTGACGATGATTCTAACTTTCCAGTAATTCATTAGTTTGGCAGATACAGCCGTTGTAACTGGAATTACAGGTGACGTTTGGCCTCTATGGCACTGCACTTAACTGATTAGATAAGAGTTATAATCGAAAAAGGATTGCCCAAGGGCAGGGAAATAATTTTATTCAAGCAGAAGTGTTGTACAATATTTATATTTCTATAGATGTAGTCTCATCTATCCATCCATTTTTATAAACAAATGGGAAAAAGAGGATATAAAATTCCATAATGTTATGCAATTTTAAGGAAAATACTACATCGTGATATATAGGTCTTTCTTTGTCAATTTCCTATCATTGTATTTTGGGAAATTTTAAATATCTAAAGTACTAGTGGTATTGAACACCCCTCACAGTAAGTCCACCTGTGTGTTGTTTTTCATTAATGTGTGTGCAGGGGTCTTCCTTTCTTTCTTTCTACGTGAGTGTTGTACATTCAACCAAGGTACGCTACTGTATGAACATATAATTTTGCATAACTTCACATTCTTCTTATGCAACCCTCCACTGTCCACCTTTGGTGTAAAAATAAATATCAAAACGGGAAATGTTATTTAACGGAAGAGAATTAGGGCCAACATGATTTCACTCAACGACATGGGTCGAGAGTGGTTTAAAAAAAAAAAAGTTGTATTTTGTCTTTGAAGCTTTATTGGCCTGGAATGTCTCCACCTCCTCGTGTTTGTGGGTCAGAGAGAGTTGAGTGCAACAGGCAGCAGGCAGGGCGGAACTGCTCGAGTGAGTCGAAGCGAGGCGGACGCTGCTCGGCCCGGAGTTTGGTCCATCCAAGTCGAAGTTAAGCATGCTGACGTGCTCGGCCTTTTTCTGACGTAACCCGAGCGAACCGCGGACACTATCGTGGCTCGTTTTAAAGGCCGTTTGGGGCGCCGTTTGAACTTCACGGACGTTTTTGCCCTCAACTTGTTTTTTTTTCTTTTTCTTTTTTTCTTTTGACGACAAGGGAGGCGGCGGAGGCAGCCCTCGGCAGCCATCTTTGGACCTGCCTTGCCTGGGAGTGGGATTCGACCATTCTGGCAGCCCCAGTCACTTCTAAGGGTGTGGATTCTCTTTTCTGGCTTTTCTAATTTTATTTTTTATTTTTTAACCTACATGAACTCAGTCGTCTTCATGTGGCCATCGAGTGACAGCGTAGAGAACCGCAAGAATCCGACACGGTAATTCGGCCACGGGGCCAGGGGATGAGAAAGGAAAGAACACTTAGTTGTTTTTTGTAAAGTGTCTTGAATTTGACGACATTTCTCCCGCACCGCCCGAGAACTGGCCTGTCACTGGAGGGTGAGTTCGGAGCTAACGTGGCTAAGCTAACGTAGCAAACATCCCCGTAGCTCAGGCTCCAAATGTCCCTTATCTGTACTAAACGGACTCGAAGTGAATGTTATTCCCCTCGATTCACAAACGCCGAACTATACGATCACTTTTGAACATTACGCGCATTGTTTGGGTTGTTTCATCATATGACACGTAACTTAATTTTGCTAACGTCAAGTTTGGTGCTAACATCACAGCCACCGCTGGGCTGGCTACCAGTCGTCTCTGTCGAGGATCTGCTCAAACCACACCGTTTGAAACACTTTGTAACAAGGCTAAAGTGGGTTTATTTTCACGAGAGACTGTCGTAGAAAAGTGACAAGGATAAGATAATCTCTAAAGCTACTTGTGTTGCAACTTCATCGGGCGGGGGGGTTTACTTACTAACCACAGGTAATCTCGTTTGGCTGGCGATAATTGCTGGTCAAAGTGGGCTACCGAGTTAGCATTATCTCTAAAATATATGCGACATGTGTGGGTCGTAATGAATGTTTTCGATGCGTAATTACCAGAGATAGTTGGCTCTGGTTTATCTTAAGGGTGGATGGATACGTTACAGGCTCATCCACTCACAAAAACGTATTTGATCCTTTGATATTTAGATTGTTAAAAGGAAATGAGTTGACATAATCTAAATAAACTGTTAAATTATATGTTGACTAAATGTATGTCCTGCAAGTCGATAAGCATGATCCAAAGGTCTGAGGACTCAATACTACTAAAATATATAGAATATTAAAAGATCCACATATCCTGTTCTGAAATTAATGAAGAGGAGCAAAACAGACATGACATTGCTCCACTCAAACAGTCACGTAATCATGAAAGACACATTCTAGTTTCATTTCTGACCTTACTTCTGTAATTACTTTTTAGCCCAAATATGGAGATCCTGTAGCATTAATTGCCTTATAGCTCAGAGAACAGGAAGTGGTGAGAAATGCCGCATGGCGAAGGCATAAATTGGGAATACCAACCCTCCAGCTCAGTTGTCTCGTCCTGCCGCATTCTTGCACAAGTGTGTGCTGTGGTGCAAAAAGGTGTCGCGCGTAAGGTATGAGTCCTCATTCACGCATGTCGGCTGAGAATACCGTCACGGGCTGTGGCAAGAAAGCTCAATCACCCCACGACAATTGCTAGGTGGAACAATGGCAATAAAGAGGCACAGTCACCTATATGGTAATTAGGACTTAATGGAGACATATTATGCATTTTTTTTTAAAATAATAGCAGGTGTCATAATAACATGCCTGTGGCACGCTTTCTTCAAGAGTTCTAGAAAATTACAGACTAGTTGTATGGGTGGAGCTGCCAATTTAGTGAGCCAGCCTTCATATTGCCAGGCTAATGGCAATCCCGCCTTGCATTAGAATGACCACTACTCAATTTTCATCTTAATTTTCCTCATTCAATAATGTAAATCTAAAGATAATGATAATGAAAAGGAGTTTTTTTTCCCGAGAGGCAGATAAGACTTAACATGGCTGTTTAATTTGACAGAGAGCTGACGATATGTATGTATACATAAAAGTAAATTTTCCGTAATATTCCCACATGAATTCGTGGCCTGCTCTATCTGCGGGGAGTTGCGACTTATTCAGTGTTGGGAGACAAAAAGACGATTGCTTGATCTGAGGCGCTGGTTCTCCCAGGCGGGCAAAGAGAAGTCTTGTGACTCCCGCCTCGGCTCCGCATCTGCTTGCAGCTGATCATCTGAGCCACATTGGCCTAAGCGAGCCTCTTCTGCTGATCTTTTACAGTCTACATCTGTATGGCAGTAGCAAGAGACGGCATAAATAGCACTGCGTTAACGACATGAAAGTTTTGACATGACGGGATTTGTTGACCCCGTCGACACCGCCGGCTGTATGTAATTTTAAACAACAAGCAAGAGGAACCCACATTTTCCCACTAGCCAATGTGAAGTTTTCTCACATTGCTCCTTTTCCCTATCCAGAACTAAAGTGAGTTACAAAGATTTTTTTCAACTGGAAAGAACCTCACATTTGACAACTCAAAAATCACTAGCTCGTGGTATGTTTGAGGACATGTGTTTTCCAGGAGTGTACAGGTTTGACGAGAAGTCCCATCATTGGAATGCTTTGTCTCAGTTAGGCATCTGACAAGTGAGGCAGTGTGCTGTCACCTCGGGACTTTTTGTCAGGGGGTGACATGGGTCTGTCCGCATACCACTGGCGGCGGCGGTGTGAGGTGAGGGCTTTCAGGACACAGCCCTCCTGATCTCATGACTGCAGTTGCCGCCATGGCAACCAACTTATCTTGTGCTACCCCAGGATGTCCTCTACCCCCAAACTAGACATCATTGTTCCCATTACAACTCATTTAGTCGATTATTTCTCTCGCTTGCTTTAGAGAACTCTGGTTCATAGCAGAGGAATGTAACAAATTATAGGGCAAGGGAGGCTTACTTCGTGGAATAGTCAATATGTAAAAGCAAAAAACACAAATGTGTAATAACCCTTATGCTTCATGTAAAGCTAATTTACTGGCGTGTATTCTTATTCTTGTTATGTTCTCGACAAGGCAGTTAAGTGTTATCTCTTTTATGGTTGTTGTCACATTTTTTCCTCTTATATACACATGGGAGTCTTGTGTGAAGTCATACACAAAGTGGTTCAGCCTCTGAAGATTTGAGGCTTTTATTTATTTATTCTCCCTCCCCCTGAAAATGTCATCTGAATTGTATAATTTGAGCTAGGGCTGCTCGATTTTGAAGAAAATATTAATCATGAATAATATGGTAATAATTGCCATCACGATTAGGATGATCATTTGTTTTTGGGTACAAAACAAGAAAATGTTTAAACGTAAAAAATATGAAGTTTCTTTGGAACACTATAAATTATGCAAGTTTCTTTTGGACCAAACAAGATTTATTAAATTAGTAATTTTAAAATAAAATTGAAAAAAAAAATATATATATAAATTAAAACAACTCAAAGTTAGTATTAACTTTTTGACTGCCAGACGTTTTCAGAAAAGGGATGCCGTGGGTGCCAGCCGATTTAAGCATTTTGACTGATATTTCAACAGAAAATTATGTGTTTGGACTATGGAAACACACATACTACCAAATGAAATATTGGACTCTCATCTTTCATCAGAAAAAAAAGTTTGTTTCTACCTTATTCCGTTTTTCAGTAATCAACAATAGAAAATGGTTAGTTTCACCTCTGTTTTGAAACAAACGTTTTTTAACGTCTTTGGCACTCCATAGGATTTTACTAAACGTTATTTAACGTTTTTGGCAGTCAAAGAGTTTAATAATATTTTATTTTTGTTTAATTGTTGAATTTTGATTAATTTGCTCAGTTCTTACTTGAGCATATAAATATTTATTTATGCTGCTGCTGAATTGCCTTTATCTGATCCAAAATAATCGTGGTCTAAATAATTTCTAATACACTATGCCTGTAATACTTGTAAAAGCCAAAAAAACAGACACCGGCTTTGCACTGTTTAATATATACAGTATATACTTAATAAAGCAGCTTTTTTTTTAATTTTTATGTATATGTGATTTGTGTTATTTTTCTTTGCTTTCAGTGGTGACCACATATGAGACGACTGTCCTGCAGATGAGCCGTCGGTGGGGGCTTTTTAGTCGCTGTCGCAGACCCAGATAGTTTGGCGGCAGCGGCATCACCCCCCCACCCCGCCATATCCCCACTATGCCCAACAGCAGTCGGACGGGGAGCCTAAAGGACCCCGAAATCGCGGAGCTCTTTTTCAAGGAAGACCCAGAGAAGCTCTTCTCGGACCTGCGCGAGATCGGACATGGCAGCTTCGGGGCTGTCTATTTTGTGAGTATTCTTAATAAAGTGAACATGTTGTGCAAGATTAACATCACAAACATTGACATCAGCAAGGATGAGATGAAAATATTTTTTATAATTCAAATTAAATGTACTGTAAATATAAATTTAAAAGATTCTGAATTGTCTTAAAGTGCAATAAGCAAGATCTTTCATAAATGTAAGAAAATACTTTTAAATTCATGTGAACAATAAATTGTAAGAAAACAGTAAGATACAAAAAAATAATAAAATTACATATAAATGTATGGGAAAGAGATCAATTAAAATTATCGATTCATGGTGTTATGAATCAATATCAGGCTCGAAAAGGAAAATCAATTCGATATCGTTTATATGATTTTTTTTTTTTTACCTAGCCCTATTTTTTAAAGGAGGGGGACACACTTAAATTAGAAATATGCAATAGGTTTAGGGTTGCTCTAAACTAAAAAAATGACAAAATAAAGTTTTATGTAATAACTTCAAAGTGGAAGTGGCGATGCTAGTTATACTACACACTGTAATGTATTAATTATTCAATTTGCAAATGACGCTTGTGTGAGTGCCTGTTTTGTTGTACAAAGTGGCGTTTACGGTTTGGTGCTAAACTAGCACTGAACAAGCTTAACCCTCATCACAGTATGTCCCAACACTACTTAACGGGAGCAAAGCTTCTTCCACTAAATCGTTGTGCGCGGCTCAACTTGTCTCTTTGCACTTTAACTTAGCTTAGCATAGCTTGTTCCGTCGCTAAGCAGCGATTGAGTGTGAATGTAGAGTGACGTGGTTCATGTGGAAATTGTGTGTGAAAAATAAAGACCAGGCGAGTGTGGCGCTCGCATTTTTTTTAATCCTCATGTCCACTGTCAGCAGGCCATTGGAGTGGTTATTGGTAGCAAGGGTGTGCAATGAGAGAAATACAATCGATACTTTTCTGTGTTTATGGGTGCTTGCGTTGATTTCCGTGCTGTACAAAGCATACTGGATTCTTGGGGTGATTTGTGCAAGACAACTTTATTAAGACACCTGGGAGCTATTTCAAAGAGTGAAAAATTAATTATTGTAACAAGCTTGATGTTGTCTTCAGTCTTGGAGTAATGCAAATCAAACCCCAATAGATACTTGCTGGTTACAAAATTAGGTACACCAATATAGAATGCTGTAGAGACATGGAATAAGAAGTATATAAAGTACTCACATTAAAGTTCTGGCAAAGGTTTACTGTGGCAGGGTTTTTCCTGGCAAAGGTTTACTATTCATGGCAGGGTTTTTCCTGGCTTAGAATGAGGCACTGACTATGATGGGTGACTACCGATACCAAGTATCAGTATCGATGCCAATACCAGTTTTATTTTAAGCTACTCGCGCCGATAATGGTTTGTCGGCCACCCTCCGACAGCCATTTTACGATCGGGGACTAGAAATGAGAAATTATATGAATACAAAGTTGCCATTTTTTTAAACTACAATCATTGAAAATTCATCCACTAGTACATATTAAATAGTAAATATAGTTCAGCGTTGTTGTAAAACACTATTATATTTATTGTATAGACTGTGTTTTCATGGCTTTAGCGATGACTGGAGCACGCCACCTCTGCCTCACAACCAGGAAATTGGCTTGTGTAACTGTTGCTCCATGATCTTTCTTCTTCGGTACATTAAAGTAAAAAAAAAAAAAAAAAAAGGAACACTTTTTTCATTCGGTTGTTGCTTCAGGTCTTTCCGGTGCACTGCTGTTGATATAGCGCCTCCACAATGGCGCAACACTGCAACTGCAGTTAAAATGCGTTGCTGCCAAAGCTCAATCAAGCCAGCTGGAGCGATATCAGTGGCTCAGGCTGGAGGTGGCGAGCATATTACGTGGAGGTGGCCGCCTCTGAATTTTGTAGACAGGAAAAACCCTGTCGTGTGGATGATCAGTATACTGTTTGCTTTGTCATTCAGGCACAGGATGTGCGAACAAGTGAGGTGGTGGCCATCAAGAAGATGTCCTACAGTGGAAAGCAGTCCAGTGAGGTACGACTGCCCAGAGTTGTTTTACTGCAGTCATTATGTGGCTTTTGGTTTGCCGTCTGACTTATCTTCCTTCTGCACTCTGCTCAGAAATGGCAAGACATAATCAAGGAGGTGAAATTCCTGCAGAGAATACAACACCCAAACAGCATCGAGTACAAAGGATGCTATCTGCGAGAGCACACGGCTTGGGTACGAAACAGAATGTGAAGAGTGGAGTCATGAATGCTTTTGATGAAACCGTTAATATACTTTTTGACTATTACAGTTGGTGATGGAGTATTGTCTAGGATCTGCTTCAGATCTGTTAGAGGGTGAGTCAAAGTTGAGCAATTTTCACGAGTCCCGGACTTTTTTTTTCCCTTCCTGGATTTACAAAGATGCCGTTTTTTTTTTTTTTTTTTTTTAACCTTCTGCAGTGCACAAGAAACCCCTCCAAGAGGTTGAAATTGCTGCAATTACCCACGGTGCTCTTCAAGGTTTGGCCTATCTTCACTCCCACAAAATGATTCACCGGTGAGTGTTCAAGAGCGTGTTGCAAGAGCCGATGGCCTCGGGCCGTCTGTCTTCTGAGTTGTTATCATCTCACCCCCCCACCCCTTCTGCTCGTGTGTGTTTGACAGAGATATCAAGGCAGGAAACATCTTGCTGACAGAGCCAGGCCAGGTGAAACTCGCTGATTTCGGCTCGGCCTCCATCGCCTGCCCTGCCAACTCCTTTGTCGGGACGCCATATTGGTATGCTGAATAATGTGAGCGTTGAACAGCACACACATTTTGTAGAAACAATCATCATTGATATGGTTTTGTGTGCTTTTAGGATGGCCCCAGAGGTGATACTGGCTATGGATGAGGGCCAGTATGATGGCAAGGTGGACATCTGGTCTTTGGGAATAACCTGCATTGAATTGGGTAAAGTCACTGACGTAAACAAATATTTCAAAATGTCAAAGCTATTTTATCTCTGCCTGACATGTTTGTCTGGTTTGTAGCCGAGAGGAAGCCTCCACTGTTCAATATGAATGCAATGAGTGCCTTATATCACATAGCACAGAATGAGAGCCCCATGCTGCAGTCCAGTGAATGGTGAGTTGCTGTTTCATTCCCGTTTCAGGTTTGTCACCTCAGAATATCAGAAAAGTGACTGTTTGTGTCTTGTATTACCTCATTTTAGGACGGATTATTTCAGAAACTTTGTAGATTCTTGCCTTCAGAAATGTCCCCAAGATAGACCCAACTCTGAGGAGCTCTTAAAGGTCAGCACAAATAAAGTCACTGACAAGGAATAATAATCATTCCTAAATGTTAACCCAATGTTTTCTTTCTTTAGCACGCGTTTGTCCAGCGTGAACGTCCCGAATCGGTTCTGATAGACCTAATAAATCGGACGAAAGATGCAGTGCGAGAGCTGGACAATTTGCAGTATCGCAAAATGAAGAAGATCTTGTTTCACGAAGCTCACAACGGTCCCACAACTGAAGTTCCGGACGAGGAGGAGGTCTGTATAACTTTGCATCCTTTTCTATTGTTGTCATTGTAATATATAGAGCATTTGTTTTTGACACCGTACATGTGGTGCTCTTCTCAGGAGCCAGAACACAGCGTGGGCAGAACGGGCACGGTGAACAGTGTGGGGAGCAACCAGTCCATTCCTAGTATGTCCATCAGTGCCAGCTCCCAGAGCAGCTCTGTCAACAGCCTGACGGATGCCGGCGATGACAAAAGCGAGGTGGACATGGAGGGGGACCACACGGTCATGTCCAACAGCTCCGTCATACATGTCAAACCGGTAAAACAAGTCTTGCTGCTTCAGCCATTGTATTTATATCCTACTATATTGGAGCTTTAACATAATACTGTGTGCCGTGTGTGTTATTTTTATAACTTCTAATAGGCCTTGCTAAAAAATAAAGTTCGGAAACTCTGATTTAGTAGATGCTTGTTTTTATGAAAGCTGTCATCCGAATGATTGTCTTGCTTGTCTTCCAGGAGAAAGGAGCGCACAACAAAGATTCAGAACTTCACGTTCGGTCAACTGAGCCTCAGTCCCAGCCCACCAACGCCCCGCGGCCGAAACGGAACCGTGAACACTTTGCGACAATACGCACAGCCTCAGTGGTAATGACTGTACTGTGTTGTTTTTAATCAGAATTATGGAAAGCTGTTTGAGCTGTTATTTGATATATTTAAAGTGGAAGTCAACCATAAACATTTCTTGACAATATGTTTTATGTGACCTCACTAGTCTAAACATGACATTCTGATTATTATTACATTTGTGGAATATGAATTATGAAGCAAAATCCAGCCGTTTTTGTCCATCTCAGGGTGCGGCCATTTTGCCGCTTGCTGTCGACTGAAGATGACATCACAGTTGCTCAGGTCTCAGGTAATAACCAATCACAACTCGGCTTCAGAAAACAGGTGGTTGTTACCTGAGACCTGAGAAACTGTGATGTCATCTTCAGTTGACAGCAAGTGACAAAATGGCCACCCCCTGAGATGGATAAAAACGGCTGGATTTAGCTGCTCAACTCATATTCCACAAATGTAATATTAATCAGAATGTCATGCTTAGACTAATGAGGTCACATACAGTATAATATTATTGTCAAGATTTTTTTGGGAGGGGAGGGGGGGTTGAATTGCCCTTTGACTCATTTGCTGCCAAAAACGTATAAATACGTTCTATTTTAAATATTACCATGGTCCCATAAATTTGTTTCTACATTTTTTAAAAAATGTTTTGAGCATACAGAAGGCTTTGATGCAGCGTTTGAAGCAATGGTAGTTATTACAAAACATTGCCAGGAGGTGGCAGCAGAGTATAAGAGATGAACCACGGCCATGTTGCAACAAAATGTTTTAAACAGATTTGTGAATAATGATGAAACTTAGCTATATTCTAATGCTAATTGCTGCAAAACTGAAACACATAGAAATATCTTTTGTTTTCCTGATGAAAGAAGAGACTCTTTCTTTTGGTAGGGTCCATGTTTTTATAGCAATAGAACAGAATATTCTGTGGGCCAAAATCCAGTAAAACAGCCAAGAGCGAAGGGGGTTGCTTC
The DNA here is from genome assembly GCF_051991255.1 of Vanacampus margaritifer. Taxonomy (NCBI): domain Eukaryota; kingdom Metazoa; phylum Chordata; class Actinopteri; order Syngnathiformes; family Syngnathidae; genus Vanacampus; species Vanacampus margaritifer. The sequence continues at coordinate 25,138,172 of NC_135436.1, read as the reverse complement.
AGTGAAAATGGCTGGGAGTGAATGAGTTCATATCCAAGTCGTACAACGACTGTCTTACTAGTAATGTGTTTCCACTTCTCTTGCTACTATTAGCCTTATTAATGTAAACAATTAAATGTTAAAAGTTCATCCTATCCGTCCATGTTGACCAGCTCACTCGGCAGATAAAGGAGCATGAGCAGGACTCTGAATTAAGGGAGCAGATCTTGGGGTACAAGCGCATGCGGCGGCAGCACCAGAAACAGCTGATGGCCCTAGAGAACAAGCTTAAGGCAGAGATGGACGAGCACCGCCTCCGTCTGGATAAGGAGCTGGAGAACCAGAGGAACAGCTTCGCGCAGGAGATGGAGAAGCTGATCAAGAAGCACCAAGTGTCCATGGAGAAGGATGTATGCCTTTTTGAACTGTTTCGGTTTTCTTTTTTGTATTTTTTTTCTTGCCACATAACGGTCCTCGTGTGTTTTGTCTTTGAACAGACAAAAACGTTCAGCAATGACGAGAAGAAATTCCATCAACACATCCAGAGCCAGCAAAAGAAGGAGCTCAACAGCTTCCTCGAATCACAGAAGCGGGAGTACAAACTACGCAAGGAACAACTGAAAGAGGTAGTGAATCCTAACAGAACTTGTTGAGGTTACAAATAACACAAAGTGAATGAGTTTTCGCAATGCAATTAGAATGTTATCACATGGCATACCAAGGCACGCTTAGTTACCAACATACTTGTTTTATATTTGTTCCATACAAATATTGACTTTTTTTTTTATGACATTTTGAGGTTATCAAAAGGCTTGCAATGAACTAGTTTGCACAGTACCGTAAAAAAATTGTTATAATGTGCCACAAGACAAGCCTAGAAGTGTTTTTCATAAAAATATTTACTGTAATTATGACTTAACTCCAGAGTTAGATATATTACGGTGGGTTACGCTGCCCTCATAGGAACGGAACTCAACTGTCAAACAAGGACCCCCTGTACCTTCAAAAGCATACAACTCTGCCACAAAGCAAGCCTGATATGTTGGTTACCTGTAATGTGGTTTTCCTTTCGTAGGAACTGAATGAAAACCAGTCAACGCCCAAGAAGGAAAAGCAGGAGTGGTTATCCAAGCAGAAGGAGAACTTCCAGCACTTCCAAGCCGAAGAGGAGGCAAACCTGCAGCGCAGACAAAGGCAGTATCTGGAATTGGAGTCCCGTAGGTTCAAACGGAGGATCTTGATCGCTCGCCACAACATCGAGCAGGATTTAGTGCGCGAGGTTAGTGGTTACTTGTATTACGGTGATGCTTGATTGGTTAATTGACTGATTGTCTCAAACTATTTTTTCCCCACAACCAGGAGCTGAACAAACGTCAGACCCAGAAGGACCTGGAACACGCCATGCTCCTGCGGCACCATGAATCCATGCAAGAGCTGGAGTTCCGCCAGGTCAACACCATCCAGAGAACGCGGGCCGAGCTCATCCGACTGCAGCACCAGACGGAGCTCACCAACCAGCAGGAGTACAACAAGAGGCGGGAGAGGGAGCTGAGACGTAAACACGTGATGGAGGTTCGTCAGCAACCCAAGAGCCTCAAGGTGAGAAGTGTCCTATGGTGCCTTTTGCTGCTCTGAAGCTTGCTCATATACCTGAAAATTTGGCTTGCAGCACTATAGTATGCAAAAATGCTAATTACCGGCATCCGTTTATTTTTGTGCTTTTGCTTCATAATAGTGGCTGTTTGATGTATTTATATATTTAAAAGTAGGGGTATCAAAATTAGTGCGGTAATTTTAAGTTCCTTTAACGGCACTAATTTTTTTAAATGTGCAATTAATTACCGCCCTTTACTTGGAAAGCCTGTACTGGGGGAATTTCCAGTCGGAATGCAGCAGACACATCCACATCAAAATTTAGCAGTAATACATTTAATAATCATGTATATATTTGTGGAGACTGGTACCAAGTTGCATTGTACAATTTTGAAAATGTGCAGAATTTCAGAAGTTACTTCATGTTAAAGATTATATGGCTCTTAACATGAAAAGAAAAATGCGCTGAGCTTTCACCGTCTTACAAATGCAATTATGCCATCTAGTGGCAGAAAAATTACCTCAACACAAATCATTATCAAACTAGTTTTTTAATTTTATGAATTATTATGAAATTACTGTATCAATGACTTAAAAAATGCAGCCATATTTCTATTAGGTTAACATTTTTTTCCAATTATGTTAACAAGACTATGAAAACGTTGAAAAAAATATTTTATTGTGCATTTAGAACAGATATAAAATTTGCGATTAATCGTGACACCCCTCTTTATATGTAAGCCCATAAAACCCTAACCTGGTTATGGGAGTGGAACAGACCAATTTTACTTCCATTCATTTAGATTGGGAAAAAATGACTTACTGGAACAAATTAACATCATGAAGAGAGATTTTGACAGGTATTCTATTTTGACAGTCCAAAGAGCTACAGATCAAGAAGCAATTCCAGGACACCTGCAAGATCCAGACCCGGCAGTACAAGGCGCTGAGGAATCACCTGCTGGACACCACACCAAAGTCAGAGCACAAGGCTGTGCTCAAGCGCCTGAAACAGGAGCAGCACCGCAAACTGGCCATCTTGGCCGAGCAGTACGACCACTCCATCAACGAGATGCTGTCTACTCAGGCGGTGAGTTCAACTATGCGTAAATAGCAAAGGGGTCAGATATGTCGCTTTGTTTGGTGTATTTTACTCAATTAGAGCCTATATTGAATGGCTAATAAAGGCGTGTAGCCACTACTAGGACCTTTGATGCGGGTATGTGTTGTCATTACCAAACGTGCCCTGTTAATTTGTACAAATATTATGTAAAGCTGCTGGTAATTGATTTACTTAAAGGTTTCAGATAAAAATACAAATTAAAAGCAAGCAAATTTTAGAAGTGTTAGAGAGCAACAGTGTGTATTATCACACATTATGTTGTAAACTGCATTTGTACAAAAAGGTCTGGTCTTTAATAAAATCCTCATTATAAATGATCATGTTGCTCAATAACAAACGTCTGACCTCTGAAATTGAATTTTGTCTTAAATAATAAGGCAATGATTTCTTCTCTCAATCTCTTCCAGCTTCGTCTGGATGAGACTCAGGAGTCCCAGTGCCAGGGCCTTAGAATGCAGCTTCAGCAGGAGCTGGAGCTTCTGAACGCCTATCAGAGCAAGATCAAGATGCAGACAGACGCACAGCACGAGCGCGAGAGGAAAGATCTGGAACAGAGGGTGTCGCTACGAAGAGCATTGCTGGAACAAAAGGTTCGTTCTATCCATTAATTGTTTGCGGTGCAGTGAACCCTCGCTGTTTGCGAGGTTACAAGCTATGACGCTAATAACACATTTTCAGGTGATTGAGCTTTTATAGTGCTTATTTAATTTTTACAAGTCTTTAAACACATTTTAAAGTAATAGAAACTAGGGGTGTCAAAATGAGTGTGTTAATTTTTGAATTAATTTAAATTTTCTTTAACGCCACTTACAGTGAGGAAAATAAGTATTTCACCCCCTGGTGATTTTGTGAGTTTGACCCTTTACAAAGAAAGGAACGGTCTATAATTTTCATGGTAGGTTCATCTTAACAGTGAGAGACAGAATATTAAAAAAAATCCCAGGAAATCACATTATATTAATTTTAAACATTTATTTGTCTTTTATTGAGGAAAATAAGTATTTCACCCCCTACCAACCAGCAAGAATTCTGGCTCCCACAGACCCAGGGACAAGATTGTAGACCTGCACAAGGCTGGAATGGGCTACAAGACCATTAGCAAGCAGCTGGGTGAAAAGGAGTCAACTGTTGGTGCGATAGTTAGAAAATGGAAGACACACCAATTGACCATCAATCTCCCTCGGTCTGGTGCTCCACGCAAGATCTCACCTCGTGGAGTGAACCGGATCATGAGAAAGGTGAGGAAACAACCCAGAACTACACGGCAGGAGCTTGTTGATGATATCAAGGCAGCTGGGACCACAGTCACCAAGATGACCATTGGTAACACACTACGCCGTAATGGATTGAAATCCTGTAGTGCCCGCAAGGTCCCCCTGCTCAAGAAGGCACATGTACAGGCCCGTCTGAAGTTTGCCAATGAGCACCTGGATGATTCAGAGGAGGCTTGGGAGAAAGTGCTGTGGTCAGATGAGACTAAAATCGAGCTCTTTGGCATCAACTCGACTCGCCGTGTTTGGAGGGCGAAAAAAGCTGACTTTGACCCCAAGAACACCATCCCCACCGTCAAGCATGGTGGTGGAAACATTATGTTTTGGGGCTGTTTCTCTGCTAAGGGTACAGGACGACTTCACCGGATCGAGGGGAGGATGAATGGGGCCATGTACCGGGAAATCTTGGGTGAGAACCTCCTTCCCTCAGCCAGGATATTGAAAATGGGTCGTGGATGGGTGTTTCAGCATGACAATGACCCAAAACATACAGCAAAGGCAACAAAGGAGTGGCTCAAGAAGAAGCACATTAAGGTTATGGAGTGGCCTAGTCAGTCTCCAGACCTTAATCCTATAGAGAACTTGTGGAGGGAGCTGAAGCTTCGAGTCGCCAAGCAACAGCCTCGAAATCTTCAGGATTTGGAGAGGATCTGCAAAGAGGAGTGGGCCACAATCCCTCCTGGGATCTGCGCAAACTTGGTGACCAACTACAAGAAACGTCTGACCGCTGTGCTTGCCAACAAGGGTTTCTCCACCAAGTACTGAGTCATGTTTTGCTAGGGGGTGAAATACTTATTTTCCTCAATAAAAGACAAATAAATGTTTAAAATTAATATAATGTGATTTCCTGGGATTTTTTTTAATATTCTGTCTCTCACTGTTAAGATGAACCTACCATGAAAATTATAGACCGTTCCTTTCTTTGTAAAGGGTCAAACTCACAAAATCACCAGGGGGTGAAATACTTATTTTCCTCACTGTATTTTTTAAACGTGCGATTAATGACCGCCCCTTAATTCCAGTTGCAACGCAGCAGACACGTCCACGTCAAAATTGAACAGTAATAAATTGAATGCATATATCTGGAGACTGGGGTCAAGTTGCATTTTACAATTTTAAAAATATGCAGAATTTCACAAGTTACTTCATTTTAAAGATTAAATGAGTCTTAATAGGAAAAGAAAAATGCACTGAGCCGTCACCAATGTCTTACAAATGCAATTATGCCATCTAGTGGCAGAAAAATTATCTCAACACAAATATCACACTCGTTTTTTACAGTTCAGGACATCTTTTTAATTTTAACGCAATGTTTTGACTTATGAAATTGCTGTTGCAGCTATATTTCTATGAGTTAAAAAATTTTTTAACGAGCGTATGAAAACTTTGAAAAAAAATATTGTACATTTAAAACAGATATAAAATGTGTGATTAATCATGAGTTAACTATTGAAGTTATGCGATTAATTATGATTAAAAAAATAATAATCGCCTCTCACCCCTAATAGAAACATATTGAAAAGCATTTAATACATTGAGAGAGAGAGCAATGGATAAGACATGAATATTCTACAACCGTACCGATCCCTGTCTTTACAGTAAATAAATTCTCTAAACAAACGTACAATCTCACAATATACATCAATAGTCCAGCCCAAATATGTACATTGTAAAATAAACCAACAACCGTTGCTTTTTGAAGGCGTAAAACGCAGGATCATAGAGAATTGAGACCTTGAATCGCTTTCTGATCCCTTCAGCAAAAATTAGGCTGATCTTGAAACACTTACTGTTCTCTTTTGTAGTTTCAAAATCACGATCGTTTGCTGCCACCTGGGTCCCAATAGTGGAATTCAATCCAAAGATAATGAACAAAATTAAGTTATAACTAGACAAAAAACAAACAAACATGAAATAGTGGGACCATGAACCTGAAACCCGCAATGGTGGGGGGGGCTCACTGAGTATTTTGCTTATAGCTACCACCTAAAACTAGAGAACATCCTTGTGTTTTGTTTTTGACCACTTTTGCCTTTCAGATCGAGGAGGAGATGATGTCCCTGCAGAACGATCGCTTGGAGCGAATCCGCAGCCTGCTGGAGCGTCAAGCGCGAGAGGTGGAGGCCTTCGACTCTGAGAGCATGCGCCTGGGCTTCAGCAACATGGTGCTATCCAACGTCTCCCCTGAGGGCCTCGGCCACAGTTTTCCCGGATCGCCGGCAAGTTGGAGCGTCCACCTTCAGCAGCAGCAACAGCCGTCGCCATCGTCGGGGAGCTTTCACGGGTCACACTGGAGCAGCGGCAGCTTGGGCGCGGGGTCGAGCCGCCAAGGCAGCCATCGCTATCACTCCAGTCCCGGCGGGCCGCCGACGCCGCAAAGCTGGGGTCAAGGCGTGCAAGGAGGCGGGGCTCCGCAGCCATGGGGTCACCCGTCAGCGGCGTCCCTTGTCTCGCGCAGCGGCGCCGTCGTGCAGAACAGCCCCCAGGGCATGGGGAGGACACCGCCCGGAGGCCACGGCGAGCAGGGCATGAGCAGGAGTACCAGCGTCACCTCGCAAATATCCAACGGCTCCCACCTGTCCTACACATAAGACAGCCGGCGCACATGTCAAGTCCAACTAAACACAGCAGCAAAGAAATCTCCCCTCCATTTCTTCTGCTGTGCGCACCCACACGTGGATGTGTGGTTGAATCAATGTTGCTCAGGTCAAATGGGCTGCAAATAGCCGCAGCCCCTCCTCCCTCCTCACAGCAAGCATACAGATCCTTGAGGTTGGCTACTTGAGCACATTTTTACTGATTTTTTTTTTCTTTTTCTTCTAGTATATTATTGTCATTCACAGCTCTTGCTCCCATTTTGCACATGAAAACACTGTTGAAAGCCTTCCCATCAAACACAAATAATATATGGCCGATACCGAATTCCCCCTGGCCCATACTGATTAAGGTTCGACACGTGCTGTGATGCCAGCCTGCTGCGATGGCCATCGGGATTTAGACCAACTGTCACCATCAAATAAGCATTTTCCACAAGCTTGACGACGGTGCCTTTTCAGCTTGTTTGAATGAAAACATAGGTCTTAAATCTTAATTGTGCGTTTAAATCCCCAATGGGCCAGTTTGGTCATGTGCATACCAAGGTTCTTCTTTTTGGTGATGTTAAAATAGACAGCCCATTTGTTTAAACGTAAGACCGCCTGGTCTAAATGTTAGCACTGTGTGAGTGCTTGTTTTTAGAATTCTTAGAATCCTTCTTATTTCCACAAGTCCCAAATATATTCAGATATATACGCAGTGGTGATGTGCCGAGTAGTCTTATAAACTGTGAGAAATGGAGAGGAACATGTTGCTTTTTTTCCCTTTTTTCTTTTTTTAAAGTAGTTTTTTTTTTTTTTTTAGAGAGATGATGTGACATATCAGTGTCCACGATGACACGCCTGCCTTCAAAAACAATCAAAATCAGATATCTTGATTTTTATCAGTGCCTTTTTTTTAAATATATATATATATATATATATATATATATATATATATATATATATAAAAAGACAAAACTGCTGCCTTTTCAAAGCACTTTATGATGAATGCAAGTTTTTTTTTTAAGGTAATAGTTGAAGCACCTGGCAGGTGAGTGTTGTTGTGACGAGGAGTCGGGGTGCAGTACACGACGCGAGTTGAAACCCACTTTAGCGGAATGTGTGGAGCCATTGGAGTTGTGGTTTTGTTTTGCGAGCAGGTAATAACCATGACCATGACAGCAGGCTGGGAGCCACATCACAGCCCCGGGGTGAGGCGACAACGCGGAGGTGCTGCTACATTTAAGAACATGTTGGGACTGACTGAATCGAGCGTGCGTGTGCATTTGTGAGACACCACGCAAGTTAGAATATGAACAAATGTGGCATTGAGCACTTAGCCATTTAATTTACACGCTACGGGAGCGGCCTGCATTGCGTGATGGAATCTTAAAAAAAAAGGGGGGGGGGCAAACTCTGTTTTTGTTGTTGGTCGCATTGTAGTATAGTGTGGAAAAAGCTAAATCTGTATTTAAAAGTATATTCACTTATATAGAATGGAGAGGTCTAATTCTCATCGTTGGTACGCCATGGTGGACAAAATCTTAAACCTCTAACTAAATTTGAATTTTAGATTTGTCTTATATATTTTTTATCATGCTAACTTCCGGTCAGCATGTAAACACAAAGTGACAACATGGGGAACGTGTAGAATTTTTTTAAAAACGAATGACGTTCTTCAGCATTGTGTTGAGACCGCCTCAAAACTGAAAGATCTGAAAAAGTTGTATGGAGGAAAATGTAAATGAATTATTAAAAAATAATAGCACAATTTTTTTATTCTGTTTTTGACAGTGGAAGTGTAGCCAAATAAAAGTGCAAATTTCCGTGTTATTTTTTTCGATATTGTCTTTTGACAGTGGAAGTGTAACCGCGGTGAAAATTAGACCTCTTCATTCTTTGTAATCTGGAGAATTTGTAAATCGGTGGTCTATCAAACACTCATTTACAACACTTCCCTCAGTGAGCCATTAATGACTGAAAATTATATAAATTTACAGGATCAATGGCTCCTGCAATCCTTTGAATCTTCCATACCACAATGTTCCGTGACTTCTGATGTCAAAGGAATCGACAACTCTTGTCCAAATTGTTAAGGAGTTTTGGTTAGAAAAAGTGAAGCAATATTAAAAGTAAGATAAATTGGCCGTTTCTGTACATACTTTGTGCCAAAAATAAAAACATTTTATTTGCGTTAGTGGGCCACATCACATAAATTGCGGCTGGCCCGCTGGGCTTTTGAGTTTCACACCCTGTGTTTTAAACCAGCATGAAACCTGATTGTGTAATGTGGAACCTCAGAAGTTGAACAATCCAAATGATGGAAAAGTTTCAAAACGGTGTTTACCAGTGGAAATCATGTCAAATGATTTCTGTCAACATTATAAAAGCTGTAACTGTACAGCAGTACTTCAGGGTTATTTTTTGCCACAACCTTTAGGACTCCAGGAGAAGAAAATATAATATTCAAATTTTATTCTAGTGCAAAAAAAATGTTCCCAGGAGTGAGATGACCCCCCCCCCCCCCCCCCCCAAAAAAAAATATTGCTCGCCCCCTATTTGAGGACTGCTGTGTACACAGGCGATTATTATTTTTTAGTTCAGAGAGAAGTGAACCATGCATGCCATACAGCCAGCCATCAATTTACTATAGCATTCGAATTTAGAGGTTTCACTATATACACTTTAAAAAATAATATAATACTTCTAATATAAAGACAACAAAGTAGGCTTTATAGCTGGCATATATATGAATAGAGCAAGTCCATCATCTTACCGTGCCCTCATCCCAAAGACTCAAATCACTTTGTCAAATGGATCAGTGAAGAAAAAAATGGGAACGTATTACTCCTTGCTCACATCAGAAGCCAAGAGCTTGATTTTTTTTTTTTTTTTTTTGGCCCAGCAGAACCTCACCCACAACCTTCACTTTGTTTTTTGCTTTTGTCAGTGTTTTGTGTGTGAATAGTTGTAAATGGCCCATCGGTTTACCAACCTGGATTTTTTTTCTTTTTTTCTTTTTTGGGGCGTCCTACTGACTGACTGACTGAACGCAAATACATGATTCTGAATGAGGCAACAGATAAGAGGCCAAACGTTGTGCCATAGTTGCCAAAACCCGGAATAACCCCCTCCCACCCCCTCCTCAGTGATCATGGGCTGTCACATCTGATACAGAGGCCAACACACAAACACACACATATACACACAAATGCTTCAGTGACAATAGTGACAAGAGATTGCATTTATTTTGAAGATGTCAGTATTTTAATTTTTGTTGGCACATTACCACTACAACTTGTAACCTGTATTAAATTGTATAGATGGTCCTGAGAGTTTATGAAGATGCTACACGTAACGAGATGCTCAAATACTTAAAAATCGATTCAAATTGTATTGTATAAAAAAAAAAGATTCATTAAACAGAATAAGAATAGAATCAAATCTATTTTGTTTGTATTATAATGTACCATTGTGTTGGCAGAGGGATTATTGAAAAGAAATCAGCTGTAATAAAAGTAATTTTAGTATAAACGGCGTTGTGTGATTATAACCCCCACCCCCTCCCCCAACATGGGATAATGACGTCATGAAATGACCGCTCACAATTTCTGCGTTCTGATTGGTCCTCGGACCGGAAAAAGTGAGCGTGGTGGATGACGAACATTGTAAACAAATGTTGAATGTTTGAAGTAACATTTTGTGGGAGGAATGCCACCTAAAGAAGATCGATCATGTTTGAGTGAGTACGTTTGCAGAAATGTACGCAAGAACATTCCCATGTAATAACATTAGCCACAAAGCTAACAACGGCCTCGCAAAATGAGGGCAAAACCAAAGTGCTGTCTTTGCGTCCTTCACGTGTGGGCAAAAATATAAGCTTGGTCCTTAAAACGTGAGTGCAAATAGTGATCCTTGAGAATTTATATTCCGTAAGACTTAAATACCTAACTTGGTGCTAGTTAGCATGAGCATGCTAAAGCTAATTTAGAATCGTATGATAGATGAGTTAACATGGATTAGAGTTGGTGTTAAAAAACGAATGACACATCCAATAGGTCAGAAATTCAGGTAAATAGAGTAACAATTATTGGTAAATAAATAATCTTCAGTAACTGTTGGGAGTTAAACACTACATCCGATGAGAGCTGTTGTGAAATTCCATTCTTTTTTTCTTTGTAAATTCCAGGATGTTGTTCGAATTACTTTTCACGTCAGTGTGGTTCCTGTTTGTCATCTTCTGGGTGGAAACCAGTGTGTGGTTCTTCCTCTCAATGTTCTACCAAGACAGAGCCTTGTATCCTTGGGGAGATGGGTAAAACATTTACTTCTCAGAATAACAGAGCTGAAGTCTCATATGTTAGTCCTTAAGGCATAAAGTGGATATTAATAGTCTGCACACCCCTGTTCAAATGCCAGATTTTTGTGACCAAGAAAATTTCCAAAATGTTTCCAACATTAATGTGACCTGTAACATGTACTGATGTACAACTGAATTGTTTGCTTGCTTGTTTGTTATAATCTTTTTTGTCTTAGATATTGTGGTTGCAAATACCTCTGGGCAGCGAGGCCAACAAAAACATTGAAGGAGCTGCAGAAATTTCTAGCAAGTAGCCTAATGGCTGTTTACTATATGTGACAATGATTTTCTGCCTTCTTGAAGACGTCCTCATAACATCAAATGTCAAAAGAATTAACACATAACCAGTGTTCTTCAAAAATGCTGGGGGAAAAATGTTGATAAAAACCCATTTTTATTAAATGATTAATCAAAATTCTAAGATGTGATTAATCTGATTAAAAAATTCAATCGTTTGACAGTTCGAGTTATAATGTAAAGAAACCAAGGTTGAACTTTATGGTCACAATTCCAAACAATTTGTCTTCAACACTAAAATAACATCATACAGTGAAACAAGGCGGTGGCAGCATGCTTTTAGACCATTGGGGTTTTATCTAGAAAGGAAACAATTGTAATTAAAAAAAAAAAAAACCTACTAAAACATCTGATGTTTATTTGGGGTTAAACAAATGTACCTCTGAAGGTGATTGTTGGCTCCAATTTAACATTTGAATGTGATTACAATAGTTCATTCTGAGCACAGCTATATACCCAGTTATGAGAGGGTGTGCACAATTTTGCAAACAGCATGATCTCAGCTGTTTATTTCCATTCTAAAAAAGATGTATAGTTTATAGGTCCTATTATTGGCGTGAAAAGTTTTGAAATGATTTATCTTGGTTTTTATATTTTTATACCGTATTTCAAAAAATGGTACTTGAACAAGGGTGTTTTGACTTTTGGATATCCTCTGCTTAGCACGCATTTTGTGTGTGTTTTTTTATGCTACCTTCTCAATGTCAAATTGTACTGAACCTTTGTTTTCTACAACAGTGCATTTTCAGATGATTCTGGCCAGCTGATATACATGCTGAACAGGTATGGACCTTGTTTTGATAAGTGTAAAAAAAAAAATGTTTTAAAGCACTATATCAATAAAATTGAGTTGAGATTGATTGAGTGCGCCAGTGGCTTTAAAAAGGAAGTTGTCCAAAAAATTCTGTACATTAATATGAACTATGCGACCCCACTAGTCTAAACACGGTATTCTGATTAATATTGTGTTTGTGGAATATGAATTAAGCAGCAAAATCCACCTGTTTTTATCCATCTCAGTGGCCGGCTATTTTGCCACATGCTATCGACTGAAAATGACATCACAGTGCCTAGAAAAGTGCAGAAAGCAGGTGAGCTGTGAGTGTGGCCATCCCTCAGGAACTGTGACGTCATTTTCAGTGGCAAAATGGCTGCCCCTGATAATGGATTTTGCTGCTTAATTCATATTCCACAAGCGCAATATTAGTCCGAATACTGTGTTTAGAAAAGTGGCGGCACATATTTTTAGTGTCATCTCGTCTTGTGTGTCTTCACAGAGTTGATTCCCACTTGCAGAGAGAGATGTAGCCCTGGCACATGACAAACATCCGGAAACGATTCCTGAATGCACTCTTTTGATTTGTGTGCAAGCACACTGCAGTTTTTTTTTTTATGCTAATGCCGTCCTCTTGTATATTTAACTGTAGTAGGTGCACACTGATCAAAACGGTGGCCAAAGAGCTGAGAAGGAGCTCTGTGTGAACCGCTGCTGTAATGTTTATTGTTTGTCTTTTTGGAGGCATGAGTGCTGCTGGAAAAATGATTAGCGACTACTTTTTGTTAAACTCATTTTAATTTTGTAGGATTTGCACAAAGATGTTTTTTTTTTGTTTACTGAAGTTCTATGCAGCTGAAGTTGTCACTATTTAAAGCCATGTATGAGATTTAAATCAATATTTCCAGTAATGTTAATGCCAACATCTCGTTTTGTTAAGAATTGTAAATGTACATATCACAGGTGAGCTATGATCAAATACTAACGTCTTGTAATGTCTTTTAATTGTTAACAAGATTGTACCTAAAGAAAATCTACATATCCATCCATTTTCTATTGTCTTCATTGTCAGCTCATTTTATATTGACAAATATAAATTTATGCCCACATTCAGTGCTTTGGACAATGTAGAGTCAAAATAACACACTTTTCAATGCTCAGAAAAAAAATCGACAAAACAAGAATTTTAAACGTATGTAAAATTGTTAATTTTGCTGAAATTTTTTATCATTCACACTAAATCCATTACGAATTCGTTATTTTAAATGAATGACCCCCGAGTTCACCCAACCCAAGCCTTGTGTTCCACGTCAACAGACAACAGGGGGCGCTCACAAAAACAGCGACTATGTTTTATTAGAGCGGTTCAGTGAAGTCCTTCCGGTACTAAACATTACCCTCGGCAAATGGAGGGTAAATTTCGATAGTGTCGCTTTTCTTTACCTTTGTTCGGAGGTATCCACTCGTCGTATTTATTCGACGGGGCTATTATTTAAAGCGCGCACCGTTTTGTGCTATCATGGCGCCGACGATCCAGACGCAAGCACAGCGCGAAGACGGCCACAGGTAAAAACACGTTACGTCTTTTAGAGCCGCTGCTAGTTTGCCACTTAGCCGAAGTTTAATCAGTGACTAACCTGTCAGGCTGTCAGATTAGCGAGTATGATGGGTTTATGTTGCAAAACGAGGCATATATGTTATTATTTACTTATATTATTGTAATCCGCTGTAACGCTAGGCACAGTTTGAACATTGATTCCACCTCTTGCATTGTCCTACTTCCACGTATCCAACCTTACAAATAATCACAAAATTCAAGATACTGTATTCGGGCTACTATTCTTCCTTCGCATTTCAAAAATCACCACCAGTTTTTAGTTACATTAAATATTTGTGTGAAAAACACTTCTCATATGCAAGTAAATGGATTTTTGTCCAAACAAATCACCCATCTTCTGTTAAACTTTATACTTTCTGTTATAATAAACTACTAGTTTATTACGATATTTCTTGTTTCTGCCTTTTTTTGTCTTTTAGTTAGCAGACAGAAGGTCTAAAGTTCTCCTGCTAAAATGTCTTGATAGTTTGTTTTCCAGTCAATGATAGAACGTCCAGACCCTGAGTTAGCAAATCAGACTATTTTGTATTGACTTCGATGAAGCTCTGATCAAATTTTAGGACTGATTTATGGATGCACTGTTGTCAAAATCTTGTAAACCGACATCCCCTGCCCTGTATTAATTCACAATGACACTGAGTTATTTAGTCACTTTTCAAGTGTTTCGTTTTGTTTGTTTTTCTATCTCTTTTTCCCCACTCTTTTAGTCGGCAATCATCGCACAGGACTGTCCCAGAGAGGTAAGTAGTGTTGGTACGTATTTTACTGATGTAGGTGAAAATAACTTGTAAATGACAGACATTTTGTGTCTATGACAGGTCGGGTGTGGTCTGTCGAGTGAAATACTGCAACAGCCTGCCGGACATCCCGTTTGACCCCAAATTCATCACATACCCATTTGATCAGCACCGGTACTGTAAATGCCACTTTCTATAATAACCATTATGGACATAACCCCACTAAGTAGCTTTCTTGTTGCCACGGTAACAGGTTTGTACAGTATAAAGCCACGTCTCTGGAGAAGCAGCACAAGCACGAGCTCCTGACCGAGCCGGACCTCGGTGTCACTATCGATCTCATCAACCCGGATACGTACCGCATAGACCCTAACAGTAAGTCAGCTGTCATGTAATCATGGCCTCCATTACACAGGAAGCAAAGTTAACTCACTCACTGCCATAAATTCATTTAAAAAAAAGATTATTAAAAATTAGGGGCGACAGGCGATAACATTTTGTAATTAATTGCATGACTTAACTGGTTAACTCACGATTAATCATAAATTTTATATCTGTTCTAAATGTACAATAAAAACAATTCTAGGTTTTCATACTCTTAACAAAAGTGGGAAAAAAATGTTAAACTAATAGAAATAGTTTAAATGAATTTTTTCAATGGCAATGAATGAATAAAAAAAGAAGAAGAAAACATTATAAAATATTTGGGGCGTCAGGCAATTAAAATTTGTAATCAGAATTAATTGCATGACTTCACTAGTTAACTCACAATTAACCACCCATTTTATATCTGTTCTAAATGTACAATAAAAAATTCTAGGTTTTCATACTCTTGTTAATAAAAGTGGGAAAAAATGTTAAACTAATAGAAAGAGTTCAAATGAATTTTTGACGTCTATAGCCGTCAATGGCAGTGAATGAGTTAAATACAACTCAACTGTGCTTTGTTATTCTTTTGCAAACCAATAGAGGCAGCACACTTTTCTCAACTCTTATTCCAGGTGATGACATCATGGTTTTATTGTTTTTACTATTGTGATTATTCCCCCCCAGTACCCTTGGATCCAGCTGATGAAAAACTGCTGGAAGAGGACATCCAGGCTCCGTCCAGCTCCAAGAGGTAAAGCTACAAAGTTGAGCTCGCCGAGATTGCATGTTTGGAGATTTTTACTTATTTTTTTATTTTTATTATTATTATTTTTTCACTCTTTTAGATCCCAGCAGCACGCCAAGGTGGTGCCGTGGATGAGAAAGACGGAATATATTTCCACAGAGTTCAACAGATACGGCGTCTCCAATGAGAAAGTGGAAGTCAAGTGAGTTGACGATCAAGTGGGAATGTATGCATGCGTTTACAGTATGTATGAGAGAATATTGACTGTGTGTGTGTGTGTGTGTGAAAACAAAAGAAAGTGTGTAAGCGTGAGCGGGTACAAAAGCTTTCCAACCTGAACGTGTGTTTGTGTTTAGGATTGGCGTGTCTGTCAAACAGCAGTTCACAGAAGAGGAAATCTACAAGGACAGAGACAGCCAAATCTCCGCCATCGAGAAGACATTTGAGGACGCACAGAAACCGGTGCGAGAACACTCAGTTGTACACCCCTTCAAATTGCAATTCAGTAACCCGGTCCTATTTATGTATTTATTTATTTATTTGGGTGTGCGTTAGCGTCATTTAGAACAGATATAAAATTTGTGATTAATTGTGAGTTAACTATTGAAGTCAATTAAAAAATGTAATCGTGTGATGCGATTAGAAAAAAGAAAAGATTATTAAAAATTAGGGGTGTCAATCGATATTTTTTTTAAATTGTAATTAATCGCATGACTTCACTAGTTAACTCAGGATAAATCACAAATCTCACAAAAAAATCTAGGTTTTCATTGTCTTGTTAACAAAAGTGGGAAAAAATGTTAAACTAATAGAAATAGTTACAATGATTTTTTTTTTAACGTCTGTAGCTGTCAATGGCAGTGAATGAGTTAAAAAAAATTGAAGTGCCGTAACTTCTACATTCTTGGTACATATCTCAAAACATTTGTTTGTGTTCAGATTGTGCAGCATTACAGCAAACCCCGAGTTACCCCAGTGGAGGTTCTGCCCGCCTTCCCAGATTTCAAGGTAAACTGATAACTTTTCATCTGCTCTGACATCTATTGTTACAAAGAAAAAAAGTAGCAGCTAGTCGCGTATTGCCGATTACAATGTCTTCCCTGTGCCTCGCCAGATGTGGATCAACCCGTGCGCTCAGGTCATCTTCGACTCGGATCCCGCTCCGAAAGACATGTCGGGACCGGCGGGCGTGGAAATGATGTCTCAAGCCATGATCAGGTAGCGTCAAATCAGACCCGCCGCCTGCATATGAAACGATTGGACGCAGGACTGACAAGTGATGAACGCGTTCCACGCAGAGGCATGATGGACGAGGAAGGAAACCAGTTTGTGGCCTACTTCCTGCCCAACGAGGACACGCTTCGCAAGCGTAAACGGGACGTTGATGAGGGGCTGGACTACATGCCGGAAGATCTGTAAGGAAACGGCAAGACTCAAAGTCGCACGGTTGGGTGCGCTTGAGATTTCAAGCCACTTCTTTGCCTTTTCAGCTACGACTACAAGATCGCCAGGGAGTACAACTGGAACGTGAAGAACAAAGCCAGCAAAGGGTACGAGGAGAACTACTTCTTTATCTTCAGAGATGGAGACGGGGTTTACTACAATGAGCTGGAAACAAGGTACACTCATCCAAAAAAGCACACACACAAAAAACATACAAGTTCAAGAAAAAGCAAATCATGCTTGTGGAGTTAATAAATTCTTAAGATGCTTTGTTTTTCACAAAAAAAATTTGGGTTGAACACCAAATCCACTGGAAAACCTTTGTAAGCATTAACCATATATATATATTTAAAAAAAAAAAAATCATTATAGTGAGGCTATTATTATTTAGAATCTTCCATTATTATATACATTTTTACTGTTCCAAATATAAGTTCAAATTTTGCTAATGTTATTATTAGTAATATTAGTATTTTTAAATGTATTATTCGTCATAGTAAGATCATTATTGCATTAATTTAAAAAATGTTTTTAAACCTTCATTATTTTTCATTGTTTGTATTATTTAAAATGCGTTAGTTATCATTCAAAGATATAGTTTTTATTATTAATAATTAGTTTTTAAAATGTATTCGTCATTATTTTATGTTTGAAATGTTATTTAAATGTGCATTAATTTCAATTAAGTTCAAAATAAATGATTAAATGTAGTGTAATTTTAAATGTGATAATGTTTTGTTTTCAAATTTGCTATTAGTTTGTGTGATTATCTTAACAGTTTCTTTAAAATTTTAAGGTCATGTTAAAGCTAAGTTGTTTATAATACTTTTTTGTTATATTTTAATCCATTTATTCTAATTACTCTAAATTTTTATTACATTTCAAATATTTTGAATTTTCTGTATTTATACTGAAAATGTTATTTTTCATGTCTTTTAATGTCTGATTTATTTTTCTGTTTTTATTTGAACTCCTTTTCATCATGCACTTTTGAATCCATTTTTCTTGTTGTTGTTGTTATTGTGCCAACGGGCGTTGTGCGTTGATACGGCGTGTCGTCTGCGTACCGCAGGGTGCGTTTAAGCAAGCGACGGGCCAAGGCGGGCGCCCAGTCCACCACCAACGCCGTGCTGGTGTGTAAGCACAGAGACATGAACGAGAAGGAGCTGGAGGCCCAGGTCAGTCTCCATCTTGAACCCTTTTGCCATCTACAGTACATCAGCCTCGGGTTGCTTTTTACGACTAATGACTCTTTGGCGGGTTGACTGGCAGGAAGCTCGTAAAGCTCAGCTGGAGAACCACGAGCCAGAGGACGAAGAGGAAGACATGGACAAGGACTATGGTCAGTCATCCGATTATTCTCTCGATGCGGCGGTACGAGGACGTAAAAATATTTGGCGCGTTTTATTACTTTTTATTTTTCGCCTGTTTCCCTCCAGGCGATGACAAAGAGAGAGTCAGCGGCAGCGAGGCCGACAACTCCGCCAGCGATTCGGACAGAGATGACGAAGAGCCAGGGAAGCGGGCGCGAGATGAAGATGAAGACGACGAAGACCGAGACGGGGCGGCCAAGATTAACCAGAACAAGAGGAGGCGGTCGAGCGGTAGCGAGAGCGGCGAGGACCGCACCCGCGAGATGCGCGACGAGGAGGAGATCTTTGGGAGCGACGACGACGGCGGCGCCGACAGCGACGACAACGAGCCCAAGAGGAGCAGCGGCGACGAGGGCAGCGACGACGATGATGAGGGAGGGGAAAGAGGAGGGGGAGGAGACAACAGGAGTCGCAGCGCCTCTCCGGCTCACAGCGAGCGCAGCAGCGACCACTCGGAGGCTCAGGCGCAGAGCGGGAGCGGCAGCGAGAGGGCGTCGGATTCCAGCGACGCCAGTGACTCGGAATGATTGCATCATGATACACAAACCTGCCAGTACTTTTGGACTGGAGCTATCGCTACTTTTAACTCATTCACTGCCATTGACGGTTATAGATGTCAAAAATTCATTTCAACTATTTCTATTATTTTAACTTTTTTTCCCCCACTTTTTGTTAACAAAAGTATGAAAACCTAGAATTTTTTTAATTATACATTTAAAACAGATATAAAATTTGTGATTAATAATGAGTTAACTAGTGAAGTTATGCGATTAATTACAATAAAAAAATGTAATCGCTGACGCCCCTAATTTTTAATAATCTTTTCATTTTTTTTTTAAACGTGTCAGGCAATTTAAATTTTTGATTGTAGTTAACTCACTATTAATCACAAATTTTTATATCTGTTCTAATTGCACAGTATTTTTTTCCCTAGGTTTTCATACTCTTGTCAACAAAAGTGGAAAAAATGCTAGATAGAAATAGTTCAAATGAATTTTTGACGTCTATAGCCATCAATGGCAGTGAATGAAGAATTAAGAATCTGTAGATGTAGCTGGTACACCTTGTTGCTATGCGGACCTCATTCTTTTATTTCTTTTGTTTTTGGGGCAGCAGTTAAATTGTTTTTTTAAATACCCTCTGAAAAATGTACCCTCTGATTTATTTTTTTTACAATATGTAATGGATTTAAAAACAATAAATATCACATTCATTTTTCAAAATTCCACTTATTTCCTGTCCTTCAACGGAATCCAATTAGTGTTACTTTCAAAGCAGGCCACAATAGACCCTTTTCAAGATGACGTCACAGACTTCTGGGTGGCGAGGGATGGAGCGGTCTCCGATTGCGCCACACGTTTGTCACTTGACAAAGGCAAAGTGATTGCAAAAACAGGGTGAAGGACTTCCTTGTGTGAAGTGTCAGTTAAAGGATGCTGCATTGGGTATGATGTAGGGCTGAATGATTTTGAAATATTGATTTTTTTTCAAATTCATTTGAACTATTTCTATTAGTTTTAAAAACAAATCAATTTTTATTAAGAGCATGAAAACCTAGATTTTTTTATTATACATTTAGAACAGATAGTAACGAAAGTGGGAAAAAATGTTAAACTAATAGAAACAGATTTTAAACTGAGGAAGTAAAATTGTGAGTAAATTGACAAAAGATTCTTTCAGTATTGATACTTTGTGATTTGCCTCGAGATTCTTCAGTTGTGCCATGGCTCAAAAGTTGGAAGAAACTTAAAAGACAGATACAAAGTCGAAAAGAGTGATCCGACATGTTACAATATTATACTGGAATTGCATCACTTGTACCCACCATTTTCCTGTTGCTTTAACCCCACTCGGGCTTTCCGACTGTGACAGTCAGCAAAAGAAAATTAACATTAATAGTGTCATTCTACTCGCACGCACACACACAGGCGGGTTTGTTTTACTATCTTTCTGGGGCCATCTCATTGACATAATGCATTTCCAAGACCAAACACACACACATGCAGACATGCTCGCTCACTAAATACAATGCAACTTATTTTTTATTGATTGTTTTGCAGTTCAGTTCTAGCAGGAAGAACCTGTTGACTACGATGGTGTGTTCCCTAAACCTCGTAAAAAGAAAATTTCTGAGCCCTGCACAGAAAATGTTTGGGAACGCACACTCAAAGTCAAATTTTGGGGGACATGAAAGTTCTCTGACATAGATAAACAAAAATGTCAAACTGTAACTTAGAACAAACACTTTGAGGTCTGACTACGGCAGCTCAAGAGAAGATAAATTTTTGATTCTCCCGTCAGTCTGCGGTTAACAGAACACAAATATATTTCCAAAACAGCTACATTCTCTCACAGGGTGCTTTAAAATATAGACATTGTAATACGTTGTATTAGCAAGCATGCATGATTAAATTGGCACCGCCACCGGTCATGTCTTGACATCTTGAAATAATCCAAATTAAATGTTACAATTGTAAACATATTGACATTTTCAATCAATCAGACTGCTTACCTTTAAAGAGACAGCAAAGCACGCAGAGCAACGGAACAATGCAAGTGCATGTAATGGAATTAATCACGCCCATCTTCTCCGATCATCCGTTGTTGAAGTCCTGGTACATTTTTTGTTTTTTAAACTGTAGTAGTTTTGTATTGAATTAATCAAAATTGTAATACAGTATTATTTTGTTAACTCTTCAACAAACAAAAAACAATTAAAAAAATCAATGAGGAGCCTGTTTTTTCCCCTGTTTAGTCTTCAGATTTATGTTCACTGAACTAAGGTAGATTAATAGTTTATTTATTTGTTTAAAAAAAATCACATTGCTTGCAGTTTGACAACATTGCGTAATGTCCAGACGTATGACGTCAGACGCATGACGTTCGCTTACGTCAAACGGAAACTCCAAAAAAATCGATGTACATTTCTCACCAGGCGTTCACTCTTGTATTATAAACACATTTTTATTTTGGTGTACATACATTCTTTGCTTCGTCGGATCCATAGTGGGAATATCTTTCTCATGGACACCACTACGACGGAGGATCGGAATGTACGCCTCTCGCAGCTAAGGCAACATTATTGCTAGCAAAACTTGCTAAGCTACGAGGCTAGCGGATAGCCTCCGAGCGCTAAGCTATGCGTTAGCGCGTTAGCCGCAGCTCGCTAAAAGCACCGACGAACCGACAAAGGTAAACAACTTTGTGTCTCCTCCGTGCATGTTCGTGTAATAACACCGGGGCCGCCTCGGTGAACTTATTTGACGTGGCCCTGTTGTCGTTGAAGTGTAATGAGGGAGCAGCAACAGCGTCAACGAAAAACAATACAAATCCACCCCATCACTAGCAAGGCCGACTTTGCTAGCGCTGGCTAGCTCATTGCTGCTGTCGGCGTCGTGTACAAGTCGCTTTTTACTCTCCGGTGATTATTCCCGGGAACACCGTGCTGACCAAAAGCCGCTAAGGGTGTGTTGATCTCGGTTAAATAGCTCTTAATGTTACAAGTGCTACAATTTGTAGTGATGGTTGAGTTTTTGACATGCTACATTACTCTTGCCGGTCACCCTGTTGTATGTAATGCAATGCAATGTAATGTATATGTGGACACACTTTTGATTCAGTAATCTGTGTTCTATATGTGTGTATCAAGACAAAAATGTAATGTTTCTATAAAAGTACTGGCACCACGACACCGCCCATTTGATAACTTAAAAATAAATAAAATATAATTGTGATGCCCCCCCAATATTGCGATTGTGATTAAATATGTATATATTTGATATATATTTGTTCAAGGTCCATTAATTAATAAACACAAGCAATAAATAAAACTGCATATTTTTTTATTTAATAGGTTACGCAGTGGTTATTTTGCCGTGACCGGCAACTCGCCATCTGACGTTATTTTGCCCTGATTTGGAGGAGAACTACAAATACAAATTATGTGCCAGTAAATGTGTATAAGCTAGTGACTAGTAGTGGTCGCTGCTTTATTCTTTCGTGTCACAGGTTCAAATACCGCTCTGTACCTTTTTATTTATTTTTTAATTAAAATAAGTATTTTTTTTTATCATCTTTACAATTAATCTTTACACGATCAGGATTTTTCAGCTCATCAGCGAGTTTGAAAGAAATCAACAACTAACCGATCACCAATTATAATACGTATAATTGATGGCAATGCATGTAAAAAAAAAAAAATAATTCAACCCCAAGAATTCAAAAAAACTGATCAACATTGAATATAACATGAAATGTCTTATTTCCTGGAGCCGATTGAAAACATCATTGATCAATTAGGTAAATTAAGACACCGCAGCCGATCACAGATTTTGCATAAAATACGAAATGTCGGCCGACTCGATCCAGCCGATCAGTTCGTCGTAAACTCTATTTACAATTTCTTGTGGCCAGTCTAAAGTTGTAAACCAGTCGTTCTGTTTCACATCTTCATTGAAGAATTGAACAGTTATGCAGTTGAACAATTTCGGTGTAGCTTGTGACAATTCTGCAGACATGAAACATAAAATTACTGGACTGAAATTGCTCTAACGGCCACTGCTAGAATCGGGAGCCAGTTAATCTAGAAGCCGGTTAAACCGTAACACAACAGCCTGTATCACGCTAAAATAACCTATTCACGGCCAACTTACTGTTATCATAGTAAAATAGCACGGCAGGCTAGTTCTGGCGATTGACCAATCAGAGCAGTTCATGGCAAAATGATGCCAGCAGGAAAGTAACCGGTCACAGCAAAAGCCTCTAGGTTAGGCTTGTGCTAAAAATAAAGGCAAATGAGCTATTTATCAACTTCTTTTGCAGTTGTTAACTTAACACTTTGACTTGTAGTCTTTTAAGTGTTCATGACGACAACTTATCAAAATTCTACCAAACAAGTGTGGCGTAAAAATAAGTCAGTAAGTCCATGAATAAAATGTACATAACACGATGAAGCAGACTGACCATAATAAAATGTGAACAATTGTTTAGATTTTTTTCTTCTTCTCCAAATTGCAGTGTTTTTGATGTAAACTTGTACTTGATACAATATGACTAAGTAAATCAGGTATGTGCCTATGAGTGTTCATTTTGCTTCACTGTGCTGTTCTAAAAATGAAACCCAAGCGGACACCTTGGAACAAAGCCTTGACAACAACCCACTTAAAGTACATGGGCTGTATTCTATGGCATCTGGACAAGGAGTTAATATTTTATAAAGTGCTGGCATCAATGGCACTGCCTGAAGGACTTGATTCAAATCTCAAAATGTCCATGACACTTAAAATGCTAACATTCCTTCCTATGTTCT
Source organism: Vanacampus margaritifer (assembly GCF_051991255.1). NCBI lineage: Eukaryota > Metazoa > Chordata > Actinopteri > Syngnathiformes > Syngnathidae > Vanacampus > Vanacampus margaritifer. Next base: position 25,114,605 of record NC_135436.1, on the reverse strand, counting down.
TCTTTCTTAAAGCAACCAATGTGAACCCGAGCATGCAAGAGTGACTCAACAATCTATTTGGATTCCTCCTGTCCGGATCACTTTACAAGGAATTCCCCGAACAGTCCACACGTCGAGCTGTCAACATTTGGCGTTATGTTTTGCTGCACCTGAACCATGTGAGGGTCTCCGCGTTTGCGTCTGGGGAAAAGACCGACCCTGTCTGTCCCTGAAAATTGTGCTTCCCCACCCCGCCGCCCCCCTCCCTCTTCCCCCTTACCCCCCGTCCACACGTTCCCCATCTCCTCACCTAAAAAAGGAGGCACGCCATGATGTTCAGAGACCAGGTCGGTATCCTCACGGACTGGTTCAAGGGCTGGAACGAGTGCGAACAGACGGTGGCGCTGTTGTCCCTCCTCAAGAGGGTGTCCCGCACCCAGGCTCGTTTTTTACACATATGCCTTGAACACTGGTTGGCGGACTGCACTGAGATTCACATCTTGGAAGCGGAGGCCAACAATGCAGGTAGATGAACATGTATTTCCGTAGTGGTATACGGTGGAACCTCTGAGGTGGACCACAGTTCGTTGTAGGGTGCTGGTGACCCCCCCAGTTCGATTTTTTTTTAACAAGGTATGCGCTGTAGTGCAGTTCACTTTTTGCCGCTTGTGCATTGCAAATGTTTTTGTACTTATTTTGCAGGGATTATTTTTCCGCACCGACTTTTACTGTAAGACCACATAACAATAAGATGGAACAAGGAGGAAAGAATCTATTAAAGATGGAGAATGCTCAAAGTTTGGGGTCATTTCACACTTTAAGTGCAATGTGCCTTTAGCAAAGTACACAACTACACGTCTACGGTAAATAACCTTGTTAAAGCTGCCTAATGCAGAAAATTGAATTTGGAGTCGCTGCTGCCATGTGTGGCCAAGAAATGAAACTGCACACTCCCTTCTCACGTACACAATCCAGGCTCCCCCCCCCCCCCCCCAGTGTTTTATTATCCCGGCGGCCCACCAGATAAATGATACAGGCATGTAATTCGTCGTCTTCAAGCTCAGCGGCGCAAAGTAATACTTACTGTGTTTGTCTGAAGCGGCTAAAAGTAATGTTTTTTGATGGAGATGTTGAAAAATATTTTCTGGTATAACTCATTTATGAGCGTGGTAACCACCATCAGTGGCAAAAAAAAAAAATCCTATTTAAAGTTAAACTGCCCTAATAAACTAACCACCAGAGGGTGCTAGAACTGCACAAATGGAACAGATGTGCTGCTTTTAATATCGCGACACAAAGACGGTGATATTTTAATGTCACGATATTGACGTTATCGTTATATCCCTACAGCAGATGGCCTCAATTTACATAGTAGCTACCAATTTAGCCACTAAACAGCTCGACAATATTCTCATTTGCTGACTATCATGTCACTCAACAGGTCAGGCACACACACTAAATGTGTAGAACTTAAAGTAACACTGGTTGTCACACCCAATTAAGTGGGGCGGAAATCCTTCTCCGCATTTGACCCATCCTCTGAGGGAACGGTGAGCAGCAGGGATTGAGCTCGGGAATCATATGGTGATCTAACCCCCCCAAATTCCAACTGAGTGCCAAGAGGGCAAATGGGTCCCATTTTTACAGTCTTTGGTATGACCCGGGCAGGAACTGAACCCACGACCTCCCAGTCTCAGGGCGGACACCTCAAGGCCACTGAGCTGGTGAACATGAAGATGGCGACCTCAAGTGGACAAAGTAATATTTTCAACTAACACTCACGTTATTTGATGTTTGTGCTTTAAAATAGATATTAATAGTAAATATAGATAAATAGGAAATAAAAAAGGTGGTCACTACTTTGCGGATTCAGTCTATCGCCGGAAAAACTGTCACTTGCAAACATATAATTGCAATACAGGTCATGTGTGATGGCTGCCCATTATTTGGGGGAAGTGCGCAAAAAATAGACAAAGGAAAAATCACTTGAAGGTCTCTCGGCATCTTTGGAGGTTCCCCTGTATATCCAAATTGTTGTTTGAACATACTAAAGAACCGTCACTGATTGAATGCCGTGTGTCCTCAGCCATAGTCAACCAGTGGCACCAGGAGCCCAAGGAGAAAGTGGTGTCCTTGCTCTTGTCCCATCTGCCTTTGCTGCAGCCACGCAACAGCGAGGCCAAATGTGAGTACATGAAGCTGCTGCAGAAGGTGTTGAGTCACACCATTGAGAGTAGCTTGTTTGTGGAGGAGAGCAGACAGCTACTGTCCTACGCGCTCATCCACCCCGCCACCACGCTGGACGACCGCACGTCTCTGGCTATGTGGCTCAACCACCTGGAGGAACACCTATCGGGCGGCTACGCGCCGTCCACACGGGCGCCCCCCAGCCCGTACCACCCGCGCCAGGGCTCGGACGAGTGGCCCAGCTCGGCCGAGGCCCTGGAGCCCGGCCACGCCTGGCACGACAAGTCCCCCTCGTCCAGCACGTCTCCTGCAGGGCAGAACGGCCACATGGCTTTTCCGGGCGGATTGTCCTCTCCTGTCAACAGCAATAACACAGGTTTATTTTTAGATCAAAACTGCAAATAACAGAGAATATTTATTATTCATTTGATTTTTCTACAAACCTTATTCGCAGGACTGGGCGGGCAGATGCAGCCCAGCCCCCTGAAGAAGTCCGGCGTCCCCTCCAGTCCCCAGGCGTGTGGCTCCGAGTGGCTCAGTCAGGACGACACGGGGTGCCGGCAGAACTTCCTCCCGACGGACCACGCGCCGCTCTCCCCGCAGAGCAGCGTGGCGTCCTCGGGGAGCGAGCAGACAGAAGAGCAGGGCTCGGCACGCAACACCTTCCAGGAGGACGGCAGCGGCATGAAAGGTCAGAGGATGGACGCTGTCGTGTGCGAGGCTACGTTGAGCTCAAATGACCATGTCATTTTTTTGTTGCAGATGTTCCCGCATGGTTGAAAAGTCTCCGCCTTCATAAATACGCATCGCTTTTTTCCCAAATGACCTACGAGGAAATGATGATTCTCACGGAGCATCATCTGGAATCTCAGGTTTGTAACAAAGACCTGATTTTGATTACAATGGAATCCCAAAATTTGGTCAGCCATTAAGTCGCACAGTGTGAAAACGCAGACCAAAAACTTGCAAGATTTAAATAAATGTCACGAGACTTCTGCACATCTTAGTGAAGATGAAAGGATTTTCTCCAGCAATGCGATTTGCTTATTCTTTTCCTTCTTCTATTTTGACTCAAAGTAAGCACTATTCAAGTATGGTCATGTTTGAACTTTTAGGGGTAGTATAAGCTCAAGGATGAGTTTGAGGGTTGTAATTGCCTATTGATGCCACAAGATGGTGGCAAAGTACCTAAAACAGAGGACCATAAAACATCAACACCGTGCATCTAGCATATATATCGTGAACCCATGTTACTGAAACAACTGCGTTCAGTAGTTAAATTATTTAACACAAACAAATCACAATCACATGGGTTAGGATTGTTGAAAACTTTTAATTATCCAAATGCAAAATTAGGGATAGGCCAATAATCGGCTGATATTGAGCATTTTGACGAATATCGGTTTTGGCCTTTTAAAAAAATCTGACGACCGAAAAAAGGTAAAGCTAAAACTTTTTTATTCTCAGGGAACTGTTAATGTACATTTTTAGTTAACTTTATAGGAGATGCTGCTGACTCTAGGAACCTTCTGAACCTTTTGTTTTTGTTCGACATTAAAACAAAGAAATGTAAATGTTTACGATTTCAGGTTTATTTTAATTTTGGAAATAACAGCTATGGTATTTACTTCTTTAAGTTTCCATTTAACTTTTTAAGACGGACTGATTACCTTGGGTTCTCCCTCAACTTTTAAGAAAAAAATTCTTTAAAGAAATTTAAAATGAAGTATATTGTCTAAGATTAAAAAGAAAATTATACATTCTGAAAATAAGCATGAATGCTTTAAGACATTACAACAAAGTCAAGATAAGCATTTGTATTTAACAAAAAAAATGCTGCCAATATATATATATATTTTTACTGAAAATGAATATCGGCTTCAAATATCGGCCTCCTTGACTACTAATAATCGGCATCAGTATCGTCCCTGAAAAAACATCTCTAATGCAAATGCTGGCGACCAGTTCATGTTTTGAATAATGATGGGATCAGCCCCAGATCACTCGTGGCCCTAATAAAGACGAGCTATAGAAACTGTATAGATGGACGTATTCCTCCTGTCTCATCAGCGGTAAACACTTGTGTCCTTAAAGCTGATGATAATACATCACCTTTCAATGAGGCGTGAAATTAAACAATGTACCCCGCTGGTCACATGTAGCGACGACACGATTGTTGTCCCTACCCCTTGGCTTTAATAAAACAGATGGTGATTATGTTTTGTTATGTAGTAACAGTATAGATGGTTGAGGCAAGAAATGACACGTCTGCCTTACGCACACTCTTGTTGTCTCCTTCCTCTTTAGAACGTCACCAAGGGAGCGCGGCATAAAATTGCCTTGAGCATCCAAAAACTGCGTGAGCGGCAGAGTGTCCTCAAGTCTTTGGAAAAGGTAATTTACACAACATGTTTTGTTGAATTTATTTTATTTTATTTTTTTATTTTTTTCCTGGAGAGCTCAGTATTGTTCATTCGGTAATTTTACCGATTTGACATGTCATCAATTAATTTTATTTTCTGGGACCAATGTGTATGTAGTAGGGGTGTCAGGCGATTAAAATGTGTAATCGTAATTAATTGCATGACTTCAATAGTTAAGTCACGATTGATCACAAATTTTATATCTGTTTTAAATGTACAATAAAGTTTTCATACTCGTTGACATAAAAGTGGAAACAAAAATGTTCAACTAATAGATATATGGCTGCATCTTTTAGTCATTAATACAGTAATTTTATAATTCATAAAATTGAGTTTTAATTAAAAAGATGTACCGTTCTGTAAAAAAAGTGTAATATTGATTTGTGTTGAGGTCATTTTTCTGCCACTAGATGGCATAATAGATTTTGTAAGATGTTGGTGACAACGCAGTGAATTTTTCTTTTTATATTAAGAGCTAGCTAATCTTTAACATTAAGTAAGTTGTGAAATTCTGCACAATTTTCAGATTGCAAGACACAACTTGACCCCAGTCTCCACAAATATATGCATTATTATTAAACTTATTACTGTTCAACTTTGCCATGGACTGCCATGTCTGCTTTGTGCCAAGTGGAATTCCCCCACTAATTTTGACACCCCTTGTATGTCGTAATTATTTTTTCCAAAGTATTGTTTTTTTTGGCTGGTTGGATTTAATTGACTTCTCGGACTCTTCTCAGCTACTAATGTACTCGCGCGTTTGCAGGACATTTTGGAAGGCGGAAATCTGCGCAACGCTCTGCAGGAGCTGCAGCAGATCATCATCACGCCCATCAAGGCCTACAGCACGTTGACGCAGACCCCGCAGGAGCCCGCCAACGCGCCCCCAGATGCCACCAAATCGGCGGCGGATAAGGAAGCCACCCCCGAGGGATTTCATTCCCACAGCACCCCGGCCTGCGATGGAGACTCCTCGGCGACGCCCATCTCGGACGGTGACATTGCCGGACAGTTCACCCGAGTCATGGGGAAAGGTAAGAGACACCTGTTTGGTTTTACTTCCTGTACGGTGCTTAACGACTTTACTTGCTTTAAATATACATCACTTTGTTTCTCTTATGGAGAAGCTCTTTCACCCAAATTATATTTTTAATGCTAAAATACAGTTTAAAGCGATTTTCTTGAACTTGTTCAAAATTTCTGTGTGACATGAAAATCTTGTTTGACCTTGAACCTTCACCACCTCAGTGCAATAGGTGCTTTATAAATCTTTGACAGCTTTCTTACCTTGCTTATAAGTCACAAGCTTCGTTACACAAAATAAAAAAAAATGTACAGACGCTCCCCAACTTACGAACGAGTTACGTTCCGAGCGATCGTTCGTAAGGTGAATTTGTTCGTAAGTTGCTTCAGTGCTATATTTTGTATTCTAATTTATGTTTAAAGAGAATACGTACAGTACTGTACTGCTTATGTTAGAGAGAGAGAGAGAGACACTCACACAGTATGTACATGTACGTAATAAGATAAATAAAATGAAGTTAAACTTACTTTTTGGAAGATGTACTCGATGCTTAAGGAGATGATGGAGGAGGAGGAAGAGGAGGTTTTTATATCATGAGAGGTTCTTCGTCGTCGCTGGAATGGGCTTCAAAAGTTACTTCCTCCTCCGTAACTTCAATGTAGGAAGAAGTTGAGGGTCGAGGAGAAGAAGATGAGGGTTGATGAGTATCTTCCTTGGAGGATTTACTAGAAACTGGCCGAAAGAAGCGATCTAACGACGATTGCACAGTTTTCTTCTTTTTTCATCATAAATGATGCGGTAGCACTGTATGGCATCATTCAATTGATTTGCAACCTTTGTGCAACGTTCAATATTTGGGTCTTGCTGCTCGAAGAGTGCGATGGCTTTATCTATGAGCGACAGGCGTTTCTTCTTCTTCTTCCTCCTCGACACGTTGCTGAGCCTCCAATACTGGGTGAGCTCTCACAGCGCCAAGCGTCGGTATTAGTGGCGGAAAGAAGCACTACTCGGAAAAAGGCGCGCATACAAAATCTAACTTACAGCATCTCTTTCCGAACATTTTTCGACATACTGTACGCGCAGACATGTTCGTATGTACCGTTGTTCGTAACTCGAATGTTCGTCAGTAGGGGAGCGTCTGTATATATGCACACCGAGAAACAAACACGGCGATGCTCATGACGTTCTACCAGTTGCGTTCGTCAGCTGCGTGGCCTCATCTTCTCACCTGATAGAAAGGAAGCAAAGACTCGTTGCCATGACAACTCCATTCGAGCCTTCTAATAAGATGTTGATTAGCCTTCTGCGCTGATCACCGCAGTATAACGCGTGACTGACACTTGTTAGTCAGTTCTATTTTCGTTCATCTTCATAATTCAACACTTAAGGCGTCCCGATGTGAATTTCCATTGAGTTCTGCATCTCATGTTCCACCCAATAATGGAACGAGACCCCGGGTGCTGCTCTCATTTCTCATTCAAATGAAGATATTCATTTTTCTAGCATTTGTTTAATGCAGGAATTAGTGTCTTCCTGTGGATATTGTCGACGATGTCTCAGAACCTAACTGAATGGAAGTACACTAAAGTGCTTCCTCCAGTTGAATGTATTATATAATCATTTATTAAAAGTCCTTGTCAGCGTTCTGTGCTCATTCCACATGAACAGGCTCACTTCTTTTGTTCCAGTGTGCACGCAGCTGCTCGTGTCCAGGCCAGATGAGGAGAATATCAGCTGCTACCTCCAGCTCATTGAGAAGTGTTTAATACATGAGGTGAGTGTGTGTACCTGATGCCTTTTCAGCAAATAGTGTGCAGGTGCAAAGGTGTGTTTATTGACTTTACTGCAGATGAGGTGGAGACCTTTAACTCTTTGACTGCCAAAAACGTTAAATAACGTTTAGTAAAATCCTATGGAGGAGTGCCAAAGACGTTAAAAGACGTTTTTTTCACAACAGAGGGGAAACTAACCATTTTCTATTGTTGATTACTGAAAAACGGAATAAGGTAAAAACAAACTTTTTTTTTCTGATGAAAGATGAGAGTCCAATCTTTCATTTGGTAGTATGTGTGTTGTTTTGTCAAATTGTTACACTGTTGAATGTAAACAAACGTATTTTGCTATCAAAAAACACTTTTTCATTGTTGGTGGTAGTGTTTTACAGAAGTAAAGCACTGTTTAGGTGTTTGTGGCATCCTTCATGGGAAAAAAAGGTGTCAAATTCACTAGAGTGCATGAAATAATATCGTTTCACAAAAAGCTTGATTTCTCCGTATTTTGTTTCAAAACAGAGCATTTGGGTGAAACTAACCATTTTCTATTGTTGATTACTGAAAAACGGAATAAGGTAGAAACAAACTTTTTTTTCTGATGAAAGATGAGAGTCCAATCTTTCATTTGGTAGTATGTGTGTTTCCATAGTCCAAACACAACATTTTCTGTGGACCTTGAAAGATCAGTCAAAAATGCTTAAATCGGCTGGCACCCACGGCATCCCTTTTCTGAAAACGTCTGGCAGTCAAAGAGTTAACAACGTGAGATGTAAATTACGGGAATTTAAAACTGTGGCGCAAAGAACCGAGGCAAACATATAATGGATGATCGTCTTTAATACAGCACAGGGAACTCATTTACGACATCCTGTTTTGGGGAGCAACATGAGTTGCTTACTCTGTCAATGTCTCGATTAAGAATTCCCCATAGGCAATAGGCAAGCCACACCCACTTTCTTCCAAACGAACCGTGCAATCAAATTAGTTTGATGACTGTGACGTATTCTTCGCGAGCAAGTCCATCCTCAACAATCAAAATGGCCGATGGGAGAAACGATTATTTTGCCTGCGCCCACAAGTTGCTTTTCTGACATCTCATCTGCTCTTTGCTGATTGGTTCATTCCACTGTCTGTTTGCTCACATTTGCCCCGCCTCAGAAATGTGCTTGATGAGGGGAGTTTCCAGGCCGGAGGCAGTTATTTGTTTTTCAAATACAGTGGAGCCTCGATTTAACAGACACATTGCGCGATCTGTCATAATATTGTTTGGTACTTTTTTGTTGCCTGAACATTTCCAGTACAGTGTAAAAACATTGTGAATCGATATAAAAACTGTTTTTCCCCCGCTGGGGGAAGGATAATGGCGTGCATGGGGTATGATGTTAGTGCTTCTTTTTTGCACCTCCATTACTATTAGATGCCATAAATAAGGGATTTGCAAAAAAACAACTGTGTACTGTACCAAAAATAACATGTTCAAAATACGAGCACATGGCCAGCACCTGTGTTAAAAAAAAAACATATGAATAGGAAGACGCTCATGTAGAGTAGTATCGCCGATGCTAAGCTAATGCCCATGCTTTCCATTACCTTTGACGGGACATGCACTGCTTTTGATGGGAAAGTCTCCCCTGCCAACATGGCTGCCATATTTGCACTCTTTTTAGCTTGCTAATGTGACTCTTGTTTATTTATGACATGAGGGCAGCGCAAGCCGGAAACGTGAGCAATCTCTGTTGACAATCACAAACAAATTGAACTCCTCAAAATAAGATGTTTAAAGTTTGACGTTGGTACTTTTCAGGCTTTCTCAGAAACCCACAAAAAACGTCTGGTTTCGTGGAAGCAGCAAGTCCTCAAACTCCTCCGCCTGGTCCCTCGGAAAGCCATGCTGGACATGCCCGTGTACCGACAGAAAGGGTGAGCTGAGCACACCCTCCACTCTTAGCCGCCATTTGATGTGAAGTACTTTCAGCGGAATCAAAATGGAGTTCTCCTGGTTTATTTTCTTTCACCCTGTGGTCTGTTCCTGCTCCAGCTGGGCCTACGGGTCCAACTCCCTCCCCACAGCGGGCTCTGTGAGCGGAGGCGTGGGCCGGCGGGGCCAGAGGCAGTTTCAGATAACCCCCCGTGGACTCCAGGCGGGGCGCATCGGACTCCTGAGTCCCGGCGGAATCGGCGGCGTCTCTCCTCGCCACACGCTCACTACCCCCGCACTGGCAGGCCAGGGTCGTCAAGTCAGTACAGCCGGGGCAATGTGCTACCTGTCGTTTTCTTCCGCTTTAACCATCATCGCAGCTTCGGCGACTGAGTCGAATGACAGCCGACTAATGTTGACTCATCAGGGTTTTTTTGTGTTTTTTTTTTTTTTAGAGCCTGTGGTTTGCCAACCCCGGGGGCAGTAACAGCATGCCAAGTCAAAGTCGCAGCTCTGTGCAGCGGACCCACTCGCTTCCTGTCCACACCTCCCCGCAAACCATGCTCATGTTCCAGCAGCAAGGTACTCTATCAACCCTCTCCCATCCACCCTCGACATTCTGTACTGTCTAATACGGCTGGACGATTATGGAAAAAAATAGTCATCACCGTTATTTTGATAGAGAGTGAAATCACGAATAATAAAACGATTATTCATTTATTGAAATGTTTATATTTTTTTAACTACTAAAAATCGATTACTTAAAACTATGATCGTAGCCTTACGCCCATTCATCCCTTCACGTTGAACACGTTATTTTTGAACACTGTTCTTTTGGTCAAGTATAACATAATGTTATAAACATAAATTATGAAATTCAAGCCTCTTGCATTTTCATTCTTCATTTTAAAACAAGCATTACATTACCTTCTATTGTATTTATTCACAAATTCAAAATTCCATGAATCCTTGAACTCCGCTTTAAATATGACTTAAAGGGAATGCGAGAAGTTAAATTACTAAGAAAGTAAAATAAGAATACTAGTATACAGTGCACTGAATTAGCAATTGAAAACAAATTCTGGGTGTTTCTGCGCATTTTGGCCTCCAAGGGGCAGTGTGGTGCCGTGCATCCATGGTGTACAGTGTACACTGTACACAGTTACAATGAGAACAAAAGAAAGTTGTGATTGAATTCTATTAAAATAACTTGTTTTTTCACAAATTGGGAACAATTTGTGCCTTTCAGTAGTGTTATCTTACATGTGGGTATGCGTTTCCACAGCATTTGTGTGTGAATATTCGTTATTTAAAGGAAAAACACTCCCCAAGTTTACTTGCATTAGCAATAGCGCTAGGCTCGTGATGGGCTTGCTACAAGCAACATGGTGCATTCAAGTTACTTTCACAACGTAGGGAACTTGTAAACTTGTAATCGTTTTTTCTTCTTTGATTAATCATCCAGCCATACTGTAATATATAATATCGGTATTTTTTTACACACTCACCTTTAAAAGGGAATCTGCTTATTTTCTCACGACATCCTATGTTTATCACTCTTCTCATAAAATAAACATTATTTTGCACAGCAATCACGAAAACAAATCTGTCTACTGCCAGCCAGTAGTAGCATCTGTCCTCCTTTTGTGTGGAAATGAAAAAGGTATACTGTGTATTTCAATGAGTAGGCGGGAAGCAGCCACAAACGTTTTTACAGGCGAGGCTGTGTCGCGGAAAAGGTCAGCGTTGACTCTGTTGGATCACGACAGGGCCATTAGAAGAGAAAATCTGCAACACGGCATCTGGCATAGGAGAGCTTGTGTGCGCCTTGCAGAATGTGCCAGATTGTTTACAGCCACATGCTGCTCGCCTTGTCTTGTTATTGTGTCTCTGGCACAGAGGCAGCGTGTCGCTCTGTTGCTAAAATACCACCAATGACTTCTTGTTTTTTTGTCTTGTAATGCTACAACTTTATTCTCCAAGATTAAGAATTTTTTCTTTCTGAAACGTTAAATTTAAATATAGGACAAATTTAGCCTTGTTTCCCCTATTAACTCATTTGCTCCCAAAAACGTATACAAACGTTCTATGTTAAATATTGCCATGATCCTAAAAGCACATTTATTTGTTTTTTGTTATGCTAGAACATTTAGAAGGCTTTGATGCAGCCTCTGACCTGAAGAGGTGGCTTAAAACAATGGTAATTATTACAAAAAATGGCCAGCAGGTGGCAGCAGAGTATAAGAGGTCAACCAGATCCATGTTGCAACAAGCTCTTTTCCCCACTGTTTTAAACAGTTTTTACAGGTGAGGCTGTGTAATAATAATAAAAATTACTATATCCTAATGTTAATTGCTGCAAAACGGAAACTGATAGAAATATCTCCAGTCTTTATTTTGTTAGGTTCCATGTTTTTATAGCAATAGAACACAATATCCTGTGGGCCTTGCAAAACCAGTCAAAATCAAGTAAAACAGCCGGGAGCGAAGGGGATTGCTTCATTGAAAATGGCTGGGAATGAATGAGTTAATCCTTTATCCTCGTAAAATGACAGAATTATCTTTTATTATGGCTTTCTTTTAGTAAAATATACAGCTTTCCTCCTGAAATTACACATTGTTCTTGTCAAATGTAGAATTATACCTTTATTCTCATATAGTTTACTTATTTTGTTTTAAAACCATAAATTTAGTTTCTTAAAACAGTATCATTAACCATTTTCTAAAAAAAATTGCAGCTTTATTTTCCTAAAAGTTTAAAATCAATTCTCTTATTTCTATGACTTTATCCATTTTTTTTTTTTGTCAGCGTCGCCAATGAAACTCCTTCCTACAACTCCATTTGGAGATGATGAAATAAAAAATGTGGTGCCAGTAATCCCACAGCAATTTAACGCCAAATTCTGTTGGCCCCTCTCCCTTTTCTTTCATTATTAGATTGCCAAGTTCCAGGCGCTGACCTGGAGATCAACCCAACGCTGGAGTCGCTGTGCCTCAGTATGACAGAGCACGCCTTAGGGGGTGAGTGTCCTTCATCGCTTTCACGCTAGCCTTACACCCCCCCCCAAAAAAAAGAGTGGTGAGGGTAAAATGTGTTGACACGTTCTCATCCCCACGACAGATGGAACTGACCGGACATCGACGATATGAAAAGAAGACAAAAGAGAGAAAAAAGAAGTTCCTCATCACCCAGCACAAAGATTACGTACGCTCGAGCAAACCAGGCAAAGCAGTCACTACATAATGACAAAAAAACTGTGTATATGTTCTCTAATATTTTTGTACTTTATTATATACATCTAAGTTTATTATTAAAAAAGTGGAATACAGAAAATTATTATATTGCAGGACAGGGAGGAAGGTTGACGCCCGTGTCACTTGCAGGACGGTGACATGGCGCGATTGCGAGAAAGAGAAAAGGATCGGTGCTGTCTTTCAAAACGGCCCTTTATGAGTTCCCCTTCTTTTCCTTATTCCCCACAGACCTGCGCCGCCTCGCGTGTAGATCGGCCAGATGTAAGGCACTTTTATACAAACGGCACTAGACTGTAATTGGCTTAAGAAGACCCCGAAAGTCGTCTGAAAAGGTTCCCCGCCCCTCGTTTAAATGGCGACTATAGCCGCCTTGCTGTCCTCCGCGGGTAACCGAGAGGACGAGCTTGCGACTTCACAGCGGGCCTCGCCTTTTATTTCAAGCGTTCCACCCTAAAGACTCTTCCTCGCCACTAAAGCCAAAGAGAAGGGTTGTTCGCTCGATGGCTCACCCGGGAAGGATTCCTTGCGGACACGATGGTTTAACTTTAAAAAGCGGTCGGAGAACGCTCGACCGCGCTTTGTCTCCGTTATATCTAGCTCTCTTTTTTTCTTTTCTTTTAACTCCCTACTGGCGTCAATGATGATGAATTATCGCCGAGGAGCGAGGGCCGGCACAAGAGCTGATTCGAAACGCGGTGTTCCATTTGTGGCGACGGCATAACACCAATTTGTACCAAACTAACTACCAGAGGTGGCAAATCCAGATCCAGAAGGTAAAAACCCTGCCACAGTTTGGCTTTAGCCCCTCGTTCTGGCTAGCTAGCTCCCTAGCTAGCTCGCCGGGTGCTTGTTTACCTGCTAGCTAGCTAGCTAGCACGAGCGGCTAAAGCCAAACTGTGGCAGGGTTTTTACTTTCTAGACCTGGATTTGCCATCTCTGCTAACTACACAAAATTGTTGTATCAAAACACTTGCAGGCCATAAATATAAAACAATCTAATGCAAAAACAGTAAGTACAGCGATAACTGAGTAGCGACGTATTGTTACGCGGCGGGAAAAAAAAATTGCAACATCAAAACATTGCTCTAACATTCGCATATACTGTACATAAACAAAACTGATTGAGAATCACTAAAGTCACTTACACTCTTGACAATTGGCCCCGAAAAATAAATAAAATTGACCCGTGGACGCACTTCGGCACCCCGAGTGCACCCTCTATCCTCACACGTGACGATTTGATGACTCATGCGTTTTCAAGGTGCTCCAAGATGTCCGTATTTTTCCATTAGTGTCTGTGTTTCAGTAAACCCTCGACATTATCGTGTGGTATCAGTGTTGAATTGTTTTTAAAAATAATAATATTAATAATGATGAATAAATGAACAAAAGAAGCGGTCTTCAAAACCCCCGGCGTCTGTCTTGGAATGTGGCAGAGCGGAGGTGCATGTACGTTTGAATATGGTCTCTCTTTTGGCTCACTTTGTTTGTTGGGTTGCTTCGTAAGGCAGGGGTAATAAGTCTTCAAGTTTTTATTTTTGCCGGCTGCGCCCGTGGTCAAAAGGCAAAGTTATGGTCATACAGTGGAACCTCCAAAGCGGACTTCCAAGTTGCTCTCCAGTAATTTCAAGTTTTCCTACAGGAAATAATGTTAAGTGAATGAACAAGTTCCAAAGTCAAACTGAAAGTTTGAAAATTATTACTCACTATGAACTACTAGTGATTATATCATTAAATGTTTTCCACAGATGAAAACAGCTCACAGGTGTTTAACTACAGCCCGGACGATCTGGATTTGTTTTTTTGGGAGGGAAATTCTGATTTAACGATTACTTAAAAAAAAAAAAATAGTATATCGTCGCTGCTATGTGAAAAACACTTATGTCCATTTTACATTTTTACTTTTTTGGGGATGTCTGCATTCAGTTTCATTCCAAAAACATGAAAATGTAAAGAAAAAAAAAAGACAAAAATGGACACAAGTGAAATAGGCAAATAACAAAAGATTTAATGGTTGTTAAAACCTTCACATTTGGTGGACTATTTATACACTCCATTAAAACCTCACGTTACTGTCAGATGGCTCATTTAGATAATCGTAAATAGTTGATAGCTATGCTTTCAGCTACATATTTTTCATATTCAATTTCAACTGGACACGTTCCTATGTCGCAGAGCTAACTAATATAACCAATTTGAAATTCAAATTTTGTCATTAACTCATTCACAGCCATTGACGGCTATAGACGTCAAAAATTCATTTGAACTATTGTTATTAATTTGACACTTTTTCCACTTTTGTTAATAAGAGTATGAAAACTTAAAAAACATCTTTTTTATTGTACATTTAGAACAGATATAAAATTAATTATAAAAAAATAAAAATGTAATTGCCTGATGCCCCTAATTTTTAATGATCTTTTCTTTTTTAAATCGCGTCAACCGATTAAAATGTTCTTAATTGTAATAAATCGCATGACTTCACTAGTTAACTCACGATTAATCACACATTTTATATCTGTTCTAAATGTACAATAAGAAAAAATCTAGTTTTTCACACTCTTGTTAACAAAAGTGGATATATATTTTTTTAAACTAATAGAAATAGTTAAAAAGAATTTTTGACGTCTATAACCGTCAATAGCAGTGAATGAGTTAATTTGACTTTGGAGATTCCACTGTATACACAAACCTGATTTTTTTCCCAACTCTCCCTTGATATGGATAACTTATGCTTACTTTTTATAATCGCATGTTTTTTTTTTTTTGCCACACTAATACAGCACTGTTGTAGATAAAAGGACGACATGGTGAGCGGACATCTTGCAACTAAAGTTGTGTGTATGCGCGCGCGCGCGTGTGTGTGTAACGCCTGTTTACATCTTTCTAAGATAATGCCCATGTCATGTGGGAAAAAAACAAAACCCCTTTTTTTTGTGTTTCTGTGGATCCTTTACATGTTGGCTTCATGATGTCGAGTTATATTGCAGTCATGGTTTTCTTCAGAGCAGGCTCTTGGATACATCTGACTTACTGAGAAAAAAAAAAAAAAAAAGCATCACGCTCGTGCCCGACAAGGACCTCAACACAGTCAGCTGACATTTTTGGGACTTGTGTTACATATAGCTCGGATTGTCCTTTTCAGAAGCGGCGTGCTGCAGTAGGGTACGGTACGGTGGATGTGCATCATGACGCTGCAGCGGGGCATGACGACGCTTTTCTGAGCCACGCTTGATGAGTAATCTGTCAAACACTACACAACAATACAAGGCCAAGGAGTACTCCCATGTTTACATTCCAGTGATGCACTTCCAAGCTGTGTGTTTCTGCGCTAGGACAGGGCTGGGGAACCTTGGGCCTGTTGCTCATACTACGCATAAAAACTTGAGGATTTGGGCTTTCAGGTTCAGGATGAATCTAAAATTGCACTGTTACCTTTAACTTAATGTGACTGCTCAGCATTTTACCACTTTTTGGTTTTTAACTTAGGATATATTCTTGTTGGAAATTTGCTTTCAACTCTTTGTTAGAAAACAGCAAGCTGTGCAAAAAGTCCTGAAATGAACAGTTGGATTTTTTCTTTCAAAAGTTCATAGCAGGTTAAATGAAGTCATTTTTGCGTCATCCTGAAATTTCACCCAAAAGCCGATTAACTTTTTGTGAGTAGCATACATGCTAAACATTAACTCATTCACTGCCATTGACAGCTATAGACGTCAAAAATTCTTTTGAACTATTTCTATTAGTTTTACATTTTTTCCCACTTTTGTTAACAAAAATATGCAAACCTCGATTTTTTCTTGTATTAGAACAGATATAACATTTGTGATTAATCGTGAGTTAACTAGTGAAGTCCTGCGATTAGTTACGTTTAAAAATTGTAATCGCCCGACGCCCCTAATTTTTAATGTTAAAAAAAAAATAAAAAATCTAAACATTTTTTTTTAAAGACAAGATTATTAAAAATTAAGGGCATCGGGCGATTAAAATTTGTAATCGTAATTAATCGCATGAGTTAACTCACGATTAATCACAAATTTTATATCTGTTCTAAATGTACAAAAAAAAATCTAGGTTCTCATACAACAAAACAAACAAAAATTGAAAAAAAAGTTAAGCTAATAAAAATAATTTAAATGAATTTTTGACGTCTATAGCTGTCAATGGCAGTGAATGAGTTAATCGGCTCATATTTGACCATGAATTTAGGATGGGCCCCAGAGGTCTCAAATGGTTCCCTCATCCCTGCTCTAGTGTTTACAGTCACATTGAGATCATCAATGTCGCTGCCAAGCTTGATTGATGAATTGAACACAACCGAGCTGTTGATTTTGTCTTAACACAATTTATATTTCATTCTAAAGACTTCCCAGACATTTTCTAATGTTTTATGAAATCCTGTGCATCCTGTGCTTGCTTTAGTTTTGTTGTCGTATTTTATTATTATTTTTTTTAAACTGTTAAGTCCTATTTGTGAATGGTCTGAAGTGCAGCATCCGTCGGATCATTGGCAGTCCAAATAAAGAGGTTCAGTTCTTTTTGCAACAGAATCATTGGTTTGTTTTGTTGTCTTGACTTGGATCCACATTGCATATTTAAGCTATTAATACAGCAAAAACTAAAATAAGCCAGAGGGAATTTTAAACAAAATCATAAAATAAAAAAAACAACAAACAAAAACGAACATGAAGCAGTACTAATAGTTTCTTGTTGGTAGAATTTAGTATTTATGTAATTGTTTGTTTTCCATTTCAAGATATAAAAACAGAGGTTTTGAATGACTAACTTTGGATTGATGTATATGGAATTTCGCTAAAATATTAAATTTATAGACTTTATGTATTATTATTATTTTGCAAACAGACAACACGACTATCAACATCAAAAGACAATCAATACAACATCAATATAATTGAAACAAATACTCAAGATAACATGAACAAATACAGATCAAAATAAATACAGTAACTAGTTTTTTCCCCTTC
This sequence comes from Vanacampus margaritifer, assembly GCF_051991255.1. Taxonomy (NCBI): domain Eukaryota; kingdom Metazoa; phylum Chordata; class Actinopteri; order Syngnathiformes; family Syngnathidae; genus Vanacampus; species Vanacampus margaritifer. The sequence continues at coordinate 25,097,062 of NC_135436.1, read as the reverse complement.
ATTTTTAGTCGTACTACGTTTACGTCATTGAAAGTACTTCCGGGTTGCGCGGCTTCAATGTTTGTGAGCTAGCCACCTTTTGGCACCGTTATTAATTTACCCAAGATGAAGCCAAAGTCCTCTTAGTGCTGAATTTAATACGACCAGCAAAGGTACGTTCACACATTACGCTCTAATACGCCAACGCTTTTTGTTGTTGTTGTATTATTATTTTTTAATCGATGAGCGTGTCGTGCTAGCAAATAGCTTCCTGGCCACTCACGGGACATTACGTTAGCCTTAGCTCAGATATGTTTGAAATTTTACCGTAACGATTGCTTTGTGTGGTTTCTACTTTTTCAATTTAGGAAGTGTGCTTATATAGCTTATAACACGTCAGAGCAAAGATAAGAATTGAACAATTTTAATTAGAGTAACTCATCCAGGCTTCATGCTATTTTATACAGTAAGGTTGAAAAAGGGCAGAAACTTGAAATATTCAAAGTTGGACTTTTACCTAAGGGAATTATTTAGAACCTGAATCTATTTTATATACCGTTTTTCCAGTTCAGTGTGCTGGAGCCTATCCCAGTTGACCTTGGGCGAGAGGCATCAGACCAATCAGACCGATGGACAATATCAGGAAGCCGGAATAGTCCATGAAAATTCCACGCAAAAAGGCTTGAGACAATATTTAAAATGAGTACATCAGGGGGGAGGAAAGAAAAATCACAAATACTGTAGATTACTTTTTCAAAATGGTTGAGCCCTGCACTTACTTCCCATGTAACGTGACCAACTTTGAAAGCTCACAGAAGTTTCTAAGTTGTGCTAATTCGTACTACTGTACTAATAATGTTGTGATCTGAGTCAGACTGTTTTTTTCTTGTCCTAGTTCACAATGTCACTACCAGAGGAGTCAGGGGCTCGTCGAAAAGAGCGCGAAAAGGGAGCGAGGCCCAAGGTGCGGCTGAGTCGTTCAGAGGAGAGACGAGGCACTGGCGGAGGGCACAAAGTTCCTCAGGGCAGGTGGAAAGGCTTCACCGCACACGAACCGGCAGCCGAGCGGCCTGTAAGTGACGGCTTTGAGTATGGGGACTTTTTAAAAGAGTTGGAGGGCAGGGACCAGTCCACAGGCAGCTCGTCCTCCTCCCAGAGAGCGGCATGCCGATGTCACGGTAAGGAAGCCTCAGAAGAGGCGACGTCCAGTCTGGCTTTGGGAGCAGAGTCGGCGGTCAGCGAAGGCAGCAGCAGTCGCACGCTCCGGCAAAAAATCCAAGACGCAGTGGGGCAGTGCTTCCCCATGAAGACGCACAGCGTGGCGAGCGCGCCGTCGCTCCCACAGGTGTTGTCCCTGTCGGCAGGTTGCGCATCATCCAGGCGGAAGATCCACCTGAGCGAGCTGATGTTGGACAGCTGCCCGTTCGCGGCGGGGTCGGAGCTGGCTCAGAAGTGGCATCTCATAAAGCAGCACACGGCGCTGGACTCGGCCGCCAACGGCCTGGTGGACGACGTGGACGACCGGCTGAGGGAGCGGCGGCGCATCAGCATCGAGCACGGCGTGGAGCCGCCGGCCAACGCTGAGATCCACACTCTGGAGTTGACGTCCCAGGCTGGCGCCGCGCTCCACAGGCGGCGCGGCCCCAAGCTGGCGCATGCTGCGGCGGATGCGGCCGGAGCTGAGCAGAAGCAGCTTCTCCTCCAGCGGCAGCACCAGCTCCTTTTGCAGAGCTGTTTGGACACTCTCGATGAGGTGGTGGCGTCCTCTTGCTCCTCCTCCTTCTCCTCCTCCTCCTCCTCTTCCTCCTGCGACGTTAGAGCCGCCCTTCTGGACGAGCCGGAATCGACCCCGAGAGCCAGACCTCCCCACGCCGCCCCGCACGTCCACACTCAGATCGACTACATCCACTGTTTGGTCCCCGACCTTCTGCAGATCACCAACCTGCCTTGCTACTGGGGCGTCATGGACCGCTACGAGGCGGAGGGTCACCTGGACGGCAAGCCCGAGGGCACCTTCCTGTTGCGAGACTCGGCCCAGGAGGACTACCTGTTCTCGGTCAGCTTCCGCCGCTACGGCCGCTCGCTGCACGCCCGCGTGGACCAGTGGAACCACAACTTCAGCTTCGACGTGCGAGACCACAGCGTCTTCCACGCGCCCACCGTCACGGCCCTGGTGGAGCACTACAAGGACCCCAGCTCGTGCATGTTCTTCGAGCCGCTGCTGTCCTTCCCCATGCACCGCACGCAGCCCTTCAGCCTGCAGAGGCTGTGCCGCGCCGTCGTCAGCAGCCGCACCACCTACGACGGCATCAACGCGCTGCCCGTGCCCAACGCCTTGAAGAAGCAGCTCAAAGAGTATCACTACAAGCAGAGGGTACACATTCACAGGCTGGACACGTGGTGGGAATGACCGTCGACGATGACAGCTCGCCAGACTGGACTTAATTTATTGGACTGGATATCTTGCTGCTGTGTACATCCTAAATACACTGACAAGACCGTATGTAAGCCTACTGGTTATTTCTGCGATATTAAACCTACTGAATTTATATACATCTGTGCTGTAAGGAGCTTTGCTGATAATATGTTTAAAAATCAAATTTAAAAAATAAATAAAATTTGGACTGGATATCAATTCTAATTTCCTCAATCGATTTGATTTCACGTTTGATTCACTTCACTTTAATCCGACATTGATTAATTATTTACCATCAATTCTTAATTAAATATAAATAAAAACTCCACAAACAAACTCCAAATTTAATTTTGTAGAAGCATTAACTGGTTAAATGATTTAGTTTATTAATGAAAGTAACACGTTATAATCACAAACAGACATCAGCAAGGATGCGATAACATTTTTTTTATAATTCTAATTCAATAATTTTAAATATAAATTTAAAAGATAATAATAGTGATTAAAGTGCAATAAGACCGGTTTTAATTAAATAAATGTAAGAAAGTACTTTTAAATTCATGTGAAAGTAAATTTCAAGAAAACAAGTAAGATACAAATTGTCTTTTAAAGTTCCATTTTCTTATGAATTTATGAGAAAAAGCTATTAAAATAATCGATTCATGGTTTTATGAATCAATACCAGGCTCGAAAAGGAAAATCGAATCAATATCGATTATTCGATCTTTTAAAAACCCTGCCCTATTAAAAATATATATCAATGGTAAGATGATCTTGAAAGACAAATGCATATTAAATCGCAATGGGGGTGGGGTGGGGGGAATCACAATTACGATATTTTTCAAAATGATTTAGCCCTACTTCAAAGCTAGTAGAATCACAACGTTTGTGACGGCCAACCAGCTAATATTATAATTAATGACATGCAAATGAGGCATCAATTATATATATATATATATATATATATATATACAACGGTTAAGAAGTTTTTTTTAACTGTGGTTCTCTACTTACAACATTACGTTTACTGGCACTATTTTAATGAATTCAAGTCCGCCTCATCCTCACTTTGTCTTAACAAGCTCCTGTTGTGCTTGCTTGCCTTAAGTGCTCATTTCAATATCCTTGTCGCTGACACCTCCTGAATGTTCTTAAATATGGGGCGAAAAAAAAAGGATTTTGAAGAAAATCTAAATACGCTCACCAAGTCACCAGCCGCAAACACTTCATGCTTCTTGAAGTTGCTTAATCACTTCTAAACGAAGTTTGTATGGGATGAAACGGGCATGCTGTGAAGTAATGATGTTACAGATCTCAAGTCATTACAGGTCAAATAACGTTGGTCCAACCTGTGAGTTTAGTTTGCCTCATAACTGAAATCACCCCTAGCTCAGATCATCCTTATTAAAATGAATGGACATGTCATTAATCTGTTCCAGCCTCCCAAAACAAACAACACATTTTGTCTTGAGAAAATAGCACTCTATAATATCGTACTGGAGCTGGGTGTCATCTGCGAAGCAATGAAAGTGAATATTACATTTATGGAAAATAGCCGAGGGGTTGGCGCTGGATGATGAAAAGCAGGGGCTCCAGGACAGAGCCCTGGGGCACACCTGGAGTGACTGTGGAGAGGGGACTGATGAAAAGGACTTCAGCTGGGAGGATGAGGTTGGGGAGTGAACTGGAGCAGATTTATTACTTAAGAGCGGGCAAAAACTGGACAGGAAAGTAATTATGTAATAAGTGAGAGTGCAGTTATTTATGTATTTTAAATATAATTTTAGACATGTACGGTAGATTGATACAACGGCGTATTAGGGCCATGTTAAAAAACTTTTTTTAGAGGGAGAGGTAATATTCTGAGAAAAACGTAAATGTTTGCGACAAAGTGGCAAATTTGCGAGGGGAAAAAAAAACCCTCAAAAATTTACCAGCAATAAGCTCACAGATTTGGGACATAAAGTGGCAAATTTGCGAGAAATAAAACAAAAAAAATTCCAAAATATAATTCACGGATTTGTGACATAAAGTGGCAGGTATGCAAGAAAAAAACACAAATTTATGAGAAATAATAAACTTGCAGATTTATGACAAAGTGGCCAATTTGCGGGAAAAAAACCCTAAAAAGTTTACGAGCAATAAGATCACGGATTTGTGACAAAGTGGCAAATTTGCAAGAAACCCCCCCCCCTATCCCCCACACAAATTTATGAGAAATAATAAACTTGCAGATTTATGACATAAAGTGGCACATTTGCAATAAAAAAACGAAAAAGTTTACGAGAAATAAGATTGCGGATTTGTGACATTATAATGTAGCAAAGTTGCGAGATAAAAACCTCACAAATTGAAAGGAATAATAAAACTTGCAGATTTATGACAAAGTGGCAAAATTGCGAGGAAAAACGGGAAAAAAATATGAGAACTAAGCTCGCACGGATTTGTGACATTATAAAGTGAAACATTTGCAAGATAAAAAAAACCTCACAAATTGATGAGAAATAAACTTGCAGATTTCTGACAAAGTGGCAAATTTGCGAGAAAAAAACTCGCGGGTAATTGTGACATTTTTCACACGTGACTTGACATAAACATCCAAGTAGGCTATATGTCTATTCCTCACAAGTTTTTTTTTTGTCGCACCTGCGAGTTTATTTCTTGTAAATTTGTGAGTTTTTCTTCTTCGCAAATTTGCCATTTTATAATGTCACAAATCTCATAAATAAGTGAGTTTTTTTCTCTGAATATTAGCCCCCCCCCTCTAAAAAATATATATATTTATAGTCGTATATTGGAAATGGGGCGGATTTTTTCGTGACTTTTGGGGTCTGAACAAGGTTTTCCCCAGATACGGTTAATGGTAATGAACCAAAGTAACAGATTATAATTTTTTTGCAGCAGCTGTATTGCAGTGAGCCCAGCAGGGGGCTGTATGGAGCCAAGTTCCGTGTTGTCCTGGATTTGTGTGCCTGCTGCTGCTGCTGCTGCTGCTGGCAACAGTGTGGCAATCATCATGCAGGTATTAGAGCCCCTGAGGGAAGAAAGAGGCATTTCTTCCTGGATCAATGGGCCCAGAGGGGACAGCAGCGCTCAAGGAGAGACCCAAGCTGATTGGCTACACATCGTCAGTGTGTTTGAACCTCTCTCGTTGTCCCCCCACCCCCCCTTTCCCCACAGCAGTGAGGGTAGAGATTCTCCTCTGAGTTTAATCCCCACATCTGAGCATAAGGGGGGTGGAGAATAAGCTTGGAATGTTCACAACACCTGGGGACAATCACACTGCCAAGTCGCCCGGCGGGTCTGCGTGTCCAACAAATGCTGCAAATGGATTCAGGCTGGCACTGGACCAACTCCACTAGGTTTGGTTGACTTTTTGTGTAGACCCCTATACACTAGTTGTGACTCCGCTGTAGGGGCACGGGTTGCAGTCCAGCAACACACCAGAGCCACTAGATGGTGCTGTTTCTCCCTCGAAAAATGAATAGAGTAGACGCCATACCTCTTAATTGGTTCTTGCTGAATCATGAGCGGGTGGTGGCTGTAATAGCCTTTGCATAAACTTCAGCATCAAGGGGTTGGAGGTAGATGATGATAAGCAGGGGCCCCGGGATAGCGCCCTGGGGAACACCTGGAGTGACTGCGGAGGGGATTTATGAAAAAGTAAAAAACGCTGTCACAATTTGGCTTTATCCATAAATGCTTCCACTCAACTGCGGGTAGACAAGCTGACAGTTGAGAAGAAGCACCTGTGGCTAAAGTCAAACTTGGAGGGTTTTTGTTTTCTGGACCCCCTCCCAAAAAACGTCACATTTGTTCAACCATTCGGTTCCTTTAAACTCTGCATCTGTTACATGCGCATTGTATTTGTTTGTATTGCCTGTGTGATTTATAACAATGCAGTTGGAAGAGGATTAACAGAAAAATAATAATAAGCACTTTAGGGTATTGGTGCCCCACCATTGTTTCGGCATACAAATTCCACTGATGTAGTCTGTGAACTCAGTTTCCGCAGCGCACTGTGTATGTAGGCCATTAATTCAGGTGAGAGTGTGTGAAACAGATTTCCCGTTCCTGCAAAGACGGTTACATCGAGACATGTTTTCCTCTCATCCGCCCACCGAGCAGGCCAATATTTCTGTGACAGAGGAAACACTGCAGATAAAAGAGATTTTCACCTCCATTTTTTTCTTTTTTTGGATGGCAAATGAGGCTGTCTGAATTTCTCCTTTTTGAAAGCTAATAGGAACATACCTGCCTATTTTCGTCAAACCTTTCAAACAGAGCACTTTTTGTCAAAAGCAGGTTAAGTCATTCCCGGTGTATAAAATTGTCATTTCTTGAAAGTCTTCACGAGTCCCTCTTGGAGGTACAACGTTACACAGACTTGATGGGAATGTTTGTTTGCCTAAAAGTATGCTTTTGACCAAATATTCTCATTCACGTGTTATGTTGTGAGGCATGTCTTAAACAGTATTACTTATACAGATATCTATCTAGCTATCTAGCTAGCTGTCTAGCTAGCTATCTTGCTACCTACAGTATCTAGCTAGCTACTGTATATGTGAATATGATGATTCATACATCTTGATATATGGAGTGCGATATGATTCAAGGATGATTTTTTTAATACAGTAGTTGTACAATGTGGCATTTCCTTTATAGATATATTTTTTTACCTATCACTATAAATTTTAAATTGGAACAATTCCATTCGACTTAACTTTTAATCTATCGTTTCTCTACCCAGCTGCGTGGACAGGTTGTTGATGGAATAATGTCTTGTCCACGCAAATACGCCACATCGAGTGACGGGATTTCAGCGTGAATAACGCGAGGTGACCCTTATTCCACGGCTAATCCCATAAAGTCATTACCCGCTGCTTAATGGAAACAGTCGGGATGTGTCATCGACAAATACTAACAGCTTCCCGTATGAGGCTTTGTAAATGATCCTATCGTTGCACTTGTAATGTATCATAATATGTTTGCCGTAATGGGGGCCACGGATATAATTATAGATAAGAGTTGTTTGTTTTGAGAACAATGGTCGTTTGTTAGCAGCTTTCACCCCAGCTACTAAAAAGGGCAACATGCGTCATAAATTGAAAAAAAAAAAACAATCGGTGAGGAAAATGTATATTTGTAAAGCAGGAACTCAAGTTTAAAAAGTGCTACTGTCCATCTATCTAAAATAACTTTAAATGTTTGTCTATCTGGAAAAAAGACAATCAACACCATGCCCCTAATAAAAAGCGGTGGCTTCCTGTTTGAGGTTTTGCAAATGATCCTATCGCCGTACTTGTAATGTATCATAATATGTTTGCCATAATGAGGGCTACCGATATAATTATAGATAAGCATTGTTTTGAGAACCAGCATTCCCCTCGACTGCTAAAAAAGGCCCAGCTGTGTCATTAATGAAAGGAAAAAGAAAAAAAAAAACAGTGAGAAAATGCGTAAATGATCAATTAAATTGCTACGCACTGGCTCTCTGTGCCCAATTACTCACTTACAAATCGTTGCATTCACTGACCACAAATGATATGTGACAGTAAGTGGCATTTCCAAGTCAAAACAGTTCTGAGTACGATGTCATGAGGAATCATTCTGCGGGTGTTCATTTATTACATAAATAGTGGCTAAACCAGCATTTACGTACATTTTTGACACGATCTAAATAACAGGAGAGACAAGATATAATAAAGAAATATTCTCTCACTGGAGGTTTACAGCTGAAGATCAAATTATGCATCGTGTGTTGGTTTTACTTTGGCAAATTCGAAATGTTTGTTTGACCTATTTCGACCTTTTTGATATAAAATGTACAGGAAAAGAACAGAAAAATGAAAAGACTCAAGACATAATACTTACCCACAGTTTTTTTTTAATGAAAAGACAAAAAAAAAAACAAGAAAAAAGGTCTACCTTTTAAATGTCATTTTATTTTGCTTTTTTTTTTTCAAGCTAATAAAGTAAACTTATTCGCAGCATTTAACATTTTACCATTACAGAAACAATAGATAATAAAATGTCATGTTAATTTTCTCAAATTGAAATGAAAATACATGCAAATATAGAAAAACAGCCATTAACTCATTCACTGCCATTGTCAGCTATAGACGTCAAAAATTCATTTGCACTATTTTTATGAGTTTAACATTTTTTTCCATTTTTGTTAACAAGAGTATGAAAACCTAGAATTTTTAGAATATATATATTTTTTGTACATTTAGAACAGATATGAAATTTGTGATTAATCGTGAGTTAACTCGCCCCTGATGCCCCTAAGTGTTAATAATCTTTTCTTTAAAAAAAAACAATACATTTTTTTTAATATATATATATATATATATATATATATATATATATATATATATATATATATATATATATATATATATATATTTTTTTTTTTTTTAAAGAAAAGATTATTAAAAATTACGGGTGTCTGGCGATTACAGTTTTTAAACATAATTAATCGCATGACTTCACTAGTTAACTCACGATTAATCACAAATCTGTTCTAATACAAAAAAATTCTAGGTTTTCATACTTTTGTTAATAAAAGTGGGAAAAAATGTTAAACTAATAGAAATAGTTCAAATGAATTTTTGACGTCTATAGCCGTCGATGGCAGTGAATGAGTTAAGTTGGGAAGCTAATAGACTCTTCTTTCTTACATTAGAAGAGATGCAAATACAATTTAAAATGTATTTAAATTAGTTCATTATTACCATGACAGAAACAACTGATAAAAAGAGAACAACAATTTCTTGAAATCGGCACAAAATAAACAAACACAATTGGGCAGTTATCTTAAATTGCTCTCAATTAGTCACAAAGAGCAATTAATGGCAGGTGTGTTGCATAGCGACTGTCAGGAAGCTAGCTGGCCAATCAGAGAAGGAGTAGGGCGAGGCTAAAGGAAGAGCCAGGTGTATCTTCTAATGACGGCCAGGAGGCCTCACAACGGTGGACCCCGTGGAGGGGATACTGCCACGCAACAGAGAAGAATATACAATAAGGATATCCGTGTTAATTATCCGTCCAATATGAAGGTAAGAAGAAAAAAAAAAGGGGATGTATTTAAACTTTGGAGAGGTTAGGACCTACGCTTGATTAAATGAAGCTAAAGCTAACTGACTCCATTTGACCCAGTCCTGTTCAGTTTGTCAGGATCGTTGCATGTATTGCGCGTTGGTGTTAACCCTTTGGCAAGATGGCTAATGTGTAAAATAGACCTTCACTAATGTCTACATTTAAGCTGACAATTGCTTTGCGCTTTGCCCCCTGTTGACCTACTGCTAACGCCGAGTGAAGCGGTTTAATGAAGGGCTGCTTGACGCCCCACAGTGGAAAGTGAGACTGCAATAGCATCGTAGCAATCGCTAACATTTGATGTTATTTCTTTTAACTCATTCACTGCCATAAATTCATTAGAACTATTTCTGTTAGTTTAACATCACCCCCCCCCCCCCTCCCTAAACACACTTTTGTTAACAAGAGTATGAAAACCTAGATTTGTTTTATTGTACATTTAGAACAGATATACAATTTGTGATTAATTGTAAGTTAACTAGTGAAGTCACGTGATTAATTACAATAAAAAAATGTAATCGCCTGACGCCCCTAATTTTTTAAGAATCTTTTCTTTTTCTTTTTTTAATCTTTAAAAAAACAACTAGTGATGTCAGATTCAGAATGTTTATTGTCATTGTCACAAGGGAACAACGAAACTTCGTTTAAAGCGTCCATACAACAGTGTTGGTAGAGTGCAAAATGCCTCAAAATAAATGCCCATAAAATAAACAAGTCATGCGATTAATTACAAATATAAAAATTTTAGTCGCCTGACACCCCTAATTTTTAATGATCTTTTCTTTTTTGTAATCTCTAAAAAAGTAAAGATTACAAAAAAGAAAAGATTATTAAAAATTAGGGGCGTTAGGCGATTCAATTTTCTAATTGTAATTAATCGCATGACTTCACTAGTTAACTCAGGATTAATCACAAATTTTATATCTGTTTTTTTTTTTAGGTTTCCATACTCTTGTTAACAAAAGTGTGTGTGTGTGTGTGTGTGGGGGGGGGGGGATGCTAAACTAATAGAAATAGTTCAAATGAATTTTTGACGTCTATAGCCGTCAATGGCAATGAATGAGTTAAATGTGAATTTTTGAGCTTTTCCACTGCTTTGTACCAGGTTTGGTAAACAACGAGCCTGTTGCTGGAAAGCTATCTTGCCGTTTTTAATCACATTATTGGTGAGAGAAATGAATCTAAATGAATGCAGTAATTATGACAAAAAGCTACATTTCTGTGGGCATTGATGTTTTCTACTGCAGAGTGCAAGCAATTATGGACTTGATGTTTATTAGAAAGGAGGTGTTTTATTCATACAAATGCATCAGAAACACATTCAGTTATAATTATCTCCACTAACATTCAATTATAATTACAAATACAATATATTATATTGGTTTGAAGCATTCATGAGAAGGCATGCCTTTTTGTACAAACAAATTGTTAAAATATATGTTGAAACAATAACTATATTTAAAAAAAAAAAAGTTAAATTGTAACCTGACTGATTCACTTTCTTCCTTGTCATAACAAATCTGCTTGACAAGCTTTGCCAACAGTATCCCTTTTATGTCTTCAAAAAAAACAACAACTTCGTAAACATCAACTTTACTGACTTCATGTCATTAGCGATGTCTCGTACGAAACATGGCTGGATCAGTTGTTATGAAGCTAATCATAGCCTAGCGCCAGCCACCCTATATCAGTTGGCAGATTTTTTTCATTTTTTACCACAACTGCTTGGAAAGTGTGGCTTTAAGAGGACCTTGGGGTGCGTACAGATTAGTGAGTGTGCGCCACCTCTTCCTTCGTATATGCTGGTTCAAGGCCAGTCTGGGATTTATGTTGAAGTGGCTGCGTGGGACTGTAAGTACCTGCAGTGTATATACAGTACCCGTGTGTGATTAGGTGCTTCGTTCGTCACAAATCAGTCTATTCCAATAAATCTTAGCCACAAGAGTCCTTCGGAGGAAAGGAAACTTGTAGTAACAAGTACAACCCGGCGATGAATGCAAGTAGATTATAAAGAGGCTGTGCTCAAAGTTTTACAGGAAAATATAATGCGGGCACTGAATGAAGACAGAGGAATGTAAAAGTTGGCCATTTATTGGAAACGGTCCTTCGTTTAGAATTGGATTGGCCGGTGATTTGTTGGTGTGCGGCAAAAGTTGTAATGTGTTGTACAGTATTTCAAATGTAAAAAGATTCAACATTTTGTTACCTTTCTTTTTTTTCTCCACTTTAAAGTAAATTTAGAGTTGGTTAGTGGGACAATTCTCGTCTCAGCTTGGCCAGATATTTAAGATTCGTATGAGTGATTTCAATCGTTTCAGAGGTATCTGGGTGACAAAACGTTTGCATTTTCATTAAAGCAGTAACATTGCCATTTTCGGACACAAGCTTGTTATCAAAATAAAACCGGATCGAGCAAAGAAAGCTGTGTCATTTTCCATCTTCTTTACCCTGACAGCGTCTGGAATTGTCAGGATGATTCCACCTCAAAGAAATTCGCTTGACAGTTAACCACAAGTCAGCTAGCTTAATGCTAATGCTAAATATTGACTTCAAAATGTTCATTGCCACTCCCAGTTGAAGTTTGCTGACAAACCAAACAAAAAGAATTATACCTTGTGTATTTAAACAACCACATAGCTTAGCAGTTAGCCACAAGCCAGCTAGCTTAATGCTAATGTTGTACAGGAGAGAGGGGGAGGGAGAATTGAATCACGTTCTAACTTCTAAATGCTAAAATATTTCTTTTTTTCCCCCACGACTTAAAATAGTTCCATTCTTTTGTCAAAATTACCCATGGAACACCCAATTTCTTGTCAACCAGTTTTGAAGTCCCAGCCTCATCTCATGCATGCAAGCGACACTACACTGCTAGGCCAACAGCGACTGGCTTTCATTACTATGGCAACCAGAGGCAAAACGTTAATACTAGAGTGGCTTGTTGTTGAGGTAGAGCAGAGCCAAAAGCACCCATAACGACAGTTGAAGAATTTTTTACTCGTGAAGGCTGCACGTACACTACGCTGTGTTGTAGCTTTCAGTCACCACAAAGCATGTGCGGCTTACTGTTCAACTCAACTTGATTTATATAGCCTAGCGCATTGTACACAACAACATGCTACACTGGGAAATGGCCAACAAAATCGTTGATGACATTCTTCGTCGCAGCTCCTCCCACGGGTACCATCGCGGACAGTCCAAAAGCCCTGACGTTCTCCACTCAAAAAAATAAAAATAAAAAATAAAATAAAAATATGGGGCTGTAGCAAAAACGTTGCCTCTTAATGCGCATAAACACCAAAGCGCCATGTAGCTATAGCAATACTAGCTCCTCAACAAAAACGTCACTTTTGCAAACGTAGCCAACAAACTGACAAGGATCCAATTGACTCACAATAAAAATAAAACAGCTTTCAGATGAGGTTAATCAACTGTCAATTCCACGCAATCAATTCATTTTTATCCATTACTCCAAACTTTGTGTGTGCGGTCAATACGTTTTGTGATAATTACAACCCTGGAACATTTTGTGGATTTTTGCTACCCATTTGAAAAAGAATACACGTTGATTAAATAAGAAATTGTAAGCAGGAAGTTACAAACAAATAGCAAAGCTCTTTGTGTTCATTTAGCTGCATTGTTGCATTACGAAACACGGCACGCCTCATTTCTCATGTCGTCGCCAGGCTGAATGTGAGGTTATTCAGACTTAAATGCTAATTTAGCGCCAATTGGAAGCATTGTGCTGAATTGTCTTATGATTGACAGCAGGAAGGCAGACATCTATTATTTCAACATCTCTGTAATTGTGTTACTTGTTGTTGGTGTGTATACGTGCGTGTATAAACCGTACACAAAAGGGTGACAAAACGCATCTTGAGGCATCCACGTTAAGCCAAAGCAGAGACGACCCGCGGCGCCGCGCCTGCACTTACTGCTCCCAATTAAAACCCAAACTATTTATTTGGGGAAAACGACGGTGAAACGAGTATGGCCCCGTCCCGAAACAGCCCCGCCAGCTTGCGAGCGATGACAATCGGACAAACTTACCAACTGATTACATCTATTGGACAACTTTACGAAGCGTGACACAAACTTGGCCTGATGAGATTACGTTTTAACGCTTTTAATTTTTGGGGGCAGCAAACTTTGAATTGGATTTTTGAGATCTATCATTTGATAGCCGTTTTGCATCCCTTGGGTCAAAACATTGTCGGGCTAATATATTTTGCAAATTTTTTCCCAATCCTGTTACTTGTTTGCTGATTTCAGATAGTGTCCTTAAGATGAAATGATCTATTGATATTTTTATAACTAAGATGGTAGGATTTGTGACACACACGCTAGTGTACATGCTGTTTTTCAATTTGATCCTTTTATATTTAGAGTGTAAAAGTGTTTTTTATTTTTATTTTATTTCCTGACTTTGGACTACACTAGTCTAGGAATGGAACTCGGTCGTAAACTGAGGACACCATTTTGTTGGATTTGAACAAGAGAGTAGGGTCTGGAAAGTATAGCCTATTGCTGGTATACAACAATGGAACATCACGTGACTAAACCTGAAAACAAGTTAGCGGACTCTCTGTATGTGCCACGAGCATAACTATACAGGGTCTAACATTAGCATCAAGACATCATAGATTGTGGCCACAAAAAAGAACTGTTGCGCTGTCACCCATCCTCGCTTCTTTCCGTTGTTCGGCTGCTAGCGGGTGTTGTGGAGTAGATCTTTTCCTCCGCGTGTTTGTTTTCTTTCGGGTAGGGAGACTGTCGATTATCTGAATACAGGCTGGAGATCGATGAACAGTTCCTTCAAAGCTTTTATACCGGGCACAAGTGAGTTACAGACAATGGCTGTAGCCTCTCACAAGTGCGGAGATTACAGAGGACTTACAATATTCTTATACTATCTTGAAGGGCGGTACCACACAGTTTCCAGTAAACAGTTCAACCGGAGTTGACCGGACATGAGATAAAACTCAAGGACATCATTCAAACCCAAAGCCCATTTGAGGAATATAGGAGGTTATTCAGTCATGACTGCACCTGGCAGAAATTGCGATAACACTCACAAGGATACAGCCGCAGAACAAAGCTCTACTGGGGAGATGAGGAAATTAAAACCGTTATGATTAAATCTGGGCAGAAGATACATTTCACGGGGAAACCTTGGTGCTACATGCTCCACTCCAGCTAGCTAGCAACGAGCTACGCCTGGCTAGGTAGTGTGGCAAAACACGATACAGAGTGGTATTGATATTTGGATAAATTGAAGGACATTTTCAGCAGTTTTCACAGAAGTTTGCTTGCAAACGAGCCACCATATTATCCTGCTGCATTACGCAGCTAGTAGAGATTGCAGGACTAGAGTGAAACCATATTGCCTGGCGCATGACTCGAGTCAGGTGTTAAGGGTTTTTGGGACTTGCGGGGGGTTTAATAATTGAATTCCATTTGCGCTCCACTCTACTCTTTAATTGTACAAAGGATGGTTTCAACTTGAAAGCTGCCGCCAAGACAGTTTCTCCATCCATCCATGATTGCTTGCACAATATTTGACAGCAAAGATTTGGTTTGCAGTCACTAGGCAGCTCCTCTCACGCAGTAATTAGAGAGAGAGAGAGGAGGAGGATGAGGGATGGGCTGTGCTTAACCTTCACATCTCCTTGTTGCCGAAGCGATTCTCCTGCGCAACTTGTGCTTTATGCAAGTTCCCTTGTGCTTCATCAACGCTCTTTTCCGAGGATTTGTTATTATTTTTATGCACGTTCGTACTCTTAACAACGATATCTTCCCGATCGCAATGTCGGATTTGTCTACTCACCCCCCCCCCCCCCCCCTTGTGCTTATCAAGAGGACTTGTGTTTAATGAGTTGTAAGGCGTTATCTCCATATTAATGCCAAGGCTAATTTTGTATGCCAGCTGGGGGAGCGCTTGGCTCGCTGCCCCTCGACGTGCACGCCGGGGGAATCCCAAATTCCTGTTGTAAAAAGCTCCGCGCGCGGAGGTATGAATTGTCCTGTTATGTCTAGCCCGACCAATGACAGAGTTGCTCCAGTTTGGGCTGAATGAAGCAAGGGACGATTATTTGATTGGATCCTTAGAACTGACTAAAAGAATCAAATTGTCAGAAATGCACTGCACTGCACTTACTCAGTATGAAGAGTCACATAGTAATGCAAAATGATCGGTTGCCAGCGTGCCCATATTTCTAAGCGTTGACGTAGCAGCTTACCCGGAAATAAAAACTGACCCACCTACGAAAAAAAAAGAAAAAAGGGTGGCTTGCATCAGGTAGGGCATCCGGTGTAAATGTGCCTATCATGTTACATAACCCCATTTCACACTGCACTTACTCGGTGTGAAGAGTCACACTAACGCGAAATGATCGGTTGCCAGCGTGCCCATATTTCTAAGCGTTGACATAGCAGCTTACCCGGAAATAAAAACTGGCCCACCTATGGGGGGGGGGGGGGAAAGGGTGGGTTGCACCAGGTAGGGCATCCGGTGTAAATGTGCCTATCATGTGAGTTACATAACCCCATTTCACACTGCACTTACTCGGTGTGAAGAGTCACACAGTAACGCGAAATGATCGGTTGCCAGCGTGCCTATATTTCTAAGCGTTGACATAGCAGCTTACCCAGAAATAAAAACTGACCCACCTACGAAAAAAAAAAAAAAGGGTGGCTTGCATCAGGTAGGGCATCCGGTGTAAATGTGCCTATCATGTTACATAACCCCATTTCACACTGCACTTACTCGGTGTGAAGAGTCACACAGTAACGCGGAATGATCGGTTGCCAGCGTGCCTATATTTCTAAGCGTTGACATAGCAGCTTACCCGGAAATAAAAACTGGCCCACCTACGGGGAAAAAAAAAAGGGTGGGTTGCATCAGGTAGGGCATCCGATGTAAATGTGCCTATCATGTGAGTTACATAACCCCATTTCACACTGCACTTACTCAGTGTGAAGAGTCACATAGTAATGCGAAATGATCGGTTGCCAGCGTGCCCATATTTCTAAGCGTTGACGTAGCAGCTTACCTGGAAATAAAAACTGACCCACCTACGAAAAAAAAAAAAAAAAGGGTGGCTTGCATCAGGTAGGGCATCCGGTGTAAATGTGCCTATCATGTTACATAACCCCATTTCACACTGCACTTACTCGGTGTGAAGAGTCACACTAACACGAAATGATCGGTTGCCAGCGTGCCTATATTTCTAAGCATTGACATAGCAGCTTACCCGGAAATAAAAACTGGCCCACCTACGGGGGGAGAAAAAAAAGGGTGGGTTCCATCAGGTAGGGCATCCGGTGTAAATGTGCCTATCATGTGAGTTACATAACCCCATTTCACACTGCACTTACTCAGTCTGAAGAGTCACACAGTAATGTGAAACGATCGGTTGCCAGCGTGCCCATATTTCTAAGCGTTGACGTAGCAGCTTACCCGGAAATAAAAACGGAGATTTTGCTACTGGTTGGACCGCATCTCGACAAGTTGTATCTTTCATTTTGGTAGCAGAAAAAAAAAAAACAATGGCTTGGAGGGAACTTGGCATAGTTTAGTCGATGACACGTGGATTATTCCCATCCCTGTATTTTCGAAATGCTTCAGAATTCAACCAAAAACTTGATAAGCCGCTAGTAGCCTATGCAATTATTCAACTCTTAACAATGGGTATATGCAACAAAATATGGTTCCGCAGAATGCTATAACATTCGAAAAAAATATATATATGTGGCCCTAATATGTCATCGTACAATATTGACGGGGAGGGGGATTGAACTTGAATAATTTTTCAAAATGGTTCAACCCTAATAGGTGAAAAATCACTGTAAAAATCAGTCTGTCATTCCTTCACCCTTTTCCACTTTACTGGTGCAGTTGAATGCTAAGTTTTCATCGTCGCAAATAAAGAAATGAATGTCCCATCCTCCGCCCTGCCTAAAGGCGCCGCGGCATCTCTAATAAAATCTGCTTTTGTGCTAACACGCACACGCTGCAGAGATGTGACAGCGTCACTTGGATCGGTCTGATAGCGTCTGACGTGCGCATTATGTCCGTATTGGTCGCTCATATCGCTCCAGAGAAAATATGATTTGGACCGTGGCGCTCCTCAGAAATGAAGAGACGGCCGCTGGAGTTGCTCGCCGCATGCTAATCGGCCGCAGTGCTACAGCTTTTGATTTTTGTCCCAATAATTACATTACAGTGAAACATAGATCCTGCAGTACAATTATCCAGGTGCACTTGATTGATAAACAAACTAATAGGCTGGCATACCCCCCCCCCCCCATCTAATCTGTGTGCAAGAAGAGAATGAATTTCAAAGGTCACCCCCTGGCGCCGGCATAATGAATATGTCACTTCGTTGTGTGTTTGTCGAGGCTGCGGCCAGAATATACAAGTGTCACGACAAATATTCATCTTGAATACTCTAGCATGAAATTATATTCTCACCCCATTAGTTTTGCTGGGTTATTTTTCTTTCATTTTTTTTTTTCATAGGAGGCGATGTTGCTAAACGTAAATCGTGCGACTCTGAGAATGAAGAGCAGCCTCTTTTTCCGCCTGCCTTCCAGAGCAGAATTTAATAATAGCGCCATGCAGCATTAATTCATAATCAGCAGTGCGACACCAGCAAGCCCTTTTTTTGCTGATATAAATAATTGTGCTGGTACATGCGCCCAAGGTAAGGACACAGTAAATCACAGGCAGTCTGTGGCAAAATGCCAAATGGAATTCTTCAACACGCGTTGATGTGAGCCCGCCAGAATACTTAAAAGTCATTCAACACGTGCCAGTTTTTTTTTGCTCATTATACATGCGGGATTGGATGTTACTGCCGTGTGAAGTCGGGAATGACTGTGATGCGTTCATTTAAAGGCTGCTGACATTTTTGCATTTCAAAGAATCCTCACGATCAGATTTGATGACAGAAGTGCTTGATGGTGTTAAATGGAATTTCCTATGTTGCATTTTATTTGCGGCCTAATGCAGTCTGGCTCAGATCTGGATCAACCTTGGTTTGCTAGCGCCATTGAGATTGCAAATCCAAACCCTCTTTTTTTTTTTATCAAATTGGATAAATTGAACAGCGATAATCGATCACCAATATGATCAGATGATGGACCTATGTTTAAAATGCTATAACAATTTATTCAAATAAATCAGATAAAAAAAAATATTTTAATTCATCCAAAATGCACAATCGGGATCAAATCCGGATCATATTCAGATTGACAAGACTGATTGTGCATACACATAGCACAATTGACTAAATCTTAGTGGCATCTAGATTAGAATCAGAAGAACTTTTAATTTGCAGCCAAATGCATGATCTGGATTAAATCCAGATCATATTTGGTGTAACATTAGAAGCTTTTGACCCCCCTGCATTCGAAAGGCTTCTTTTCATTAAATTAGATAAGATTTGTCTAATACCTTGCACAGTAGAGAGTCAGAACATGTTCAGGAGTACAATCCGGATCTGATCCCGATCATCCTGGACGTTACAGCTTCTGTCCCTGCACACACATGGCACATTCCCCCAAATCAGATAAAATCTGATAAATAGTTTTGCATTTGAACATGTTCAGATAAATTTTCCATATTAAGTTTCTATCCATGCCAGATCTGCACAATCAGGATCAGATCTGGATCATATTTAGTTTGACATGACAGGCTCTGATCGTGCAAACACACAGCACATTTTTACTAAAGCTCATAGTAGCATCTGTTAAATTCGATTTAGGAAAATTTAAAGGCATAATCTGGATTAAATCCAGATCACATCTGGTTTAACATTAGAGCTTTTGATCCTGCATTCAAAGGCTGATTTTAATTAAATTAGATAAGATTTGCACCTTGCACAGAAGAGAGTCAGAACATGTTCAGCAATATTTACATTACTTTGTACGTTGCGTTAAAGCACACAATCTGGATCTGATCCGGATCATCCTGGACGCTACAGCTTTTGACCCTGCACTCACATGGCACATTCCTTCAAATAAGATAAGATCTGGTAGTTTTACATTTGGAACATGATCACATACATTTTCCATATTAAGTTTCAATTCATGCCAAATCTGGAATCAATCCAGATCAATATGTAGCTTTTAATGCCCATGTAGACGCGTGCAATGACGACGGCATTTGACGAATGCAAAGGTGTCGGGTAACGATCGCTCAATATACTGTCAAATGTATCTCATTGCGCCATATGGGTTTTGTCCCCCCCCCCCCCATCTCAAATGATCTTGACATTTTCCCAAAATAGAACACATGGACAGAGGAGAAGGGGACAAGTTGCGGTCCACAGCTGGCCGCAGGGTCCATCCCGGGAGAAGCAGGAAGGCTCACGACTTTCAACATGAAATGGAGATGAGGCCATTCATCCTTGTCTCAGCATTCCTTTTTTTTGCGAGGAGCTATGAAATTGTGGCAATCTGAGGGCCTCTCTTCGGAAAACTTTGGATTGGGTTCCATGCGGACCATGGACAACAAATGGTAGCGCCAGGGAAATCCATGCCGAATGAAGCGCGCTTTCTCTCGTATCATTGCTCTTGCAGACATACTGTATTGTATGGCTGAACAATTTTGAAAAAGAACCGTAATTGCGACCTCTCTCTTTCTTTCTGTCTGTCTTTCTTTCTCTCTCTCTTACACTCTTTCTTTCTTTCTCTCGCTCTCTTTCTTTCTTTCTTTCTCTCGCTCTTTCTTTCTTTCTCTTGCTCTCTTTCTTTCTTTCTTTCTCTCTTGCTCTCTCTCTTTCTTTCTCTCTTACTATCTCTCTCTTTGTTTCTCTCGCTTTCTCTCTTACTCTCTCTTTCTTTCTCTCTTA